>NC_090937.1:189341964-189966964 GCF_040938575.1 Ambystoma mexicanum
TGAACTCCTGGACCAAGTCAGAAAAGCATGCATATATACAAAGCTGGATCTTAGAGGAGCTTACCACTTGGTACGAGTAAAAGAGGGCGATGAATGGAAGACGGCCTTCCGCACCAAGTATGGGCTATTTGAATATCAGGTCATGCCCTTCGGACTTTGTAATGCCCCGGCCGCCTTTCAATATTTTATGAACGATGTCCTCAGAGAGCTCATAGATGTGTGTGTTGTTGTTTACATTGACGACATCCTCGTTTATTCTTCATCGGAATCTGAACATCGGAAACATGTGAAAATGGTCCTCGAAAGATTGCGTCAACACAAACTTTTCGCTAAGTTGGAAAAATGTGTTTTCAACGTGACTGAAGTTGAATTCTTGGGATTCATATTATCCCCTGGCGGAGTGCGTATGGATTCAAAGAAGGTCGATGCAGTTCTCAAATGGCCATCACCATCCTCCGTAAAAGGTGTGCAAAGCATGTTAGGCTTCGCTAACTTTTACCGCAGGTTTATCCCCGAATTCTCTCGAATAGTCCAGCCCATCACTGCCTTGTTAAAGAAAAACAAACGTTTTGAATGGTCTACCGAGGCGGAACAAGCTTTCCAGGATTTGAAGACTAAATTTATCTCTGCACCAATCTTAAAACACCCTCGCCCCGAACTCCCCTACATCGTGGAAACTGATGCTTCAAGCCTTGCCATGGGGGCAGTTCTATCACAAAAGGACCCGGTAACCAATCAGTTGCATCCCGTGGCATTTTGGTCTCGCAAATTCTCGCCTCCTGAAATCAATTACACGATTACTGACAAGGAACTTCTGGCTATCAAGTCTGCCTTTAAGGCTTGGCGGCATTATCTGCTGGGGGCCCGACACACCGTTACTGTGATTACGGATCACCGAAACCTGCAATATTTGAAAACCGCAAAAGCCCAATCCTCTAGACAACTCCGTTGGGCATTATTCTTTGCCGAGTTTGACTTCATAATTACCTATCGACCTGGTACAAAAAACGGTAAAGCTGATGCCCTTTCTCGGATGGGATTGGAAGAACACTTGATCAACCCTAAACCTGTACCAATCATTCCCGAACAAAGAATTCTGGGTGTAATCGCCACAGAATCCATAGAGGAAGTTAAGGATAAAGCCAGGCAACTTGTAACTCCAGCAGACATACAGAATTGGCATCTGCAGGGAAAGGACTTTGCAGAAAGGACAACTTATTGTATTTCCAAGAACGATTATACCTACCCAGCACAGATTTACAGAAAAAAGTAATCTCTTGTTATCACGATTCTTTAATGGAAGGACATCCCGGTATGGCCAAGACCTCAGAAAAGATCAAGCGCTACTTCTGGTGGCCGTCTTGGAAAAAAGATATCAGAGACTTTATAATGTCCTGTGGAGTATGCGCCCAAAACAAGAGTCAAAAGGAAAGACCAGCAGGCCTCTTACGCCCTATTGACATCCCACCTCGCCCTTGGCATACGCTTTCTATGGACTTCATCACCGATCTACCTCCATGCTCCGGATACAATACGATTCTAGTAATCGTGGACTTATTCTCCAAGATGGCGCATTTCATTCCGCTCAAAGGCTTGCCAACAGCAGCAACTCTGGCCCGAGAATTTCTCGAAAACATCGTCCGACTGCACGGTTTTCCTTCGGTTCTAATTTCGGATCGAGGTAGTCAATTTATTTCTCATTTTTGGCGAAGTTGCTGTCGGTCGGCTCAAATTGATGTGAGACTATCGACCAGTCACCACCCTCAGACCGACGGACAAACCGAGAGGACCAATCAAACTCTGGAACAGTATTTACGCTGCATGCTGCAACAAACTGAAAAAACTTGGAAAGACATCCTTTGGATAGCCGAATATGCCTACAATAACTCTGTCCATTCGGGAACTGGGAAAACCCCGTTTTTTCTTTTGTACGGCAGTCACCCTCGAACCTCGGAGCTGGATCCCCTCCAAGATCTTGAAACACCAGCAGTAGACTACCTGCATTCTACAATCACCCAAGCCTTTAAGGAAGCTGTTTCTCACCTTCAAAGGGCTAAAGAACAATACAAGAAAGGAGCAGATCAACATCGGAAGGAAGCCCCTCAATATCAAGTAGGGGATCAAGTCTGGTTATCCACCAAATATCTACCTCTAAAAGGGCCACGCACATTCAACCCAAGATACCTTGGTCCCTATTCCATCACTACCATAGTAAACCCAGTAGCGGTCAAGTTGGACTTGCCCCCGCACATGAAGATACATCCGGTCTTCCACATCTCTCTATTAAAACCCGTGCAACCTCAAACCCGACTAACCAAATCTCCAAAACCTATCCTAGTTGATGGAGAACTCGAGTTTGAAGTCAAAAGCATTCTGGACTCCAAGATCTCCAAATCTAAACTATTCTACCTAATTGACTGGAAAGGCTACGGCCCCCAAGAGAGATCCTGGGAACCTGCTGAATATGTCCACGCTCCTCGCCTAATCAAAAGATTTCACCGAACATTTCCTGACAAGCCAAAACCCCCGGAGAAGCCCGGTTTTGGAGGGGCCTTGAGGGGGGGTACTGTCATGATCTCTGCTTCCAAAAGGTCAGGGTTTTCCCAACTCCCTTGGAAGCAGATCCATAACCCAGGTTCCGAGTGCCAACCAGTCCCAATTGGGACCTTTTGGACCCAGTCCTGGCGCCAGTGGCACCAGGCTCATAAATATGCCCAGACCCAGCGCTGGAAGCGCCGGGCTCATAATGCTTGGGTGGACTTACCTGCAGCAGACCATGCTGCTTACTTGCCTGCCAGTTGAGTCTCTGATCCTCTTCTGTTTGGAACTACTTTTCCTGTTGGGTGGGGCAGAAGCCACTCCCTAGATTCAGAACACTGGAACTCTTCTGGAAAGCAGGAACTCTTTTCTTACCTAGGCGTGGCTGTGGAAGGAGACACCTAAGCACTACAGGAGGCTATTTAAACCACACCCAATGGATGAATCTTGCTTTGCGTTATTCTGCATCCTCAGCAGCAGAACGCTCATCGTGTCTTTTGCATCTGATCCTGGGCCTAAGGAAAAAGGCTTACCATTCTGAATCCAGTCTTCAGCAACACCTATAAAGACAAGAAAGAACAGGTTAGCATTACGGTCTTCAGTGACAGCTCTTCACTTACCTGGTCCATCGGCTGTCACCAACGCCTCGCGCTGCATTCCGGCATCTGAAAGACAAAGGCTTACCTACTTTTCGTGCGCTCCGGAGGTCTTCACACTGCATTCCGGCATCTGAAAGACAAAAGCTTACCAACTCTTCGCACGCTCCGGAGGCCTTCGGGGCTGCATCCCACACCTGAAAGACAAAACAAGGTGCATTTAAAGAAATTGGGGAACTTTAATACTCACGTGCCATTACTCCTTTCCACATCTAACCCAGTGGGTATTCCGGCACCCTGCAGCCGCCCCGAACTTGTACCTGCAAAATAAAAAGACAGTTAGAGCGCATCGTGAAGCAGGCAACAAGCGCTTACTTACGTGCTTCCAGGCGCTTCTATTCATCACACGGGCTCCATCTTCAACTCACTTCAGCCCGCCATCCGCCATCGCCGGAACCCTGCAAAACAAGAGACATCATTACTAAAGACTTTAAAGACATTAGAATTACTCGAAACTTACCGTTCGTGCAGTAAACGACGGACAGCAGTCCTCTGAAGTCAAGAGGCCTGCTCCCCTTATCCAGTGAAGAAACTGGTTACAGCACCCTGCCTCGAGGCAGATGGAGAGCACGGCGTTCACTTACCTAAGGTGAGAGCGTTAACCTTTGGGGTTCTACAGGAGAAGAGAAAGGGAAGAAGAGAGAGACATTCAATAACCCAGTTCATTAATCCCACATTTTCTATCTGCAGACATCTTACCCTTCGAGCCAGACATGCAGTGCACAGAAGTCCAGCCCAAAGAGCCAGCCGTGTGTTACACATCACCTTTGAAGATACGGTATACGCCCAGTCAAGACCGGTGCCTCTACAGGAATTAGGTGAGCATTACAACACATGGATACCCTGCAGACGAAGATAAGCTGCAATCACCAACATCATCTTCGTAAAGACTTGCGGTGCCGAGCTAAGGCCAAAAGGAAGCACTCGGAACTGGAAATGCTCCTCTCCCACAGAGAAACGCAAGTATCTCTGGTGTGGATTCCAAATCGGAATATGCATGTATGCGTCCTGAAGGTCCACCACGCTGAGCCAATCGCCCATCTGTAAAGAGGACTTTATCTGACCAGGCGTGATCATCTTGAATTTCTCTTGGGGTAGGAAAAGATTGAACTGGGAAAGGTCTAGAATGGTGCGCAGGCCAGCCTGGTTGGGTTTGGGCACTGTAAACAGCTGGGAGTAGAAGCCTTCCCCTCGTTCCCCTAGGGGAACGGGTTCCACCGCTCTGAGATCCAGTAACTTCTTGATCTCGGTCTTAACGGAGGGCGACCCCAACTGCTGGAAAGGAGGATTGATGGGTGGGGCAGGGGGAAGGGGTAAGCGGAAGTCCCCCCGAGCGACTGACAAGACCCACCGGTCCTCGTGCTGGTCTGCCACGCCTCCCAATGAGACACAATGCGTCCTCCCACCGGGGTCTCCTGCGAGCGCAGAGAACCCTCATTTGGCTGGTTTTTCGGTGGCGGCACCACCTGAACCTGAGGAGGAGGCTGAGGAGCGGGAGAAAAATCGAGTCCGCTGCTGCCTCCGGTGGGAATTCCCCAAAGGGGTGTCGACTGTGTGGGATTTTCGGTCCAGAAATCCCCTAAAGCCAGAAGAGGGCAGGGTCTGTGACAACGGTCTCTGTGTCCTAAAAGGTGGTTTTACCAGGACAGACAAGGACTTGGCGGTCTGGGTGCTAGCTTTCTTTTTGGTCAGCTCCATATCCGTTGTAGAATGAAAAAGCTCCTTGCCGTCAAACGGCAGATCCAAAACCTTATCCTGCACCTCCTTAGAGAACCTGGTGGCGTGCAGCTAAGCCTGGCGAGAAGTATCCACTCCAAGCATAAGTCCTCGGGCCGAAGTGTCGACGTGATGAGCCACCGCGTCCAGCAAATCCTGAGCCAGGACCCTGGCATCTGACAAACCCGCCTTAAAGTCCTCAAGCTTTTCAGCGTGGATGAATTCCTCAAACTCCAACAGACCTTCCCACATTTTCATATTTGCCCCCGCTAACACCAGTTCTGCATTGGCCTGCTGCAATTGCAGGGCCGAGTTAGCAAAAATCTTCCTCCCAAGGGAGTCAAGAAGTTTATCCTCTTTGCCCAGGACCTGTGTAGCCGTCGAAGTGGAGGCTGCCGCATGTCTGGACTGCAAGTGGCCGCAGCCACGACCGTGGAGGAGGGGGGTGGACACGACGCTAAGGCCACCTCTTCCGAAGAATGAAGCCTGTAGTGCCTGTCAATTTTCTTATTGATAAACAGTCCAGAGTGTGGCTTCTCCCATACTCTACGGACCTTGGCCAAAACCTCCTTCTGCAAAAACAAGCCGGTACGCTCTGAAGGAGACAAGGTGAACGCCCCCGAAAGCACACCCTCCTGCGGAGCGGGTGCCTCGGGTACTGGAATATCCAACAGACACATCATGTCCAGCACCCGGTCGTGAAAGGCTCTGATAGAGCGTGGCTGGTCTTCGATGTCCTGATCACCCTGTACATCATCCGATAAATCTGGCTCAGTCACATCCGGCACCACAATCGCCTTGTCCACTGGGGACAATGGAGGCAGGGGTGGAGGCACAGGCAGGGTAGCTGGGACCGTTGGCGCAGGCGTGCATATCTCCCTAAACAGGCCCTTAAAGTACTCCTTCATGGTGTCGGAACGCATAGGTTTTTGAAACTTGCCAAAAAAGACGTCCTCCGCCGATGTTTTAGGCGTGACAGGAGGAGGTCTCTCATGAGGAGGGTAATTCCAAGGGCGCAGGGGAGAGGGTTGCCAAGAGGCCCCTTCCCCGCTGCTGTCTACAAAAATCAAGAGAGCTGATGCCGCTGGCAGTGAGACATTGTGCAGTAGAGGCATCCGAGGGTTCCAGTCATAAACTGGACGAAACGGATGTGCACAAGGAAACCGATGTTCACCTGAAAAAGCACCCCCTACAACTAAAGCCGATGGCATAGTTGTAAGGGTTGTATCCAAAATGGCAGCTGTGGTCTTGGCGGGAACGGCTGCCATTTCGTCAGCACCTGAGGAGAACTGCGACACGTGTGGAAGTGAGGCAGGGGACCCACAAGTGGGTCAGGGGTCTTCATTTTAGCCTTAACACAAGGAACCTCGGCCGAGCCGGTACTGCGTGGCCTAGGATGTTTTTGTTACATGCTAATAGCCAAACTAGCCTTCGCAGGAAGGACCTCGGCACTGCCGGTAAAGGAGGAATTACGGTTCAAAACCTCACTCCTTGCCCCCTCAACAGTTCTGGAGTCACTGCAAGAGCGGGAACGATGAGGAACACCTTTCACTGACAAGGCTTTAACAGGCTTCTCAGAACCGTTGGTCACCTTAGCTTCTAAATGAGGGACCTCGGACCCGCGTCCGGTAGAAGCCTTTTCACGCCGGGCCTCGAACTTCTGTTCGGTACTGACAAGCCCAGCCGAGGCCTTGGGGCGCACCCCAGTACAAATGAGGGAAGCTCCAATCAAGGAGGCCTCAGAGCAAGCTCTGGTACCCCACGACTCAGTAGAGATAGGTCTAGAAACAGCCCCCATAGGAGGGGCCTCGGATTGTGATCCGGTGTCAACAGGCCCCTTACGGAGACCCTCGGAGAAAACTCTGGTACACTTTTTAGGCCTAGACGGCACCTCAGGGCAACCCCCAGTAACAGAGCCCTTGATGCTCCTCCCAGACCGGGAAGACCCCGGAAAGGAATCCCCCGACTGGGGAGCCCTAAAAAGTAAAGAACTTACCGGCGCTTCTTCTTCTCGTCGATGAAGGTTTGGAAATGCGTAGGAGGAGTGTGCTGAAACACCTCCTCCCACTCCTCCAAGCAACGTTGGAGCACCCGGACGGAAAGGGAATCGCAATAAAAACACGAGTCCCACCGGTGGTCAGGACCCAAACACTCTAAACAAAGAGAATGGGGATCCGTCCTAGCGAAGCGTCGCTGACAGGAAGAACAATTCAGAAAGTCTAGCTGAAAAGGCATAGACAGACTATCACGCGATCGTAAGCGAGAGCCAGAGAGGAGGAAGTTGGAAGAAAAAACCTTCCGCAGATGCTAAGAGCGTCCAGTCTCGAACGAGCGGAGAAAAGGACTGATGGGCGATGCGCGGGCGGAGCTAAGATGGGCAGGGTTACGGCTGAGTGCAGTACCCCATGTAAAAGAGAGGAAGGACCAACATTTTTGCAAAATTTTGATGCTTTTATAAAGTGCTCCGGTCCCGTCCCACAGGACAGAAGAATGTCCCATAAGTATGGAGAAAAGGGGACAGGGCGTAGGAGTATGAAGGCATATGTGAGTCAATTACTACCGTGACACCTGTACTTATCACTCTCATGCCTGCAGATATTTGTAGTTCACATGCAAATGTCCCTGGATGTATGTACACATTTCAATTTGCCACAATGTGTGCTGTTCCATGGTCTGCAGGTGTGGGTTGTGTCGTCCAGATGATGAAGGGTGTCCACTTCATTGCTGGTGTTCATGCATTGTGGATGCCTACTCCTGTATTTGCTATCATCTATGCAATGTGAAGTGAATCGTATGTATTTTTACTAGCAGCATTGGCACAAGTTTCATCATGCTTTCTCATTTGTCGCTTAATATTCCCATGGTGACATGCACTGGTACTGTGGTGGTGGCCCGACTGACAATCAGTGTATTCCCTTGGTGGGATTGATTTGTGCGCACTCATGGATGCATGTCCTGTGTTGTGTTTTGATGCGGTCATTTACATTGTGCATACTCACAGCATGTTGCTGCATTGTGTTACAGAGGGTATGGTCTGATGATGTGCAGTGGACGTGTTGAGGGATGTGGGCTGGTTGCAAGTCTGGCATATTGGCATTGGTGTGCAGCTTCCATCATTTCTATGAGGTTTAAGTGTCATGTTCAGTTTGAGATGCTTTGGGGCACAGTGTTTTGCAGTATGGGCATTGTCCTGTCACCACCCCAATCTCACCCAGGTGGTGTATGCATCTCTCCACCCCATTACACTGCCATGTGCCTGCCATGCTACTTACCAAGCAGCCATTCACGTCATCCAGCATGTTGCTCCATGTAGCGTGGTATCGTGGAGTTCCGCAGGACCATTGAATCATGAGTTGATCCAGGATATCGGGCACAACAATGTGTGATTAACTTGCTGGAGTCACATACCATCTGCACATTGACGGAGTGGTATAGCTTACGATTGCGGTACGCCACCTCCATGGCATGTGGGACCACCAATTCCACATGGGTGCAGTCGAGGGCACCAATACAATTTGGCATGCTTGCCAGTGCATGGAGCCAATTTTAGTGTCAAAGATCTCCTGGCAGTACGTGGTAGAGATATGTAGTCGCTTGAGTGCTTCAGGAGGGCATCCAGCCCTTGGTTTTGCATGTGTGAAAAAAAACGTTGTGATATGCCATGCATCTGCCCCACTGTGTGCTGGTTGGTGCCTGTGGCCAGGAAGTGGGGCACAGGCACTATCTTCAGTAGAGGGGGATGGCAGTGCGGATTTCAATCAGGCTGACAATGTCGTCGTGTATCATGTCCACAACGGTGGTGATGGTGTCCCGGTCCAGGCGGTACAGCGTGTGGATCTGCTCACGGGTTAGGTTGAAAGGACTGGCTCTGATGCAAGGGATTGGAGGCTGTCTGTGTGGTACCACTGGCTGCACTGGTGGGACTTGCTGGGCCTGTCTCACCTTCCTTCTCCTCCTGCGTCTCCTCTGTAGTGCCTGTTGTAGTTGTTGCTCATGGTGAAGCAATGCAAGCATGTCCTCCAGCCCAATATCGCAACTACAAGTGGGATCGTTTGGTGTGGGAAGGGGTGTGGTGTGTGCTCCTTTTGTGCTGGGCCAGACTCCATTACCTCCACCTGTGCTGATTGTGTGCACCTGTGGCAGTTGGGAACAAAGCACATTAGCGGTGATCCGTGATGCCGGTGATGCCGGCATCGCGGGATCCCTTATTACAGCCTTCGGGATGCCGGTAGATGCATGTCCGCGTCACTTGTGATGTTGCCCTGTTAGCGGCAACCCGGTATTGCCGGCCCCAAGGGCGCTGATACCGGTATGTCGACTCGTAATAGGCCGGAGCGATATGCAGTGTCGGTATTCCCTTACCGGCATCGTTTTGCCATTACCGCGAATCTCGTAATGAGGCCCAATGTATATCAAATGTAGATCACAAATGTTGGGTAGGGGTCCAAAAATTTAAATAAAAATGTTTGGGGGGGAAGCACATTTATAAGATTTCAGGGGCATGGATGGGGGCGGGAAAAGGGGCAGGCCATCTTTCAAATTTAATATACCCCCTACTACTACTGTTACCTTATTGTTCATCCATAGGACAGACATTGTCAGACCGCCATTCCTGTGTTGGATCTCCCCTGGATTACGGGGGTCAGGGAAGAGGTCTGTAAGTAATTTGCCACAGATATGCCTTTCCTAACCTTCTATTAAGCCCTAATTGGTTTTAGTAGAAGGTTTCCTACCCATGTAGCAGGAACAAGGGAAAACAATAGAGAGTTACTAACAACAAAATAGAAATCCTTCAAATATACAGCTTAACTGCACCCGTCACATCTACGATGTCCAATGAAATGCCATCTGGTGAAAAAATGAAAGAAAGAGCTACACCTGAACCAAATGAAATTGTGAACTGATCTTTGGTCTGGAAAAAGAAGGATTTGTATTATAGAAAAACCAGACGCAGAGAATGTCAGATAGGATTCTGAACAGTCTGAGAAACCTGAGGGTGTTCTCACGGACAGACCCCAAGGATCTTCTGTTCAGGTGGCCAGGAAATGGCCATCGCCTTTGGAACCGGACCCTGGAGGTGCACCAGTGCGTGAGGATCACCTGAACGGGGGTCCTTGGGGACTGCAGGAGGAATACCCTTGGGAGAGACGTCAGATTCCCCCCTTTCCGGCACACACCTCCCTGGCACCCCCTCAGTATACAAGGGATATGTTAAACCCAGTTTTCCGATAATTATCAGAAAACGCTATGACTTCCCAACTCCCTCCCACCCCCTTTTCTATACAAACACGGAGACGAAGAAGAGAGGGATTGAGAGAATGAAGATCACTGAGAAGAAACGCACTCCGACACAGAAGACAGACTTTTCCCTTTTAACAGACTGTCCCCTTAACAAGGTCTCACCTGAGACCTATTAAGCCTCCCCCTCACTATAAAAGGCAGAGCACACAGGCACACTCTGAACGAGCTGGAGTTGCTGGATGGTGCACGGAAGCCAGAGGGAGAAAACTTGAGCTGGAGAGACCCGGGAAGGCCTGGAGGAAGAAGGACCTCCTGATTGCTGGGCCTTTGAGTACATGAGAGGCTGTAATGTGGAAAGGAAACTGCACCTCCACAGAGCCAAACCAGGGACAGATGGGGTTACCTGGCAGTGCTCACACCCGAGCTCCTACCCTGGGCAAAACAGGTAAGCCCAGGCCGTTGCAGGGCAGGTGGTGAGACCCTGACCTCAACAAGAATCCCCATAAACTCCTGCAGCCAACATCGTCAGAGTGCCAGAAGGGGGAGCTTGCGAAGTGGGAGCAAAATCTGAATGAAGGATTCTGGGACTGGAAGTCCAAGGACATTTATTTTGGGAACATTAAGAGGGATCCGAGCGCGGCTGAGGGAGACCCGTCTGTGAACCTTTAAAGGGGTCCAATCCCGACTGAGGGAGACCCATCTGTGAACTTTTAACGGGGTCCGAACCCGGTTCAGGGAGACCTGTCTGTGTAAAATTTAAGGAGGTGGTCCGAGCACTGGAGAAAACAAGGAAACTGAATTGTGCTTCAAGGACACCAGCAACCCTACCGGGTGAGCAGCAGAGTTGGAGAGGTGAGGCCAAGCCTGTGGTGTTCACCTTAACTCTTGGAAAACTGCAGAAACAAGAAGGAAGACGCACCCAGCCGGTGAGTTGGCAAGCGTCATGAGAGACCAGTGTGTGCTAAGAAAGATTGAAGTTTGCAACAATAATTGAATTCTGTGTCAAAGTGGTCCTGCGGTTGTCTGAAAAGGAAGGCTGTGTTAGGAAAGATTTCGTAATTGTAGGTAATTTTCCTTCCATGTGGCAACCCCTAAACTTTTTGCTGTTGTTTTTCACCTTGTTCTTGACTTTGCCAGAGAAGTGCAGCCTTCTGCCGCACTCCTCTGGGCTTTCGCTCCTTTCTTACGGGGAAACTGACATGCCCTTAAGACAGTCAGTACCGGGGAACGCTGTTTCCCGTAGTTTCTTTTATCATGTTGCGGCTTTAGTGCAACATGACACAAGAGGGCACTGTAAGCTAAGTTACAGCTCTCTTGGGTCTCTAGCCTTCTACATGCCCTAGATACTCGTTTAGGATTGTATTTGATCGGTGCAAGTAATTCAGGGACGGGAATGGTGGCAGCGATCGTTTCTTTGTATTTTGAGCTCCCTTTGACGTTCTAAGCACGTTTTCTGCGCTTAACCCAAAATGGTGGCCTGGCTCCCAAAATGGCCAGACCACGAGGCTCCTTTGTCCTGTCCGCTGAATGTCTTGCTCCCTTCACCTTCCCCAGGTCGAGCCGACCCGGGGCCTTCCTTATTTGGGCATGTACTTTCCCGCGAAACACGGATGCTTTCGCGGGCTTCTACATGTCTTGTGTGTGCCTCCAGGATGTGGGCTGGGATGTCTGGTCCCAATACACATCCTGGGTGCCAGAGAGTCTAGGGTGGTGTGAATGCCTGGGACCACCGTGGTCCGTGATTGGTCCACGAATGGTGTGAGTGTTGATGAGCGGATCTCCCATTGGGTCCCCTCCGTTTTGGCGCGAAGGGAACCGTGGATAAGAGGGGGCTGGAAACACCACTACCATGTCGATCTCCTGAGTTCTCACGAACGAAGGAATACAGGAGCCAAGTAACCTGCAACCAAGAGGCTGGACCGAGGAATCACTGGTGACCCGCTGAAGGACTTCTCCTCTGCACTGCTGTCGCCTTGTGTTGTGAAACCCTTTTCACCTTTGATCGAACCAGAAGGCCTGTACTGGTACTTTGACCCTTTGGAATAGCGGGAACAGCTATTCTCGGCATCTTCACCATCTCCTGCCAGTAAGCCTTCGGAAGCGTCTCTGGGCCATCCAGCTGACTGACCAGCTTACACAGGAGTCTTGCTCTGTAACCGCCGCCAGGTTGTGTAGTATTTCGAGTCCTTGTCACTCTCACACGCTTCGTACACTTGGCGTTCCCAGGTCGGAAGTGAGTAGTGTACATTTGGCTCAGATACACACGGCCGCTCCGTTGCCCTGCTGTGGTGACAAAACTGTGCAGGTTTCTTCGATTGGGACGTCTTTTTACTCAACACGACGACGAGGCGTTCCCTGCTCTTCTGAACCTGCCAGCTGATGAAACTGACGCGGAGAAGCCTGGGTCTGCTTGCATCGGGGACCGGTGAGTAGTTTAGCTAGGATCTGGTCGCCCTCCTGCAGGAGCCCATTGCTTTTCCCCGCTGTGTAAAACAGCACCCTTTTGCCGTACTCGCGCTCTGCTTCTGCCCACTGTGGAGGCTGCGCTTGAGTCGCGGAACTTGTTCTTCTTCTGTAAGCACTAAACTGAACTGCCTGACTTCCTTCGAAGAGCTTCTCCTTTTGCCCGTTGGCACCAGCGCGTGCAGGTACTTTGAGCACAAGGCTCCACTCTTCGCAGGGCTCGGACTTCCATCTAGTTAGGTGCCTCTGAAGGCGAACTGAGTCTAAAGCATTGTATCGCACTGCCTGTTTTCCTTCCCTTGCAGGTGGACTACACATTTCGTGCATATTACGCTTGAGACTGTTGTATTTGTATATATATGGTGTTGATATGGTATGTGTTGGTTTACTATCGTTATATTGTGATTTTCTCGCTACGGTCATTGTTTTAAAGGCCTTGGAATAAATGTGTATATATTTTTAATATAACAACTGTTTGGAGTAGTTTGTAAGTGATCTTGCTTTGTGTGCTCATTGCGGGCTTTCAGTCACCCTCACCCCTCTTGAGACCTAGTCTTGACCGCCGCGATCGATACCTTGATTGGTCTGGCTCGTCCAGAGGTTACCCTGTTCCAAGTAATTAGGTTGGCCTTCTGAACTTCTGCGCCACCAGGACAGAGTTCAGAAATCCGTCTTAACAGGCTGCACATGCGAATGTCTTCAACATCCGAAAAGCAGTCTGAGCCCTACTGAGGGAGACCTGAAGTGTAAAAAGCTTGGGGAAGCGAGCCCCGGCAAGTGTTGTTGAACTGTGAAACGGCCCTAGCCTGACTGAGGGAGACCTACTTGAACTACTTGAGCCAGAGTGTGTCATCCTGTCTACCGGGGCCACCTTTCCCCGTGCTGTCCAAAGTGGGGAGGAGAGCTGACCCAGCCACATTGATTCTTTATAGTTTTGCACATTATTCCTTTTGCATACACATTTTCCCCATACACATTTTGTTACAATAGCGTAAGGGCTGACATTAGGTTGTGTTAGTATAGGCCATCTTGTTTTGACTGACTCGACTAGGACTGTGTTATTTATTATTTGATAGTCGAGCATGCTCCCATCCTAGACATAGGGCAAGATAGGCATTCTTTCAACCCCTTTTTCGAGAACAATAAAGGATTTCCAAACACATCTTTTGTGTCTGTCTTGCTTTTGATACCATGCTTCCCTTACAACAGGTTAAGCCTCCCAGCTCTCAAAGGCATCTTGCGTAAGTTATGTTTGATGCAAATACCACCTTAATGAGAATGTCAGTTAAGGGTTCACATTTAATTTAGCATGGTGTCAACAACCGTTATGGGTTTCCAAGTGGGTATTAAAAGAAGTGTGTGACATTTTGAAAGCTTAAGGCTCAACCGTAGCAAGGCCAACCCATGGTTTTCTAACTGTGTGAATCACTGTAATTTGTACCCTTAGGAAGAAACCACCATACACATGGTGAACTCAACTTTCGGGAAATAAAGGATTTTAAATGGGTCGCATGATTGGGGAGGTGGGGAGTTAGAATTTGTGACACCATTTTGTGACTCAGGTCCAGTTCCTCTAGTAAGCCTTCCATGTATAACAGGGGACAAGGTCCCCTGCTGGGATTCGGGTGTGTCTAGTTGGATGACCCTAAAACCTTCTGGGTCGCCTACGTAATACCCCCTTCCTCATAGCAGGGGACAGTCACAATGCTCACCTAATGGAAATAGCTACATATAAGAGAACCCCACAATCAATTTATGAAAGCTTATGACCTATCAAATCTTCCCACTCTTCTCTGAAACCTCTGTCATTATCACCGCCAACATTCTCTTTCACTTTCATGGAAGTCTGCAGGAAGAAGATTTTTCACTATTGATCAAGCTTAAACCTACTTGTTCCAGCATAGATTAACAAGTTACTTACCCCTAATAACCTTCTTTTGACTGGATGTTACTCCCGCATATTCCTCATCTTTGATATTCGATATCCAGCTTCAGCTGCTTCGGAATTTATTTTTCAGCAGAGGGCACTGTGCATCGATGACATTGACTCTATGTCCCTCGTGGGCCTCTGTCCTGAGGATAATGTCATTATATATCATACATAGCACGCGCAGTGCCTGTTGGCTCCAGTACTGGGTTTTTTCCAAATGCTATCGCTTAGAGAAATACGGCACGATTCTTCACTTCGTGACCAAACTTCTTTACTCCGAGAAATCGAGGGAAAATGTCATCTTCGTCGATACAGAAAACCCTGAAGACCAGGTTCAAAAAGTATTGTGATTGTGGGTCGAAAATGTCATTGACCGATCCTCATCGTATATGTTTGTGGTGCCTCAGAGTAGACCATAACACCTCGGACTGCTCCAAGCACCAGTCGATGACAAGAAAGGCCTTGAAACAACGAAAGGGGAAGTTGACCGTAGTTCGAAACCCCAAATCTCCTACCCTGACCAAAAAACCTTTGACTGATGAGTCGAGAGGCGACTCTCCTCGGAGGAAAAAGGTTAAGAGTTCGAGATCGAGGAGTGGCTCACACTTCTCCTCTTTGTCGTCGAAGAAGTCTAAGAAGAGGCACTATAGGTCGCCTTCTTTGACGTCATCGTTGGATGCTTCCCCTGAGAGGGTATCTTGCCCATCAAATATATCCACTCCGGCCGGGTGAGAGGCCTTCAGAGCAGAGATGTTCAAAATATTTTTAAAACAAAAGCTCCAAGTCATGATCCTACCGCACCTTCGAAAGAAGACGGGAAGGAAAGGGCTCGACCTAAATCCTGCGCGCCCTCGAGTCTGGGACGAAGGTATGATCCTCATCGGGAGCCGTCGAGGCATCGATCCGACGTAACATCGAAGGATCAGTTGAGCCGACAGCACAAGCATAAGTCGACACCAGACAAACCCTCGACATCGACTTTGATGCCAAAGGCATCGACGCCAGATGCGCCATCATTGCCAGCTGCGCCATCAATGCCGAGCGCCCCTCCAAAGCCTAGGGCGCCTATAAAAAAAATGTTGATGGCTCCTCCAGCGTCAAATCCATTGTTAAAAAAAAACGAATTCCTGAGAGTCCTATTTTAAGTCCCTTACTATATATGAGGAGAATGAGCCCTCAGATAATGAGGCTCCATTTGCCCTCCAATTTGGATCGTCAAATGTACCAGAAAGTTTTATATGCAGGCTGCCAGTGGGGTAGACACCTCACATGAGTTGGTGTTTGGGAGACCAGATGCTGGGGAGCATGCTGATGTGTCTTACAGACAACTCATGTCTAAGGTAGTAGACTACATGGGGTGCAGTAGGCCTCTATTGCCATTCGAACAGGATAATCTGACAGACAATCTGGATAAGGGCCCTCAGTCAGATCCCATATTACCATTTCACATTGGTCTGCAAAAAAGGATGGCAACGAATTGGGAAACACCAGAAACCAATTTGGCTGTAAATAAAAACCTGACCAAGAAGTACTGCCCTTTCAATAGTGACCCGACTACCTGTCAAAACACCACACTCTGGAGAGTCTGGTCGTACAGCCACCTACTGCAACTTCTAAGCAAGCGGCTTACCCTACCATCCCTCCAGATAGGGACGACAAAAGAGTAGATAGATGGGCAAGGAATGTATTTTCTACAGGGAGTATGGCACTCAAATCTGCCAACTCCACATGTGCCCTTGCAAAATGTACATTCACTCTATCTGACTGCATTTCAATGGCGGAAGAGTACATTCCCGAAGGGGATGAAAGAGACGGGTTCTTAGCCATAGTTAGAGACTGCAAAGAAGCCATGTGTGAGTGTCTTCAGTCAGGTCTGGATTCTGCTGACAGCATCAGCAGAGCCACAGCTACTAGCACCGATATGCAAAGATTTGCGAGGTTCAGGAAGTCGGGTTTTGCACTTGATGTGCAATCCAGACTTCTCAGCATGCCCTTTAACGTGTCTCACCTTTTTGGCAACAAGGCTGACGAGAGTCTTGTGTAGTTGCAGACCTCGAATGTGGCAACCAAATCTTTAGGTGCCATTATTAGGGAATCTCAGCCTTTTCGACCTAGTGGACAACCTTGGAGGGGTAGATCTTTTCGCTACTACTCCTCAGTTGGAAGGGCGGGAAGAAGGGCTGGCCAAAGGGGCCAAAGAAGTTTCCCTCGAAGTGGACGAGCGAGGGGCGCGAAGCCAGCTCAAGCAGGGGCATCTTTACCATCTGCCACTGCATCAGCAGCCTCAAAACGACTCTGAGGTCTTGAGTCACAGTTCACCAGTGGGGGGAAGACTGTCTCAGCATCTAGAACAATGACGAGACATTACTTTGGATACTTGGACCTTGAAAACCATAGCCAACGGTTACCGCGTTCCTTTTTTATAGAGACCTCAGGACAATCCACCGGGGAAACACTCTTTGAGGATTCCAGATCCACTCCATGTGTTGGAAATGTTAACCCCCACTAGAGAAAGGCGATGTATAACCGGTGCCTGTAGCGGAGAACAACAGGAGTTGGTATTCCCTGTAATTCCTAGCCCCCGAAAAGTAATGTTAGGCAGAATTGCATGCAGTACCCTCTGGGTCCACTACACACAAGTAGGACCACAGGTGTTAGCCAAACCAACCTTTGGTATAAGTCTGTACCACACAGTTTTTGGTAGCGAGCTGAGCAGCCAGGCTTATCTCAAGAGTGAATGTGAGCAGTACAAGTAATTACACAGAGGACCCTCAATCACAGTGGTTCGAGTAGACACTTATACTCAAGGTTTCTTGGTAAAACACTTATTAATTTATTACACAATTATTTAGAAAACATTTCACTAGAAGGAGACAACTTAATATTTTATACCAATACACTTCAATAAAAAACCCTAGGATTTTGAGAAATAGGAGCCAAATGGCAGTTCAGTTACTTAGAAATAAGCAAAAGGGACAAGGTAAGTAAAATAGATCACATTTACTTATTAGACAGTGCAAATAGTTTCAGTTCACCAGAGGAGTTCAATTCAATTCAATAGGCCAGGCCAAAGTCAATGGGCTAGTGTTCTGAATAGGAAAGAGTAGTTCTGGCATCAAACGGTAACGTCTTTGCAAAAGTTCTCAAAAGTAGTTTAGGCGAAAAAGAATCATTTGTTGAGTCACAAGCTGATTAGGCCTGCAAGTTGGGAAAGTTTCACAAACTTTCACAGCGAGAGTGGTGTTCTCTCAATTGGGTTGACATAGTACCTTAGTTTGAAGAAACAAATGCAGCTGAAGTCGTTGGTTCCTGGCAGTTCTTGCAGATCTCACTGTTCCTGAGCCTCAGCCGTGGGGACAAGAGGGAGGACGTCAGGGGAGTCCTGCACTGCACGGGATCGTCGAAAAAGTAAACACGATGGAGTCACTTCAGTTCCAGTAGCTGTAGATTCAAGCGCACAATCTGGTATCCCTCTCCCTGGTTAATCCTAACCAGCCTTGAGAATGGTATCCAAGTGGCTTACGAGTTGATTGGTCCCACCAAATCAAAGGAAGAAGTCGTCCTTGAAGGGGCTTCTCTGTCGAGATGAACCTGGCAATTCAGACCTGCAGCAGGGCTTCACCGGGCAAACCGACGGTCCAGGAGTTGCAGCAGCCATCCTCTTCCAGCTCTTCTTTTGGTTCTTTCGTTCCAGTGGTCGACTCTGCTTTCCAGTCCAAGAGACTCGCCTTTTAAACAGTTTTCTCCATTTCATTCCAACCTAGCTGTCACTCACCCAGCAGGGTGGCTGTCCTTGCCAGACAGTCAGCCAGCCAATCACGCCAGAGTGCATTTGGGTCTCCTAGGAGACTAAGCACTTAGAGTTTCAAGCACCTCCCTCACTTCCTGTCCACCCCAGACACTCAGAAACCAGAGGCGGTCTTCAGTCCTGAAGCCCACCAAAGGAACACAAACAAAGGGACCAAACCTGGTTTGGCGCAAAGAGACAAACACTAGAAGGACCTTTCCAAAAAGAAATGGCGAAAAAAGAAGACCGGGACCTGTTTAAACAAAGGGGCTTAAGGCGCCATCATGAAAAACATGGCTCCCGTGATTTTTAGCTACCAGTGTTTTTAGCTATGGTAGATTGCTGTAAAACCACTGCCACCAGCCTTTTAAATCGGAAAGGGTAGCATTTTACTGCTACATGAGTATTTAGACACAGGGGATACTATGTAACCCATCCAGCACTCCATTGTAGGATGGTGTGTGCTGGGTCTAGGAATTTAGAAAGACTAGTAAAGTCAATTTCACTCTACATTCTCTGGGAAACTAGTTTTTCCCAGAGAAGGTATCTAAACCTTTGGGCAGTCTAAAAGACATCCCTGTGTCACTGCACTGAGGGCGCTGTGTAACACACGCGAAAAGATGATGCCTATGGAGTTATCTAAAACTCCATAATCAAAGAACACAAGTGAAAAACACACATCAAAATACATGAAAGAGTGGGAAAAAAGGCTCACGCTCTTTCCAGGTAAAAAATCAAGTCCTCAAAATCCAGCAAAGTAGCTGGGGGTCTCTAAGGTGAAGGGAATTAGCACATTTATGAGAATTCTCCCTAACAAGGATAGAGGGCTGAGACCCATTTTGCACTTGAGATACTTGAACAAGTTCCTCAGGAAGGACAAGTTTAAGATGGTCACACTTTCTCAGATCCTTCAGGCTCTCCAACTTCAGAATTGGACAGTCTCATTGGACCTTCAGGATGCTTTTTTCATGTGACAATCCATCTCAAGCACATAAAATGCCTAAGGTTCGCAGTTGGGGGTTCTCATTATTAATTTAGAGTTCTGCCATTCGGGCTGACCTCCGCCCCTAGGGTTTTCACCAAACTGATGGCGGTAGTGGCAGTGAGTCTCAGGAGAGGGGGGATTCAGTCTACCCTTACTTGGACGATTGGCTGTTCAGGGCGCGTTCTCCCGAACAAGTCTTGGATCATCTCAATGTCACCTGCCACTCCCTTCACAAACTGGACTTCTCCCTCAATTCCAAGAAGTCCCTTAGGACACTTTCTCCAAAATGCCAGTTCATCGGAGCTGTTCTTGATACATCCTTGGGTAAGATCTTGCCACCCGAAAGTGAGGGCTCAAGATATTCTAAAGATGGTCACCAAATGTTTAAGTGCCCAGTGTCTCCTGGCCTTCGATTTTTTGAGCTTGCTCTGCCTTCTGGCATCCTGCATTTTCCTGGTGTCAGAGGCCCACATGAGGATGAGGTCCCTTCAATGGGCTCTCAGAACACAACTGCCCCTATTCTCAGGAAGGATGTCGGACCTACTTCAGGTTCCAAGCAGGGCCGCACAGGATCTTCTGTGGTGGGCCTATAAGGACAACATTCTGAAGGAAGAACCTTTCTGGCAACCATGGACGGAGATAAAAGTAGTGACGGATGCCTGACTCACGGGGTGGGGAGCCCACACCAACGGTCTGACAGTCCGCAGTCATTGGTCTCCATTGGAGTCCAAACTATATATCAATCTTTTGGAGCTGCGTGCAATCAGACTAGCGCTGAAGGCCTTTCTGCCCTCTGTACGAGGAAGGAATGTGCTGATAATGATGGACAACACAGTGGCCATGTACTACCTCAACAAGGGAGGAGGTGTAGGGTAACTAACACTGTGCAGAGAGGCAATGCGGCTCTGGTACTGGGCAACTCAAGAAGGAATCTCCCTATCGCCAGTTCACCTAGCCGGAGAGGAGCATAGGGCCTCATTACGAGTCCGGCATTACAACCCCGGTTTTCCAGGAATCACGGAGGCGGAATGGTGTAAATCCCCATTCCCATTGAGTCCTATGGGACTCAATGGGAATGGGGATCATGGAAACACCGGCAGCATCTCGTAATGCTGCCGGTGTTTCCTCGTCCGCCTGCAGGCGGGCGGTGTTAAACCCGCCAGGTCAAACCTGGCGGGAACATCACCTCCCGCCTGCAGGAGTCGGGATCAGGTGGTCCGGAAACAACGGTGGCGGCAGGTTTACCGCCACCATTATTTCCGGACCGCCTCATTTGTAATGAGGCCCACAGTCTCCCATGAGTAGGAACTACCCCAGGAAGTAATTCAAGAGATCTTCACCCATTGGGGAACCCCTCAAGTGGAACTGTTCGCGACCCTTGTCAACCAGAAGTACGAACTATTCTGCTCCAGGGAATTTCCCCCAAGAGGAGCTCTAGGAGACTCGTCTGTGGTGGACTGGGAATTTCCACTCCTGTATGCATTTCCTCCAGTCCCTGCCATTCCTCATGTGATCAGGAGGTTGAGAAAGTTTGGGAAACACATGATCCCGATTGCCCCGGATTGGGCCAGGAGGACGTGGTATCCGGGCTTTCTGGACATGCCCATCTGTCCTCCGATGCTCCAATTCCACAAAGAGAGGTCCTTCTCTCGCTAGAGAAGAGTCGGGTTCTAAATCCAGAGGTCAAGACACTCAGCCTTCATGCATGGTTTCTGAGAGGCTGAGATACAAGGATTGGGGCCTCCCGGACGACGTAATGGAGATATTGCTTTCGGGCAGAAGGCTACCAACAAAGTCTTTGAGCCGTTGCTGTTGGAATAAATTCTACGACCAGTGCAGAGAAAAGAATGTAGATCCTTTTTCTGCGTAAAACACTGGATGTCTTATCCTTTCTGATATCTTTAGCCAATCTGGATCTCCAGATTGGTAACATTAAAGGCTTTTTGGCGGCGCTGTCCATCTTTAAGCTCTCATCAGAGGAATGTTCATACTTCAATATTCCACTGGTGACTCAATTTCTAAAGGGGATTACCAATGTGTTCCCCCCATCTCCTTTCCAGGTTCCAGTTTGGGACCTTAATCAGGTTTTAAGATTCCTAATGTGTACAGCTTTTGAAACTTTACACTCATATCCTTTAATGTTGATAACCTTTAAAACCATTCTATTGGTAGCTCTAACATCAGCCTCTAGAGTGAGTGAGTTGCAGGCACTTTCGTCCAAACCATCCCTTTACTATTTTTCTTTTTTTTTATATGTTTATTTTAAACCAAGGCAGGGTGACAACAGTACAGCGTAAACAAGATATGTAAAGCACCACTAGCAATCCCCTCCAATCCCCCAACTGCCTCCCCCCTGACCTTTAGTCTGCAGACACTTCCAGTTGGTTGGTCTGTTCTGTGTCTGCTTCGGCTATGTTCCCTTTTTCAGGGAGCTTCCGGTCCCTCAGGGCCCACCGGGTGTTGGTAGGCTTGTAGGTCATTGCGGGAAAGTTCTGGACATACTCCAGCACTGGGGCCAAAATGTTCTGGAAGCAGTGGAGGGCTCCGGCCCTCGCCGCTGTTACGTTCTCCGCAGTCAATATGTCCCATAATTTCCCTCACGACTGGGATATGAAGGCATGGTCTGGGCTTTCCAGAAGCGGGCAAGCACTATTTTCCCTGCCAAGAGGCATTGAGTCAACAATTTAGCTATGTTTCCAGAGCACGGATAGATCCCGGGAACCCTAGGAGGATGGCAGAGAGACTCCCAGGACCCCCCTTGTCAATTTGGATGGGGTCAGGCTCCAGAGGGAGAGCCGTCTGGGTGATCTGTTCAATGGTGGCTAAGCATAGTTTCCAAAATTGTTGGATCTTTAGACATGTCCACCACATGTGGAAAAAGGAGCCTGGATGGCATCACCCTCTCCAGCAAGTGTAGTCGACAGAGGGGTTCATATGGTGGAGTCTGAGGGGGGAGTAGTACCAGCGCGGCAGGATCTTGTACGCGCATTCCCTGTCGGTGACACAAGCGGATGATGTGTGTGTTCGGGTCCAGATATCCACCCATGCCTGGTCCTCATCCGGGTGTCCCAGGTCAGCCTCCCACTGTGCCATTGTGAAGGGTGGAATTATAGTCGGAGACAGACACGTGCTAAATCAATATTTATTCTGGTTTTAAGGCAGCAGATGCTGAAAGAAAAGTCTTAAGTCCTCCCGGTTAGCTTCACCGGTATCTTGTCCTCCTGTAATACAACGGCGTTGGGCCTGGCTTGGTCCTATCTCGAGCCGCTGTCCGGATAGGCCCACCACTCTGGTTCGCTCTCCTCTCTCCTCCCCGTGTCCTGTGTAATGAGAACCACCCATTAGTCTCCCTGGGTGCTCTTTTATCACAGCTGGAGGTATCAAGCCCCCACCAATCCCTGAGGGTTTGAGTTAACCCCCTTCTTATTGGTTCCTGGGACATGGTCCCACCTCTCTTAAGGGTTGCCATCCCAGTGTGTCGCTCTTCCCGATCCCCTGGTGGTGGAGGGCGGTGGTGTTGGCCCCGTTCCCCTGGTGGTGGAGGGCGGTGGTGTTGGCCATGCGGTTGTGGCCGCGACGCGTAGGGACGCGTCCTGAGGCTGGGCCCTCCCCCCCTGCAACGTGCAGCTCCGGCAGCGTCATGAGCAGCACGGGGCCAGCGAGCCGGGCGCTGCTCCCCCGTATCCCGGCGCTGTCGTGAACACTGCTCCCCACCCCCCGGACTGGGGCGAACAGGTGAGTGCCGAGCGGCCCCGCCGCGGCTGCACATAGCGGCTTCCTCCGCGGCCCCGCCGTGTCCACCCGTAGCGGCTTTAGCCGCGCGGCTAGCCTCCGCGGGTTTCCCTTTCCCCTCTCTGGCCGCGGACGCGGCAGCGCCTCCCGACTCGTGCGGGCCGGCTTCACGCCGCGGCCGCCGCGGCACCAGCCGAGGCGCTGCTGCTTCACACATCCCCACCCCAATCCCAGGCCGTTCGGGCCAGGGTGAACACCTAGACAGATAGTCAGCCACCAGCTGAAACCCGGCAGGCCTGTGCAATGTGACGAAATCAAATGGCTGAAGGGAGAGAAACCAGCGGAGGACCCTCTGGTTCGTGTCCTTATGTTGGGCCAGCCACTGGAGGGGTGCATGGTCGGTGTACAGAGTGAACCGGCGACCCAACAGATAGTACCGGAGCGAGTCAACAGCCCACTTGATGGCCAAACACTCCTTCTCAATGGTTGAGTAAGCCGCTTCATGGGGCAACAATTTCCGACTGATGAAGCACACCGGTTGCAGGTCCTCCCCATTCCTCTGCGATAACACAGCTCCCAGGCCCTGGTTTGAGGCGTCCGTTTGTAGAAAGAAATGTTTCTGGAAGTCCGGGCAACAGAGGACCGGGTTGGACGTGATCCTTTGTTTTAGGTGTGCTATGGCGTTCAAGGCCTTCGGGTCGTTGGTCAGGTTGGGATTCCCCTTGAGTCTCAATGCGTCCGTCAAGGGAGCGGCTATCGAGGAGAAGTCAGGGATAAATCTTCTGTAATACCCGATCAATCCCAGGAAAGCTCGTATTTGTTTCCTGTTGGTAGGAGTCGGTATATCTTGGATAGCCTGTGTTTTGGATAACTGTGGTTTCAGCACTCCCCCACCCACTATGTGGCCCAGATATTTGGTTTCATTGGTTCCCATCGTGGTCTTCCTGGGGTTGATATGTAGGCCTGCCTTCTGTAGATCAGCCACTACTTGTTCCAGATGGTTCAGATGCGATTCCCAGGATTGGCTGTATACCACAATATCGTCCAGGTAGGCAGCGGCGTATCCAGTATGCGGTCTCAGTATGATGTCCATCAATCTCTGGAATGTGGCGGGAGCCCCGTGGAGACCAAAGGGTAGGACTTTATACTGATATAAGCCTCGTGGGGTGGAAAAGGCAGTTTTCTCCCTGTCCTGGGAGCGAAGGGGTATTTGCCAATATCCCTTGGTTAAATCGAGAGTGCTTAAGAAACAGGCTGCTCCAAGGCCCTCCAGGAGTTCGTCCATCCGAGGCATCGGATAGGCTTCGTATCGGGACACCGCGTTCAATTGTCTGTAGTCCATACAGAAACGAACCGAGCCATCCGGCTTAGGGACAAGTACTATGGGTGATGACCAAACGCTGACCGAAGGCTCGATGATGTCCATCCTTAGCATCTCGTCCACTTCGGAATTGATGATGGTTCGCCTGGCTTCGGGTATCCGGTAGGGTCTAAGCCTCACAGGTGGTCCGGGATCTGTTTTGATAACATGCTCAAGAACATCGGTTCTTCCAGGTAAGGCGGAGAAGGCATCAGCATAAGGGGACAACCGGTTCCTGATGTCCGTCTTCATTTCGAGGGTTAGGGTGTCTCCCCAATTGACTGAATTCAGGGTATCAGGAACGGTGTTCGGGATCTCGTCCGGTTTGGCTTCCTCGATACATACAAAGGCGCCCAGAAGAGGCTCATTCCATTTTTTTAGTAGGTTGATATGATAGACCTTTTCAGGGGTGGTACGATCAGGCTGGTGTACCCGGTAGGTTACTGGGCTTAGTACTTCAGTGACCTCGTACGGCCCTCTCCATCTAGCCAACAGTTTATTGGTGCTGGTGGGCAGGAGTACCAATACCTGGTCCCCTGGGTTAAAGGTTCTCATACGGCTCCCCTTGTTATAGTTTCTTTCTTGAGTTGTTTGGGCACGCCCAAGGTTATCTTGGGCCAGGGTACGTAGTGCGGTTAGGTGTTCCTTTAATTCCTCTGTATACTCGGTTAAAGACACTTCTTCTGTGGTTTCCCATTCCTCTTTAACCAGGTCTAGTATTGTTCGAGGTTGTCTCCCAAACAAGAGCTCGAAGGGAGAGAAACCGGTGGACGACTGGGGGGTGTCTCTTAACACCATTAACACTAGGGGAATCACCCGATCCCAGTTTTTTCCATCTGGTCCCGTCACCCTTCTTAGCATCTTCTTGATTGTTTGATTATAACGTTCTACCAGCCCATCAGTCTGGGGATGATATACTGAGGTTCTCAACTGGTTGATCTGGAACTGTCCACATACTTGTTTTAAGAGGGTCGACATAAAATTGGTCCCCTGGTCGGTGATTATCTCGGAGGGAATCCCTACTCGGGCAAAGAATGGAATTAGCTGGTCGCATAACAACCGGGCCGATGTTCCCTTTAGGGGAAAGGCCTCGGGGTATCGAGTAGCGTAGTCGACTACGACCAGTAAGTATCTATAACCACGGCTGGCTGGTTCCAGGGGTCCCACTATGTCCATGCCGATCCTCTGGAATGGGATTGAAATGAGGGGCATTTTCTGTAGGGGTGCCCTTGCGGGTAGAACCCCGCTAGTCAATTGGCAGGTGGGGCAGTTCTTGCAGTGTTGGGCAACCTCCCCATAAATGCCGGGCCAGTAAAACCTCTTTAGTAGGTTTTGTTGGGTTTTAAGAGAGGCCATGTGACCTCCACAGGGATGGTTGTGGGCCAGTTGTAGCACTATAAGTCGGTGGCTCTTTGGTAGCACCAGTTGTTCCTTCATGGCGTCGTCGTCACCCTTATACCTTCGGTATAGGAGACCTTGTCGCAGTAGAAACCCTGGGCCTCTGGCGATGTTGGGTTCCCCTTCCCGGGCGGCCCTTTCTCTGGCCACTCGTAGGGTGGGGTCAGTCAGGGTCTCCCCCCTTATGGTGTCTTCGTTGTCTTCTAGCTTCCAGTCGATAGGCCGGGTCATATAACTGGCCTGACACCATGCCATCCGGGTCCTCCTCTTTCGCCCGGGTGGGGGTTCCTGGGAGACGGGGTCGGTTCCTGCCACATCGGTTTTGGACGGGGACTGCCCCTCCCTGGTATCCCTTAATGTCTGACCGAAACCGGGGAGGTCGGTCCCAATTACCACCGGGGTTGGGAGACAAGGTAGGACGGCAACCCTCAAGGGAGAGGAGGTTTCATTCAAGTCAATCACTACATCCTTCATCGGATAACATTTGGTGTCCCCATGAATGCATCTGATAGGTACAGTTACGTTAGGTAAGCAGGGAGCGTTACTCACGGTTGGTGATATGGCGGTCTGCCTGCTGCCGCTGTCCAAAAGGGCACGTGATGGTCTGCCGTCGACTCGAACGTCCACCACATATGGTCCTGGGACACTGTTCTCGTCCATCGGGGTCAGATAGCCGATGTCCATGGGTTCGACTGTTCTTCTCCTGGGACAAAACCGGGCTATGTGGCCCCACTCGTTGCACTCATAGCACTGCGGTTGCTTGTAACTAGGGGTCGGTGCCGGGGCCTTCTCCTCGTTTCCTGGTCTCTTGTCTTCGGGTCTCCTGTTGTTCTCATCGGGAGGTCTCCATCTTATGGGTAAGGCTCGGTTACCCCTAATCATATGGGGGTCGGATATCGGGATGGCGATGCGGGCCGATACCCCTGTAGCTGGTAGTCGGAAGTGGCCTGCCTTCTGGTATGCCGATGCAATATCCACGGCCTCGGTCAGGGTGGGTTGATGGTGCTGCCTAACCCATTTTTGCATCTGGCCTGGCAGGGCTTCGACGAATTGTTCCAGAATGATTTTATCGATTAGGGGTTGGTTAGCGGGATTTGGAGCCAGCAACCACTTCTCTGCTAGGTCCTTTATCCTATAGTACAGCTGGCGTGGATTCTCCCCGGTCCTGAGCCTGGTTTCCCTCAGTCGGATCCGGTAGGCCTCGTCGTCCAGGCCCAAGCGGTCTAGTACGGCAGCCTTGATCTCCCCGTACGGCGTGTTGCCGTTGGGGTTTACCGCCTGATAGGCGCCCTGCATCACCCCGGACAGTAGGGGGGCGACGTACTGACCCCACCGGTCAGGAGGCCACTGTGCGTTTCTGGCTATACGTTCAAAACTAGTAAAGAAGAAGGCGGGATCCTCTCCGTCCTTATACTTTTGTAGGAGGGCCGAGGGCACCAGTGGTTGATTTCTAGTGCTGGCCACTGCATCGGTGAGACGGGACATGGCCTCATGCTGGTTATCCTGTGCGGTGGTCAATATAGAGCCCTGCAGCTGTATGGCTTGTTGAAAGGCTTGCCGATCCGCAGCTGCTTGTTGGGACTGCAGTTGTAGCATCTGTTGCAATTGTTGTTGGCCCTCAGACAAGGTCTTTATCAACGACTCCATCGCGCTGTCTAAAATCCCACCTTCGTCGCCAGTGTGAAGGGTGGAATTATAGTCGGAGACAGACACGTGCTAAATCAATATTTATTCTGGTTTTAAGGCAGCAGATGCTGAAAGAAAAGTCTTAAGTCCTCCCGGTTAGCTTCACCGGTATCTTGTCCTCCTGTAATACAACGGCGTTGGGCCTGGCTTGGTCCTATCTCGAGCCGCTGTCCGGATAGGCCCACCACTCTGGTTCGCTCTCCTCTCTCCTCCCCGTGTCCTGTGTAATGAGAACCACCCATTAGTCTCCCTGGGTGCTCTTTTATCACAGCTGGAGGTATCAAGCCCCCACCAATCCCTGAGGGTTTGAGTTAACCCCCTTCTTATTGGTTCCTGGGACATGGTCCCACCTCTCTTAAGGGTTGCCATCCCAGTGTGTCGCTCTTCCCGATCCCCTGGTGGTGGAGGGCGGTGGTGTTGGCCCCGTTCCCCTGGTGGTGGAGGGCGGTGGTGTTGGCCATGCGGTTGTGGCCGCGACGCGTAGGGACGCGTCCTGAGGCTGGGCCCTCCCCCCCTGCAACGTGCAGCTCCGGCAGCGTCATGAGCAGCACGGGGCCAGCGAGCCGGGCGCTGCTCCCCCGTATCCCGGCGCTGTCGTGAACACTGCTCCCCACCCCCCGGACTGGGGCGAACAGGTGAGTGCCGAGCGGCCCCGCCGCGGCTGCACATAGCGGCTTCCTCCGCGGCCCCGCCGTGTCCACCCGTAGCGGCTTTAGCCGCGCGGCTAGCCTCCGCGGGTTTCCCTTTCCCCTCTCTGGCTGCGGACGCGGCAGCGCCTCCCGACTCGTGCGGGCCGGCTTCACGCCGCGGCCGCCGCGGCACCAGCCGAGGCGCTGCTGCTTCACAGCCATACATCAGGTTTTTGTAGCCAGGAAGACCCCAGGAATCATCTGTATAGGGTAGAAATCCTGCCTCGGACTGGGAGGTCCTTGAGAGTTAGTTCGAGGGGATTGAGGGGGCACGTGGCCACCTGGAGAGTTTGGGGAGGGGAGCACCAGTGACCTAGTTGAATGTTAGGGAGAATTCTCATTCTATGGCTAATTTCCCTTACCTATAGAGTCCCCCAGCAGCTTTGCTGGATTTGAAGGGTTTGTTTTTTTCTCCTGCTAAGAGTGTGACTCTTTTTCCCACTCTTAGGCATATTGACTATGTGTGTTCTAGGCTATTTTTGTGTTTAATGTCTATGGGGTTTATCTCACCCTCATAGGAACCATCTTTATCCACATGTGTTACACAGCACCCTCCATGCAGTGACACAGGGGTGTCGTAGCGACCCCCAAACATAGACTCCGTACCCCGGGACTGACTACTGTCTCCCAGGGCATGTAAAGTCCCCATTGGCTTTACTAGTCACTCTTTATGAAAAAAAACAGTCTAACCCATCTTACTATGGAGGTACTGGAAAGGGTTAATAGTTTTTCCCTTATGTTCATTTTCGAGAGGGTACTGTACAGTCCCTCTCTCAAAAGTTTCTGGCTGGTGGCAGTGGTTACTACCAAAAATATTCGACCGCAAATATTTTCCTATGGGATTTTCTCATTGTTCGAGGCTACCACATTTACTGACAGCCTCTAACATACTGCCGGTTTATTTTTATATTAACTTTACTCTGGTAGGGTTTATTTGCCAGAACCTTTATATAAATTCTTTCTCGTGTCTTTCTCTAAAATCCTAACCCAGGTCGGGGATCCTTTGTTCCTCCTTTTGGCAGGCTTCTGCCAAGAAGCCCTCCTTACGGCGCCACTGAGTCTGGGGTGGACCAATTGTGTGGGAGAGGGAGTAGGACCCCTGGACAGGGTTGTCTCAGCAACCCATGTCGCAGTCTGCCCTGATAGGCTGGAGGGTCTCCCGCCAGGATGACAACTCCACTGTGTGAGTGACAGCTAGGCTGTATGAATGGGGATCTTTCTGCATAAAAGCAGGGTCCTGTGGACTGGAAGAGCAGGACGTTGCCACTGGAACTAAGAAACTGAAGAGGAGAGAAGCCAAAGACATATGCAACAACTGAACCATCAGTGAAACCCTGCTGCAGCGTCTCACCACTTTTCTCCACACGATGAGAGATCTTCCTCTGCAAGAGCCTTCTTCCCTTGAGCTGGTGGGGCCAACCAGTTTGCCAATCGCCTTCCCGGACCTGCCTTGGTCGAATCGCCAGTGCCCTGCACTCTGAGACCGGATAGCCAGGCACCCGTCCACCCGGACCGCGATTTAAAGGAGCGTACCTTTTATTTCGCTTGGCAGCACCGCGGCTGGTTTCATCCCTGGGCAGTGCAGTAACTCGAACCTTCCTCCACAATGAGAGCCTCTCTTCCTCTGCTGGATCTCCCGAACTGCAGGAACTACCAGGAACAACCACCACCACAGGAGCCTCTTCTACATTTTAAGGTACTTTGTTCCGCCAGGCCTCCCTTTTCGTTCGGTAGCGCTAAAGGTGTTTTAAATCCTTTACCTACCTGTTGGGTTGGCCGCCCCTATACTCTAACATTATCTTTCACCTCCTACAACCACCTTTCGAATCGTTTAACAAAGACTTGACTGCAGCTACAAGAACATTTTGCACCTGGACACTTTGCCCTGTACCACTGACTCTGGCACAGGCCTATTGGCTAAATCTGTTACAACTGCCTTCTCTAGATTGCTTCTCACCTAGAAATGTGTCGGTGCACCTAACTCTTATAACTACCTTTTCCTTCCCACTTTAAAAACTTGTGAAGTGCCATTTTGCTCGGTTTTCACCTAAGTATTATACATGCTAAAGTACTGCCTTGCCTAAACTTGTTCACAATCTTATTGGGAAGTGTTACTAGGCTGACTAAGGGTATATGCCTGAATAACGTGTCCTTTCCCTCCCTTGTAAGAACGTGATAGAGTGCCATTTGTGTTTGGTTTTCACTGTGCCCTTTTTGCTCAGTTTTCACTCTTGCTCAAACTTGTCTACAATTTACTTGGGAGTGTATATGTTTCTTGACTGATTTTAACTTGCTTTAATAACTGGGATTAATGTGGTAACCTAGAACGGTGTAAAATAAATATATATATATTCATTTTAATACCAAGCTTTGGTCAGTGTTTCCTTGTGCCATAGTATTGTAGCCCTATTGTGTAAACCCTGAATACTGCTCATCTCCCTCTTGAGATAAGTCTGCCTGCTTAGCCACAGCTACCAATTAAATCTTTGTAGTACAGACTGATACCAAAGGGGATTTATTGCTCATACCTGTAGTCTTAATCTTCTGTAGTGCTCCCTAAGGGAACTGCACAGGATTCTGCCTAACACTGAATATACGTGAATCTGTCTCTTTCTTGGAGTCGAAACATCTCCTTACATTGTTCAAATGTGCGAGGTAGGTCTCCCACATACAGCTGCTCCAAGGTTTCGAGGCCTCCCGCTAGCCAGTTCTGGAAGTTTCGGGGATTTGCCCCAGGTGAAAAGGTTGGGTTGTGAAAGATTGGTGATAGGGGGCTCAGTCCCCTCGGGATTCCCTTATGTATCAGCACCCAGTCCCAGGAGTTCAGAGTGTGCTTAGCCGCCAGCAGGAGTCCTTCCCATTGTTCACTAAGGGAGGGCGGTGTAGTGGGCCTCTAGCTTCTTTCTGGTGGTGCGGAGAGCTCGCTGTGTCTTGGGGGACCAGCCTTTTTTCTTGTGAGTTTCCTCTGCTGATTTGAGTTGCTCCTCAAGGACCAGACGGGCCTGTCGCCTGTTACGATGGAATGCCACTCCCTGTGCAATCAGTTCTCCCCTGATCACCGCTTTCAGGGCATCCCAAGTGTTTTCCGGGGAGGTGTCTTTGACTGGGTTTTCTCTGAGGACGTTTTTATTCGCTGTTGCGATCTTGTGCTTTAGCGGCATATCGTTAAGAATTGGATCATAAAGAGTCCATCTGCGCGGGGTGTTGGGCCTGGGTTCATGTACTTGGATCTCCATGAGTACTGGGGCGTAGTCAGACAGGATCCGCGGGCCGATAGATACCTCATTGGTGTAGGCAAGCATCTGCGGGGATGTCAGGAGGAGGTCAATCCTTGAGAAGGTTCGGTGAACATATGAATAGAAGGAGTAATTCTTTTCGGAGGGGTGAAGCACCCGCTATGAGTCCACTACTTCCAGGGATCTAAATAGGCGTAGGAGGCTGAGCGCCTGAGTAAAATCTCCAGGGGTGGGGCGGTGAGATTTATCTTTATCTTTCGTAGGGTCTGGTACTCCATTGAAGTCTCCCCCAATTATGACTTGGCCTTCTATGAAGCGAGAGAGGGAGGAGCCCAGTGAGTCGTAGAAGGCTGCTTGCCCAGAGTAGGGGGCATATACTGAAACAAAGGTGTACAAGTCTCCCAGCATTTGATTACCACAAATCGGCCTTCCGGGCATGTTTTTGATTCCAGGACCTGGGGATTTCAACCCCTCCTGAAGAGGATTGCAGTACCTCCCTTCTTAGAGCCCTCTGAGGCAAAGAGTTGGAGTGGGTAAGATCGGGATCGAAGACGCCCAAAGTCCACCAGTAGTAGGTGAGTCTCCTGAAGCAGAGCCACCACTGAAGCTTTTGTAGGATCGACTTCCGTTTGGCGGGGGAGTTCAGCCCATTGACATTGAGGGAAATAAATGTTAGGTTTACATGCTCCTGGGCTAGCTCCCTCGCCACTGCCGTGTCTGAGGGGGTGGGGGTGGGGGGAGAGGTCGGAAGGGAGTGGATTAACCGCCATATCGAGTGAAAGCTGAGAGTGCGTCATCCTGCTCTTGGGATTTTAACACAAGCCCCCAATGGGAGGGCGTAACTTTAACTGACGGGGGGGGCGACATTGTAGGTTTGGTCGTTCCCCTGGCCAACCGGGCCAATCGAGTATATGAAAGTAATATGGGATTCCAAGGACTCCTAGGTGGAATGTACCTTGGAGATGGGCATGGACCGTGGGTGGGGCCCGCTGCATTGGTTATAGTTATTCTTAAGCTGGGTCAAGGTCGGTGAAGTTTCTTTAGGATGGAGCTGGACAGTTGGCGGGGGCGTGAGGCAAAATTTGGCAGGGTGTGGCCCTGCACCTGGCTACCCCCTCTTGCTGCTCCGTGGCACCTTCAACCAGGAGGACCGCCTGGGCCTCGGGGAGGAAGCAGCCCCTGTGTCAGTAGCGACCTCCGGACTTGGCGATGCAGCCTCTTCGGGCGAGGATGGGTGCATGATTTTGTTGGCATCTTCAAGGTGGCGGATTCTACGTAGGGTGCCGTTGTATGAAAACTGTAGGGCATTTGGGAATAGCCATCTGTATCGAACCTGATGCTCCTGAAGAAAGAGAGTCAGAGGCCGGAGAGATTTCCTCTTCTGGAGAGTAAGTAGCAGGAGATCTTGATAGATCTGGAGTGGTGAACCCTGGAAGGAGAGCTTGTCTCGTGAGCGGCTGATTGCTGAGATGGCCTCCTTTGTGGTGAAGATGTGCACCCTAGTTATGACATCTGGGGGGAGGTCCGAATCCACTCCCCGACGTGGGCGCAACCTGTGGGTGCGACCCAGAAGGAGTTGGGATTTGTCCAGTTGTGGGAGCAGGGATTGGAAAAAGTCCCCCACATATCCCGCTAAGTTTTTGTCCAGAACAGAGGACGGTATCCCTCGGATCCGAAGGTTATTGCGCCAAGCCCTACTTTCGAGATCCTCTTGTTTAAATTCGAGGATTTTACATTTGTCTTGCAAAGTTCTGATTGCGCGTTATATTTCCCTCAGTGTGGTTGCATGGTCCTGAGAGCGGTCGTCATACTCCCCCAGCCTTTGTTCCATCTCGGTCACCCTTTGATCGGTGTGCTCTAGCTTAGTGGTAAATTCTGTGATGCAGGATCTAAATTCAGACTTAATATCAGCCATAAAAGCCAGTATGTCCCCTTTAGTAGCAAGGGCTTCTCCATCTTCTTGGGATTTCTGTGGGGTAAGCTTGTGGGGTGTCAAGTTTCTTTCCCTTGTCAGTTGATGTGAACATAGTGGCGATATCTGAGTTCTTAACAGATTTTAATTGTTTAGCCATTGTGTTGGTCCGGGTGTAGGGTGAGTGGTATTGAAGTTTCCCGTGGACGTGGGGCCCAGGAGGCTATTGTCTGAGGCAGGAGCATTGCAATTTGTTGAAGTGGGGATTCCGGTGCCTCGGCTAAAATCTTATAGATGTAGGTATTGCCGTAGATTGTGGCCTTCCGAGCGAGGAAGAGAGGGAGGCCTTGGTTCCTTCAGTGAGGAGTGGGATTGTGATGTTGTCCCTTGCTCCTTGGTACAGAGTAAAGAAAGGGGATGGAGATGTGGGCCGGGCCGCCCCAGGAAGTGAGTGTAGGGAGCAGAGGGATCAGAGCGGCCACAGGGGCGTACCAGTTCAGTGAAGCCTCTTTTGGGGTAAAAGATGTAGACCCAAATTGTCTCAGGCGATGGTAGACCTCCGGAGGCAGTGAGGATTTATTTTCTAATATAGGTACTATGTGGTGTCTTGGCTGATAGGCCTGAGGAACCAGGAAGGCAGACTATTCAGTAAGAGGGCTGATAGTTGAAGTTCTATGCAGCCAGCTGGTTGTCCACGGTCATCTGCAACCGAATCCAGGATGCTGGTGGGGGGAGGCATCCCCAAGAACGTGGCGCTGTGGACTGAGCGTGTTCTGGCGCCTCTGGGGTCCCCACCAGGCGTTCGCAGGCCAAAAAGGTCTAGGGTCGGACCCCACCATATATGTCCAGGGTGGAGGGAGAGTGATTCTGCCCTGAGGGGCCCCCGTGCAACCCCTCCAGCCACAGCCCCCCCCACTGGAGTGGGGCCGGGGATGCATCAGTGGGCGATCTGAGGCCTGATGGGGCGCAATGGAGAGAGGCCGGGGATCCCGCCCCCCGGGGGACACCAGAAGGGATGATCCGGCGCTGTGTGCTGGATGGGCCAGAGGCGCTCACCCGGACTCTCGCGCCGTGTGTGCTCCGTCCTCTGGAGCGCCACCGAGAACACCAGCTGAGAGGTTGCAGAGCGATCCGGCAAACCTCCGTTCTCAGGCAGTCAGCGGGGCAGAACCCCCGGAGTGGGGCGGAGCTCAGGCGCGCTCAAGAGGTGTGTTGCTAGTGGGGGCCTACTGAGTGGCCCCCCGATGCCACAGTCTCCCCCTCACTCGTCGCCACCACAGGCAAGCTTGGGCTTCGTGGTCCCGTCCGCCATTTTGGGCTACGTGGCGGAGGGGCTGCGGAGTAAAGGCAGTTCAAACTTCATTATTATGTGGTCCCCGGCTCCCATCAGCATGCCGGCTAAAGCCCCGGATCCTCGTACGCCGCCACAGTTAATCAGAGTCCAAAACGCTTCGCCGGAACATGATAGAGTGTGAATGCAGCGGGCGTCCCACGGAGGCCATCAGAGAAGCGACTGCATTGTTCGCGCTCCAAGCCACGCCCCCCCTTTACTATCTTTCTTAAGGATAGGGTTGTTCTAAGGGTTAAACCTTCATTTTTACCCAAAATCATTTCTGATTTTCACGTAGGGCAGACAATTATTTTACCTTCTTTCTATCCCCCAACTCATCCAAGCAAGGAAGAGGAGAGGTTACATAGGTTGGACTCTTGCATAGCTTTAAGCTTTTATATATCTAGGCTGTCAAAACTTTACATTGATGATCAGCTTTTCATTGGCTATACGGGCCACAAACTGGTTCAGGCTGTTACTAAACAGTCCTTATCCAGATGGATCATTTTGGCTATCTCAGAATGTTACAGGCTGGCAGGGCAGGATCCTCCTGAAGGTTTAAGGGCCCATTCCACCAGCGGCATCGCTACCTCTATAGCCCTGCAAAGGGGTCTACTGATAAAACATTTTTGTGAAGCAGCAACATGGTCTACTATTCACACGTTCACAAAACATTATTGCCTGGAATCTTCCCCCGGTCAGGATGGGAGGTTTGGAAAAGCAGTCCTGCACTCGGATCATGAAAACAATTACATTCTAAATTCGACTCCCTCCACCAAATCAAACCCTGCTTTGGTAGTCTTTTAAAGATGAGGAATACGTGGGATGACACAATCCATTCGAAGAACAAGTTACTTACCCGTGGTAACGTTCTTTCGACTGGATGTTCCTCCCACGTATTCCTCATCTGTCTCCCAACTTATCCCACAGTAGAATTTCCCATGTTATTACAGCTTTCGTTCTTTCAAGGCTGAGTATGGTCAAACCCGTGGTTATGCGGGTATTTCCACTGTATAAAAAAAACAGAACCAATTTGCTAAGGTATCGGGGTTCACGATCAACTACGCAAAATCAAAAGCACTAAACATTACCGGGGAGGAGGAGCTACCCAAAGAAATGGTGGCACAACACCCACTAACCTGGGAACCCAAGGCCATAGACTACCTGGGCGTCCAACTAACACGAGAATATAGACACCTATATGGGGAGAACATAGTGCCGCTGTGGAAACAATTAAAGGAGGACCTCTTGAGATGGGATGCCCAGGAACTCTCATGGTTTGCACGTATAACCACACTCAAGATGACCCATTTACCCCGCCTCCTATATGTAATTAGCTCCCTCCCGATAGAGATCCCCCCTAGAATGAGCAGACAACTACAAAAGGACTTGGTAACCTTCGTATGGAATGGGAAGACACCCAGAATTCAAAAAGAATTATAACCAGGCCAGTATTATTGGGGGGACTGGGACTCCCCGACGTGGAAAGATACGTACTAGCAGCCCAAATATCACCTATGCTGAAATGGATGGGAGAAAACGTACACAAGGGATGGGTCGGAAAAGAACAGGGAGAAACCAGAATTCCACCAGGGACTATGTACGCCCTACGGGCAGGTGTTAGGGCCCAAGGACTAAATCCAGTAGTGGTGGCTTGACACGTCGTGATGCAATTGAGTCTTTCTGACAATATACCCTTCAAGAGTACAAAATGGCAGATTGAGGTGAGTATTGTCCAAAAATATTTGTACACCCTGGTACTCAGACAGCTGGCTGCAAGAAAAATTAACCAAGTATTAACATTTGGCTTAAGGCAACGTAATCTCAAAACAAGGTGAAGAACTGATACTCACAAGCAAGAAGATCAGAATGGGACTGAATAGTTCCAAACTAGATTGGTGAGTATCCTGAAACAAGAAAGGTATCTGTTACCAGGAGGCCAGAAGGGTAAGAAAAAAGGAAGAACCAAAATGTAAGTGCTTACCAATTGAGTGGTTTGGGTAGAAACAGCAGATGTAATTTGGGGAATTAAGTGGTAGTCCTGGAAACACAATGTCCTGTTTCCTATTCCCGCCTGCACGAGGACACCTAAGGAGTTTATTGACCCTTGCGCCGTTGCGCTAATGTCCTTTGATCCTTGCGCCGATGAGCGAAAGTTCTTTCTGTTCCTTAGAGTCTTTGGGCGGTAAGAGAGTGAAGACGTAGCACTGATTGTAGTTGGAGCAATCCCAAAGACTTAGGTCTTGGCAAACAGGTAAGACGTGAGGAATGAGACAAGACAGTCCGTGAACATTCAGAGGTATGCAATAATCGGGTAAGACGTGAGTGTTAGGCAGAATCCAGTGCAGTTCCCTTAGGGAGCACTACACCAGATTAGGACTACAGGTGAGAGCAATAAAATCCCTTTGGTATCAGTCTGTACCACAAAAATTTAGTTGGTAGCGGTGGCTGTACAGTCAGACTTATCTCAAGAGGGAGATTAGCAGTATTCAGGGTTTACACAATAGGTCTATTAGACTATGTGACAAGGAAACACTGACCAAAGCTTTGTAGTTAAAAAGTATATATATATTTATTTTATACACTTCTAATCAAACACATGTATCACAAGTACCAAGCAAGTTAAATTAAGTCAAGGAAAAATATACACATTCCCAATATAAATTGTAGACCAAGTGAACCAGAGTGAAAACTGAGCAAAACGGCACAGTGAAAACTACACACAAGGGATGTTCTGACAATTTCTCACAAGGGAGGGAAAACACAAGTTATTTAGAAATAGCATTTTATACACCTTAGTAACACTTCCCATTAACTTGTAACCCAGTTAGAGCAAGACAGCGCATCAGTATAAGCAATACTTAAATGAAAACTGAGCAAAATGGCATTCAAAAGATTAAACAGTGGGAAGGAAAGAGTAGTTATAAGAAAGAGGTGCACCACACAGTTTGAATAGAGAATCAATCTCGAGAAGGCAGATTTAACAAATGTAGCCAGAGTCAGTAGGCCTGTGCCAGACTAAGTGGTATAGGGCAAGGGCCCAGGGGCAAAATGTTCTTGTAGCTGCAGTCAAGTCTTTGGTTAACAATATTGAAAACGTGGATGTGGAGGGCGACAGACAATGTTAAGAGAGAGGGGCGGCAACCCAAACAGGTAGGTAAAGGGTTTAAAACACCTTTAGCACTACCACAAAGAAAGGGCGGCCTGGCGGAACAATGTACCTTAAAATGAAGAAGTGGCTCCTGTAGTGGCAGTTGTTCCTGGTAGTTCCTGCAGTTCGGGTGATCCAGCAGAGGAAGAGAGGCTCTCGTCGTGGAGGAAGGTTCGTGGTACCCAGGGATGAAACCAGCCGCGGTGCTGCCAAACGAAGTTTAAAAGGTACGTTCCTTTTAATCGCGGTCCGGGTCGATAGTTGCCTGGCTATCCGGTCTCCTAGTGCAGGGCACTGGCGATTCGACCAAGACAGGTTCGGGAAGGCGATTGGCAAACTGGTTGGCCCCACCAGCTCAAGGGAAGAAGGCTCTTTCAGATGAAGATCTCCTCTCGTCGGGTGGAGAAAAGTGGTGAGACGCTGAAGCAGGGCTTCACCGGTGGTTCAGTCGTTGCAGATGTCTTTGGCTTCTCTCCTCTTCTGCTTCTTAGTTCCAGTGGTGACGTCTTGCTCTTCCAGTCCTCAGGACCCTGCTTTTATGCAGAAAGATTCCCATTCATACAGCCTAGCTGTCGTTCCCACAGTGGAGTGGTCATCTTGGCGTGAGACCCTCCAGCCTATCAGGATAGAGTGCGACCTGGGTTGCGGAGGCAACCCTGTCCAGGGGTCCTACTCCACTTTCCCACACAATGGACCTATCCTAGACTCAGTGGCGCCGGAAGGAGGGCTTCTGGGCAGAAGCCTGCCAAACGGACGAACAAAGGATCCCCGACCTGGGTTAGGATTGTAATGAAAGACACGAGAAAGAAGTTATATTAAAGTTCTGGCAAATAAAACCTACCGGAGCAAAGTTAATATTAAAATGCAAAGGCGGTATGTTAGAGGCTGTCAGAAAATGTGGTAGTCTTGAACAATGGGAAAATCCCATAGAGAAATATTTGCGGTGGAATATTTTTGGTAGTAACCACTGCCACCAGCCAGAAACTTTAGAGAGAGGGACTTTTAAGGTACCCTCTCGAAAATGAACATAGGGGAAAAACTATTAACCCCTTCTAGTACCTCCATAGTAAGATGGGTTGTACTGGTTAAGTTCATATAAATTGACTAGTAAAGTCAATGGGGACTGTACATGCCCTGGGAGACAGTAGTCAGTCCCAGGGTATGGAGTCTATGTTTGGGGGTCACCACGACACCCCTGTGTCACTGCACTGAGGGTGCTGTGTAACACATGTGAATAAAGATGGTTCCTATGGGGGAGCGAAAATCCCATAGGCATTAAACACAAAAATAGCCTAGAACACACATAGCAGAAATGCCTAAGAGTGGGAAAAAGAGCCTCACTCTTAGCAGGTAAAAAGAAACAAACCCTTCAAATCCAGCAAAGCTGCTGGGGGACTCTATAGGTAAGGGAAATTAGCCATTGAATGAGAATTCTCCCTAACACTCACCCCCCAGACTAAGGGACAGGAGGATCTAATCCACTCCTGGACGAGTCTCTTACCTCTAGTCAGTTATAAACATCCTAGAGAGACCATCAGCATTTTGGTGGTGACATCCTGACCTGTGCTCAATGGTAAAATCAAACCCTTGGAGGCAGAGTGACCATCTTAGCAGTTTTGGGCTTTCCCCTTTCATTTGCATTAACCATCTCAAGGGTTGGTGGTCTGTTTGAATGATGAAAGTAGATCCATACAAGTATGGTCTAAACTTCTTCAAAGCCCACACAATGGCAAAACATTCTCTCTCAGTAGCTGCCCACCTTGTTTCAGGTTCCTTCAGTTTCCTACTGATGAAGCAAATAGGGTGCTCCCTACCTTTCTCATCCAGTTGACTGAGTACTGCACCTATACCTATATTGGAAGCATCTATTTGTACAATGAAGGGTTGGTGGTAGTCAGGAGCTCTGAGAACTGGAGCTTGACAAAGGGCTTTCTTCAGGCTTTCAAAGGCCTGATTGCACTCCTCATTCCATTTGACCTTTTTAGGGAATTTAGGAGAAGAGATTACATTCAAGGGAGACGCTATGGATCCATAGTTTTCAATGAAATTCCTGTAATACCCAGTGAGGCCTAGGAAGGCTCTCACTTGGGTTTGAGTAGAAGGGGTTGTCCAATTTTGCACAGCTTCAATCTTGCTGAGCAAAGGCCTTATTTCACCACCTCCTACCTCATGCCCAAGGTAGACCACTTTACTCTGACCAATTTGGCATTTGCTTGCCTTTATGGTCAGATAGGCCTGTTGCAGAGCCTGCAAAACATATCCTAGGTGGTCAACATGTTCTTTCCAAGTATGGCTGAACACTGCAATGTCATCCAAGTATGCCATGCAGAAGTCCTCCATCCCATTCAGAACCTGATTAACCAGCCTTTGGAATGTAGCAGGTGCATTCTTTAATCCAAAAGGCATAACCATAAACTGGTATAAGCCTACTGGGGTGGAGAATGCAGTTTTCTCCTCGGCATGGTCAGTCAGGGCTATTTTCCAATAGCCTGACATGAGATCAAATGTGCTGAGTAACTTGGCTGAACCAAGTCTATCCACCAGCTCATCTGTCCTTGGCAAAGGATGGGCATCAGTCTTAGTCACTGCATTTAGAGCTCTATAGTCCACACCGAATTGTAACTCCTTGGATCCTGCCTTTGGTACTAACACAACTGGGCTAGATCATGGACTAGTAGAGGGCTCTATTACCCCGAGATCAAGCATCTTGTTGACCTCTCCTTTGATGTGGGTTCTTACATTTTCTGACATCCTGTAGCCCCTGCTTTTGATAGGTAGACATTCACCAGTTTGGATATTATGTTGGCCCCAAAGGGCTCAAGCCTGGTGCTAGATAAAACATGGGGGCAAATTGATTCAACAAAACTTTGCACTCCTCCTGTTACTCAGGTGTCAGATTAGAAGAGAGATTAACTCCTTCTATTTTCTCATCTGAGGAGGTCAGGTAGGGGTTCACTCTCCTCCTCCTCTTGAGCTGAAGCTAGAAGCAAAGCTCCCAGTTCTGGTCTCGAGGCATAAGCTTTTAGACGGTTGATGTGACAAACGCTAGGAACCTCCTTAGGATTGCCTAAGTCCACCAGATAGTTCACCTCTCCAAGTTTTCCCACAACCTTGAAGGGTCCCATCCATTTGTCCTGCAAGGCCGTCTGCCTTGTTGTGACCATAACAAGAACTAGCTGGTCTTGAGCAAACTCAACCATGTTGGCCTTCTGGTCATGCCAATGCTTGACCAGAGCCTGACCTACTTTCAAGTTATCACTTGCCTCAGCCATCATGTGTGACATTCTCCTCTGGAGTCCTATCACATGGTCAGTGACTCTGACTGGCGTGGGGGAAGGAGCACTCTCCAACCCCTCCTTGATCAGGGCCAATTGACCTCTGACCGGATGGCCATAGAGAAGTTCAAAGGGACTGTAACCCACTCGCTCCTGAGGGACTTCTCTATATGCAAAGAGAAGGCATGGCAGTAAAAGATCCCACTTTTTCTTAAGAGGGTCTTCTAAAGCTCCTATCATGCTCTTCATGGTTCTGTTATACCTTTCTACCAACCCATTTGTCTGAGGGTGGTATGCTGTTGAGAACTTGTAGGTAACTCCACAGTTTTTCCACATGGCCTTCGTGTAGTGGGAAATAAAAGTTGACCCCCTGTCGGATATTACCTTCTTAGGAAACCCAACCCTGGTAAAAATACCAAGGAGGGCCTTAGCTACAGCCGCAGCTGTAACAGTCCTCATAGGAATTGCTTCAGGGAACCTAGTAGCATGGTCTACTAAAACAAGTATGCTTGAAGAAGTAGGAGGATCAAGGGTACCAACAATGTCAATTCCTACCCTCTCAAATGGTACTCCCACCACAGGGAGGGACACTAGAGGTGCCACGTTCTTGGAGCCACTTTTACCAGAGGTTTGGCAAGTGTGGCAACTCTTGCAATACTTATCTACCTCAGCCCCCATTTTAGGCCAATAAAAGTAGAGAGAGCCTTTCCTTGGTCTTCTTGAAGCTCAAGTGACCAGCCAAAGGTATCTCATGGGCTAGTTGCAAGAAATGGAGTTGGTTTGCTTGGGGCACTACAAGTCTTTTGTAGTCCCCAAGGATTGACTCTGTTGGTTCACTATAGAAGAGGCCATCTTCCCAGTGTAACCTATACTTCCCAGGCTCTAGCCCTTCAAACTGAGAAGCTGCCTGGTGGTGAAGACCTTCCAGAGTTGGACATTCTCTTTGTCCCTTACTGAAGTCTGCCCTTTGGGGTCCACCTTCTGCCAGTAAAGACAGCAGCTCAGGATGGTCCACTGGGTCAAGATCTCCAATGAGTTCCTGGCCTCCGACTAGATCTGAATCTTCAGGTTCTAGTTCAACCACATAGGGTTGTACCTCCCTCTCAGCCTCAGCTAGAGGAGGGATCACAGGTGTGGTTTTTGACAACCAAGGAGATTTCCTGGTTGGCAGCACTGCAGTGCTTTCTGCTTGTTTCTTTTTGGAAGCCTTGGGTTTCTCCTTTGCCTCTGGTTGCTTTGAAATAGTAGTTAGTAACTCCTATGGAGTAGGAGTGATTTCTTTTTCTATCATCTCCTCAGGAGAGCCCCTCAAGGTCCTCTCCCTTGCAAGTCTGGTAAGCTCCTGTAATCTCTCACTAGGAGGTCTGGGAGTACTTGACACTACTCCCAGGTCTTTCAGATCATTGCCCAACAGCACCCTTCCTGGTACTTCAGATTGTACATTCACAGGTATCCTGACAATCATTTCATTGCACTGGTTGAGAGCTGGTAATTGGGGAAGCATCTGCACAGGCCTTCCAGCTAACTTGGTGAGGCATTTGGGTGCCTTAGCAACATCCTCCACCTTGAAAAAAGATTTTTCCACCACAGTTATGCTGGCCCCAGTGTCTCTAATGGCAGGAGTCTCCTGACCATTGAATAGGACACTGTCTTTATAATACACTTTAGTATTAGGAGGGATAGCATTATACACATCTAAATTCTGTTGTTCCCACAACCCTAGAGATACTAAACATACAATAGCTGAGACTCCAATGGGATCATCAGCTAGTAGTTGAAATTTTCCACTGACCATATGTACTTCCTCCTCTGGAGCGAAGGCTAAGGAGACAGTGTGGACCCCTGAAGGTTTACCCTTACATCTGGGATCCCCTTTCACATGATCAGTAGAGCCACAAACATAACATTTCCCAAATATCTTTATGAATGGTGGCTTGTTCTGACCTCCTTCTGGTCTGAGACCTGTAGATACACTAGCCTGATTAGGTTTCCCTTGTGGCTTACCCTTAGGATTTTATTTGTGGCCCTCTTTGGAATTGGAATTATTTGAATTCTCTTTGTTGTCTTTCTTTGGCTGCTTTCCCTCATCCTTTTTCTGAGTTACCCCTGAATCTTTGTGAGTAGCCCTCTTGGCAACCCACAAGTCAGCAGCCTTAGCCAGTGTCTTAGAATCTAATTCTTTTGAATCAGCCAAGTGCTGTCTGAGCTCAGGAGAGCAGGCATCATAGATAAACTCCATCATAACAAGATTTCTCATTCCTTCATAAGTGTTAATTCTATAACCCTTAATCCAACCCTCTAAGTTCTTCAAACACTTATTCACCCAAGTAGCCCAAGGGGTACTATCATGCTTTTTGAGGGTCCTAAACCTCTTAAGGTACTGGGAAGGATTCTTCCCAAATCGAGCTATTAAAGCTAGCTTTACACATTCATAATCCATCCTATCCACCTCCCCCAACTCCATTACCACATCAGATGCAACAGGGGGGAGCCTAGAGAATAACCAGGGGATGAACTGATTCCCTGTGATATCCTGGAGCCCATGATTATATTCAAAAATAGCAAGCCAATCCAACTTAGGTTCATCCATACCCACAATCTCTTTAGGCATCCAAGGTCTTTTTGGACTGGAAGATCTAGAGGATTCGAGGAGAGAAGCATTTTCCAAAGACAATTTCTTCATCTCAAACTCATGGTTGAGCTCCATTTCTTTGAGCCTTAGTCTTGATGTCTCTGTTCAGTTTGGGCACTAATTCTTTTGAATTCAAGTTCGTCTCATTTATTCTAGTTGTCACAGAATTCCCCCCTTCTCACCTGAGATCGCTCTTTGCAGGATTTCTTGGAGGAAGTCTTCTTGCGCACGGATCGGGTTTTGTACAAGCCCGCGTGAGTCTCCTCTGACTTCAGCGTGCGTTCAGTGTTCCAGGATACTCGGATGCTCAGGACGTCCAGGAAGCGAGGAAGTGCACACGAAGGAGGTACACTAAATCCGGGAAACAAGGTAAGAGATGAGGGAGGAATGAATTGGGAAATTAGAGAGTCCGGGAACCAAGGACAGGAGAATAGTTCAGCGAACTACGGAACATACGTCTAGTCACTACCAGGGATTGCGTTGATACGTGCGGGGCCGCGGGGGCGTGGTCTATTTGTAGAATGTGCTATGTCTGACGTGGAAGCTGGTGCAAGGCGTACCACGTTAGCCGGCCATGTTGGGAGTATCAAAGTGTGCAAGCCCCGTTGTGACAAGGACCATGAAGTCCAAAAGAGGCGCGTTCTGTGGATCATGACAGCATGTCTACTCCGAAAACTTGTTCCACCAGGTTTGCCCGGGTGTATGAGATGATACTTTCTGAGCAATCGGGGGGTATTCAGATTGGAAAGTGGTTCCCAGGTACAAGTTGACCCCGTTTATACCTGGAGTCGCATATTCTAGATACTTCATATTCCAGCTGATTGTCGACAACCACGTGGTTGGGTCTGCAGGATTTATGGGAGGATCGGATGTAAGGTTTTAATAAGGAAATTTGAAAAACTGGATGAATCTTCTTCCAGGAATCTGGTAACTTGAGCCGGAATGAGACTGGGTTTATGATTTCCTTTATGGAAAAAGGTCCATAGTAATGTGGGGCTAGTTTCTTTGGTCGTAAATGTTGAGGCAGTAGTTTCGAGGACAACCAGACCTGATCACAGATGGCATAAGAAGGCCCTGGTCTTCTTTTGGTATCCGCATAATGTTTAACGTGAGTCCGGGCCTTTTCTAAATGTTCTTTGGCTTTCTTGTGAACATTGATGAGAGTTTCAATCCAGGAGTCAACTATTGGTACAGGTGTGGGATGTGGGAGAATGGAAGGTAGAACTGACGGGTGGAATCCTTGGCTGCAATGAAAAGGGCTGGTCTTGACTGCCGAATGATCAGAGTTGTTGTAAGCGAATTCAGCCATGGGTATAAGGAGTGACCAGTCGTCCTGTACCTTGGTGGCGAAACAACAAAGGTATTGTTCCAGGGTCTGGTTTACACGTTCCGTAGCTCCGTTTGTCACGCCTCTTCGAAAGCGCTGGTCATTATGGCATCGTTGGGTCCATTTTTACTTCTAAGATGGCGGCCGTTACTACCTGTTGCAGTCTAGCTTGCTGATTCACACACGGCAACTTGGCTCCACCCTCTCGATCGAGCACAGCATATCAGCCGCACTTCACTACAGACAAATGCGTTGCTACTCTTGTATCCCAACGCTACGTAAGTTCGAAGCTAGGATTTCTTCCTATCTGTCCTTCATATGTTTTGTTAGCGCTATAACCTTTCCCTTCTATTTCCTATATTAGCTCCTGTCACTCCCTGGCTGCATCTCCAGCTGTAGAACTATTACCGCTGCAACTCCACACTCTGTCCGTACGCTCTCCCTCTCTGGGGAAACTTCCAGGGTGCCTCGGAACCTCGAACAAGACCATTCCCCGTAATCACCCGAGGTACAAAGCAGAGCAGGCATCTTCTTAACCCCCTCTACGGTAGAATAACCCTAACGTCTTTCTGCCTCTATCTCAGCCAATCTTAAACCTCCGCCAGACGGCGGGAAATCGATTCAAGCCACAGTGCAGCAATCCAATTATTCTCATCACAGGTACTCTTTGCCCTCAGTGATACGCGGACTGTCTCTCCTTTTCTTCGCTTTAATTCACTCTATCCTTCTATCACAGAGTTACCACCCGAGGTTTCCCAAAAGCAGAGACTACGGCATCACGTACTCTTACCTTCCAGTCCACTACAAGGTGTTTTCCCTATTTCTTTCTCCTAGTTCTACAGTTCTGCTCTAAAAGCTACCTTTACTTATGGTGTATTATCCACTTGTCTTATAGCCTACTGCACACTGTAACCTACCTTGAAGCTCCAATGCTACAAGACTCCAGAAGCAGACGAATCAACTGACACACAGGGTTTTCTCCCCCCGAGGGTTTTCCTGGATTCTCTCTCCATCCCTGGGGCTTCGCCACGGGGAGGGAGAGTTCAGTGTAATCCATACCAGCCTCATTCACCCTGAATTCCGATCACAAGTGGGTCCTAGCTCCCGGCTCTTTGGGTGAGTACGCTTTAAGGTTTATTTCCTTGTCATTTCCACTGTTAGAACAATTGATCAGTATATTGTTTACAGTTAGCAACGCTCAAAAAAGAATAATAAAAAGCAGTGGAAGTGACAGGGATTGATACTTTGGGTGTATCTACACTGGCATCATGGATCCGGCCCAACAGCAACAATTGCTGGCAGCCGTTCAGTCTTTGACCACTGAAGTACAATCCTTAAAACAAGAAAATGCTATCCTACGCCAACATATGGGGGGAGCCCCTAGTTGTTCAGAGTTACCCCCTGGCCCAATTCCCGGAGGTTTATTTGACGGTGATCCCTATAAATTGAAGGCTTTCGTTGAGGCTTGCACCGTTCAATTTTCATTCAAGGCTGCATTCTTTCACACCGATAGGGATAAGGTTGGTCACATAATCTTTAATTTAACCGGTCCCGCCTTAGCTTGGGCCACTCCATTGGTCACTAATAATAATCCCTTATTGGATTCGTATCCAGCCTTTTTGAATAGTCTTAAAACTATGTTTAGCCGACAAGAAATCATTGGGCCTCATTACAATCTGCCAGTCCGGGACCGTGCAAAATCCGTGACGGCAGTAAAAATGTTTCCGTGTCCGCAAGGTTGCGGAAAAACCGTCCGATTACACGCTGTCGGTCGCGTGCACCACACGGACTCGGAAACGTTGTTACCGCCGTCACGGAAAACCCCACGGAAATGGAAATAACGCAGCCACAAGTGGCGCAAAACCTGTGTCCGCCTCCGCCGCCACGGAACCGGAAATACCATGATCGCCAAAACAGGAAACAGAGAGGCGGCCATCATATAAAAGCACAATCCATTGCCATTCAGAGTCAGCACAAGCACAATCCTAACTCTGAGAAGCCAAAAGGGACCACCAGCATGTCTGCCAGGATTCCTGCTCAGAGGCAGCGCAAACAGCGCTTCAGCGAGGCGGAGCTAACCGTCTTGGTGGAGCACATTGTGGACAATGCAGAGATGCTGTTCAGCGCCGACCAACGGCGTGCCACACAGCAGCGGAGGAAGGAGGTGTGGGCCGAAGCTGCACGCAAGTGCACCGCTGTGGGCGTGACAGTGAGGAGCGTGAAGGACTGCCACAAGCGGTGGGACGACCTGAGGCTGAGGGTACGCAACCTCATTTCCACGCACCGCAACACAGCAGTGGGACAGGCGGAGGACCCCCTTCCCCACTGAGGCTGCAAGCATGGGAGGAGCGTTGCAGCAGCGTCCTCCACCTTGAGGGAATCCATGGGATCGGGGAGGCTGAGGCAGGAGTGAGCCCACCTGCAGATGCCGGTAAGTGCCCAAACATGAATGCCACATGAAAATATGCAGTTGTGAGTACTGGGCCAAAGGACCCATTAACAACCCCCCCCCCCCCCAGGCAGTGCATGTGTGGGCCAAAGGACCCATTAACAACCCCCCCCAGGCAGTGCATGTGTGGGCCAAAGGACCCATTAACAACCCCCCCCAGGCAGTGCATGTGTGGGCCAAAGGACCCATTAACAACCCCCCCCCGCACCCCTCAGGCAGTACATGTGTGGGCCAAAGGACCCATCATGATCCGTATGGCAACCAATATCACAGAATGCATACACCAGCAATCAGATGCATGTGACTAACACTATTCAATGTACAATCTTAATGACGCATGTGATGCACCAATCTGCCACCACAACAACACTAATTGCATGCCCTTTGTGTCCCCACAGCCGTTTCAAGTGACAGTGATACTGCACAACAGGCCAGCCAATCTGCACCGCCAAGTACACAAGCCACCGCCACCACACAGGAGGATGCTGCTGGCAGTTCTGCACCTTTGGCCACATTACCAGCCACTACAGATGTGCCGCCCACCACCACCACCGACATCCCCACCGTCTCCACACTGCCTGAGTCTAGACAGGTGCCACGGGAACCTATCATGGCCACCCAACACAACACCGAAGGCAGCAGCACTGCAGAGGGGGCTGCCTGCAGTGATTACAGTGCCCCGCAAGAGCACTCGGAAACGGGGCCACAGGGGGAGATGCCCACATTGGAAGACCTGGGCTCCTTCCATGAGCTGGAGTTCAGCCCCACATCACTGAGGAGTCCCATGAGGTCGCCCACCCCATCCATGGCCGAACTGAATGCCCGCATGCAGCGGATGGAGGAGCAGCAGGCTACCCTCACACAGCTGGCGGAGAGGCAGCTAGAGGAATCCAGGCTGCAGAGGGAGAGCTACAGCGCCTCAGTGTGTCGCCTGTCGAGGTCCATCGAACGCTTTGCAAGCACTATAGTAACCCTTGCACGCCATGTGCGGGAGGGCAACGACCACACCTCCAGGCTTGTAGAGGCCATGTTGGTTGGCCAACAGGCAAATCTGGCACGGATGCCCTCAATCCCAGATTCTGCGCAATCAAACACACCTACCCCATCCAGCTCCACTACTGCCAGTCCAAGGAGGCGCTCGAGTAGGCTAACGGGTCCCTAGGGCAAGGTTGCACAGGCACAGAAGTGCACACGGAAGTGATGGCATGTGTGTGGGGCAGTGCAGGACACATGTGGACTACAAGGGTGTGAGAGGGGTGGGCACGTTTGGGTGGTGGGGTAGGTAGCTTTGGGGGTTTGAACAATGGGGCCTGGGTGGGGGTGGGCACGTTTGGGTGGTGGGGTAGGTAGTTTTGGGGGTTTGAACAATGGGGCCTGTGTGGGGGTGGGCACGTTTGGGTGGTGGGGCAGGTAGTTTTGGGGGTTTGAACAATGGGTCCTGGGTGGGGGTGGGCACGTTTGGGTGGTGGGGTAGTTAGTTTTGGGGGTTTGAACAATGGGGCCGGGCACGTTTGGGTGGTGGGTGGCCCCGGGTGTACAGCTTCCCTAACCAATGCACCTCCTTCCCTGTTGTTATTACATCAATACATCACCATTTCGAATCAAGACATACATGTGTGGACATTGATCATTTATTTTGCAGTGCAACTATTAATTCATTGTCGTCACCATGTTCGTACATTTCTGTGAATGTGCTGTGACTCAAAAGTAAATGCGAATCAGGGCATCCCGTGCTCTCTGGCCATCATGTGGAACCCCAGGGGGAGGCGGTGCCATCCCATCCCCATCCCCATCTTCCTGATCTGCGTCTGGTGGCATTGGGATGTTCCTGCGCAGGCATATATTGTGCAGCATGGAACATACAAGCCTGATTTTACCCGTCTTCACTGGGCTGTACAGCAGTGATCCGCCAGATCTGCTCAGAAGGCGGAAACGGGCCTTCAGCAGTCCAAATGTCCTCTCAATCATTCCACGTGTGCGGATATGTGCCCTATTGTATGCCTCTTCATGCCTGTTCCTTGGTCTCCGTACAGGTGTCATCATCCATGGCGTGAGTGCATATCCCGCATCACCTACATGGGATGTAGATGGGGGAACATGTCAGTGTTTGTGGCATCATGTCCTCATCTGCTGCTGTGCAATCTTGTATCATCATTCATTCATGCATATGTACCATGCAGTGTATGGAGGTATATTTTGGGCATCACGATGTATGTCGCTAACTGGATATGGGCCTACACATTAACTTGCATGTTTACTGTGCCCTGCGGGTGACATTTGATTGTGTGCATGTCACAGAGCAGTGCTGTCCACACATGGCAGAGTGACTCCACTGTACGGAAGTAGTAAATACACGTCGTCTCATTTACACGCCTCTCGTGCCTTTTGAGGCAGTGTTTCAATTGAGGGTGGGTGTCTGCAGTGGCACAAGGTTCATGGGACAGTGACAGGATTGGCGGTGCCAGCGTGTGCACGGGCACATTGTGATGCCCTGTCATGTCTTCCTTCATGATGTTTTGCATCCGCTGTGTATTTGGTAGATGGAAGGGGGGTGATGCATGTGCGGTCACAGCGGCACACTCACAATGCTCATTGGCCTGGACACACACACACCACTTTGACAGGGTTGTAGCATTGTCAGCTGTACTCACCCAATAGCCATGTGCTTTGTCCGGCATAGCGTTCCATGTACCGTGGCAACGTGGAATTCCGCAGTACCATTGAGTCATGTGATGAGCCTGGGAAACGTGTGCAGCAGTGTGTAATCAGTTGCATGGCATCACAAACCATTTGGATATTCAAAGAGTGATACTGTTTCCTATTGCAGAACACCGCCTCAATTGCACGTGGTACTGTCAGCTCAACGTGGGTGCAGTCTACTGCGCCTATGAAATTTGGCATGCCTGCTATGGCATGGAAGGCCAACTTGGTGGCAATGACCTCGGGGAGGGTGCGGGGTAGGGCTATGTGTTCCGACACATGGCGCAACAGGGCATCCAGTACCTGTACCAGGATTTTTGAGAAACAGGGTTGTGATATGCTGTGCAGCTCACCAACCGTGTGTTGATAGGTGCCAGTGCCAAGGAAATGCAGTACTGAGACAACCTTCAAGAGGGGGGGGGTGGCGGTGGGGGTGTCAATTTGGCTGCTGATTTTGTCCTCAATCATGGCGGTGATGTGCAGGATTGTTGCACGGTCCAGCCGGTATAGTGTGTGGATCTGTCCTGGGGTGAGGTTCCAGGGTGAGGCCCTGATGCGTGGTAATGCTGGCTGGCGTCGGGGTCGGGCTGGCTGGGCAATGGGGTTTGCCATAGCTGCAGGGTTGGCTGGTTGCCGCCTGCGCCTCCTCCGCCTACGCCTCCTCCTCTGCGCCATTACTGCCACCATGTGCAGTGCTGCCTGTTGGTTGAGTAGGCCCAGTCCTAGTGCTACTAGACCTGCTGCCTGCATTGTTCTGTGTTGTGTTGGGCTGGGTGTGGCCCTTTTGTAGGCTCCCAGTTGCCTGCTAGGTCCAGCTGGGCTGATTTGGTGAACCTGTGCCCTGATTCAGTTCAGCAGGCAGTGTATAACGCCATGTTTGTGGTGGCGGCGGTTCCGCAACCGTGATCACAGTATTTATGCCATTTTTTTGCTCACAGTGTTTCGTGTTGACGGTAACGGAGGGGTTTCCGTGCAGACGGACTTAACGGGACACCTATTTCCGCGGTGGCGGTTGAGGGTGGTGCTATTACCGGGGCCGCGGGTCATGATTGGGCGGACATGGAAACGGTGCCGGTATGGTTTTACCGGCAGTGTTAATTCCGGACCGGAGTACTTGTAATGAGGCCCATTGTCTTGGCTCAAGAACAACTCCTGGACTTTAGACAAGGGTCACAGTACCTACTGTCTTACATCACCAGGTTTAAACAGTTGGCAGCTGGCACTTCCTGGGCTGATGACGCTCTCATTATGCTTTTTAGAAGAGGCCTAAATGAGGAGCTCAAGGATGCGGTGTGTCGAGTTCCTCGTTCCCCCAATCTTGCAGAAGGAATCTCTATGGTAATGCAAATGGATTACCGAATACAGGAAAGACACAGGGAACGCCGTAGACCCAGAAATCCACGAATTACTTCAGACTACACCACCATTCCCTCTAGGGCTCCACCAGACGAACCGATGCAGATTGGTTCGACACGGGGTCGTCTAACCCCGGGAGAATGTAGCAGACGTCGACAACAGAATCTTTGTATGTACTGTGGGGCTAAAGACCACCCTGTTCAGAATTGTCCTGTCGCTCCAGTAAGGAGACCGGGAAACGCTCGTTCTCTACCGTCAGGGGAACCACGGATAGGGAATTGAAAAGCGGTTCCTCACCTTTACGTATGTCTACTCAAGTCACGGAAATTCCGAATCTTCAAATGGTTGTTTTGAACATTACTCTTCAATGGGATAATGTCGAGCCCGTGGATGTACCCGCCTTGGTCGACAGTGGAGCTGTGGAGAATTTTATTGGTCAATGGACTCAACGAGTAGGAGTGCCCTCCTCACTAAAGAGGTTAGTTATTCCAGTCGAATCACTCGATGGAAGCCCTTTGGTTTCAGGTCCTATAACTAAACAAACTCAACCCCTACATATGAGAATAGCTTCACATATTGAGACCATCACTTTGGACCTCATATGGACCGCCCATTATCCAATCATACTTGGATTACCTTGGTTCAAGGTCCATAATCCATATATAAACTGGACGGCAGGAACCTTTTTTTGGGGATCAGAACATTGCATTAAATACTGCTTGGCTAACGAAGCTGTAGGATTTCATCATGGGCCCTCTGTAGAACGTAGTCCAACTTCTACTATGCTTAACCACCTCCAGGGCGTTCCAGACATTTATCAGCCCTATCACATGGTGTTTTCTGACACTGAATATGCAGAACTCCCTCCTCACAGAGGGATGACTGTACTATCGAATTGACTCCAGATACTCCCATCCCTTTCGGGTGTATGTACATTTTGTCCTCGCAGGAAAAGGAAGTACTTAAGGATTATCTACAAAAGAACTTGCATCATGGTCTTATAGCAGAATCAACATCTCCAGCAGGAGCTTCATTATTTTTCGTACCAAAAAAAGATACTAAAGAACTTCGACCATGTATAGACTATCGCGGGCTGAACAAGATCACGATCGCCGATAGATATCCTATGCCGTTGATCCCTGGCATACTAGAAGCTGTTCAAGGTGCTACAGTCTTTACAAAATTGGATCTATGCAGAGCTTACCACCTCATCTGGATTCGAGCTGGCGACGAATGGAAGATGGCATTCCGTACACCTTTCGGGCACTTCGAATATCGGGTCATGCCCTTTGGCCTCTCGAATGCCCCCGCCGTCTTCCAGCGTTTTATGGACCACATCTTTTCCGATCTTCTTCTTCATTCGGTGATCGTTTATTTGGACGATATTTTGGTCTTCTCGTCATCCCTTGCTCAGCACATCCAACATGTCATGGAGGTACTCCAAAGACTTTCCTATAACCACTTGTTTTGTAAATTGGATAAATGTGAGTTCCACAAGGACAGAGTAGCATATCTGGGCTACATTTTGTCTTCACAAGGAATATCGATGGATCCACGGAAAGTATCGGCAATAACAGAATGGGCGACTCCGGGGAATGTAAAAGACCTTCTGAGATTCCTCAGATTCGCACATTTTTACTGATGTTTCATTCCTAACTATTCAGAGGAAATCTTGCCTATGACCGCTCTTCTTAAAAAGGGAGTGCAATACCTTTGGTCTAAGGAGGCTCAACTGGCCTTTGACAAACTTAAGATGCGATTTGTATCAGGCCCTATCCTTCTAACTCCAGACCAGACTAAGAGGTTCATTGTGGAATCGGATGCCCTCACCATGCATTGGGGGCTGTTCTATTACAGGAAAACAAGCAGGGAATAGAGTGTCATGTGGCCTACATGTCTAAGACTCTCTCGCCTTCTGAAAGAAATTATACAGTCCTCGAAAAAGAACTACTGGCTATCAAGCGCGCCTTCGAGGAGTGGCGTCATCTGTTATTTGGAGCACGGCATGCCATCGAAGTTCGAACAGACCATAGCAACCTTGGAGCCCTACAGTATGCCCAGACTCGAAATAGTAGACAAGCCCGTTGGGCACATTTCTTTTCTCCTTAATAATTAATAATTTGGCATTTATATAGCGCTACGAACCCTCAGGTATCTGAGCGCTGCTTATTATTACCACGGTGTGTGGTACTCATTTATCGACTTCGGAAGGATGAAAGGCTGAGTTTGGCCCCGCCAGGATTCGAACCTGCGTTAGCAAGCTCTGCACGGATGTCAAAGCGAGCACTCTACTTGCTTTGCCACTTGACCAACCTTATGAGATAACTTTTACATTTATACCTGGCAGAATCAACCTCAAGGCCGACGCCTTGTCAAGAAACGATTGCACCCATTTCAACCCTTTTCGATCAGAGCCGTTATTCCCCAGGGCTCGTTTTCTACAAGTGGTAACTACATTCTTGCAGTCCGTCTCAGAAGCTACTGCTCTGTTTCTGAGAGATAATCCTACAATTTTACAAGACTTAAAAATGGTATAATCCCAGGGTTGTGCCTACCGGGAGAAACGGTTGTTTCTGCCCTCTGAGGACCTGAGAAGGATGGTGTTACAATTGTGTCACGACTCACAAATGGCAGGACACTGCGGAATCTCCAATACCATGGAACTCGTACAACGACATTTTTGGTGGCCCGAATGGGTCAAGGATATTCGAGATTATGTATCAGCTTGTTCTATATGCCTACAAACCAAGAGCAGTCGTACAGCTCCCCAGGGTCTTCTTTCTAGAATGCCTGTTCCAGTCCGTCCCTGGCAATTCATATCGACCGATTTTGTGGTGGACCTACCTGTTTCTGACGGATGTACCGCAATAATGGTGGTCGTGGACTATTTTACGAAGATGGCTCATTTTATTCCGCTTGCTCGGATTCCTACAGCCGCTCAAATGGCAATGGTATTCATTTCCCGGAGCTTCTCTCTTCACGCACTTCCGGAACTGTTGTCTCGCATCGAGGTCCGCAGTATACCTCTCGATATTGGGGTCAGATCTGTAAGTTTCTGAAGATCAATAGGGCCCTGAGTTCCGGATTCCATCCCCAGACCAACGGTCAGACCGAACGTCTCAATCAGACACTGGAAGGGTACCTACGCTGCTACATTTCGGCCTCCCAGGACAATTGGTGCAAACTTTTGCCCTTGGCTGAATTCGCTTACAATAACTCGGTACATTCTGCTCTGAAGACTAGCCCGTTTCTATGTTCATCCGATCTGCTTTCCTGTGGGTTTATCCTCTCCATCAAAGTTTCCAGATGTTGACAGTCTGCTCTTATGTATCTGCGATTGTCAGCGGTCGGCTCGAGGCTCTCTCCTTGCTGCTCAAGACCGTGTCAAGACTTTTGCCGACAGGCGCCGCTCTCCGGCTCCACAGCTTGTTCCGGGGGATAACGTTCGGTTGGCTTCACGCTTCCTACCTCGCCATCTGGTGCCCTCCAAACTATCACCCAGATTCTTTGATCCTTTCCCTGTTCTTCAACAAGTGGGATCCGCTGCCTTCAGACTTCGACTACCTGGATCATGGTCCCGGATCTATCCTGTGTTTCATGTCTCCCAGCTCAAGAAGGATGTTACGGATCGTTTTTCTATACGCCGGGGTTTTCTGCCCCCTCCCGTCTCTACACCCTTGGGTCCTGAATATGAGGTGGCTGGTATCTGTGACTCCTGTATATATCTGGGTCGCCTTCAATTTTTGGTTGACTGGCGCGGGTATTCTCCTGCAGACAGGCCTTGGGAGCCTGCTTCTGCTGTGCATGCCCCTGTTTTGGTTTCGGCGCTTCTATTGCTGTCATCCCAGTAAACCGGGTTCCCCTGCCCTTCGGAGGGGGCATACTGTCACGCCTCTTCGAAAGCGCTGGTCCTTATGGCATCGTTGGGTCCAGCGACACGCAGTGTCCATTTTTACTTCTAAAATGGCGGCAGCTACTACTTGTTACAGTCTAGCTGCCCGATTCCCACACAGCAACTTGGCTCCACCCTCTCGATCGAGCACAGCATATCAGCCGCACTTGACTACAGACAAACGCGTTGCTACTCTTGTATCCCAACGCTACGTAAGTTTGAAGCTAGGATTTCTTCCTATCTGTCCTTCATACGTTTTGTTAGCGTTATAACCTTTCCTTTCTATTTCCTATATTAGCTCCCGTCACTCCCCGGCCGCAGCTCCAGCTGCAGAACTATTACCGCTGCAACTCCACACTCTGTCCGTACGCTCTCCCTCTCTAGGGAAACTTCCGGGGTGCCTCGGAACCTCGAACAAGACCATTCCGCGGAATCCCCCGAGGTCCAAGACAGAGCAGGCATCTTCTTAACCCCCTCTACGGTAGAATAACCCTAACGTCTTTCTCCCTCTATCTCAGCCAATCTTAAACCTCCGCCAGACGGCAGGAAATCGATTCAAGCCACAGTGCAGCGATCCGATCATTCTCATCACAGGTACTCTTTGCCCTCAGTGATACGCGGACTCTCTCTCTTTTTCTTTGCTTTAATTAACTCTATCCTTCTATCACAGAGCTACCACCGGAGGTTTCCCAAAAGTAGAGACTACGGCATCACGTACTCTTACCTTCAAGTCCGCTACAAGGTGTTTTCCCTATTTCTTTCTCCTTGTTCTACAGTTCTGCTCTAAAAGCTACCTTTACTTATGGTGTATTATCCACTTGTTTTATAGCCTACTGTACAATGTAACCTACCTTGAAGCTCCACTGCTACAAGAATCCAGAAGCAGACAAATCAACTGACACACAGGGTTTTCTTCCCCCCAAAGGTTTCCCTGGATTCTCTCTCCGTCCCTGGGGCTTCGCCACGGTGAGGGTGGGAGAGTTCAGTGTAATCCATACCAGCCTCATCCACCCTGAATTCCGATCACAAGTGGGTCCTAGCTCCCAGCTCTGTGGGTGAGTACGCTTTAAGGTTCCTTTCCTTGTCATTTCCACTGTTAGAACAATTGATCAGTATATTGTTTACACCGTTAGTCTGTGGGTGATAACCCGATGAGAGAGCATGTTGGGTTCCTAGAATACGACATAGATTTTTCCAGAATTGAGAGATGTATTGAGGTCCTCGATCTGATATGATCTTGGAAGGGCGTCCATGAAGGCGAAATATATGTTCCAGGAAAATGCCAGCAAGTTCTGAGGAAGATGGCAATTAGTACAATGGTGTAAAATGGGCCATGTGGGTAAATAGATCAATGGTGACCATGATTGTCTTACAGCCCCTAGATGGTGGTAATTCCATGATAAAGTCCATAGCGATGAACTCCCAGGGCCTAGAAGGTAGTGTAGGTTGAAGTAGGAGACCTGCCGGTTTCTTGTTATCATGTTTGTTTTGATTGCAGACTGCGCAGGCTTGAATGTACCGTTGAATGTCTGTTTTCATTTTGGGCCACCAAAATTGTCCTTTCACGAGACGAAGGGTGTTAGTGACACCACGATGCCCGGAGTGAAGAGTGTCATGACAGAGGTTAATAATCTGTAGTTGCAGTCTCTGTGTGGGAATGACCAGGGCATTGTACTTGAACAAATATCCGTCTCTAGTTTTTAGACTCCATCGATTCATTCCTGTGAATTATTTCCAGATTTCAGAGGACTGGGTTTGCATTCGAATGTCTTCCAGGAGGCTGACTGCTTGAGCTACAAAAATTGTGTGGTGGAAACATCTTTGGGTAGGCCCGATCTTCAAGAGTTTCGTAATCAGGATGTCGAGAGCGTCAGCAATTATGTTCTGTGATCCGGGGACATGATGGATGTGGAACTGGTACTGGGCAAAGAAGAAGGCCCAACGGGTTTAGCGGCTATTCCTACATTCCATAGATTGCAGAACTTGAAGATTTCGATGGTCCGTACGGACCTGGACAGGATGTTTAGCTCCCAGAAGTAGATGCCGCCATTCGGTGAAGGCTTGACGGATGGCCAACAGTTCCTTTTCCAAGACGGAGTAATGAGTCTCGCTGGAAGTAAGGGTTAGTGAGAGGTAAGCAATGGGGTGCTCTAATTTATCCTCAAATTCTTGCTTTAACACTGCTCCTATGGCGTAGTTAGAGGCATCCGTCTCCACTAGGAATAGTCGATTAATATCGGGTTGAGCAAGGGTAGGGGCTTGAGTAAACTCTGTTTTTAATCGTTGGAATGCCTTGTCCTGGGCTGGTGTCGAGAGGAAGGGGGTGTCTTTTTTCAATAATGTGATGATCGGTTGAACTATCTCAGAAAAGGATGGTATGAATTTCTGGTAGAAATTGGCAAGCCCCATGAAGGATTGAATCTGTTTCACAGAAGTGGGAACAGGCCAAGATAGTATAGCCTTTACCTTTGAATGGTCCATTCCTATTCCTTCTGGACCAAGGACAAATCCTAGATAATGAACAGAAGTGACATGAAAAAGGCATTTCCCAGGTTAGCTAGGAGTTTTGTGTTCACGTAGCCATTGCAAAACTGCATTTACATGCTCTTCATGCTTTTGAGGATCCTTGGAGTAAATCAAGATATCATCCAGGTAAACGATGACGAAGAGGAACAACATGTCAGAAAACACCCTATCCATGAAGCGTTGGAAGACTGCGGGGGCATTTGCAAGCCCGAAGGGCATGACCAAGTACTGAAAGTGATTAAAGGGTGTTCTAAAGGCTGTTTTCCATTTGTCTCCTTCCCTGATACGGATCAGATGGTTGGCACCCCTGAGATCCAACTTCGTGAAGATTACAGCTCCTCTCACCGCTTCCAGGATATCAGAGATTAAGGGCAAGGGATAGCGGTCCTTGAGGGTGCACTGATTCAATCCACGATAATCAAGACAAGGTCTAAGCTCTTTAGTGTCTTTCTTGGGAACAAAAAACAACGAAGCTCCAGCTGGAGATTTAGATGGTTTTATGGTGCCATTTTCAAGGTTGGTATCCAAGTATTCTCTAAGGGGCTTTTTTCCGGTTCGGATAGAATGAACATCCTCCCAAAGGGAATCACTGCTGAAGGTTCTGTATCTATAGTGCAGTCTTCAGGTCTGTGAGGGGGTAGGGCTGGACTATAGCAGTTGAAAACACAACAGCGTATTCCTGATAGGCCCTAGGAACCTGTATGACATTTGAAACCATGAGTGGGCCTTGCTGGTCTGTTGGCGTGCTTTCGGAAGTTGTCAAGCAGGAATTCGGGAATAGACAGTGAGACATGCAAAACTCAGAACCAAGAAACAAGGATCCTGCTGCCCAATTGATGTAAGGATTGTGTTTCAGCAACCAGGGCATACCCATTACCATGGGGTAATGGGCTGACTTGATGATGTCAAATTTGATCAACTCTTGGTGATGGTTTATCGAGAGTTGGATTTCTTTGGTCTGCAAGGATATAGGTCCTGAAGAGAGAGGTCTTCCGTCGATCGCCTCCACAGGTTGCATGATACTTCGTGTTTCATATGGAATGTGGTGTTTAAAGACCCAATCTTGACAATGAATATTCCCATAGCCCCACAATCCACCAATGCCAAAATGGGTTAGGTCTCATTCTTGGATGACGATAGGAAGGCTTGTAGAATCACAAGATTGTTCTGTCCAGGAGAGTTGAAGGATGGAATAGATGTGGAGCAAACATATCTCTCCCAAAGCCTTGCACCATCTAGGATTAGGAGCTGGCGTTTCCCGAACGCTGTGGAGGGGAGAGGACATTCTCTAACTAGGTGTTTATCCGAGACACAATACATGCATAAGCCCGTGTGGATCCTTCTCATCCTTTCTTGCGGGTATATGGGTCCACGGAAGGCCCCTATTTGCATGGGTTCTGGATTGCAACCAGAGACTGGAGTAGGGTCGGGTTTCAATGAGGTCTCAAGGGAAACCTTCTGGGATCGCATCTTGGTCTTTTTCCTCTCTGCCTTCCTTTCCTGGATACGAAAGTCTATCTGCACGGCAAGATCGATAAGGGCCTGGAATGAACTTGGATGAGCCACTCTGGCTAATTTGTCTTTTATCTCTTCATTTAGCCCCCTTCGGAAAAGAGTAAAGCTTGCTTCTGAAGACCAATCTGCTTCCTTGGCCAATTGCTTGAATTGTGTGACATACGTAAGCATGTCCTGGGATCCTTGCCGAAAGTCAAGTAGACGTTCTTGGGCACTATAGACCTGTTCTGGGCGATCAAACATGGTCTTAAGGGCCTGTATGAATCCATCGTAATCATCCAGGAGGGCATCTTCAGAATTCACTTAAGGAGTAGCCCAAGTCAGTGCATTCCCGGAGAGGTGCGAGATTATAAAGCCCACCTTTGCCCTGGGAGTTGAAAGATAGTAGGGCTTAAAGGTAAAGTGGACTAAACAAGAGTCAAGTAATCCACTAAGGGTTTTTGCAGACCCATCGTATTTGTCTACAATGCCACCCAGTAGCAGGCTTTCCTTTGTGGCAGAATCGCAGGACAAAACTAGTTGTTTCAATGTAGCGTTTTCCGCCTTTAAAATCTGCACCTCGGTCGTTAATTCTTGCATGCCACGCATGAGATCCTGAACGGCCTGTTCCATGTTGGTTTCAACTTCGGTCATTTGGCGTCTCAAACTGTCACGGAATTCCCCCCTTCTCACCTGAGATCGCTCTTTGCAGGATTTCTTGGAGGAAGTCTTCTTGTGCACGGATCAGGTTTTGAAAAAAGCCTGCGCGAGTCTCCTCTGACTCCAGCATGCGTTGAGCGTTCCAGGATACTCCGATGCTCAGGACATCCAGGAAGTGAGGAAGTGTACACGAAAGAGGTACACAAAATCCGGGAAACAAGGTAAGAGATGAGGGAGGAATGAATTGGGAAATGAGAGGGTCCGGGAACCAAGGACAGGAGAGTAGTTCAGCGAACTACGTAGCACACGTCTAGTCACTACCAGCGATAGCGTTGAGATGCGCGGGCCCACGGGGGCGTGGTCTATTTGTAGAATGTGCTACGTCCGACGTGGAAGCTGGTGCAGGGCGTACCACGTTAGACGGCCATGTTGGGAGTATCAAAGAGTGCAAGCCCCGTTGTGACAAGGACCAGGAAGTCCAAAAGGGGCGCGTTCTGTGGATCATGACACTAGTGAGATAAATTCAGGACTTAATGTGGGACCTGGTAAGGGTCCGGTAGCCACAGGCTGAGGCCTTTGAGCAGGCAGAGGACCAGAGGGGGTGACATTGTTATCCTCCTCTTCCTCATCTGTCTCAACAATAACATCTTCAACATTATCCTCATTACTGTTTGCTACATTTGTGTAACGGTCACCTGGTATCCACAGGGACGTCACTCAGCCTGTTCTGACCTCTTACGACCTCAAACCCTTCCTGGAGGCTATTCGACTGGAGACTGGGCCTGAAACACAGGATTGGTAGAGTTTAACTCCCTATTGTCTTTGTGTGCTTGAACCCCTTCTTCCCCGGGGTCCAACCCTTCCCTTTGATCCACAGCTCACCTTGTTTTCTTGGATAGTGTGCTCTCCGTCCTGCTTTCAGCGCAGGGGCGCGTTGATTGATGCAGGCTCGTTGCTGCCTAGTTACTTCACTGGCAAGAGTCCGACAGGTAAGTATAATGAGTCTTTTGAACAGTTCTCTAACTTCGTTCCTTTCCTTCCTTAGATGATGGCCGGCATCTGGGGATGGCGGCGTGCTGCTGAGATGAGTAGCGCTGAAGGTGAGTGAGAGCGCGATGCACCCCTTTCGTATTTGCATTGAACTGAGTTCTTTTTCTGTGTCTTTTAGGTCCCGCGACGTTTTCAGCGTGGATGCCGGTTATGAAGAACAAATGCGGTGGGTAAGCGCGGTATGCAGCGCCTCTAGATGTTTCCACGCTAACCTGGAGTGTCTTTTCACTCTTGCAGATGGATGAGAAGTTCCGGAGACAGAGTTCCCGCAGAGCGGCTGGGATTCAGGTAAGCGTTTGAAAATAAGCGAAGATTTGCAGAATGCTTACTAATGCCTTTTTTCTGTTATTTTCCCTTTTCCTTAGTAAGCGGCGTTCAGGGATGGGAATGACACCGCCGAAGATGTCCGCAGAACAGAAGGATCGATGAATGATGGGCAGAAGCGCCGCAAGTTAAGGCTGTTCCTTATGGTGTTCTTGTTCTTGCAGGAGCTGAGCGCAGAAGAAAGATGCAGGCCTACTGGAGACCGATCCGAACACGGTGAGTGTCACGCTGCAGGTGCAGAAAACGCAAAGCATGTTTCTCAGCCTGGGTGCGGCTTAAATAGTCTCTGGGTATCCCAGGTGTCTCTGGGCTGAACCACACCCAAAAGACTAGACCGCACATGCAGTTCTGGGAACCGAAATATGTGGGGGCATCCATCTTGTTCCCATCAATGCACTACAAGTCCAATCCCCAATGTTATCCTACGGGAGTGAGTAAGTCTGGTGCCAAAAGTGACAAGTCTGACTCCAAGTGGGTCTTTGGAGGGATGGAGTGTCCCTTGAGGGCCATGTAGGTGATTGTGGCCTGGCTCCAGCCTGACATCTTGGAGGGCTGGGGACATGAGGGACAGGAATGGAGTAGTCGGCACTACAGCACCACTATCCAGACTTTGTTTCTCTAACAGTCTATCAATCATTTCTTGTTTCCTGCCTTTGACAGGAAGACTTTTCTGTCTGCACAGATCCCTTAAATATTCAGCAGTATTAGTAAGGAGGGTCTCTTGGCTGTAACTTTCCATAATTTTGACTTTTGTTTAAAATAAACTTGTTGTGATAGTTAGCCTTGTGGTTATTTGAACCAAAGCACTAGCAGAACTCTAAAACGTAAATCCAATACTTTTATCCTCACTGCTGTACACCAGTGTTAGGCAGAATCCAGTGCAGTTCCCTTAGGGAGCACTACACCAGATTAGGACTACAGGTGAGAGCAATAAATCCCCTTTGGTATCAGTCTGTACCACAAACATTTAGTTGGTAGCTGTGGCTGAGCAGTCAGACTTATCTCAAGATGGAGATGAGCAGTATTCAGGGTTTACACAATAGGTCTATTAGACTATGGGACAAGGAAACACTGACCAAAGCTTTGTAGTTAAAAGTATATATATATATATTTATTTTATGCACTTCTAATCAAACACATGTATCACAAGTACCAAGCAAGTTAAATTAAGTCAAGGAAAAATATACACATTCCCTATATACATTGTAGACCAAGTGAACCAGAGTGAAAACTGAGCAAAACGGCACAGTGAAAACTACACACAAGGGATGTTCTGACAATTTCTCACAGGGGAGGGAAAACACAAGTTATTTATTTATTCTTATACACCCTAGTAACACTTCCCATTAACTTGTAACCCAGTTAGAGCAAGACAGTGCATCAGTATAAGCAATACTTAAATGAAAACTGAGCAAAATGGCATTTCACTAGATTAAACAGTGGGAAGGAAAGAGTAGTTATAAGAAAGGGGTGCACCACACAGTTCGAATGGAGAATCAATCTCGAGAAGGCAGTTTTAACAAATGTATCCAGAGTCAGTAGGCCTGTGCCAGAGTCAGTGGTACAGGGCAAGGGCCCAGGAGCAAAATGTTCTTGTAGCTGCAGTCAAGTCTTTGGTTAACAATATTGAAAAGGTGGATGCAGAGGGCAACAGACAATGTTAAGAGAGGGGGGCGGCCAACCCAACAGGTAGGTAAAGGATTTAAAACACCTTAAGCACTACCGCGAAGAAAGGGCGGCCTGGCGGAACAATGTACCTTAAAATGAAGAACTGGCTCCTGCGGTGGCGGTTGTTTATGGTAGTTCCTGCAGTTCGGGTGATCCAGCAGAGGAAGAGAGGCTCTCGTCGTGGAGGAAGGTTCGAGTTACTGCACTACCCAGGGATGAAACCAGCCACGGTGCTGCCATACAAAGTTTAAAAGGTATGCTCCTTTTAATCGCGGTCCGGGTCGATAGCTGCCTGGCTATCCTGTCTCCTAGTTCAGGGCACTGGTGATTCGACCAGGACAGGTTCGGGAAGGCGATTGGCAAACTGGTTGGCCCCTCCAGCTCAAGGGAAGAAGGCTCTTTCAAATGAAGATCTCCTCTCGTTGTGTGGAGAAAAGTGGTGAGACGGTGCAGCAGGGCTTCACCGGTGGTTCAGTCATTGCAGATGTCTTTGGCTTCTCTCCTCTTTGGCTTCTTAGTTCCAGTGGCGACGGCTTGCTCTTCCAGTCCTTAGGACCTTGCTTTTATGCAGAAAGATTCCCATTCATACAGCCTACCTGTCACTCACACAGTGGAGTGGTCATTGTTGTATTGTGCCTGTCTCTGGTGATGTAGCTGGTGAGGTCGTGTGGAATGTTTGTGTGTGGATGATAGAATCTTCTTAGTGAGTGTTCCATTCAGTGACAGTTACAGCTGGCTGGCCCTGGGCGATGGGAGCCGGTGTTTGTCTATACTTATGTCCTTAATGTCTTGTATGTCTTCATGTGGAACTGTAACCATTAAGCTGGAAATAAACCTACATGAAGTTAACTTAAAGAGCCTGGAACATGCTTTCTAACAATGGCGACGAGGCGGTCTTTGGTAACACGCGTGCCAGAAGCTGAAGCACTGAGGACCCTGCTGTGGGGGGTGCAGGAAGGACAAGCTGATGGAGAAGGACAACACCGCCCCCAGAAACTGTAAATCCCATCACCCAGGGGCCCAAGGGGTCGTCAGCAAAAAGCACTGAGGCTGCAAGCCCCATTTTTGGTGGGACCAGGAACAGTGATTGGGCCCCGTTGCAGAGGGATCTGTTCTAGCAGCAGGAAGGAGGACTCTGTCCCAGGGTTTCTCAAGGGAAATTAGCCTCTGCAGTATAAAATTAATAACCTGTTTTAGTAGCCCATAACAGCAATAGTTGCTCGGTTCTAGGGCTTAATGGGAAGCGGCATTGCAGTTTTGGGAATATGTATCCCTATTCAATGAGTCGGGATGAGTGCTGGGCCCCTGCGCTGGAGATCTAGCGGTATCCTAAATAAAGGATTGTAATGAAAGGTGCACTAGCTGTTTTCCAGTACTAGGTACTTGGGACATGCCTGACTCGAGTGGCACCCTAACGGCCGTTGGATGTGAGCGCTGCCGTGTTCTAATATCTAATGATGACGTCACTTCGCCAAGTGTGGGAGTTGGCGAAGCTGTGGAACTATGGTTTTGCAATCTTCGGAGATTCATGATGACAGTGCGATGGTGCAAGGCGTTTTGAGTAAAGGACCCAGTTCTGTACACACAGCGTGACCACGTCAATGATGGCCGCCTGCATCGCGCTGTAAGGGGGAGTAGCCAACTGCAGGGAAAGCCAAGGATTCAACAATGTTTTTCGTGAATCGCGCGTCGTGAAACGTGCGCTGCATCCTTAAGAATGGAAGTTACAAACGCTGTGTGCCTGACGAAGAGGAGCCGCTCTCGCAGCAGTTTTTGTGTATTTTTGGTTGTGTTGGCGGTATGTACTGTGTGGTCTACTGATACAGTAATCCACAGATTGCACGCCATAGTGAGTGCAGCATGATCGCCCCAGTGGAGGATGGCGTGGGGTGGAGCCTAAAGTTGTTTCCCTCTATTCATAGTGAAACATGAAGATAAGGTACTGTGACTGGTATTCAAGGTCAAACATGAAGACAATAGTAATACACCGTGATAATGTGTGGTGTTGTTGATGAAAAGTACATAATGCGCTTGGTATATGTATGACATGTTCCGTATTTTGACAATCGGGATATCAGGGATAGTGCTGCAGTGAGTTACGATGTTATGGAAAGTAACTCAATTGGTATTTGGAATGAAAGTGGTGTGTGCGTTAGTTTGGTTATGGTTGATGGTAGAGTTAAACACTTTTGAGGTAATTTCAGGTTTGTTGTGCATCTACCCTGTCATGTGGATAACGGGCCATTTAAGTGTATTACATTGCAGTATGCTTGTGATATGATGAATTGCATATTTAAACGTTAATGCTTGTCACTATGCATACTTTGGATTTCAATATATTGGGAAGGAAATAATATGTTCTGAGGATTTTGAGGTTTATGGTGCTTTGCTCGTGGCACATGGACTTCAGCAAACTTTACTATGTTTTTGCAAAGTATGCACATATGTATATGTTTGTATGTGATGGCTAAAACTAACTTTTTCTTTTAGGATTTGCAGCATTTAGAGTTGCGTGAAGTAACATCGGCTGGTAGGAGTTTTTTTAGAGCCCAAATGGCTATGGACTTGTAGGACATTAGAGCCCAGTAAATATGTGTATGGATTTATAGAGATGCTGAAAAGTTTCAAAAAGGTGATGTGTTGAAATGCATTTTGAATTCCAGTTTTGTTTAATTTTAAAACAAACATTCGATTACTGCGTTCAATGGTTAAGAATGCATCTTAGATCTGAATATTATTGACACACGTTCATGTTATATGAAATGTTGGTGTATGGATGGTGAAAGCGACAGTGAGGGTTGGGTAATGGTTTGGGTATGGATGTTTGACAATTTTAAACACGAATGTTTCGTTTGTGCGATGCATGTTTTGGGTTATGGGGTGATAGGTGCAATTTCCTTCCGTTTGGATATTGGTCACGTTAATGGAGCCTAACTTATTTGGTGAAGGTTGAGCAGTAGCTTCATTTTGGTTTTGGAGTGAGGTAGCACCTCGGTTTGTCCTTAGCAATTGGAGTTTTGGTTTGGTTTGTCTGAGTTTAGGCATTGGGCTGATTATTAAGCTTTTTGGACTTAGTAAAAAGTCTAGTACCATGTATTGGTTAGAGTGAGGTAGCGCCTCGTCTCTTGGTTTGTCTCTTGGTTTGTCCAAGATGTTTCTGGATATGGGTCAGGTTAAGAAGTTTGCTCGCTTACTGGTGAAATTTGTTATGGCAAGGGCATTGTTCTTAAGGGAGGTAGCGCCTCCTCTAGGGTTTGCTAACCCTCTCATTACAGGGGACAGTAGGTAGTTGGTTGTGGTTAAGGGGTAGCTGGGGATGCCTCGTTATTGACCTTTAGTTGGGAGAGTAGTGTGTCCCGTGGTGATGAGTAAATAGTTTTCTATTTTACCTGTGCATTTGTTGTCTAGTCTGTTGTATCCATGGTTTACACAGCCTGTTTTGGTTTAGGATGTTTTCTTTCCTAATAAAATCATCCAGTTCTTCTCCAGTCATTGATGTTGGCATTGAGAGTGTGTGGCCACCGCTCTCAATGTGTTGGAGGGTTTGCTCATCTTGGTCTGGCGTGATGGTATGGTGTTGAGACCATGGGTATATTGTAATCTCTGTAATGTCATATGTTTCCACTTTGTTGAACCCGATTGGTGTGTGTTTGTGGTTGTTTTCTGGGTGACTTTGAGGTCTCAGTTCTCTAGGGTGGCAGTCTAGAGGCCTGCTGGAGATTCCAGGGTGGCAGTCTGGACACCCGCATTGTTGTAGGCGGGGGCAGGTGGCAGGAGGCGTAGCAGTTTTATGGTGGTTAGGTATGTAGGTGATGTTGCCCAGTTTTAAGGTTGGCCAGGTCTGGGGTGAGAGCCCACTTGCTTGTTTGTGGCAGGAACAGGCAGATGGATGATGGTATCTTTGCGAGGGTATTTGGTTTGCGGTTTGTCAGGGTCTGATGATGTTGTTGGTTGGCTTTGGCTGTGGAAGTGTCCGTTTTCTGTTGAGTGTCATGTGTTTCTGTTCTTGGAAGGCGGTAGTTTGATGTGGTGTGTGACTTGTTTTGTGCAGGTTAGGTTTGTACAGGAGGGAGATGTGTTGTATTGTGCCTGTCTCTGGTGATGTAGCTGGTGATGTTGTGTGGAATGTTTGTGTGTGGATGATAGAATCTTCTTAGTGAGCGTTCCATTCAGTGACAGTTACAGCTGGCTGGCCCTGGGTGATGGGAGCCGGTGTTTGTCTATACTTATGTCCTTAATGTCTTTTATGTCTTCATGTGGAACTGTAAACATTAAGCTGGAAATAAACCTACATGAAGTTAACTTAAAGAGCCTGGAACATGCTTTCTAACTGTCATCTTGGCGGGGGACCCTCCAGCCTATCAGGATAGAGTGCGACCTGCGTTGCGGAGGCAACCCTGTCCAGGGGTCCTACTCCCACTCCCACACAATGGACCCACCCCAGACTCAGTGGCACCAGAAGCTTCTGGGCAGAAGCCGGCCAAACGAACGAACAAAGGATTGTAAAGAAAGACACGAAAAAGAAGTTATATTAAAGTTCTAGTAAATAAAACCTACCGGAGCAAAGTTAATATTAAAATGCACCGTATGTTAGAGGCTGTCAGAAAACGTGGTAGCCTCGAACAATGGGAAAATCCCATAGAAAAATATTTGCGGTCGAATATTTTTGGTAGTAACCAGTACCCCCTCGAAAATGAACATAGGGGGAAAACTATTAACCCCTTCTAGTACCTCCATAGTAAGATGGGTTGTACTGGGTAAGTTCATATAAATTGACTAGTAAACTCAATGGGGATTTGACATGCCCTGGGAGACAGTAGACAGTCCCAGGGTATGGAGTCTATGTTTGGGGGTCGCTACGACACCCCCGTGTCACTGCACTGAGGGTGCTGTGTAACACATGTGAATAAAGATGGTTCCTATGGGGGAGAGAAAATCCCATAGGCATTAAACACAAAAATAGCCTAGAACACACATAGCAGAAATGCCTAAGAGTGGGAAAAAGAGCCTCACTCTTAGCAGGTAAAAAGAAACAAACCCTTCAAATCCAGCAAAGCTGCTGGGGGACTCTATAGGTAAGGGAAATTAGCCATTGAATGAGAATTCTCCCTAACAGTGAGGAATGAGGCGAATGCAGTCTGAAGCCGTTCCGGGTCTAGCAATGAGCAGGTAAGACTTGTGGGATAAGGCAAATGCAGTCCGTGGCCGTTCCGGGTCTAGCAATGAGCAGGTAAGAGGCGAATGCAGTCCGTGGCCGTTCCGGGTCTAGCAATGAGCAGGTAAGACTTGAGGGATGAGGCGAATGCAGTCCGTGGCCGTTACGGGTCTAGCAATGAGCAGGTAAGACTTGAGGGATGAGGCGAATGCAGTCCGAGGCCATTCTGGGTCTAGCAATGAGCAGGTAGGACTTGAGGGATGAGGCGAATGCAGTCCGTGGCCGTTCCGGGTCTGGCAATGAGCAGGTAAGACGAAGGCAATGACAAGAACAAGGCAGGAAAGTCACAAAGAAGACCAGGGATTCAAGGAGCCACAAGACAAGGTAACAAGATGCATAGCTTAGGAAGTTTACAAATTCAGAAGGACCGCCGTGCGCAGGGGCGGGGCTTAAAAACGGTCAGCTGACCGCACGCACAACACAGCGTCATAGGCCTGAAAACCTATGTGAATGCAAAGGGCGCCAGCGTCTCCAAGGCAACCCATAGCGTTTCCTGAAAGGGAGCGGGGAAAAAGGCGAACCATGATTCCGAGGAGTGAAAAAGAGTCCCGCTTTGGAGTGAGAAGTTTTCACTCTACTGTGGATTCTATAATGTTTGTGCCTATGCGGGATTTATGATCAGACGAAGAGACATCTAATGGAACCCTGACAGCAGGGGCCAAAGGGGTGGAGGGCCACCTACTGGAATCCACCCACACTTCACTAAAAGCATGGGACAGAGCACTCAGAAAACATCACATAGCACCCGGACTAGGCCTCTTTACACCAATGGCACACAATCAGGATTTCACACCGGGTAAAAGGGACAGATTTTGGGCAAACTGGGGGAGGCCACACCCGATTCACCTGAAATAATTTTACCAGGAAGGAACCCCACTACAATTCGAGGAATGCAAACAGAAATTCGGTATAGGGGAAAAGGATAGGTACACGTATATACAAATCAGGCACTGGATTTCCCAGGAAGAGGTTAAGAAGGCGGCCACCAGGGCTCTCATAGGATTGGAACTCACCCTACAGGAAGGCCGGACCCACAAAGCAATAACTAGAATATACAAGCTGCTAGAAAATGCACGAATTGAGGACCAAATCTCATATACAGACAACTGGGAGAAAGACTTGGGAGCCCCTATCACGTAGGAGGAATGGGGTCAAATCTGGAGGAGGGCTCAGAAAGCATCCAAATGCACCACAATTAGAGAGGCTTCATATAAACTATACACAAGATGGTACCTAACCCCACACAGATTAAATAAAATGAAACCTGCATTACCCCCCCTCCCCCAACTTCTGGAGACAATGTGGTATCAGAGGGGACATATACCAAATGTGGTGAACCTGCCCTAAAGCTGAAATATACTGGAAGGAAATGTTGGGACATATAAGAGAAATCACAGGGCGACAACTCCCACACGACCCAAAGGTAATATTGTTGGGAACTGCAGTTGAAGGAGTTTACGCAGAAACAGGCAATAATGCAACCCTGATCACGCAGCTACTAAATGCAGCAAAAATAACACTGGCCAAGGGATGGAAAAACCCTGGGAGTCCAGTGGTTGCATGCTGGTGGGTTAAAATATGGCACATACTGGCAATGGAAAAGGTGGGGGCCATAAAAGACAACAGATACTTGAAATTCAGGGAAGTGTGGGATCCTTTCATAGACTTTGTTGCAGACAGGGAAGCCTACTTCCACAGACCAAACTTGAGAACAATTCTGAACTAAAACTCCCTGAAAAGACTGAAGCTCGAATGGGCCCATAACAATCGCTAACACAGGCCAACAACGCCCAAACCGCATTTGCACTGGCTAATGGTGTTGAAAACGGAACCAGCCCAGTTGGGGGGAGGGAGGGATGAAAAGGGACAAAGGCTATTCGTTCTATGGTAGACACAGGGCGGGGGAGAGTTATAAATGTTAAAACTCATGGACTTCCTGCAGGATTGAAATGAGAACTGGAAAAGAAGAACAATGATGAGAATATTGCATACTGTTTCTCACATATATGTTTGTAACTTGAGTCCATGAGAAGAAAATAAAGTTGGTAAAAAAAAAACAACTGAAGCCAACGGGCGCTGCGCATGCTTTATATGCCTTCGATGACATCATCCTCCAGACAGAGGCCCTATCAAATTCTGGATTGTCCTCCCTCTGACTCTCTTCACCTGGGTCTTCAGTTGAGCTGTCCTGTGTCACCGTCTTCTTTTTCCTGCGTGCCTTCCTGGAACCCTCTTCTTCTTCCTCCTTTCGATCTTTCTTTTCTTTCTTCTCCTTCTTTCTTTCATGGAGATAAGGGCGAGCTCCCCCAGAGGCCACCTTGACCGAGATAGGAACTTCAGGCAAGGGGAGCTCCAGGGAGCGGGGCCCAAAACAGGGAAAAAGCCAATGTTGGCAGAAAAAACCCTGTGAGCTTCTCAAGGATAAGCAAGTAGCCTGTGGTTCTGGCGATAATAGTATTGGCAGGAAGTAGTGCTGTCTCTGAAACCCTGCAGGCGTGGGAGAAAGTATGTATGTATCGTGAGAAAGAAGTGTAACAGAGGCTATGGTTGCTGAGCTGAACAATGGGACAAGGAAGAACAGCCCAACCGCATCCGCCGCTTCCAAAACAGGGAAGCGACTCCGGTGTGTAACTAGGGGAAGAAGGCAGACAATGGTATAGGCGGAGACAAGAGCGTGGAGGCAAAGGAAATAGAAAGCCTGGCAAGAGGGTGAGCTCTGCTAACTGTAAGGGCAGGTGCAGAGACAGACTTGAAGGCGAGTGAGAGAGAGAGGAAGAGAAACGAAAGGGAAAGTAGACACTGCGAGGACCACAATGAGCGTGCAAGTCTAAAAGCGTAAAAGTAGCAGGAGAGAGGGAAAGAAGCGAAAGGGTAAGTAGACTCCGTGAGGTGACCACAATGAGCGCACAAGTCTGAAAGCAGAAAAGTAGCGGGAAAAAGGGAGAGCAGGAGCGTCGACTCCAGGAAAGGGAGAGAGGGAGCGGGCGCGAGTCAGCAGGCTTGTAAAAATGACAGAAGGAATTGAGAAAAGGGAGAGAAAGCACCTGCCGAGGGTCACAGGAAACCAAGGGGCAAGAGGAAAAGGCTTGGAAGGAACAATGTAGCTAGCAGGGCATGTAGTCTGTAACTAGAGAGTTGCAACACTCTGAGCTGGGGCGTGGTCAGTATTTGACGTGTCGGCGCCGGGCAAGGCTAAACCGTCACTACAGAAAAGAACATAGCGGTCCTCAGTGGAACCTCCAGCGCTGCCATAGTTTCTAGGGACGAATCGTGACAGCATGTCCCCTCTTCATCAGGGCTCCCCCAGGCTTGCCCGGGTGTTGTTTGTGAAACAGGCGGATGAGACACGGAGCATGTATGTTGCTTCTGGGTTCCCATGTCCTTTCGGCCAGAGAGTACCCCTTCCAGTGCACCAGATATTGTAAAGTACCATGCTTGTATCAGGAGTACAACAGTCTGGCTACCTGATATTCTTCAGGTTCAAGAACCTTGAGTACCGCCAGACCTGGAACTCGACGGCCATGAGGATCTGGTAGGTATGCTTTGAAAAGGGAGGTGTGAAAGACCAGATGAACCGTCTTCAATCTTTGTAGTAGGCGTATCCGAAAGGCGATGGATTGATCTTGGAGAGAATGGGATACGGGTCAATGTACCTAGGAGAAAACTTCCCAGGGTGTATGTACCCAGCGAGGTAAGTACTTGTAAGATAGCCATTCCAAAGTCCCAACTTCCCATGAAGGGTTTAGGCCTCTTCTTCTGTCTGCATAGGTCCTGTTACATTTCTTGCTGATTTCCAAGTTGAGAAGGGCTTCCCTTTCGATGTGTTTCAGATCATCCAGATGCTAATCCACAGTAGGAGAGGCCGTGGGTGTGAGTCCGGAAATAGGGATGTGTCTGGGGTGGTGGCCTAATGTAAAAAAGAAAGGTTAGGTAGAAACCCCAAATCTCTTACCCCGACCAAAAACCCTTCGACCTAGTGGACAACCTTGGAGGGGTAGATCTTATTGCTACTACTCCTCAGTTGGAAGGGCGAGAGGAATGACTGGTCAAAAGGGCCAGAGAGGAACAATACGTGGGAGGACACAATCCATTCGAGGTGTTACATACTTGTGTTCTTCAAACTCACACAATAGCTTTGAATAGAGATTTCACACATTTTGTTAATCTATCCCTTAGTTAGGGTATTGTCCATCAAGGTCTAAAGACTACTATTATCACACCCTTCCTTAACAAAACTTCTTTTGATCCAGTCGCGTTGGGAAACTATCGACCGATAGCAGGACTTGTCTGACTAAGATTCTTAAGAAAGTGGGAATTGTGTGATAGGGCCAGGTACCCAGGCCTTGTCAAAAGTGGATGGAAACCTCGCTCAGCCGGAGGGTAGAGACCTAACAGGGAGAAATCCAGTGCCAGTCTTACACCTGAGATGGATGGTGGCAGTTGAGAAGGCCCCAATTCCCCTACCAACCCCATTGTTCCAGACGGTTTGTGAGCAGTACATCCTTTATCCCATGCCATAACTCTTCAACAAGATGCTTGCCAGTCTTTGTGTTTTTCCTAGTGACCAAACATCAGAGCTAAGAAACATCAAAAGGAGAGCCTTTGTCGAGCGCCACACGACAGCCGCAAAAAGTCCACAACCAAACCACCAGAAGAAAGCCTTCTGCGATACGCTGCCTGCAGAGGAAAATCACTGGATTAAGAGGAGCGCAGCAACACCATTAACGCATGGCGGACAGAGAAGTGCAGCAGCACCATCCAGGCACAGCGACCAGAGAAGCAGTGCGATGCTGCCAAGTATTAGCGGGGGGCACCCACAGCTTCCACCCACCACGCTGGACCATCAGGCACTTAATTGAGAGACCCAAACTCTCTCAGCCATCAGACTTACCTTAGGGGCACCTTGGACAAGGCCCCTTCACATTAATGAAAACATTTAACTTCACGGGCTGCCGCTGCTATTCTGCGGCGAGCCCACGCAGAGGAACTTGCTGAAGCTTATCACACTACTTGTGACCTTTGTTGCCTTTGTTTCAACGCCCTATGGGTAGGAAAGATAGGCCCAGATTGGCAAGGGACTGAGGACTGATCCAAAAAGATCATTGCAGGAAGTGCAGGATATTCTGCTGAGGTCAGAGGAGGAGGTGGAAGACTAAAAGACCAAAATGAGAGAGAAGGAACAGCAAAGTGTGCAAGTGAATTCTGGAGAGGGTGAGTATTGGCGAGTGAGTGAAAGTGGTACTAGGGTGTGTGAAGAATCAGATCCTGGGAAATCTGCTCTGGGACCCTCCTCATGTGGTCAGGGAAAGGCAGACGCTTACTGATCCCGACCCTGGGGGTGGTGTACTGCGGGAGGTTCACATTGGGGGACAGACGAGGAAGACTGGGATGAATGCCTATTCAACTTTCGCTGTATTCCCAACCTTTTGATGGCTTTTTTCCAAACTGTAGAAGTTGAAAAACCTAACTTTGCTGAAAGAGACTATGGGCCAAAACTCATAACACTGTTTCTGGAACCTTGCTTCCCGGCCCCACCGGGACATAAGTACCGCTGGACCGGGAAGCTAGGTGCCGGAAAATGTTAGTCCCCATTCCTGTGGAGTCCCATAGGACGCCATGGGAGTGGGAACCTGGAGACAGCAGATTTCACATGCACGTTCTGAGAGAGTCCTGTTCTCCCTAAATCAGAAATGCAGAGACTGAGCAGTGAAAGACGTGCAGGAGACGTTTTCCACATGTGAGCCTAATTGCTGTGATTGCAGAGCTATGGAATTACGGGAGACTAAGACCAGAAGCAAGGGGCAAGCCAAGGGCCTCGGGAGAAAAAGGAACTCCCAAGTTACGTGGACGGACTGGAGACACCCATGTTGGAGACAGGTGTGGGTCCCCCACAAGCCTGAAGAAGCAGAGGTAGTAGAGGAAGTCGGGGAAATAGTGCAACCCTCATATCCAGTGTCTATGAAGCTGGTGAGTAAGCACAGTGTTCTAGTACACTGCACAAGTCTTGCCGGTAACTGTAGCCAGCTCCCAAGTGACTCACATATTATTTAATACGAGTGAAAACTGTTCGCTGAATGCCAAAGTCTCATGAACAATGGAATTGTAGCGCTCACCTATTCCGTGAAAGATCTAACACTTTATGAGAAGCTAAAGCCATTGAACACCATTGTTGAAATGTTTAAAGACTGTTACTGGATAACGGCGTGGTCACGTGTCCCTGATTAAAAGAGGGAACGCTGTTCTTCACCCTTACCGTATACCTAACTTTAATAATATACAAGTTGAAATTATAAAGGCTGAGAACTACATCACAGGGGGTCGCATTTGCCTAATTGTAATTCGCCAAAGAAGTCAGAACTTTTTCCGGTGCTGTTACATGGGAATACAACTCCCTCTTTATCTTTGAACCCTGAAATCTGCCTTAAAGAGGTCACGTGTGCCTAATTGTGTTTTCATTTCAAAGCCTGAATCTGACACTGTGGGGGTCATTACGACCCTGGCGTTAAGGGTTTAACGGCACCGTAAAAACCCTTAACGCCTAATTACGAGGTCCCTTTGCGGCTCCCGACCTTGACGGCTGGTCTGGACCAGCCATTAAAGTAGAGACTCGCAAAGAGACATTGAAGGTAATTACGGTACCGCAATTTGCGGCACCGTAATTACCGTCTTCCCCATTCCCATTTAGCCCTATGGGGCAAAAATGGGAATGGGGAAGGGCCAATGGTGCATGGGGAATTACCGCCCCGCCAACCTTGCAATGGGGTGGTAATTTTCCATTGCACCATGGCAGACTCGTTACAATACCGGCAGCAACCATGGTGCTAATAGCGCCATTGGTTACCGCTGGTGTTGTAATGAGGGCCTGTATCTAGAAAATACATTCTTTTCATTACTACGAAGTAAAGAGTTTCAACTATTGAAAAGAACAAGCATTACCCAAGCCAAGAGGCAAACCCTGTTGACAGTGAAACCTGCCTTTCTAAATGTTAAAGAGTCATCTTGCTGCATTGTGAAGCTGTTAACAACCAAGTGAATTAAAATTCACATGTGCAAGTATTACCTGAAGCTAAGAGAGTGGCACCAAGGCTTCTGGGTAATTACTTGGTCTTAGAACTGGCAGAAGGGTTGAGTAAGCTGGGGAAGGGAAACTTTCTGAGCTTACTGAGCTGCGCTGATAATACTTAAATCATGGTGGTATATTAAGCTGTCAGTGGATGTAACCTTGAAGTAGCCCTAAGAAGTAAAGTACTGTGGGACGAAGGTGACTGTTCTCATAGCACCACCAGGGGAATTTTGGTTGTAGAATTTGAAACAGTAACAGTAGAAAAGCATCCTGACAGATATACCAATGCAGATACTATAACTAACGAAGCCTAACTGTTGATTAAGAACTGTATGTTGTTGACAGTAGGAACATTATACTTTCTTTTTGAACTGTGGCAAACAATCTGAAGAAGAGAAACTTCTTCATAACCAGGATTACCATTGGTGCTATTTCTTTTCTGCAAACTAGAAGGGGATCTTTTTCATCCAGGAGTAAAGATTTGTTACCAGCGGATTTTTGTTTGATGAGTTTTTTCTTTGAAATGTCAAGAGCTGGTTCAAAATCTTTCTTTTCTTTTTCTGAATTTTTTGGAGTTAACTTTGAATCCAGGGGTAGGGCTCTTACCCAGGACGGGAGACAGCCATTCAGACATTGGGCTTCATTACGAGTCCGGCGGTAACCCTGCCAGTCTACCGGCAGGTTGCCACCGGACTCGTAATATTTTACCGACTCATGACTTTCCGGTGCCACGGGGCTATTACAAGTCCGCGGACCTGGAGGTCAGTCGCCGGCAACATGTAAATCCCCATTCCCATAGTGTCCCATATGTTCTGTGAACAGTCTGCCTACCTTGGCTGCAGCGCCTCGCAGTGTCAGACCTATCGGTCACTACGGCCACATCAGGCAGACACATAGTTTGCTGGTCCGGAAACAAGTATGTCAGTGTGCTTACCGGCACCCTTGTTTCCGGACCGGCAAACTTATGAGGCCCATTGTGTTGATATTGTTTATTACATTGGGCCTCATTACTGGTGGACAGCCGTGCCTGCCGCCGGAGTTGTTTTTTTTCCGGCACGCCAGAAAAAATTCTTACCCATTCCCATTTGAGCCCGATATGGCTCAAATGGGAATGGGGAAGCCGCATGCACCGGCACCATTCGTGAATGGTGCCGGTGCATGCGGCATGCTGTGCTCACAGGTGCCACTCTGCCCACCAGGTCCGACCTGGCGGACAGAAAGGCACCCGCAAGCACAATTCGTAGTTTGCCGGTCCGGGAACTACAGTACCGGCAAGTTTACTGGTACCGTAGTTCCTGGACCAGCAAACTTGTAATGAGGCCTATTGTGTTGTTATATAATTTCCTTTGTTTGTTTGCTGTTTAGTGTGAGGGCCAGTTTACCCATGCTAGAGAAGAACAAGTTACATCTTACCTTGTAACGTTCTTTCGATGGGATGTTCCTCCGACATATTCCTTATCTTGATAGATTACTTCCAGCTTGCTGGTCTCGGAATTTTTTTCAGTAGAGGGCGCTGCGCGTCGACGTGCCTCGAGTTGGTATCCCTCAACAGCCTCCGTATCGGCGCCAACATCATCATGCGTATAAATAGACTTGCCCAGTGTCCGTTGCTCAGTTCCGTTTTGAAGCTTAAGAGTGGCTATGCATGAATTGGTTATTGACCTTGAAGGAGCGTAAGCTGCAACTACAAGGGAAGTTTTACTGAGGAGATGGATGGGAGGGGTTGATAAGGAATACGTTGGAGGAACATCCCATAGAAAGAACGTTACAAGGTAATAAGTAACTTGTTCTTCGAAGGCATTGTGTCCTCCGACGTATTCCTTATCTTGATAGACTCCCATAGCACTGGTGTGTAAACGGAGGTGGGAGTAAAATTGTAATAGTTCCCTTTAAGAATGAACAGAGTGCAACACAGCTTTGCCAAATCTTGTCCCCTGTCTAGAGGAGGAATCCAGATTGTAGAATTTTGTAAAGGTATGTGCGGACGACCATGTGGCAGCCGCACATATGTCTCGAAACGGTACCCCTCTTTGGAGGGCCGAAGAGGCTGCGATACCCCTGATTGAATGAGCCCTAAGGTGTTGAGGGGGTTCTTTCCTTGCAAATTTGTAGCATTCTAGAATGGCTAAAATAATCCATCTTGAAATGGTTTGTTTTGTGATTGGCAGTCCTAATTTGTGTCCTGCATAACCTATAAACAGTTGGTCTGCTTGCCTTATCCTGGCTAGTCTGCTGATATAAAAACTCAAGGGTCGCCTTCGATCCAGCCTATGTAGCCTCTCTTCCTCTTTCCCTGGATGTGGAGGAGAATAGAATGAAGGTAAGGTTATCTTCTGAGTGATGTGGAATTCAGAGACTACCTTTGGGAGGAAATTAGGCTTCACTTGTAGGACAACTTTGTCTTTGTGAAAAATTGTATGGGGAGGTTTGCAAGATCGAGCTTGTAATTCGCTCACTCTTCTGGCAGATGTCAAAGCCACTAGTAAGACTGTTTTAAGGGTGAGAAATCTTAATGAACAAGAATGGAGTGGTTCAAAAGGAGTACCCATCAGGAAATTTAAGACTAGATTTAAGTCCCACAAGGGAACTTGAAACGGCTTTGGGGGATAGACATTAGTTAACCCCTTCAGAAATTGAATTACTAGGGGTAATTTGAAATATGATGGCTCCTCCGCAGTGCGCTTGAAAATCGACAACTCTGCAAGGTAGCCTTTGATTGTACCAACTTGAAGACCTGAATTTGCCAAATAGAGCAAAAAAGATAACACCATTGGTGTACCGCATGAAAAGGGTTTGATATTCTTTTCTCTACACCAGCTGTAGAACTTGTTCCAACGGCAGCGGTATAAAGTCTTTGTTGCTGGCCTTCTAGCCGAAAGCAACATCTCCATGACTTCATCTGGGAGGTCCCAATCCTTGTATCTCAAACTTTCAGAAACCAAGCGTGAAGGTTGAGGGTTCTGATGTCTGGATGGAGAACCTGACCTCCCTTCTGCGAGAGAAGATCCTCCCTTTGCGGAAGAAGAATTGGAGGGCAGATGGACATGTCCAGAAGGTCCGGGTACCACGTTATCCTGGCCCAGTCTGGGGCAATTAGGATCATAGTCTTCCGGAATCTTCTCAACCTCCTGATCATCTGAGGAATGACAGGGACCAGAGGAAACGCATACAGAAGTGGAAACTCCCAGTCCACTACAAACGCGTCCCCTAGAGCTCCTCTGGGGGGAAATTCCCTTGAACAAAACTGATCGCACTTCCTGTTGATACTGGTGGCGAACAGATCCACTTGAGGGGTTCCTCAAAGGGTGAAGATCTCTTGAAGGACTTCCTGAGCTATCTCCCACTCGTGGGAGACTGTGCTCTGCCTGCTCAGAGCATCCGCTGTCAAGTTCTTTTCTCCAGCTAAGTGAACTGCCGATAGAGAGATTCCTTCTTGAATTGCCCAAAACCAGAGCTGCATCGCCTCTCTGCACAGTGGAAGTGACCCTACGCCTCCTCTCTTGTTGAGGTAGTGCATGGCCACTGTGTTGTCCGTCATTATTAGGACATGCTCTTAGCTCCAACAGGTTGATATGTAGTCTGGACTCCGATGGAGACCAACAACCGCTGATGGTCAAGTCGTTGGCATGAGCTCCCCACCCCGTGAATGAGGCATCCGTGACTACTGTTATCTCCGGCCATGGTTGCCAAAACAGTTCTCCTTTCAAAATGTTCTCCCGACAGGCCCACCACTGAAGGTCTCTAGCCACTTTGTGCGGGACCTGAAGGAGATATGTCATTCCTCCTGAGAATTGCAAACACTGGGTTCTTAATGCCCACTGGAGGGATCTCATTCTCAGGCGAGCCTCTGGCACAAGGAAGATGCAGGATGCCATGAGGCCTAGTAACTTCAAAAAGTCGAAGGCTGGAAGACATTGGGCATTTTGAAACTTGGTGACCATCTGCAGAATATCTTGAGCCCTCACCTCTGGTGGCGAGGCTTTCCCCAGGGAAGTGTCCAGGACCGCTCTGATGAACTGGAGTCTCTGTGATGGTATCATCTGTGACTTCTTTAAATTGAGGGAGAAGCCCAGTTTGTGAAGGAAATGGCAGACATACTCTAGTTGGATCTGAGCCTGTTCCAAAGATACTGGTCTGATCAACCAATCGTCTAGGTAGGGGTAGATGTGGATCCCATCCCTCCTTATACTTGCAGCCACTACCGACATTAGCTAGGTGAAGACCCTCGGGCGTAGATCAGCCCAAATGGCAGAACTCGAAATTGATATTGAGAGTTGCCTATTGTGAACCTCAGGTATTTCCTGTGTTTGAGATAGATTGGCACATGGAAATAAGCATCCTGAAGGTCTAGAGATACTGGCCAGTCCTGAAGCTGGATGGCCTGAAGGATCTGAGAGAAAGTTACCATCTTGAACTTGTACTTCCTGAGGAATTTGTTCAATTCTCGTAAGTCCAAGATAGGTCTCAGTCCTCTGTCCTTCTTCAGTACTAGAAAGTAGGGGGAATACCAACCCTTGTTCCTCTCCGCTACAGGTACCGGTTCTATGGCACCTTTCTCTAGCAGGTCTAAAATCTCCTGCGAAAGGAGCTAGTCTGGAAACTTCAAAGAGTTGTTCCCCGGTGGATGACTCAGAGGGGTGCGTAGAAAGGGCAGGCAGTAACCTTGGGCAACTGTCTCCAATGCCCAAGCATCTGACGTAATAGCCTGCCATTCCGTCAGATGTTGAGTTAACCTGCCCCCTACTGGTGTCTTGTGAGGAGAGACCTCAGAGTGGTTTAGAGGCGGCTGACACAGATGCCGAGGGCAAGGAGGCACCTGCTGCTGCTGCGGATTTTGTACTTTTAATCCGTCCACTGTGGGTGAATCGTTTTTGACCCCTTTGAGCCGCTGTCCTCTGCCTTTTCCGAATGCGGAATAAAAGCAAAAGGACCTACCCCTCCAAGAGGTTCCTGAGGGGCGATACGGAGTTTGACGGATTGCAGCTCCAAAAGATTTCGCTGCTGCCTTGGATGTTTGTAACTTCTCTAGGCTGTCATCAGCCTTCTTACCAAACAAAGAAGTGCCGTCAAAGGGCATATTCAAAAGTCTGGCCTGTACATCTGGAGCAAAACCAGACTTTCGCAACCACGCAAATCTGCGGATTGTAGTAATTGCCGCCATGGCCCTGCTGATACTGTCAACAGAATCAATGCCAGTTTGAAAGGACTCGCACAATGTGTCTTTACCATCTTTAATGATGTTCATAAATGCTTCCCTTTCCTCTCCTTCCTGGAGACAGTCAGCCGCAGATGAAGCACACTCCCAAAGTGTATGGCTGAATCTTGAGAGCGTGCAAGTAGCATTAATGGATTTAAGGGCCTTGCTACATGCAAGAAGACCTTTTTTTACATAGCGTCAAACCTTTTATCATCCCTGTCTTGTGGAATAGTAGGGTATGCAGATCTACTGTTCGATGAAGTTGCTGCTTGTACAACCAAACTCTCTGGAGTTGGATGTCTGCACAAATATTCAGGATCAGAAGCAGATACTCTATATTTGGCAGATAGTTTTTTGTTAACGGCCGGGATAACCTCAGGAGTTTCCCAGTTGCCAGATATTTTTCTCTGCAATGCAGAATGAAAGGGAACCACAGGATCTTCCTGTGGGCCTTTAAGTAAAACGTCCGTAAGGTCATCCTGTTGAAAAGAAGGTGAAGGTGTAGACCACCCCATTAACTCTATTATTCTGGCCATTAAGACGCTATAAGGGGTCTCAGCATGTTCCCCTGGGGCTGGTTTAGCGAATTGTACTTCTGGAGAAGTATCTAAACCACTTCCCTCATGCAAAGAGTCTTGAAGGTCCATCAATCTGTTCTCTTCAGAGATAAATTCCTCTGGTATAGGTGTAGTGGTCCTCTGTAACGCAAAGGGTCTTTCATCGTCAGAATCATCCCCTTCCTCATATATAGAGGACAAAGATCTGAAATAATCTGACCTTGGGTATGGTTTAAAACCCATTTATAGAGCAGAAGGGGCCAAGCTTGTAGTCACCGGTTGAGAAAACGTCGAAGTTGTCGACGCGGAAGTCAAAGACTTCGATGAAACCGAAAAAGGCGTCGAAAAAGTATGAAGAGGCCTAGAAGAACTCAAGAGGATCGGAATCCTACTGGGAGTCATCAAGGTTATCGACGACATCCTCAAGATCATGATCAAAGCCCTCGGTATATCTACTGACTGAGATGCAGTAACAGCGTTGATTCGACCGATTTGTGTGTTGACGGGCCCTTCGATAAAGGCGTCGATGACGCAGATTTGTGAGTCGATGGAACCTTCAACGATGACGTCGATGACGCGGTCTAACTGCCTTTGCTTGAGGTTTCATGACGCTCTTGGGCAGTTTCTTTCGCCGGGTGCAACGACTTGCAGCGTTTCGATTTTTCGGGTCACCTTTAGCCGTCTCCAAGGGAGTTGAGGCCGCTTTCTCGAAGACGCTAAGCATTTTTTTACGGAATTCCTCCAATTTAGCTGGAGAACTGTGTTTCGTGGGTCAGGTGACCCTTTGCGGGGACGTGGAAGAAGACAAAGAAGAGGGAGATCTACGACGCCTCTTTTTTGAGTGTTTAGATCTCGAAGACTGATGGGAACCGCTTCGAGACCTTGAACGGGAATGTTTCCTGTGACGGCGAGGAGACGAATGTCTCGACTCTGCCAAGGAAACTTTTGAAGAAGTTGAAGTTTTAAGAGTCTTACCTCTTTCTAGCTTCCCCTTACGCTCTTTCAAGGCTTTCGCCGTCATGGACATACAGTTCTCGCATTCCAAACAGTGATGCTCCGATCGCAGGCACCACAAACAGATCCTGTGAGGATCCGTCAACAACATTCTCTTCCCACAATCTCGACACTTTTTGACGCCGGACAGTGGGGTCGACGGTTCGGAAGAGGAAGCCATCGAATGAAGAAGATATCTTTGAGGAATAATAAGAAATACTTGACGAAAGAACTGAGCAACACGATTCCGAGGCCCACGAAGCGCGGAAAAACGGAACTGAGCAACGGACGCTGCACGAGTCTATTTATACGCACGATACGGAGGCTGTCGAGGGATACCAACTCGAGGGACGTCAACGCGCAGCGCCCTCTACTGAAAAACTTTTCCGAGGCCAGCAAGCTGGAAGTAATCTATCAAGATAAGGAATACGTCGGAGGACAAAATCCCTTCAAATGGTCCCTTAGCCTTTAGGCTAGGTAGGGCAAGTATAATTTCTTTAATAATTTATATAATTTCTTTAATAAAATGGCATATTTGAAAAATCTACAAGAAGTTGTATGCCTCGCATTACTGACCCCTCACAGGTGTGAGTGTATGTGAAAGAGTTGTGAGTGTGGGACGCAGAGTTATTGTAAGAAGTGAATCTGAAGTGAATGTGATGACTAAGTGAGAAGAGGGTGTCTAAGTAGAAGGTAGGTGGAGTGGGCTTGTGGTATGGAGGAGGGAATAGTGGTGTGGATGTAGATGATGGGGTAGTGGTGTGGAAGAGGGAGTTGCAGTGTGCAGGAGTCTGGGGATAGAAATTGAATTTTGTCATATGTTGCTCCCTCGTGTCAGCTTAGCCACTCTTGGCTGGCATATTAAACTGTGCATCACAGTCTTAACTGCGTTGTCGTATGTCATTGTGCACATGTCTTTAACTTGAATGTGATTCTAGACAAACTGATAGATGCGGCTTGCTGCTGCACTACTCGCTTCTGACGTAGTGGCTGTTTGGTACTAGCAAGCATGTTTTAGCTCACTGCCTCTCAAGGTGAGATGGCTTCTGCGGGTGGAAGTAGCAACACTAGTAGTAGTTGCAATGGAATATTTCTGAGTAGCTAGGAAATGTGCCCAAGGATATCTACTATAAGGCCTAAAACAAGTGTCACCGTAGGATTCATGGACCACCCCTTTCATAGAGAAACCTATGTGTAGTACTGAATAAGAGCCCTATAAGAATGGGACAGGGTGCTGTATGCATATACAATTTGATTGTTGGTTTTGTGTTGTCTTGTAGATTATTTGTATACTCCTTTGCCGACTGCCATTAACGATGCTCACCAATTGAAAAGTCTGAGGTTTATTTGCCATGACAGGAGGGAGTAGTAGCGTGCAGGAGGGTGTAGTATAATAGAAGAGGATCGAGTAACATCGAATGGTGTAAAATTAGTCTAGATGGTATGGAATATATCAGTTGGACAAACGAGGAATAGAATAGAGGCGGGTGGGCTGGGAGAAGGAGTGTAGTATAGAAATTGAGAGAGGGAGAGGAGAGGGAGTGTATGAAGAAAAGACTGGGCCAAGAAGGGCACAAATCCCACATCCCTTTAGATAATTAACAAATGTCTAGAGTAGAAAAGGTTAGGCAGTCCCTGAGGGGGTGTAGTGAGGTAAGGCCAAAGGCCTTTAGGTTAACTCACAAACCAGGGAGAAACAATCATCATTTACTAATATGGTACTGGGTTACGGAGGAGGTGCATTGAGATGAGAGAGAGAGAGAGAGAGAGAGAGACGGCTATAGAGCCTATTAAAATGTCAGTTAAGACCCTTGAACCACCTCTGAGACTTGCAGTGATTATTGTGCCATCCGTGACATGTGGTGTCATAGTGGGATCCTCTAGACCCCATTACAGAAGTCGCCCATTGCCATCAAAGATACTAAGAATTATGAGACTGATAAGAACGGCTGCGATTCCCACGAAAGTCCCACAGGGAGCAGTAGGATGAAACCTTTAAGGGACGAAAAAGTAACTATCCCTCCCCGAGGACAAGCTATGGTTTGTACAAGGCGGAAAATGTAGAGAACAGAGAGAACCTATGATGGCTCCAAAATCAAGGCTGGCCAATAAGTATTCCCTGAAGGTGGAAGCAGGCGTGATCGATCAGGATTACCAAGGAGAGTTTACTCCCTTCATTCTGAAACAAAGCCAACCCATAGCACAACCTATATGTGAGAAGATACTAGTCCCAAATATAATACAGAAGTAGAAATGCTGGAACCCATGGACAAAGCTGAAACAGTTTAATTAAATCACTGAAACACGGCCAGAAGCCCAAATACAAGACCTCTCGAGACATACTTTGATTGAATTTGCAGAGGATCAGAGGACAGATCCAATCCTGAACCGAGCACAGAAGAACCTGGTGTCAGAGGTCGAGAGCCGAACCATGAAGACCCCACATTTCGTAAAGAAGAGTGGACTCCTGTATCGAGTCAACGTGAACCCAAGAGAAAATGGAGTTAACTATCTCCAACTATTGGTCCCGAAGCAGAACCAGACGGCCATAATGGAACTAGCCCACTCCAATCTGATGACATGGCATCTTGATCTAGAGACAACTTAGAAGGCATTGGTCAGCCGGTTTACTGGCCAGGGGTATATGCAGAGACCAAGCAGTTCTGTGCATGCTTCCCCAGATCTCTCCTAAAGATGTACCCTAACACCACTCCAGTTGTTGCCAATTATAGAGGTGCCTTTCCAAAGGATCAGCATGTGCACAGCTGGCTGCCTCGAGACATCCAAATCTGCCAATTGATAGATCTTGGTGATCGTCAACTAGGTGACCCAACAACCGGACGCCTTCCCAATGCGGAGTAACACCACCAAAAAAATCCTTTAGTTACTGTGAGGGTCTCGGAGTTAGCAATGGATTCAAGGGTGGCATGTTGATTGGCAAACACTTTTATTATGAAGTGTAACGCTCACCTTACTCCCACGGAGGCGCTGGTCTAGTCTGGGTTGCTGTGGCCTCTTCGAGATTGATGCGCCGAACTCGGAACACCGACTGAACAGGACCTTCAAATCTTGCTTGTCTGGCCCGTAGGAATATCCTTCTGCAGATGAGAAAGGGGATTAACAGTCTGCAGAATAGTGTGCTTGCTCCCCCCTTGCCCCCTTCGTTCTTCTCTAACTTCCTCCGAAATCCCCAGTTGAAGCTCACCTTATGGTTTGAAAGGATGAACTCTCCATCCTGCTTCTGGTGCAGGGGCGCGTGTTTGTCCAGTTACTTCACTGGTTTTCAGAATGGCGCTGGCAAAATCCACTTGACTTTTCCGAGCGGAACGCCATAAGTATGAAGATTACAAAAGTTCAAGTGTTGAGCCTCCTTTTCTGTTGCCTTCCTAACCTGTGATCTGTCCTTTATTTCAGGTGCAGAATGAAGGCGATGCGTTGAGGGATTGAATTGCCTATGGTAAACTCAGGTGAGTTAGCGATGGGGGTGATCCCTCTTAATGTCTTTATATTCCTCCAGTAATGTCTTTTTGTCCTTTCCCCATAGGGGCCGGGGTGCGGTACCTGCCAAAGAAGCGGCGCCGACCCGAAATGAGGAATGGTCCACCAACAGAAGACCGGTAAGTGTTATGGTGGAAAATTAGGCTTTCCTCATATGTTCCTTCTACTCACCTTTTGTCTCTTCTTCTCTCCCCTAGGCGCAGAGATGTGGCGACCGGTGCAGACAGTCGCGGTGGAGCCAGAAAAACTCCCGAGGACAGGTGAGTGAAGCGCGGCGCTGCAGCGAGCAACGCGGTGCTCTTAAATGAAAGTCTTTTCTCAGGAACGCTGGCGTGAAGGTTCCGGATGCAGGTAAGAAGTTTGATAAAATTCTTGGTTTTCACGTTTCTCTTCTCTTCTTTCCTTACAGGTGTTCCAGGATCGAGGCGGGCGTGGCTGGAGGACAGATGCAGGAGCAGACACGGTGAGCGTTCAGCTGCTTGGATGCAGAACAACGTGAAGCGTGAGCTACTGTCTGGGCGTGGCTTAAATAGCCCCCAAAGTAGTTCCAGGTAAGTATCCTTCCCTGGCCACGCCCGAGTGGCAAAATAGTCCCAATGAAAAAAAAGTCCCTTTCAGGTCTCAGGGAGGCCTGAATCTTGCAGCATGGTCTGCATCAGGTAAGTGCACAAAACACCTTCCTTTGTGAGCCTGGCACCTATGGTGCCAGGACTGATGTCCAACATGAGCCTGGCGCCAAAGGCGCCAGGACCGAGTCCAAAGAGCCCCTATAAGGGGCCGCTGGGCTTTTACCCAGGGGCATGATGCCTGCTCCCGGGGGTGCTGGGCCTGGCCTGGTGCTCCGGGGGTAAGCATCATGACAGCACTCCCCCCCAAGGCCCCTCCCAAGGTCGTTCCCTCTGGAGGTTTCGGTTTGTTTGGGAAATTCCGATGGAACCTTTTTACCAGCCGAGGTGCATGTACGTGGTCGCTGGGTTCCCAAGACCTTTCCTGAGGCCCGTACCCTTTCCAATCAATTAGATAGAAACGTTTTGAATTTGAGATCTTAGAATCCAAAATGTTCTTCACCTCGAATTCAGGCTCCCCATCTTTCTGGATTGGTTCTGGTGGCTTTATTAATCTGGTTCCTGGTTGCACTGGTTTCAAAAGTGACACATGAAAAACAGGGTGAATCCGCATGTTAGCTGGTAGATCGAGCTTGACTGCCACTGGGTTAATTATAGCTTTGATCGAATAAGGGTCCAAATACCTTGGATTAAAAGTTTGAGGTCCCTTGAGCAATAAGTGTTTGGTAGCCAACCATACTTGATCCCCTATTTGGTATGGAGGTGCCTCACTCCGATGCAGATACGCATTCTTTTTGTATTTCCCTTTCGCTTGTTGCAAATGTGCAGTTGCATCCTTGAAGGCTTGAGTTATCGTGGAATGCAAATGGTCCACTGCGGGCATTTCAAGGCTCAGAGGTGAGTCCAGGTCTGAAGTACGAGGGTGATGTCCATATAGGGTATAAAAGGGGCTTTGTCCAATTCCAGAGTGTACCGAGTTATTGTATGCATATTCGGACACCCATAAAATATCCTTCCAATTACCCTCCGATTGGTGCAACATACATCGTAGGTATTGTTCAAGGGTCTGGTTCGTTCTCTCCGTCTGACCATCGGTCTGTGGGTGGTGGCTGGTTTAGAGTCTTACGTCGATTTGTGCCAGTTGACAACACTTTCTCCAAAAATGAGAAATAAACTGGCTTCCCCGGTCGGAGACTAGTATGGACGGGAATCCATGCAAACGGATGATATTTTCGAGGAATTCCTTGGCTAGGACAGAAGCTGAAGGTAATCCTTTCAACGGAATAAAATGGGCCATCTTGGAAACTAAATCCACCACAACCAGAATAGTATTGTATCCATTACAAGGGGGCAGGTCCGTGATAAAATCTAGTGACAAGGTGTGCCAAGGTGCTGGTGGAATGTATAAAGGCTGAAGAAGACCGGCGGGTTTTGTCTTTTGGCCTTTGTTTTGGGCGCAAACGCCACAGGACATCACAAAAGATTTAATATCCTTTCGCCAGGAAGGCCACCAGAATTGTCGTTTAATTTTTTCCTCAGTTTTGGCAATGCCAGGATGTCCTTCCATCAGGGTATCATGATGACGGGAAATAACCAGTTCTTGCAATTCCTTTTCTGGCAGAAATAAGCGTCCTTGGAAGTAAGGTAGGCCAGCGTTGACCGAAAAGTAAGACCCCCTTTGGATCCAATCCTGCAAGGCTGTAGAGTCCAGGTGTTGTTTTACCCGTGCTTGAATGTCTTCAAGGGTTTGTAAAGAGGTTATCCCCAAAATTCTTTGTTCGGGAATTATCAGCACAGGTTCTGAGTTTGTGTCTATTTCTCCCATTCCTATTCGAGATAGCGCGTCCGCTTTGCCATTCTTACAGCCGGGACGGTAAGTGATTACAAAATCGAACTCAGCAAAGAACAAAGCCCATCGGAGCTGACGTGACGATTGAGCCTTGGCAGTTTTTAAATATTGTAAGTTTCGGTGATCAGTGATCACGGTGATGGTATGCCTGGCGCCAAGAAGATAATGCCGCCAAGCCTTAAAGGCGGACTTAATGGCTAATAATTCCTTGTCGGTGATTGCATAATTTACCTCAGGCGGCGAGAACTTTCTGGACCAAAATGCTACGGGGTGCAGTTGGTTGGTTTCAGGGTCTCTCTGAGACAGGACAGCTCCCATGGCTAAGCTGGACGCGTCGGTTTCGACTATATAAGGGAGATCGGGACGCGGGTGCTTCAAAATAGGTGCGGACGTGAATTTAGCTTTCAATTCCTGAAAGGCCTGTTCAGCTTCCTTGGTCCATTCGAAGCGTTTATTTTTTCGCAAGAGTGGAGTGATGGGTTGTACCACACTGAAAATTCCGGGATAAATCTGCGATAAAAATTAGCAAAACCAAGCATGCTTTGGACACCTTTCACCGAACTAGGTGATGGCCATTTGAGGATGGCATCCACTTTTCGTGAGTCCATTCAGACCCCTTTAGGTGTCAGGATGAATCCAAGAAACTCAACCTTGGTGGTATGGAAAACACACTTTTCCAGCTTTGCAAACAGTTTGTGCTGGCGCAATTTCTCAAGGACGGCCCTGACATGCTTTCTGTGATCGGATTCCGAAGAGGAGTACACAAGAATGTCATCGATATATATGACAACACAAACATCGATGAGTTTCCGAAGGACATCGTTCATGAAGAATTGGAAGGCAGCAGGCGCTTTGCTCAACCCGAAAGGCATCACCTGGTATTCGAATAATACATATTTTGTACGGAAGGCCGTTTTCCATTCATCGCCTTCTTTTACTTGCACCAGATGATAAGCCCCCCGGAGATCTAACTTGGTGTATACGCAAGCGTCCTTCACCTGGTCAAGGAGTTCAGGGATCAGAGGCAGAGGGTAACGGTTTTTAACAGTTATCTGGTTCAATGCGCGGTAGTCGATACAAGTTCTAAGGTCGCCTTCTTTTTTGGGCACGAAGAACAAAGCCGAGGATGCCGGAGACTTTGACGGGCGAATGAAACCATTGGCTAGGTATTGATCTAAATATTGTCTCAAATGCAGATTCTCAGGTTCAGTAAGGGCATAAATCCTGCTACAAGGGGGTTGTGCACCGGGCACCAGATCGATTTGGCAATCGTACGATCTGTGTGGAGGTAACGTGTTGGCCTGTTCCTTTTGGAAGACGTCCTGAAAGTCTTGGTATTCCGGAGGTAGTTGCATGGAGACAGAGGTTACAGACGCTAGAATAATCTTCAGATTTTCTGGGTAGCAGGTTTGTGCACAATCCGGGAAGGTTATTCTCTTCGCTCGCCAATCAATTCGAGGATTATGTGTCTCTAACCAAGGGATTCCGAGAATAACCTGAAACTGTGGAGCCTTGATTACATCAAACACAACTGCATCCCGATGGCCGTCTGGACCTATAAGTGTCACCTCAGCAGTGGAATGTGTTACCGGTCCAGAGGCAATTTCGGTTCCATCGACTGTGGTGATGACATCTTTGCTGGTTTTAGGACGCAGAGGGAGGTTAATCCTAGAGACCAATTCACGATCCTCATAATTTCCTATAGCCCCACTATCGATGTATGCCTTTATTGCATGCAACCGCTTAGGCTGTTCCGGATCTACGAGGACCATTGGCACAATGAAATGCGAGGTCTGAGAGTTAGTTTTCAAGCTTGGCAAGTGGACCCCTACGCTTGTCGGGCATGGTCGTTTCCCGAAACAGAGTCTTCATGGTTTTTATCAGCGGCTCCTACCACCTTCTTGGGCGGTTTTGCTGGGCAATCTCGTAGAAAGTGTCCAGAGGACCCACAATAAAGACATAATTGCATCTGCCATCTTCTTTCACGTTCTTTTTGAGTTAAAGGTCCTTTAACCCCTCCGATTTGCATAGGCTCAGAGACATCAGCACCCTTGGGGTTAGCGTGGGTCTTGACCAACACCCGGGTCTCAAACTTGGACCGATCTGCTTTTCTGTTTTGAAGTCTGTGATCCAATTGGACCACTAAGTCTATATATTCTGTGCATTCTTGGGGCGGATTTACAACTTGGGCAAGGACATCTTTAAGTTCTCCGCGTAGACCTCGATAAAATAACGTGATTCTTTTATCCTCTGGCCACCCAGTTTCCACAATTAGTCTATTAAAGGTTGCAATGTAGGATAGGAGGTCCTGATTGCCCTGTCGCAGGGATAGGAGTTCGTCATCCAGAGCCTGCCCCTGAGAGTGTCGAGCAATTAACCTTTCCATGCTTGCTTGAAATCCTTGAAAATCACAGAGAATCGGGTCATCTTGAGTAAGCAGTGGAACTGACCAATCGGCAGCACAACCGCTGAGATATGACAATACAAAGGCTACCTTGGTCTGGTCATTAGGGAAGGCCCCAGGTCTGCATAGGAAGTGCAAACGACACTGATTCATGAATACGGCGAAATGTTTGGGGTCCCCAGCAAAGCGTTCGGGTGGGGCCAGCGGCATGTTTCCAGGTAGATTAATCTGCACAGGGTTACTGGGAACCACAGGAGCGGGGTTCCCCCCGGAACCGGGTAGAGGAGTGTGTCCAGCTTGACCTTGTAAAAACTGTCTAGCCAGGTCATCAGTTCTTTCCTTTGATACAATCACTTCCCTCATGCGAGCATTAGTCTCTTGACGAGCGGCGTGTACTTCGGCCCGTAATTCCCCCAGTAGTTGGGCCAACTGATCAGTCTCAGAAGTTTCCATAGCGCCTGGGTGGGAATTTGTAGGAAGGCTTCGCGTTCTGTAACGCTCACCTGACTCCCACAGAGGCGCTGGTCTAGTATGGGTTGCTGTGGCCTCTTCGAGCGTGATGCGCAGAACTCGGAACACCGACTGAACAGGACCTTCAAATCTTGCTTGTCTGGCCCGTAGGAATATCCTTCTGCAGATGAGAAAGGGGATTAACAGTCTGCAGAATAGTGTGCTTGCTCCCCCCTTGCCCCTTCGTTCTTCTCTAACTTCCTCCGAAATCCCCGGTTGAAGCTCACCTTATGGTTTGAAAGGATGAACTCTCCATCCTGCTTCTGGTGCAGGGGCGCGTGTTTGTCCAGTTACTTCACTGGTTTTCAGAATGGCGCTGGCAAAATCCACTTGACTTTTCCGAGCGGAACGCCGTAAGTATGAAGATTACAAAAGTTCAAGTGTTGAGCCTCCTTTTCTGTTGCCTTCCTAACCTGTGATCTGTCCTTTATTTCAGGTGCAGAATGAAGGCGATGCGTTGAGGGATTGAATTGCCGATGGTAAACTCAGGTGAGTTAGCGATGGGGGCGATCCCTCTTAATGTCTTTATATTCCTCCAGTAATGTCTTTTTGTCCTTTCCCCATAGGGGCCGGGGTGCGGTACCTGCCAACGAAGCGGCCCCGACCCGAAATGAGGAATGGTCCACCAACAGAAGACCGGTAAGTGTTATGGCGGAAAATTAGGCTTTCCTCATATGTTCCGTCTGCTCACCTTTTGTCTCTTCTTCTCTCCCCTAGGCGCAGAGATGTGGCGACCGGTGCAGACAGTCGCGGTGGAGCCAGAAGAACTCCCAAGGACAGGTGAGTGAAGCGCGGCGCTGCAGCGAACAACGCAGTGCTTTTAAATGAAAGTCTTTTCTCAGGAACGCTGGCGTGAAGGTTCCGGATGCAGGTAAGAAGTTTGATAAAATTCTTGGTTTTCACGTTTCTCTTCTCTTCTTTCCTTACAGGTGTTCCAGGATCGAGGCGGGCGTGGCTGGAGACCAGATGCAGGAGCAGACACAGTGAGCGTTCAGCTGCTTGGATGCAGAACAACGCGAAGCGTGAGCTACTGTCTGGGCGTGGCTTAAATAGCCCCCAAAGTAGTTCCAGGTAAGTATCCTTCCCTGGCCACGCCCGAGTGGATAAATAGTCCCAATGAAAAAATAGTCCCTTTCAGGTCGCAGGGAGGCCTGAATCTTGCAGCATGGTCTGCATCAGGTAAGTGCACAAAACACCTTCCTTTATGAGCATGGCGCCTATGGCGCCAGGACTGATGTCCAACATGAGCCTGGCGCCAACGGCGCCAGGACAGAGTTCAAAGAGCCCCTATAAGGGGCCGCTAGGCTTTTACCCAGGGGCATGATGCCTGCTCCCGGGGGTGCTGGGCCTGGCCTGGTGCTCCAGGGGTAGGCATCATGACATGAAGTAAGATTGGGGAGGTGGAGGAAAACCTAAATTGCCCTGCCTCAACAAAACAAACTAATGAAGCGGTTTGTGTTAGAATTTCCAAAGTAAAATGTGGCATCCTGTGTCCAAAACCTACTCTGTCCCTCACAAGCAAAACTAAGTAAAATGTGTAAAGGGAAAGTGTCTCTTGACTGCCGACCTTCAGCCCGATCTTGTCAGCCAAACATAAACATTACAAAAGGTGTAGAAAATCTATTGAAATTTCCACAGGACTCAAGGGTTGTCTCCCTTTCCCCAGAGTCTTTCCAGTATATACAAATGAGTAAATGTTCCACAAAGACCCAGGGGTTTGGCTCCCTTTTTTCAGGGTCTTTCCACTGTATCTGTTCCTGGTTAAACTGCCTTGTGTGGGGGGTGCTGTTGCGCGTTTGGCCGGATGGATGCTTTTGCGTGAGGTCTGTCTGAGTGCTGAGCCTTCCGCCATAATTTATGCAATAAATATGAAGTGTTCTCCACAAGACTGACCCAAATGAGGTACGAAGGGGGCAAGCACAACACTAACAAGAATCAGGACGATTGCTCCATCAGTTCCGCAGATAACTGACAGAAGTCGGCGGGCCAGGGACGGGGCATATGAGCGGAAGCGAACTACGACTGCTATGAGGGCCTGCTGCAAGGGCGTACCTAGCAACCACTCGAGGGCACTGAAGACAAAGCTGCAGAGGCTTAGTGCAGAGCCTGAGTGCAGGTGGGAAGAACTGCTTATGGCCACAACGTCTTACCGATAACCAGTGGGGTGGTCAGTGCCCGCGTTCACAGCTCCTATCCTGCAGCGCGGGGAGGAGGAGGAAGAATCCGGGTTGCAGACCTGGACAAGCCCAACACAACTGAAACGGGCAGTGAAAGAGGCTGGAGGGCCTGCCCATGGCCGGGGCTCCTTGTAACGCAAGGTGAGCGCGGAGCACTGTGGGTCTCTGAGGAAGTCAAAGCCAACCTGACGGGCTAAAATTGAAACTGAATTTTGGCAACCATTGAGATTTGGCAGTCGATGCCCTGTACCACGTGAGGGGAGACATTTACAGAAACTCCAGACACTGCGAGCGTGAGTGACCGTGTAGACTTTGCGTAACACGCATGGGCTACACTATTACACGGTAAAACAAGCCACTTTGAGGGGCACACGCAAGCCGCCAACGGGCATATCCGATCCCCGGGATGATGGCCGCCCCGCAATCTTGTAAGCAGCTGGATCCTTGTTGGGGGAATTAACGCTGCTGACCCAATGCAATTGCCTACTGACGCGGCACCGCCACACTGAGATAATACGTCCTGATCAAAGGCCCGGCGGAAAGGGGTGACAGCGACCCCCCAACTACTCCGGTGAGGTCGAGACAGCATACGTGATGAGCACAGAGACCTGGTTCCGCATTAAGCCCGCAAGTGGGTAGGCATTGGAGTGCTTGCTAACAGTGTACTCCCCCTGGAAGACTGCTCTGTGCCTATTCTAACCCGTTGTAACGCTCACCTGATTCCCACGGAGGCGCAGGTCCGGCTTCGAGTGCTGATGCTTCTTCAATGGTGAAGCGCAGGACTCTGAAGATGGACAGGAAGGGCCCCTCTACTCTGGCTTCTCTGGCTCGCAGGAATATTCCCCTGTGCGTGAAAAGGGAGTATTACCTACTGACTGAGTTATGCTCAAGCCTCCCACTCTCTTCCAACCCTCCACGATACCCTTCCACGATTCCCCGTGAAGTCTCACCTTAGGGTCAGGAAGGATGAGCTCTCCATCCTGCTTCTGATGCAGGGGCGCGTTGAAACCCAGTTACTTCACTGGATTGAGGATTGATGGGAGTTCAGGTAGGCTTGACTATTCAGGTAAGGCGCTGTAAAAGTTCTGCTACAAGTTCAAAAGTCCAAGCTTAAAAATAATGTTCATTGTCGTGTTGCAGCAAGCGCTAATGCTTATGTCTTTTTCCCCTTAGGGGCCGGGGTTCGGAATGCCGGAGATATGGCGCCGACCCGAAGTGAAACGTGCAGTTCCAGTACATGACAGGTAAGTTCTGGATGAGCGCTCGGGTAATGTCTTTGCATTCGCTCATTCAATGTCTTTGTCTTTTTTCCCCATAGGGGCCGGGGTCCGGAAAATGCCTGGAAGCGGCAAGACCCGAAATGAAATGGGAATGACCCAACAGGTAAGTCTTAGAAGGAAACTGAGCTTTTCCTATTCCTTTCCTTCTCTCACCTTGTTCTTGTCTTTTTCTCTCTAGGCTCTGGGAAGTGGCTGTGGTTCCGGATGATCGCTGCTGAAGATGGAGGCGTCCTGGATAGGTGAGAGAAATGCAGCGCTGCAGCGATCGTAGCGAAATGCTTTTAAAAATGATGTCTTCCTTTTCAGGATCGTCGGTGTGATGTCTCCGTGGTGCTGATTTAGCAGGTAAGGTCTTTTGTCTCCCTTTGCAGGTGACCCAGGATACTGACAGGCGTGGCTGAGGTCCAGATGCAGGAGCTGACACGGTGAGCGTCCAGCTGCGAGGAGCAGAACAACGCGAAGCATGAGTTGCTGATCGGGTGTGGCTTAAATAGCTTTGGAAGGAGTTCCAAGTGTGTATCCTTCCACCGATCAGGTATGTATCCTTCCCCGACCACACCCGGGTGGAAAGTAGTCCCACAGGTAAAGTAGTTCCATTCAGGCCTCAAGAGGGCCTGGATGTAGCAGCATGGTCTGCATCAGGTAAGTGCATATTAAAACACTTGAACACATGTCTAGCTTTATGAGCCTGGCGCCTAAGGCGCCAGGACAGGGGTCCAACATGAGCCTGGCGCCTAAGGCGGCAGGACTGCGTCCAAAGGGCCCCAGTTTGGGCCCGCTGGCACTCCCCTGGGGGAAATGATGCCTGCCTCTGGGGTTGCTGGGTCGGACCTGGCTCCTTGGAGGTAGGCATCATGACAGTACCCCCCCTCAAGGCCCCTCCCAAGGTTCTTTCCTCCGGGGTTTTGGCTTGTTCGGAAATCTCCGGTGAAACCTTTGTACTAATCGAGGTGCGTGGACATGGTTACTAGGCTCCCACGATCTCTCCTGAGGTCCATATCCCTTCCAGTCAACAAGATAGAAGAGTTTCGACTTTACCACCTTGGAGTCTAAAATGTCTTTAACTTCGAATTCTAATTCCCCTTCAATTTGAACTGGATCTGGAGGCTTGGACAATCGGGTTCCTGGTTGTACTGGCTTCAAAAGTGATGCATGAAAAACTGGATGAATACGCATGTTGGACGTTAGATCCAGTTTAAAGGCCACTGGGTTGATTATAGCCTTGATGGGATAAGGTCCTATGAATCTGGGATTGAAGGTTCGCGGGCTCTTGAGGGGTAAATGTTTAGTTGCTAGCCATACCTGGTCTCCTACTTGGTAAGGAGGAGTTTTACTTCGGTGCAAATCAGCGTTTTCTTTATACTTTTTCTTGGCTTGCTGTAAATGACTTGCAGCTTCTTTGAAGGCTCGGGTTATTGTGGAATGCAGATGATTTACTGCGGGCATTTCCAGGGTCAGAGGTGGATCTAGGTCAGAGGTCCGAGGATGGTGACCATACAAAGTATAAAAAGGGGTTTGTCCGGTTCCAGAATGTACTGAGTTGTTGTATGCATATTCTGCGATCCAAAGAATGTCTTTCCAATTCAACTCAGATTGGTGTAACATGCACCGAAGATATTGCTCGAGAGTCTGATTGGTTCTCTTGGTTTGTTCGTCGGTCTGGGGGTGGTGGCTGGTGGATAACCGCACATCTATTTGTGGTAATCGGCAACACTTCTTCCATAATGGGAGATAAATTGACTTCCACGATCCGAGACTAATACGGAAGGGAAACCATGTATGCGAACTATATTCTCCAGGAATTCCTTGGCCAAGGTGGAAGCTGAAGGCAAACCTTTTCAAGGGATGAAGTGGGCCATTTTGGAGAATAGGTCCACAATTACAAGGATTGTGTTGTAACCAGCACAAGGAGGCAGGTCGGTTATAAAGTCCATTGACAGGGTGTGCCATGGTGCCGGTGGAATATCCAAGGGTTGAAGTAGGCCGGCTGGCCTTTTCTTTTGAGCTTTGTTTTGGGCGCAAATTCCGCAAGACAGAACAAAAGACTTTATGTCTTTTCTCCAAGAAGGCCACCAGAAGTGGCGTTTGATTTTTTCCTCTGTTTTAGCGATACCAGGGTGTCCTTCCATTAAAGATTCATGATGATGGGCAATAACAAGTTCTTGCAGTTCTTTACTTGGCAGAAACAACCTCTCCTGGAAGTAGGGTAAGTCATCCTTAACGGTGTAATGAGGACCCTTTTGACTCCATTCCAGTAAGGTTGAAGAGTCTAGAAGTTGTTTTACTTGCGTTTGGATGTCCTCAATAGTTTGCAAGGAAGTTAAGCCTAAGATTCTTTGCTCAGGTATGATGGGCACAGGTTCTAAGCTCGAATTAGGTTCTTCCATGCCAATCCGAGATAAGGCGTCCGCTTTTCCATTCTTGCAGCTAGGGCGATAGGTAATTACAAAATCAAATTCTGCAAAGAATAGAGCCCATCGGAGTTGTCGTGAAGATTGAGCTTTGGCCGTCTTTAAATACTGTAAGTTTCTGTGGTCCGTAATTACGGTGATGGTGTGTCTTGCCCCGAGAAGGTAGTGACGCCAAGCCTTGAAAGCAGATTTAATGGCCAGTAACTCTTTATCGGTAATTGCGTAGTTGATTTCAGGAGGAGAACATTTTCTGGACTAAAAGGCCACAGGGTGTAGTTGGTTAGTTTTTGGGTCTCTTTGCGACAGCACAGCTCCCATGGCGGAACTGGATGCGTCGGTTTCCACAATGTACGGGAGATCTGGGTGCGGGTGCTTCAATACAGGTGCAGAGGTGAATTTGGTTTTCAGGTCCTGAAAGGCTTGTTCGGCCTCAAGAGTCCATTCGAAGCGTTTGTTTTTCTTTAGGAGAGCTGTGATGGGTTGGACTGTTCGGGAAAATTCCGGGATGAATCTTCGATAGAAATTGGCAAAGCCGAGCATGCTCTGAACTCCCTTCACCGAGCTAGGAGATGGCCATTTGAGGATGGCGTCCACCTTTCGCGAGTCCATTCGGACTCCTTGAGGTGTCAGGATGAATCCGAGAAACTCAACTTCTGTGGTATGAAAAACACATTTTTCGAGTTTTGCAAATAGTCTGTGCTGGCGCAATTTCTCAAGAACTGCCCTAACATGTTTTCTGTGCTCAGATTCTGAAGAAGAGTACACCAGGATGTCGTCAATGTAAACAATGACAGAAGAACATCATTCATAAAGTACTGAAAGGCGGCAGGTGCATTGCACAAACCGAAGGGCATCACTTGATATTCGAAGAGCCCAAACTTGGTGCGGAATGCAGTCTTCCATTCGTCGCCTTCTTTTATACGCACCAGGTGATAAGCTCCTCGGAGATCTAACTTGGTGTACCCACAAGCGTCTTTCACCTGGTCGATAAGCTCAGGGATCAGGGGCAGAGGATAACGATTCTTAATCGTTATTTGATTTAGGGCGCGATAGTCTATACACGTTCTAAGGTCGCCCTCTTTTTTCGGCACGAAGAACAGAGCTGAAGAGACAGGAGACTTGGACGGGCGAATAAAACCATTGGCTAGGTACTGATCTAAATACTGACGCAAATGCAGGTTCTCAGGTTCCGTAAGAGCATAAATCCTACTACAAGGTAGTTGAGCATTGGGTACCAGATCTATTTGGCAATCATAAGACCGATGGGGAGGTAACGTGTTAGCCTGTTCTTTCTGAAAAACGTCTTGGAATTCTTGGTATTCTGACGGTAACTGTACAGGGGTGGAAGTTGCTGAGGCTAGACCCATAGCTGGATTTCTTGGATAACAAGTTGGTTCACAATCAGGAAAACTTATCATCTTTGCTCGCCAGTCAATTCTGGGATTATGTGTTTCTAACCAAGGAATTCCAAGAATTACTTGAAATTGTGGGGCCTTGATCACATCAAACACGATTGCTTCCCGATGTCCATCCTGACCCACCAGTGTCACTTCAACAGTGGAATGCGTTACATGCCCTGAGGCTATTTCGGTTCCATCTACTGTAGTAATGACATCTTGGGTTACTTTCGGGCGGAGAGGAAGCTTAATCCTGGAAGCCAATTCACGGTCTATGTAATTTCCAATAGCTCCACTGTCGATGTATGCTTTTATAGCATGCAACTGCTGAGGCTGTTTTGGGTCCACGAGTACCATTGGCATGACAAAATGCGAGGTCAAAGAGTTAGTTTTCAAGCTCGGCAAGCGGACCCCTACGCTTGTCGGGCTAGGTCGTTTCCCAAATCAGGTGTCAATAATTCGTTATCACTATCTCCAACCACCTTCTTAGGTGGTTTAACTGGACAATTTCGAAGAAAGTGACCGGAAGTCCCGCAATACAGACAAAGTTGCATTTGCCGCCTTCTCTCTCGTTCTTTCTGCGTTAATGGTCCTTTAACACCACCGATTTGCATAGGTTCGGATACGTCGGTACTCTTGGAGTTAGCGTGGGTTTTGATCGGTATTCGGGTTTCGTATTTGAACCGATCTGCTTTTCTATTTTGAAGTCTGTGATCAAGTTGAACCACCAAGTCTATGTAGTCTGCGCAGACCTGGGGTGGGTTTACTATCTGAGCTAGAACATCCTTAAGCTCTCCGCGCAGGCCTCGATGAAACAATGTGATCCTTTTGTTTTCTGGCCATCCAGTTTCCACAACCAGTCTGTTAAAGGTGGCAATGTAGGGCAGAAGATCCTGATTACCTTGTCGTAAGGATAGCAGTTCGTTATCAAGGGCCTGTCCTTGAGAGTGTCGAGCAAACAATCTTTCCATGCTGGCCTGGAAGCCCTGAAAATTCTGGAGAATGGGATCATCCTGATTTACCAATGGAATAGACCAATCGGCAGCACTGCCACTGAGGTAAGATAGTATAAAGGCTACCTTGGTCTGGTCGTTAGGGAAGGCTCCGGGTCTGCATAGAAAGTGTAAACGACATTGGTTCATAAAGACGGCATATTTCTTGGGATCCCCCGCAAAACGTTCAGGCGGGGCCAAAGGCATGTGTCCAGGTAGATTGATTTGTACCGGGTTATTCAAACCCATTGATGTGGAAATGTCTCGGGAATTAGGTAAAGGAGTGTGCCCTGCCTGGGCCTGTAATAACCTTTTGGCTAGGTCATCTGTTCTTTCCTTGAATAGGATCAGTTCTCTTTTGAGAGCGTTAGTCTCCTGGCGGGCTGAGTGCACCTCTGCCCGTAATTCCCCCAAAAGCTGGGCCAGCTGGTCAGTCTCGGAAGTCTCCATAGCGCCCGGGTGGGAAATTGTGGGTAGGCTTCGCGTTCTGTAACGTTCACCTGATTCCCACGGAGGCGCAGGTCTGGCTTCGAGTGCTGATGCTTCTTCAATGGTGAAGTGCAGGACTCTGAAGATGGACAGGAAGGGCCCCTCTACCCTGGCTTCTCTGGCTCGCAGGAATATTCCCCTGTGCGTGAAAAGGGAGTATTACCTACTGACTGAGTTATGCTCAAGCCTCCCACTCTCTTCCAACCCTCCACGATACCCTTCCACGATTCCCTGTGAAGTCTCACCTTAGGGTCAGGAAGGATGAGCTCTCCATCCTGCTTCTGATGCAGGGGCGCGTTGAAACCCAGTTACTTCACTGGATTGAGGATTGATGCGAGTTCAGGTAGGCTTGACTATTCAGGTAAGGCGCTGTAAAAGTTCTGCTGCAAGTTCAAAAGTCCAAGCTTAAAAATAATGTTCATTGTCGTGTTGCAGCAAGCGCTAATGCTTATGTCTTTTTCCCCCTAGGGCCCGGGGTTCGGAATGCCGGAGATATGGCGCCGACCCGAAGTGAAACGTGCAGTTCCAGTAAATGACAGGTAAGTTCTGGATGAGCGCTCGGGTAATGTCTTTGCATTCGCTCATTCAATGTCTTTGTCTTTTTTCCCCATATGGGCCGGGGTCCGGAAAATGCCTGGAAGCGGCAAGACCCGAAATGAAATGGGAATGACCCAACAGGTAAGTCTTAGAAGGAAACTGAGCTTTTCCTATTCCTTTCCTTCTCTCACCTTGTTCTTGTCTTTTTCTCTCTAAGCTCTGGGAAATGGCTGTGGATCCGGATGATCGCTGCTGAAGATGGAGGCGTCCAGGATAGGTGAGAGAAATGCAGCGCTGCAGCGATCGTAGCGAAATGCTTTTAAAAATGATGTCTTCCGGATTCCAAGATGGCCGCCGGGGTGAGGAGTCGCAGCTAATCCGTACTCCGCCCGGGCCGCCAAACACAGCACGATCGAAGCCGTGACCGACCGTCGACCTCCCCCCCCCGACTGCTAGACCCCCCCCACGCAACCCACTCCCAACAGGGAATCGGCGCCGCGGATGAACGCGGGCGCGGCCCGTGGAGAGAGCAGATCGGCCCCTCCCCCATCGGTGCCTAAGGAGACGCTCCAGCGCCATAGAGGACCACACAGCCGGGAGGGAAAAAGCCGTTGCCGAGGAGCGCCGCAGGGGAAGGAAACACAGCGACAGCCGCGGCACCGGGGAGGAGCCGCAACGCAGGGAGAGAGCAGCGCGCACAGGGCGGACCGCAGGTGAGGAGAAGCGGGGGCCGCCCTGAAACAGCGCGGAAGAAGAAAGGTGAGCCATCAAGGGGGGGGGGAACCACCCGCCCGCTGATCTACGCCCCGAAGGGGGGGGACTCAGGAAAAGGAGTCAGAAAAAAAAAAAATGGATCGGGGTTCCCCCCAGGCCCGCTAAATAGGGGGCGAAGAACGGGAGGACACTAATGTAAGGGGAACTGCCCCCACCCAAAATAGACAGACATCGAGACCCGACGGGGGCAGGAGAGGACACGCAGACTGCGAATCTGCCTGGTTCGAGAACCCCCCCGCTCACTGAGACATCTCAGAGGATAGGATCGGGATAGGGGCCATCCGGAGGGCTACAAGAAGGCACGGTAGCCCCATAGGCAGCCAAACGGATCACGCCACCATGTCAAGAGCAAAAGGAAAGGGGAACCCCATCCAACAGATATCCCAATCTGCGAAGCAAGGCGCTGACATTCTGCAAATGTGGTCAACTGAGGGAGCATCGCAACCGAGGGGGAGAAACCAGGGAGAACCCATGGGGGAGTCAGAGTCACCATCCCAACAGATGCAACCACTGACCAGGGAAGACATGCAAACTTGGTTCATGGACTTACAAGAAAAATTCATGTCCACAGTCCAAGAACAATTTACCACTATGAAAAACGAAATGAAACAAGTGGTTAAAGACATCAGAACCGATATTAACAACCTAGAAGAAAGAACGGACATAGTGGAAAAAACGGTGCAGGGACTAGAAGAAGACACGAGACAAGCTAGCGAAACGCAAGAACACTTGGTGGCACTTACGCACAACTTAGAACTTCAATGTGAGGACTTGGAGAACCGCTCTAGACGCTCCAACATCCGCATCAAGAACATGGCGGAAACAGTGCTAGACAAAGATCTGAAAGAGGCGGTAAAGGAGGTGTTTAGAGACATTCTGGGGTCCCAAGACGCTGACAAAATCGGAATCGATAGAATCCACAGAGTGGGTCCAAAAAGATCGGGGGCCCCAGGGGAAAGACCACGCGATGTCCTAGCGGCTCTCTCATCCTACCCACAGAAAGAACAGATCCTCAGGAGAGCCAGAGAACTGGAACACATAAAAATGAACGGTCAAAACATCCAATTATACCAAGACCTCGCTCTGATAACCCTACAAAAAAGGAGAGCAATGGCCCCACTGGTGAAAACTCTGATAGAAAAGCAAATCCGCTATAAATGGACCTTCCCATTTGGGCTGCTATTTACGTGGGAAGGGAAACAGAGAAGAGTAACCACGGTGGAGGAAGGTATGAGCACATTGGGTCTACAGGAAGATGAGGGGGAGCGGGGGAAGTCATCGAGCAGGAGGGATCGAATGAGAAGACCAATGGGTTGGGAAACAATTACGCAAAAGAAGTCTAATGCAGGGAGGGAATCCCGGAGAAAAGCTACATGAAGAACTCAGGAACTTGCAAACAAGGGGTACGAACAAGGAACAGCAATTATGGAATTAAGGTCGGGGTGGGGGAGGAGAACGGAACGGAACGGACAACACACAGATGGCGGTCGTGGGAAGAACCGACGGCTTGGAACTAGGCAAAGACCGATGGATCTCTGGGGTTTAGGACTCCCCATATCTTACCCCCCGAGGGTAAGGAGGGCAGGGAGCGATGGGCGCAACGCTCTAGCGTCAATAGGAACCCTCGCCCAACTCGGGGGACAGTTTGGTTGGTTTAAAGTTCAATGTTGGGGGGGCGGGGAAGTTCAAGGGCGGGGAAGGGATCGGATGAATCAAAGAAATGAATCAAGAACAGAAGGGGACCCGAGGCAACGACAAACGAATATAACATAATGGGGGTGCTACGCATAATGACTTACAATATAAGGGGCATGAATCACCCAACAAAAAGGGCTAAACTGGAAAAGCAGTTTAAAAGGGAGAAGGCGGACATACTACTTCTCCAGGAGACCCACATCAGAACGAGGGATAAGCAGAAAATCCGGATAAAAGGCTACAAAATATGGGCTCAGGCAACGACAACAGAGAAAAAAGCTGGGGTACTGATTGCAGTGAGAGAAGGAATGGAGACTAAACTACTAGATTCAAGCATGGATAAAGAAGGGAGGTTTGCCTTCGCCAATGTAGCAATTGAAGGCCTTCACATTACACTCGCCTCAATATACGCGACCAATCAAGGACAGGACGGCTTTCTTAGAGATGCTCTCTCGAAATTGGAAAGCTATGTTAAAGGGGAAGTGATCTTGGGGGGAGATTTCAATATGGCATGGAATCCACATATAGATAGGAGTACGGGGAACGCGCATGGCCAAGGGGCACAATCAAAACGTCTGAGGCAGCAAATAGAACAGATGGCCCTGAACGATGTTTGGAGGGAACTGAAGGGTGAACAGAGGGGGTACACCTACTTCTCACATGTCCACAACACCATGTCCAGAATTGACTACTTCTGGGTTTCGGTGGGACTACTGGGAAAAATCCAGGGACTGGATAAGGGCACAATAGCCCTCTCGGACCATGCCCCGCTGTGGCTGGAGGTGACTCTCCCAGGGAGGAAGAATGGGCTTTGTAGGTGGAAGCTACCGCAGGAGCTGATCCAGGACCCAATCACAGGGGAATCCATAAGGGAAATGATAGAGGAATACTTTACACATAATGACAATGGGGAGGTGGCGCTACAAGCAGTCTGGGATGCGTTTAAAGCAGTATTGAGGGGGAAAATTATTGCGTTGAAAATCACAAGAGATAAACAAAGGTTTCGGTGGGAAAAAGAGCTGGAAAAATCAATCGAAGATATCCAAGAGAAACTCCTGACACACCCCACAAAGGCTTTAAAAAAATCACTGAAACATACACAGGGCCAACTAGAGATGCTCCGAACGAAGGGTGCAGAGAAGAACCTACTCTATCTGAAGCAAAGATATTATATTAGAGCAAACAAAGCAGACCGGCTCCTGGCGAGACAACTGAGGGATAAACAGAAGGAAACAACGATTAAAGCCATTTATGACACCAATGGAGTCCCCCAAACATGCACACAAGACATGGGGGAATCATTGAGACATTACTACCAAACTCTCTATTCCACTGAATTCCCTGACACGAACTCCCAAGATTCATACTTAGAAGCCATAAACCTCCCGAAAATATCAGAAGAGGACAAGCAGTCACTAGAGACACCTATCAGTGAGGAGGAAGTCAGAAAAACCATAAAGGGACTCCCAAGTAACAAAGCCCCAGGCCGTGATGGGTTTTACGGCCCCATTTTATAAAAAATATGCAGACATTTTGACCCCGATCCTAACGAGGCTCCTAAACTCCTTTAAGGACAGCGGTAATCTGACCCCCACTATGAATGAAGCGAAGGTTCTGCTATTTCACAAACAAGGTAAAGATCCTAAAAACCCAGCTTCATATAGGCCAATCTCCCTAATTAATCTGGATGCAAAAATCTATACGAAGATCCTAGCAACGAGGCTATCCCCGCTTCTCCCTAAACTGATAAGTGAAGACCAATCAGGCTTTATTCCGGGCAGACAAACTCATGACAACACAAGGAGGCTAGCCCATTTAGTGGAAAAAATAGGTATAAATCACACCCCAGCGATATTGCTGTCGGTAGATGCCGAAAAGGCTTTTGATAGGGTGGAGTGGTCAATTTTGTTCAAAATATTGGAGCGCATGGGGTTTGGGGAACAATATATTGCGAGCATCAGAGCAAACTACAACTCCCCATCCAGTAGAATAGTCATTAATGGCGAGGTTACGAACACGGTGAGGATAACGAGAGGAACGAAGCAGGGATGCCCCCTTTCACCTCTGCTGTACACTTTGTTTTTAGAACCCCTCCTAATTAAAATACGGGAATCAGTGCACATAAAAGGGATAGAAATGGCAGGTCAACAACACAAAGTGATCGCATATGCGGACGACATGTTAATAACCCTACAGGTCCCAGAACCCACGTTATCATCTGCAGTGAGAGAACTAGAAAATTACGGGGCCATTTCGGGCCTAAAAATAAATAGGAAAAAATCAGAGATACTAATCCTGGCAGGGGACAGCGCGAATATTGAAAGGGAAGCAAAACTTCTAGACCTTAAGATTGTACAGAAAGGTATAAAATATCTGGGGATAATTGTACCTCGAAAAATAGAGCAATTCTATGGGGAAAACTACCCACCCCTTCTCATAAACATCCGAAAAGAGCTAGGCAGATGGAACCCATTACAGATTTCCTGGTGGGGTAGAATTCAAGCCATCAAGATGACCGTCCTCCCAAGGGTACTGTATTATTTTCAGGCTCTCCCGGTGGGTGTCCCAGACTCGTTCTTTAAATCATTAACAAAACTGGTGTTGTTCTTTTTTATGGAAGGGGAAAACACCTAGAACAGCCAGAATGGTCCTTACAGCCCCAACCAGAGAAGGAGGGTTAGTGCTCCCCCATTTCAAAAAATTCTATCAGGCGGCACAGCTGAGAGTCCTGAGGGAGTGGGTGGGGGAGAATCCACAGCAGATATGGGTCAAACAAGACAGAGCAGTTGCGAGGACCCCACTGGTAGAACTCCTCTGGAAACAGAAACAGCACAGACATGTGAACCTAGGAATAAGTGAAATTATGAAATCCACGCTAGAAGCATGGGATGCCCAAACAAAAAAAGGCATAATGTCCACAGCAATAGGACCCTTTACACCAATCAGTAGAAACCCACTATTTCCACCAGGGATGGAACAGGGGGCATATGATAGCTGGGAGAAGGTGGGTATCACTAAAATTGGGGAAATGTTCGCAGACAAAGAAATCATATCCCTGGAATCTTGCTTTACTGGCAAGAATATATCCAGAAGGGACAGATATAAATATGAGCAGCTAAAACATTGGCTGAACTCCCTGATGATCACAGAAGCAGCAAATAGGGACCTCACAGGGTTTGAGACACACATCATCTCCAACACGGGGGAAAAAAAATGGGTCTCAACGCTATACAAATACATAAACTCACAGGGGGAAAACGTCAAATGGGCATACAGAATAAAATGGGGCAGAACACTGGGGAAGGAACCTTCGGACAGTCAGTGGGCAGACCTATGGAAACAGATCCCCAGAATGACCAGATCGGCACAAACCAGGGAGATGTGGGTCAAGATCATGACACAGTGGCATTATACCCCAGAGAAGCTCCACTCGATGTACCCAAACACACCTAACCTATGCTGGAGAGGATGCGATGAAGTGGGAACGTGGAGGCACATATGGTGGGACTGTAGGGGCATACAACCATTCTGGGAAGAAGTGAAAAACGAAATGGGCAACATTTTCCCAGATGTGGGTTTGATGGGGGAAGAGGTGTGGCTCTGCGGATTCAGAGATGACACAGCAAGACAATATCGCACATCACAATGGAGAAGCTTTATGGGACTACTCATAGCAGCATGGACCACCATAGCACAAAATTGGAAAAACAAGAATACCCCAATGACGTTTACTTGGCTACAGAAAGTATGGTCCCATATAACAATGGAGAAAATCACCCACAAAATCCAAGGAACTGGAGACAAGTTTGCAAAAGAGTGGGAAGGGACACTACAATATCTACAGTCAGACTTTATGGAACAGTGGTGTCCACACAACATTAAAGTTTCAGATATTTTCAACGCATAATGAGAACCCGGGACAATTTGACTTTCATCCGATCCAAGGGGAGGGAAGGGGGAGGGGGAAGGGATGTTCTAAATTGCAATGTTTATCTCTTTTGTGTTATTTATGTAAAATCAATAAACCTAAGTTTTAAAAAAAAAAATGATGTCTTACTTTTCAGGATCGTCGGTGTGATGTCTCCGTGGTGCTGATTTAGCAGGTAAGGTCTTTTGTCTCCCTTTGCAGGTGACCCAGGATACTGACAGGCGTGGCTGAGGTCCAGATGCAGGAGCTGACACGGTGAGCGTCCAGCTGCGAGGAGCAAAACAACGCGAAGCGCGAGTTGCTGATCGGGTGTGGTTTAAATAGCTTTGGAAGGAGTTCCAAGTGTGTATCCTTCCACCGATCAGGTATGTATCCTTCCCCGACCACACCCGGGTGGAAAGTAGTCCCACAGGTAAAGTAGTTCCATTCAGGCCTCAAGAGGGCCTGGATGTAGCAGTCTGCATCAGGTAAGTGCACATTAAAACACTTGAACACATGTCTAGCTTTATGAGCCTGGCGCCCAAGGCGCCAGGACAGGGGTCCAACATGAGCCTGGCGCCTAAGGCGCCAAGACTGCGTCCAAAGGGCCCCAGTTTGGGCCCGCTGGCACTCCCCTGGGGGAAATGATGCCTGCCTCTGGGGTTGCTGGGTCGGACCTGGCTCCTTGGAGGTAGGCATCATGACACCCGTAAACACTACGGCAGAGTTTCTTTATTGTGTCCCCCCTCTTGCTGCCACAAGACAACTTCACCTCCAACTCTGGGCCCCAGGGCATGGACTGATAGTACTGGCTGATGAGAAGGGGAACATGCCACGAACCTGTATCACGTTCAGGCGGAGCAGGTGGATCACAGTTAACGCACCAGCAGCACTTTTAGCTACATTTCTGCAGCAAGACAAGAGACGGAATCCCATGATACGAGCGTTCTGGGACATCACAGCCAGCACAAGGGAGGAAGGGCTGCCATTCAGAGCCGATCTCACTTTGCTCTCCTTTACTCGAACTGGCAGATACATCCCTCGGGAGGGGGACCCAATCCCTGTGAGGGACACTGAGGCAAAGACTCAGTAAATAGGGCAGTCTCGCTCTAACCTTGCTGCCCACATAGCCTGAAAGAAAGGGCAAGGAAAGAATCGCAGCCCGAGCTGCGAAGCACACAAATCGACAACAAGTCGTGCCTGGGAAAGACTAGGGCACAAGCCTGGAGGAAGTGCCGCGAGGATCATAGAGCGCCTGCACCAATGGATCTAGGCACGCTCTACTAGCACAAGACGGGCAGACTGAACAGAGAGCTACTGTCAAATAAAGGAAAGATCTCTAGGCCTGCTTACATCACAGAATACGCAGTGTTGAACATTTTAAAGTTGTCCATTGGTACAGTATAATGCCTAAGGGAGCACCCTCCAAAAAGTGCAGCACAATGGCATACTTGCCAACCCTACCGATTTAGGCGGTAGGATACCGCTTTTTAAGCAGTCCTACCGCCTACCGATTTTTTGACACCAAATACCGATTTTTTTGTTTACATTTTTTTTTTTTACATTTTTTTTTTTTGCCCACGCCAGCTCGGGGGAGTCTTTCAAGGGCTCCCCCGAGCTGGCGTACCGGGAGAATGCACGGCATGCAGGCTTTTAATGTCAAAGGCACCGACGGTGGTGGGCTAAAGCGCCCCTCCGCCGCGGGTGCATTTGGCATAAGGCGCCATTAGCCCCACACCACGCCAGCTCGGGGGAGTCTTTCAAGGACTTCCCCGAGCTGGCGTAGCAGGAGAAGGCATGGCATGCAGGTTGTTAATGTCAAAGGCACCCACGGCGGTGGGCTAAAAGCGCCCCTCCGCCGCGGGTGCCTTTGGCAAAAGGCGCCATTTGCCCCCCACCACGCCAGCTCAGGGGAGTCTTTCAAGGACTTCCCCGAGCTGGCATAGCAGCAGAAGGCATGGCATGCAGGCTGTTAATGTCAAAGGCACCCACGGCGGTGAGCTAAAAGCGCCCCTCTGCCGCGGGTGTCTTTGGCAAAAGGCGCCATTAGCCCCCCACCACGCCAACTCGGGGGAGGCTTTCAAGGACTTCCCTGAGCTGGCGTAGCGGGAGAAGGCGCGGCATGCAGGCTGTTAATGTCAAAGGCACCCACGGCGGTGGGCTAAAAGCACCCCTCCGCCGCAGGTGCCTTTAGCAAAAGGCACCATTAGCCCCCCACCACACCAACTCGGGGGAGTCTTTCAAGGACTTCCCCGAGCTGGCATAGCGGGAGAAGGCGCAGCATGCAGGCTTTTAATATCAAAGGCATCCACGGCGGTGGGCTAAAAGCGCCCCTCCACCGCGGGTGCCTTTGGCCAAAGGCGCCATTAGCCCCCCACCACGCCAGCTCGGGGGAGTCTTTCAAGGACTTCCCCGAGCTGGCGTAACGGGAGAAGGCGCAGCATGCAGGCCTTTGATGTAAAAGGCGCCCACGGAGGTGGGCGAAGGGCGCCACTCGCCGCGAGTGCCTTTCACAAAAGGCGCCATTAGCCCCCCACCACGTCAACTCCGGCGAGTCTTTCAAGGGCTCCCCCGAGCTGGCGTGATGGCAGAAGGTGTGGCAGCGCCTCATTTTCATTGAATGCACCCGCAGCGGTGGGCTCATTCAATGACAATGGGCTGCTGACGCGCCCTATTCCTATCATTACCTCCTCGCCTGACTATTTTTGAAACTTTAAGATTCCTACAGATTTTTGGTCACAGAATGTTGGCATGTATGCAATGGACAAATTTGCTAAGCCAACAACTAAGCTGAAGGACCCTGGAAGCAAGGGTACAAGCGGTCAAGAATTGTCAGTGACAACCCGGCCGCCGCCACCCACCGATCTACAGGGAGTCATGACCATCAAGCAGCAAGGATTTGCTGCCATCAACAACAAGCTAGATGGCATCACTATCAATATCACCACGATCCGGGCCCAGCTGGAAAAAGCTATGTCGTGCATTACAGAAACAGAAACATGGGTTGGCACCGCGTAGGACACGATAGAGGCATTGCAAGCACAGTGACAACTATGGCGAAAGACTTTGGCACCATCAAGATGAAGTGGGAAGACCTGGAAGCGAGTTCACAACAAAATAATGTTCGCATCATAGGGGTGCCAGAAGATGCCATGAAGGGCCCCATGGAACTGCCAGTAGAGGGACTATTAAAAGATCTGTTGTGGGACCTGGGCTGGTTTCAAATGTTTGTAGTGGAACGTGCACATAGAACACTTGCGTCAAGACATAAACCTGGCGCGTTCCCCCAGCCAATAATAGCACAGCTATTGAACTACAGGGACAGGGACATGGTTTTGAAGGCTGCGAGGGAGAAACAAGACCTGAAGATAGGCTCCAGTGTGATACGTATTTTCCCAGATTATACGTTGGTGGTCCAGCAGGAGAGGCGCACATTTATTGGGGTCAAGAAGCTACTAAGAGAGCGCAAAATATCCTATGCTATGTTGTACCCAGCTAGGCTGCGCATGCAGTTCAAAAACAAAACGTACTTCTTCACGTTTCCAGAGGAGGCAGCAGCATTTGTGGAGGTTAACATTCCTCTAGCCGAGAAGTAGTTGTCAGAAGAAGAGGAGTGACTATGAGGAAGTTGTGCAATATACATGTGAGGGTACCGAACATGCTGAGTGCTTTAAGCCATGCTGGTGCATACGACAGATACAATTGTGATCTTGATAAAGCTTGACTAAAAGTTGCTTCGAGGTCCAATCCCGGGACGGTGGGTATGTTGTATATACAAAGGGCTGTGTAGTACACCAGTGATGGTACTCAAAAAGTGGGATGTGATGTACCCTGTAAATGACCATGTAAATTCATAATGTAACGTTGATTTATGGTGTTCAAAGTGGTTCAGCCCGGAAAAGGTTTTAATGATATGTGTTAGGGAGAATTCTCTGTTTAGGCTGAATTTCCTAACCTAGTGAGTCCCCCAGCAGCTTTGCTGGATTTCTGGAGTTTGTTTTTTTCTCCTGCCAAGACTGACTCTCTTTTCCTCACACTCCTGGACATGATTTGGGGGGTTTCTTTGACTGTTAATGTGTTTTATGGGCTATGGGGTCTTTTACTCCATAGGGTCCCATGTGTTTTACTATGTGTGTTATACAGCACCCTCAGTGCAGTGACACAGGGGTGTCATAGTGACACCCCACCATAGACTCCATACCCTGGGACTGACTACTGTCTCCCAGGGCATGTTAAGGCACCATTGGCTTTGCTAGTCCAAAATTATGAACAGAAACCAGTACCAACCATCATATTGTGGACGTACTGGTCGGGGCAATTCGATTGCCCCGGGGTCTGTTATTTGAGGAGGCACGTCTCCGTCCCCCCTGATCGAGTTTTGGCTGGTGGCAGTGGATACTACTTTTTATATTTGACCGCAAATATATCTCTATGGGATTTTCCCATTGTTCGAGGCTACCAACTTTAATTATTTAATTCTCATAGCCTCGAAAATACTGCCGGTTTATTTATTTAATATTAATTCGCCGGTTGGTATTTTTTGCCAGAACTCGATTCTAAAATGGCGTTTGTGTTCTGTTCTGTGACTCCAACCCAAGTCGAGCCCTTTGTTCCACTTTTGGCGGGCTTCTCCACAGAAGCCTCCAAAAGTGGTGCCACTCTGTCTGGGTACCACAAGGGGTGTGGGAGGGGGTTTAGGCACCCTGGACTGAGTTACCTTGGTAACTCAAGTCGCACTCTTGTGTGATTGGCCCAAGTGGTGAGCCAGCCGGCTCACCACTTAGCATGTTTGATTGACAGCTAGGCTGAGTGAATGGGGGTGTGTTGCATAAAAGCAGGACTTTGGGGACTGGAACTTCAGAAGTCGCCACAGGTCCTGAAAATCCGACGAGGGAGAAGCTGAGCCAACCTGCTACGACGACACCACCGATGGAGCCCTGCGGAACCGACTCACCACTTCCCGCCGACAGAGAAGATCTCCCTCCTGGAGAGTCTTCTTCCCCTGACTGGAGGGCACAACCACTTTACCTTCTTTTCCTCGCATCCGAGGACGTCTTGTGGTCGAATTGTCCGTGCCAAGCACCCCGGCAATCGGATAGCCACTTACCACTGGACTGCAAACAAAAGGGCTGCTCCTTTTAACTGAGAACTCCGCGGTTGGTTTCTTTCCTGGCAGTGCAACAGACTCCTGTCTTCCTCCCCGACGAGATCCTCTCTTCCCCCGGACGAAGCACTGACTTGCATCCGCTGCCAGGAACAACTAACAACTGCCCCCGCTGGAGTATTCTCACCACTTTAAGGTACCGTGTCCGCCAGGCCACCCTTTCTAAAGATTGCTACAAGGTAATAATAATCCCTTAACCTTCTGGACTGAGCTGGCCGCCTTGACCATCTAACTGGTCCCTTTCTTTTGGTCCAACTCTTTCTGAACTGATTGCGAGACATTTGGGCACTTTGAACTGTGTGACCTTGGACACATTTCGACCAGAGCCTCTTAAAGTGGGTCCGGCCTTGTTAACTTTGACTTTACGGTTTTAACCTGCCTTCTTCTCCTGTGTTCTCCCGAAAGTGTTGGGATCTGTTTCTATCTTTGCTCTGCCTTTCTCTCCCTTTTAAACCGATTGATTAGAGTGCCATCTTCGTTAAGCGCTCACCGCTGTCTGAAAATAAGTGTTGCTTTACTTAAGACTTGTCTAACTAATCGTTGAAGGGAGTGTATATCTTTTAGTGACCGTGTTTTTGAACTGATTGAGATTAGTGCCAGTGTGTTTTATTAGATGGGGTTTTAAATAAATAATTATATCTCTTTTACACCAAGCTCTGGTCAGTGTTTGCTTGTTCTAATGTGTTCTTTTGACCTATTGTGAATACTCTGTATACTGCCTAACTCTTCTTGAGGGAAGTCTGACTGCTCAGCCACAGCTACCAAGTGAATCTGTGTGGTACAGACTGCTACCAAGTGGGTTTACTGCCAAACACCTGTAGTCTTAAATCTTTTGCAGTGGTCCCAGAGAGAACTGCACAGGTTTCTGCCTAACAATGTGCAAGCCGGGAACTCTAATTGCCACGGAAGCTGTCGCCCCCAATGCGAGTGCATAGTTCAGTTAAACAGGGGGTGGGGTATGCGGATGGGGCGGAAAATAGTCCAAGTTCGGGGTATTATGTCGGAGTGGGAGAGGGGGAATTTGGGGGTAGTTGGGGTGAAATAGTTACAAAAATGCACAGGTTGAGTACAACATGTTATTGCCAAGTTGGAAGCAAGTACAAGGTTATGGAGATTGCTCAGAGACATGTGAGAGATGATGGCTAGAAGTGGGCCTACTGGGGTGAAGTTATTGAGTTGGAATGTGAGGGGCCTGGGCATACCCATGAAAATACGTAAGGTGATGGCATACGTAAACAGACATGGGGCCCAGATACTGTTTTTGCAAGAAACGCATCTATTAGAACACCAGGCGCACAAGATTGCTCCCGGATGGGGAGAACAGCATTATTACACTTCCTACTCGACCAGGGCCCGAGGGGCACTCCCATTCACACACTACACAACAGAGAGCAATGCTTGCAGCAGATATGTGATTGTACAGGGGAAGCTAGGAAGTGTAGAAGTCTTATTGATAAACATATACGGTCCTAACGTAGATGACCCAGAATTCTACGAGGACGCGGTCCGGAAATGCGCCAGATATCCCACTGTGCAAGTAATCTGCAGAGGTGATTTTAACACTATACTTGACACAGAACTAGATTGCATGTCTGTCGCGCCTAGACCCCTGACGAGTGAGGCACGTACACTACATACACACATTGCGGATTTGGGCTTGAGGGACGTTTGGAGCTCATTGCATGGGACATGGAGGGCCTTCACTTTTTACTCATCAGTACATGATATGCACTCCCTTATAGATCTATGGTTAACATTGCAGAGGGCGCTGAGCTGGGTAACAGAGAGCCAGATACTACCCAGAACACTGTTAGATCATTCCCCTCTGTCGATCATGCGGAACATCCCTGAAGGAGCTCCCCAGAGAACGCATTGCCGTTTCAAAATCAGATCCAGTGTTTAGGTCAAGTATGGCAAGGATCCCGCAAGACACAGGGTCGCAATATCCTTGGATATGCAGAAAGCATTTGATACTATGGGGGGCATTACAAGGTGGGCGGTAAGGGATTACCGGCACCAGTAAGGAGACCGGTGCCGGTAATCCCCTACCCCCCAATTCCGAGGTCCCTTAGCGGGAACCGTAAGGGACGTGTGGTCGGACCACACGTCCTTTACGGGTCCCGCTAAGGCACCAGGGCGCTTATAACGGGCTTGCTACTCGCGAGCCTGTCATTAGCGCCCTCACCATTCCCATTGAGCCCTACAGCTACAAAACCATTATATTAAAAAAAGACAGTCACAAGGGTCCTAACTGTTTGAACACACCCCATCCGTGCCCCCTTGTGACTGTCTTTTTTTAATATAATGGTTTTGTAGCTGGTTTTGTACAGGGCTCAATGGGAATGGGGAATGGTTTGTTCAATGGGGACTTATCGGTCCCTCCAAGGTCGGAATGGACCGTTAAGTCCCCATTGAACAACACCGGTGCCGGGCCCATTATTGGAGGCAGCATGGAGCAAATAGCGCCATGGCTACCTCCAATCTCGGAATGAGGCCCTATATACTGACCATTCTTATTTAGGGTGCTACATAACTACGGGTTTGGCCCAAACTGTATTCGTGGGTGCAAGTCCTATATATGCAACAATACGCTAGGGTGTGTGTGGGGTGCTGTCTTCATTGCTGACACTAGCGGGAGGCACCAGGCAGGGATGTCCACTCTCACCCTTGCTATTCGCATTGGTGATAGAGCCCCTGGCAGACACTATGAGGGCGCAACACGTGGAAGCAGGCATTTCCATAGCTGGACGGGTAGAGTTGATAACACTTTATGCAGATGACATGATGATGTATGGAGGAATCCCGAGAAATATCTGCAGAGGATACTAGTCACCGTTCAACAGTTTGGCAAATACTCAGGTCTCTGCTTGAATAGCAACAAGTCCAAAATATTCTCATTGACGGATAAAATGGCTGAACCGAGCAATCTGGTTGGACTGCGATGGACGCCCCAACAGGTGAAATATATAGGTGTAGAGATAGCATGCTCAGCAAATCTGGTACGCTCCCTTAACTACGACACATTGGCCAATGCAATATGCACTAAACTTGAACGTTGGACCCAGCTCCCTATCTCACTTATGGGAGGAGTGCACTAGTGAAAATGATTCTACTGCCCCAGCTATTTTACCTCTTTAGTACTATACCATTATGACCATGTAGATCCTTTTTCACAAAGATAACTGGTGCATGCTCCACGTTTGTGTGGAAGGGTCAGGTAAGGGCCAGCTGGAAACGTCTAACACTGCCGTACGAGCAGGGGGGACTGGCAGCTCCAGACTACGAATTGTATTATTTGGCAGTGCAAGCATACCATTTGATGCATTGGACGGAGAGCGGGCCGCACACATCATATGTGGACTTGGAGAGGCAGGGGAAGGATAAGGTTGCGCTACTGCATTAGTCACAAAGCAGGCATGGTTGAGATTAGTTCAACAACTCAAAAACACCATAATGTACAGACCAGGTATGCTTACCTGGGATGCGCCTTAGCTGGACCCGTCAAGAGACGCAGTATTGTCAGCATACTGGTGTGGAGTGGGTCTAATACATTTTGGGGATTTGTACCGAGACGGCCTGTTTGTGTCCTGGGATGATATTAAGATACATATAGCGGACACTCCACTACAGAAACTACAATACTTCAGACTCCGCTCAGCGGTGGCATCTGTGTGGGACGGATTCCCACAAGAACCGCCCTCACATCAGAGTCTGAACTACATAATATACTCTAGTATAACGAAGAAGAAAAACGCTTCAGTGCTATATAAACTGATGTTGTCGACGAGGAGGGTGAAAGCACCAGATATCAAAGGAGAATGGGAAAGGTATATGGGTGTCACTTTCACAGAAACACATTGGCTACAATTGTACAGGCGTACGAAACAAATATCATTTAATTCCAGATACAGGCCAATTCACTTCAAAATACTGAATAGAGTGCATCTCACCCCAGCCCGTTTCAATAAAATGTATGTAACAGCTGAGGGGAGATGCCTGAGAAGCCAAAATGAGAATGCTGATGTAATGCAAATGTTTTGTGGTCTTGTGGGCACTCTCTGCATACTGGGGTAAGGTGTGTGATGCGCCGGAGGAAATGGTGGACCAGCCTGTCAGATGGGAACGAACGTCATGCATATTGGGCTATGTGATTAAAATGAACCAATTGAAGCGTAAACGTATAAATATAGGACTGTTGCTGGCTAAACATGCTATACTGACGCGGTGGAAGAGTAAAGTACCCCCCACGTTTGAAGAATGGGTGATTGATATGACCTGGGCAAATCACAAGGAATGGTTGTACTACAGCCTCTAGCCCCTGACAAATCGACCAAGGCACATATGGGGTGGATTCCTGATCAACAAAGGAGATGGGGGTGATGATGGGAATGCAGCACTGTAAACAATTTGTGAACTTGGTTAACTGACTATGGGTTGTTGAAGTAACTCCTGCACAATGCATTATTCGGCTGTATGGGTGTATGATGTTGTAAATCTGTGAATAATTAAATATAAGTAAAAAAAAAAATAAAACTGCCTTGTATGAGGGGACTCCTGTCCCTGCCTTAGCACCCCATCCTTGATTTAATCTCCTGCCAAGAAGGGTGCTCGCTCTTCTCTTTAAACCACAGCCTTCCTCTATTCTCCTGCCAAGGTGTTGGGGGTTCCATGAATATGCAAGCTTAGTTTTTAGGCTTTGGGATATTTTCCCCCCGTGTGGGTCCCAGACCCCCTTCACTTTTTTACATTTCCAGCTCTTTTCCTCTCTCAACCACAACTTTGGTTCACTCTCCTGTCACAGTCTGTGATACTTTCTTGTGTCCACAAAACCTCTGTTCCCTTTTGTGATGTCCAGGGACTTGTTCCACCAGTATGGGTTCAAGGTCTCCTTCAATTTTTATGTGTTCCCAGTCCTCTTTTTCTGTCCCCCACAGCCTTGGATTACGCTCCCGATAAGGTCTGTGGAGGTTGGGGCTTAAATATTCAATGTTTGTAGTTTCCTTAATTTGCTGTTTAGGTATCAAAAATGGGTCCTCGACACCCTTCACGTGGTTCTCACGTCTTGCAGTTCGCCCTTTCCTCCCTCTGGGTCTCCCCAACCTTGGGATCAGCTACCCTGCCACTTGTAGGGTTGGGTCCATCCATCCCTCTCTGGTTGCTCGTGGGCCTCGCAGGGCTTACAGCAGCTTACTGGACTTTCTGGCAGCCTCCCCGGTCTTCTCTGTACTTTTTCCACTGCTCGGCATACGTTTCCCTGCACTTTCACGCCGCCACTCCACAACCAGCGACTTGACTCTGCTTCGGTCTGCTTCCCCGATGGCAAGCCTTCCCCGAGTGCGGTTCTCCATGGGACGCGCTGTTCTTCTCTTCCTGGTCGGCCTCCGCGTACCTGCAGCCTCTCGAGGTACGTGCCGGACCCAGAACGAAGACGCTGTTCTCCCGCTACCTCTCTTCCTTTGAATGAGGCTGGGCCAATCGGATCCCAGCAAAAGCTAGAACGTGTGCTGTCACTCGCATTGCTGATCATCATTCCTTGTGTCCTCTTCCTCGTTCCAGTAGTTGGCAAGCCGGTTGTGTTGCAGTAACACATCATAGTTTCAGGTAACGTAGAGAAGGATGGGTTTAGAGGTCAGGTGGGAGGCGGAAAAGGGTAATGTGCGTTCCTAAACTGGTTACTTATCTCAATGGGTTCTCCCTCCCCATGAGATCCTCTGGCTGAGCAGTACCCCCAGAGGGAATGATATGATATGATATGGCATTTATAACGCGCCTATACACAAGTTTTTCAATATCTGATATCGGTTAGCGGCCTCACCTCCCTGGCCTCATGGAAAGGGACTCCCCATCTAAAGTAGTGACAATCTCTTGGGATTCGTCACAGTACTTATCCCTTTCTTCATGAGTGAGGTTCCCTACAGAGATTGTTACAGACCAATAGAGCAGTTTCATGTGGAAAGTGATGCACAAAATGAAAACACTAATAAAGGCCCGAACTCCATTAACATTTATCCACCATCCCCAGACTAATGGCCTAGGGGAGCAGTTTAACAAAACCACGAAGCATATTCTTAGGAAGCTGGTTTCCGAAGAAGTATGGAATTGGTTAGACCTAGTGGAATGACATGGATCAGAGGGAGCACAAAAAGGAGGTTGAAGTTCCATTCAACAACCAATGCATCCCCCAGCGCTCCCTGCGGAGGAAACTTCCTGGAGCAGAAAAACTCAACGTTCCTGGACACAATGAAAGCAAAGGGGTCCAGCTAAGGAGTCCCCCAAACGGAAAAGACCTCCTGCAGTTTGTCCTGGCACATCTCCCATTCGTGCGAGGCCGAAATCTGTTTGCTTAGAGTATGCGCTATGATGTTCTCCTTATCGGCAAGAGGGGCCGCAGTCTGCGACATGTCATTTCCATTTTCCAGAACCACAGTCACATTGCTTCTCTGCACAGAGGCAACAACCCCACAGCACCCTATTTTTTGGAGCTAGGTCATGGTCACCATCCGTCAGGACCTACACACATTTGCTCTTCACAATTGGAGGAAAGCAACCAGGAAAAGTCTGATAGCTTGCAGCACCAGCAAATTGATGTGTCCCTGAGCTTCCGATGGGCACCAAAGTGTTCTCACTATCAGATTCAAAAGAGAAGTGCCCCAATCGCTTCAGTGAGGTGTCTGTGACTACTGTCAATCGGAGCCAAGGTTGCCAAAGCAAAGCCCCTCTCAGCAAGTTGTCTCACAGGGCCCACCGCAGGAGTTATCAAGACACACAGTTCAAGCCTCTTAATGGGACTGAAATGCCCTGAAAATGAGACAACTCAGACTGAAGACGTCAATGGAGAAATCTCATGCATAACCGGACCCCAACTACCACAAGGATGCAGGAGGCAATGAGGCCCAGTAGTTTCAAAAAGGCAGACGTTGGAACAAGCCCCTGGGACTCAAAGACATGGACCATATGAAGTATGTTTGCCACCAGGTCCTTGGGAGGGAAGGCTCTGCGCCAGGGGATGTCCAAAATGGCTGAGATGAAACAGAGGGATTGAGATGGGAAAACCTGGGACTTCTTGAAGTTCAGAGAAAAGCTCAAACTGTGCAGCAAAAAGTGAGTTTGGATGAGCCTGTCATCCAGGTAGGGAAAGACATGTATGTTTCCCTCTTGAGGGGAGATGCTAGCACTGCCGACAGCTTGCTGAAGACCCTGGGTGATGAAGAAAGCCTGAATACAGTACCCTCAATTGGTAGCGGGCAGACCCTAACACAAACCTGAGGTAATTATTTTGCTTACGGTGGATCGGCGCATGGAAAAAGGTATCTTTGATATCCAGGGACACCAAACATTCCTGCAGTTCTAGGTCCTGAAGGATCTGAAGGCTCTGGACCATTTTACATGTATCTTTTTACAGGAAGATGTTTAAAAGCCTCAAATCCAGTATAAAATGAAGACCCCTGTCCTTCTTCGGAATCAGAAAGTAAAGAGAATAACAGCCCTTGCCTTATTCTGACCATGGCACCAGTTCTATTGCACCCTTTGCTAGAAGCTGATCATCCTCCAGCAGGAGAGGGACTTGAGACAATAAGGGATTGGTAGGAGGATGGCATGGAGGTTGTTAAAAGGGAGGCAATAACTTAAAGTTACGACCTGCAAGGTCCAAGCATCAGAAGTGGTTTGACACCACTCTTCAATGAACAGCGAAATTCTCCCTCCCACATGGATGGCATGCCTAAAGTCCTCTTCGCTGAGGTTTTGCCCCCAGGCTGTGGTGGAGACCGATAAGGTGGCAACGATGTTTGCCCTGGCAGAGGGGAACGGCATAGCTATTTGTCAGAGGGCATCTGTCCCCTGCTGTAGGGGGCGAAGGGTTTTAGGTGGCGGATTACTGAACAGCCAAGCCTGGGTGCGAAAGCCTGACATTTCAAATGGACTCATCTGCGTTTGCTCCATAGTTGTTATGTCCAAAGAAGGACAAATTCAAACATTCCGCCTGCACATCCAGAGCAAAAACTGAGGTTTTCATCAATTAGTGCCTCGTTAAGGACAGACACTGTGCCTATGCACATGCCACCCAGTTGGCTGTGTCAAAGCCCGCCTGGAAAATCTGATGTGTTACTTCCGTGCCATCTTTTATCAAGGGTTTGAACCAACCATTCTGCCAGGAGATTCTCTGCCAACCTGGGAATAACATTCTAGAGACCAAAGAATTATTTGGCCAAAGCATTTACAGCTCTCAGAGCTAACCGAAACATACACCTCGTGCCTCTAAGCATTCCATTTCTTGCTCTCCCTGTCAGGGGGAGCAAAAGGAAAGTGGTGGTCTTGAGGTTGGTTGGCCATTGCAGCCTGCACCATTAAACTCTCCAGGGATCTATGGATGGAGAGAAAGGCTGGATCAGAGGGTGCCAGGTGTTACTTCTTTACAAGGTCCCGGTACAATGCAGCGATCCCTTCACTGGCTTCCTGTGGCTGCAAAGATTAAGTTCAAGACCCTCTACATTTTCCACAAGGCCTTCAGGGGCCTAGGCCTACTCTATCTGCAACGCTCTCTTCCTAAATACTCACCTTCCAGAGCCCTCCACTCATCTTCCTCCAATTCTCTGCGGGTGAGCCGTTTGTCCAAGCAGAGACTTGGGGGGAGATATTTATCCATCGCAGGTGCCACCCTCTTGAACAGCCTCCCTGCCTCTCTCCGTCTTGAGCCGGATCTCCTTAAATTCTGGAAACTCCTCAAGACTTTCCTCTTCGCCTCCTCTTTCTCTCTCCCCCTCCCCTGCTAACTATTTCTGCTCTCATGCTCTCTCTTCTACTTGCTCAGCTTTGCTGACTGGCTTCCTGGTGTACCCTCAGAGCCTCACAGGTGCCAAGCTTCCCCGCCAGTCTCCTGCACTTGCCACCGGTCCTTGCTGCAGCACTACTGCACTTCGATTATGACCCATGAGAGTGGTATCTCTCTGCACTTAACCCATGTTCAGACGGGACTAGGCGTGCTTGTTCCCTATCCCCGACTCACTTCCTGTTTCTGTAAACCTGCATAATTTGAATGTACCATGCCTAGTAAGATTGCTTGTCTTGTGTTTCCCTATGTCTTCCCCTCCCATGCATGGTTGCACTTTGAAACACTTGTGTATAAGCGCATAATAAATAAACAATCAATCAATCAATGCAGGTTTTTCCCAGGTCATCAACACCAGGGCCTATTCAGCTGGGTTGAAAGGCAGCGTGGTTTCCCTCAGGAGGGCCCCATCCAGAATATTGGTTAGTTCAAATTAAATCTTGGCCATTGTGGGAGCTGACCAGGTTTCTACAACCTTCCCCATCACTCACTGGAAAGAAGTTGTTGCTGGACTGGGAGGATGCCCAGCTACGGGTGAGGTGTCCAGACCATTGGTCTCCAACAGGCTTATTGCCAGATCTAGCAAGTCTTTCCCCTCAATGTTGATGTCTTCTGGGAAGTCTCCCCTTTCCCCAGAGTAAAGGGATTCCATTCGGAACGGGATAGGATCAACTTCCCCATCAAAGATGTCAGACATCTTTGACATGAACTTGCCCATTAGGAGCAGGCCATACTCCTAGGGGACACAGACAACGATGGGGGCGAGTGACGCAGATGGTATCATGGCAAGGGTGTCAGATGCAAAGAGCTTGAAGCCCGAAGGGGAAGCAGCAGATTGCAGAGTCAGAGCCATGTCTGCTGGACGCTGGACCGAGCCTGTAGGTGTGTCCCTATTCCTGTGAGGACTCCCAGCAGCTCTACAAATCACAGTGGGTCCCTTGGGTGCCACTGGCATCGAAGCCGCTAGCACCTCGGTGAGAACCTTCCTACTAGAGAATTGGGTTGGAGCCGAATCTTCTGAGGAGTCCAGTGACCTGAAGTAGTGACTACTTTTCTCAGATGGAGAAGAATAATGATGCCTCAAAGAGTCACTTGGGGAACAAGACCTTTTCCAATGCTTTTTATTCTTCTTGTCTTTCCTGGGAGTGTTTTTCCTCAAGAACAGCCTTCTTTCACTCAGTGCCAGAACTTGGAAGGGGTTCTCTTGTTATCCTTGTAGCAAAAAGTAAACCATTTTGTGGCACGCCCCCATATGGCCTTTGAGTGAGTGCATGGATTGGCATGACCTGCAATCCTGAGCATCATGATTCTCCCCCAAACAATACATGCAATCCATACAGGGCTTCAGGCCAGAGGCCTTCTCAAGCTTAGGTATGATGCAGTGGCAAATTTAGTTAAGCTAAATGGTTTTCCGATCATACTTAGTGTACAATAAAAAGGAACTGAGTTCATGGGGTGTGGCACCTCATGTATACTGGCCTCAATATGTCTTGCGTGGAGCATGCATTGGTGCTGGGCAAAGCTGATGCAGCGCCGTGCTGCACCCTCTTGTGGCAAAAAAGTTCCAGAGGATAGCTGGCAATGGAGATAGAATATCAAAGATGAGGAAGGTAACCATTAGAAACACCATTACGGCATGTTGTGAATAACAGGAAGCGGTACAGTGACCATTTTGGAAAACACAATCTATTAAAAACTGGACCACTGCACCCACCAACAATCCAAAATGTGTACTCGGGGATATACTGAAAGTGATGGGAGTGCTGACGGATGGCAGTTAAAACTTAAATTCTACGAGCAGGCTTGGAAGGTCCTTGCAGAGAAGGTGGCAAAGGAGACACCCTGCCTGTTTGGCCATCTTATGTGATAAACCCCTACTTGGAAGCGCAACCACCTCTGGGAAGCCGGCCAAGACAAACTCCTGGCCATATTCAACCACCACCATACCACTGAGGGTTGAAAGATAGAGAAAATTGGTGGAACGACCTAAACAGGCATGCCCAGACCCAATATGGCTAAGAGTTCCTGGCAATTGGAAGGGGAACAATCTCACCACTTTTCCTACGTATATGAGAGGAGAGGTCTGAGTTGGTCCTGGAGATGGCTGGCACAGAGGGGATTGGCGGCCAGGCAGTTGAAGCAGGCAGTTCTCACAATGACAGCATGGGTGTGTACATGTTGAACTGAAAAATGTTGCCCCAACACTAGTTCTAATGAAACACCAGCGTCCATCTGTAGAGGGAAATATAAGTTGTGCAAAACACATCCCATAGCTGTAAACACATACATGACCCAGCTGAGTCACATATGCTGAACGACTGCATTTTGGCACATTAATTATTACTCGAGTGAGATTTATTTTTATTTTTATTGTAATATCACACAATTTGGATTTCCATTTCCTATTATGCTGGTGGTTACTCCAAGCATTCCCAATTTTGGCAAGAAAAAGTGAACAGGGAAACTGAGGCAGAGGAAGCAAAACGGATATGCACATGATCACACAATCTAAAGGTGAAGTCTGGATAAGTATCTAGTTCTAATGTTTCGATAACAAAAAAAAACATTAGCGCACGCCTTACTCTGTTTCAGAAAAGCTAAGTGACGTTTCTCATTTTAATATTCCATAAAGATCAACTTACTTTCCATCTCTGTTACTGGGATGGCATTGAAAGCTTCAATTTTAACTGGTTGTAGGTACTTTTCGCTACAGGAAGAAGATGTCAACTCTTCTACTGTAGAACATAGATTTATATGTGGCACTCCCCAACAATGATTTTCACAAGGGAGGAGTGAAATCATTTCTGGATTAATGCACAGCGTTTCTTTCAGTTTAGTAATCGACATATGTTGAAAAGGAGAACTGATCATCCCAGGCACTGTAAAACAGGAAACAAGAGATAGGTAAAACGCAAAGTAACTTTCTTACTAGTGTAAATGTCACACAACTATAAAATACAATTGCAATGGTTGAAACAAGAAGCATTTAAATTGGATTGATTTTCTAGAGTGGAAAAAGAATCAAAAAAGCAGGTAGCTCATTAAAAACTGCATTTTCAATATATGTTATGTGATCGCCTAAATGTACATAATTGTTAAGGTTAAGTCTGATTATCTATGGAGCTTCAGAGAATAAAATGTATTACTAACTTTTAAACCTTTCCATGGAAAATTATTTTTCATGGACGTCTTCATATTTAAAAAACTTTCGATTGTGGTTCGAAAGGCTTCTAACATTTGGTTTTCTCATAGGGAAAATAAAATCAGCCTAAATATCTAAAAATTGACCGCTTTGATTTTCTTGATTCTTGCCATGCACATAGATCGTATTTGGGATTTGAAGGGAGTGCTCCATCTCAGGTAAGGCTTTGAGAGGCCAACCTATTTAGTTTAGTGAACAGGGAAACAACACTTAGGTATAGGCAAACTCAATCAAGGTGGTGTGGCTGTGCAGGAAGGCTTATAATTCAGGAGAAGACACACACAGAACATTCAAAATAATCAAATTAGATGGCAAGTATAACAATACACTGTGTATTAAGTCTTAATACACTCTAAACAATGACAATCATAGGTAGAGCTACTAATTCAATGCTAATTGAGGTTCTGATGACCATTTGCAGGACTCCTCCTTTTATCCCAAATTCGACACAGGGACACCCACCAATGGTAAGTATCTGCACCATTAAAACTGGTGAGGGATGTCCAGTCATGGACAGTCTCTTGCACCACATCTGGCTAGTAACAGACATACCCCTGACCCGAGTGTGGATTGGAACTAGACAGTTCCTGACCCAACATCTGGCTGGAGGCTAACACTGCTGATTTGCCCAGGAAATTACATGTCCTGACCTGAGAGGACAGGAAGAAGGCAAAAGGAGAAGATGGCCAAAGGACAGGACGAAAAACTTGTGGAATGGCCATTTTGAGTGTATGTTACTCATAATGGCATAATGGCATTATGTAATAAAATGCTAAAGTACATGTGAGAAAAACATGAAACACGGTAGAAAAATATACACTGCCAGAAAACGAAAAACAAAAAGTACCCTTGTCACACTTCCCTGTAAGGTGATGTCTGCAAATTAAAAACAACAAGGAATGTCACAAAGGATGAAGGAGTACCCATACACTGGTATCCTTAGGGACTGACCATTGCTCCCAAAACAGATGAGCAAAGCAAGAAAGTAAAGCAAAAAGGCTTTATTTACCTCCAAAAGGTCAGGACAGGAATCAAATCACAGGAAAAACCTTGTGGGTTACAATTTATGTTAATGGAGCGAAAGCTGCAAAAACAAAATCTTTCAAAACAATGCACTGACAAAAAAAAAATCGAGCTGACTTACTTTAAGATGTATCCATATATCATGCATGCACTGAATGAATTGCCATCTTTTAAACGAACTGTAAAGTTAACCATTTTGCACAGGTATGCTACTATACATATGAATACTAACAACACAGTCTGGACTCACTCAGATGTCAGTTTTACTTTTTATATGACACATAAACGATATGTAGATTGCGTCCATGTATGAAATGTACAAAATGTTAAACTACATACTGAAAACTCACATCAAAGTTAAACGTCACTTTAATACCAGCTTTCATACATGTAAGAGGCATATAAGACATCCACAAAATAAATGTACCTCTTCTACACATACTGTAGAAGTATATGTGGGAGATGTACATTTCTTGCATGTACACTAATATACTTATGAAAACATATCAAAATTAGGACTGACTTTGATGTCAATGTTCACATGAATATGAGATGTATAGGAGATGTAAACTGCATACCTGTACGAAATGTAACATTCTCATACAGGCCTATATAAAAACTCACATCAAAGTCAAACATCTCTTTTTTGTGAGTTTTCAAACATATAGGAAGCATACAGGACAATTGGATTGTATGACTTTACAACAAATACTTATACACTACTTATATGCCATTCACTCACATGCCAGACACTTACACACCAAACACTCATACGCCTTTCACCACATACACACTTACTGCACAAGCACCTACAACACACACTACACATTGTAAGGAAGGCACTGTATCAAACAGTAAGACAGACACAAGTGATCACAGTTCATGGGTGTTTATTGAACTTCAATTGGGTTTGTAAAACGCCTATCTAATCCTAAATCTAAAGATGGGATCAAGCAACGACCATCAAATAATAATAATACAGTCCTAGTCGAGTCTGTCAAAATAACAGGGCATATACTAATAAACCTATTGCCAATCCTTACTCTAAATGCAAATAGTGTGGGAAACAATTTTATGCAAAAGATAAGTGTAAAAGAAATGATATTTCAGGATGTTCAAGCCGTTGGCTTTCCTTCCCCATGTTTTCAGCACGGGACAAGGCAGCTTAGCACACCCTCTGGCTTCTCTAGTACGAGGATGCAGTACAAAACTTCAACATCAGAGCCTTCTGTGACAAAGTCTCTTTGCCATTCAAAGTCTCTTATTTCATATGGCCTGATGCAACACGACAAACATTAAAGTTCCTTTCTTCATAAGATTTCATAAATACATTTTCTTGGGTGATAGAACTATTAATGTTAGCCACACTTAGCCGGATTTCTTAACTCAGTTTGCGCCGCATGTAAACAGAATTGTGAATGATAGCATGTGCCATAGTTAGATGAATTTGTGAACTCTAGCCTACGTGTCATCTAGATAGAAATGTGAATGATAACATGTGCCACACTCAGATGAAATTGTGAGCTCTAGCCTACGTCACATCTAGATAGAAATGTGAATGATAGCATGCACCACACTTATATGAAACTGTGAACTCTAGCCTGCGTCGCACCTAGATAAAATTATTAATGTTTTCCACACTTAGCCGGAATTCTAAACTTTGCTTGTGCCGCATGTAAACAGAATTGTGAATGATAGCATGTGCCACACTTAGATGAATTTGGGAACTCAAGCCTGCGTCACATCTAGATAGAAATCTGTATCCCCATGTATACCTGTATCCCCATTTACACCTGTATCACCCCTGTCCCTATGTATCCGTATGTCGTCATGTCTGTTCCACATGTCCTGGTCAAGTGTCTGATTTCAGGCGCTTTTACTGATAACCACCATATCACACCACTACACTTACTCTCTTCTAGACACCATCATTCAACTAGAACACAGCTATACCCCTGATAATTTGGCCTAGCTGTTCACATAGGAACACGACCCCACAAACACCTCATCACCCTAATAAAATATAGCTAGCTGAGTACATTCCGGCTAGCTCAGGCGTTCCTCAGGCCTAACGCAGCCAGAACCCAGTCTGGGTTACCACCCACCAGACTGAACACATCCAACTGATTTCTTCAGTACCACACCTATCGCTGTGAAGCAGCTATCATCCAACAACCACACCAGCTGCACACATTACCGGTGCACCCACGCACCATACAACACTCTCTCTCTCTCTCTACTGACTTGAACTACGGTTCCCAGGGGCGTTCAACCTACCAGCACTTTGAGGTCATACCAATGATATATAAGGCGCTATATAAATGCCAAGTAACATAACATTTACTGTTCACCCTGGGTCCCCTCCGCCGGGATCCGACACACTTTGACACCCAATCTTCAATTAGTCTCCCTCCGCCGGGCTCTGACCAAATATTTCACATATACAACTTTATCTAATTCATCAAAATCAAAGACTTTTGACTGTGCGCAGGATTTTGCTTGACCCGTCGCAGGACCACTTCGATTCACAATTACTCATTCTCTTCTTGATATAACCTTTTTCTCACATTCACTTTCGCCACTTCTCAGCTCAATACCTTACAGAAACCTTCGATTGAGCACCCATCCAGTGCTGGAGCACTCTGCCAAAGGTATTGTATCTTGCTTTTAACGTTCAATCCCTCATCAGCAGTTCAACTATACTTGGGTCTCTTATCACACGCGTTTTAACAATGTTCGTTCCAGCACTCGACATACAATTTTGCTGCTTGCAACCTTGGTTCAATACGGAATGGGGCTGCACTATCCTGTCCATAAGCCGTTGGAAAGTGGCGGGAGCTCAATGTAGGCTAAATGGACTTTGAACTGGGATAGTCCCAGGGGCATCAAGAAAGCTGTCTTTTGCTTATCGGGGCCATGTACTGGGACCTGCCATTATCCCTTGGTTAAGTCTAGAGTTGATAGGAAGGTGGCATTTCGAGTTTATCAATTATTTTGTTGATGCAGGCATAGGATAGGCATCAAAGTCGGAGATGGCATTTATCTGTCGGAAGTCTATGCAAAACCTCCAGGAATTATCAAGTTTTGTGACCAACACAATAATAGGGGAGGACCATGGGCTTGAAGAGGGTTTGATAATATTTACCCTTAGCATTTTGTTGACTTCCTCAACCATTATCTGTCTACTAGCTTATGGGACTCTATATGGTTTCAAATGGACTACTTTTCCCTTTGAAGTTCTGATATAATGATAAGTGCTGTGCACTCTCCCTGGTTTCTCGCAGAATACATCAGGGAATGTTGTGACTAAATCTTTTAAGTCTTCTTGCTGTTGACTAGATAACTCTTGGGGAATTAATTCAGAATTATCTATTTCCTCCGGTACCAAACAAGACAGTATTGAGGCAATGGCTGCGGAAGGATTTTCTTTCCACTCTTTTAAGAGATTTACTTGGTAGAGGTGAGTCTTTTTTTCCTGTCAGGTCGGGCTATTTAATAGGTACAGGTCCCTGTTTGTACTTCATATGGCTCATGCCACTTTGAGAAAAGTTTATTTTCAGAGGTAGGTAAGAGGACTGGTACCTTTTGTCCTATTGAAAACAATCTTAAGTTTATCTTCTTGTCGTAGGTGGACTTGTGCTGTGCTTGGGCTTTTTCCATTTGAGAATAGACTAGATTTCGAACAAGTTTCATATGTTCTTACAATCGGGTAGCTGTTTGTGAGAGGGGAATAGGTGTCTCTTCTCTTTCCTCCCAGGTCTCCCGGAGCATGTCTAGGACATCTCTTGGTTCTCTACCATAAAGTAGTTCAGAAGGAGAAAATCCGGTGGACACCTGAGGGTCTTTCTTACTGCAAATAGGGCCCAGGGAATCTTGCGATCCCAGTCTTTCCCTTCCTTGTCTATATCTTTCTTAGGATCGTCTTAAGTGTTTTGTTAAATCTTTCTACCAATACGTCAGTTTGGGCGTGGTAAACTGAGGAAATATGGAGCAATTCCTTAACTTCACCCATGGATTTGCTCATAAAATGTTATCCCTGATCCGTTCGAATTTCCTTGAGGAAACCAACCCAGGAAAATTAGGGCAATAGATGTTTTAAAATGTTTGTGTTGTGTTATACCGCATGGGGAATAACTCTGAGTATTGGGTAGCGGAATCAATGATTGCAAGGACATATTTGTTACCCAGTCTAGAGTTTTCCAGCGGTCCAATGATATCCATCCCAATTCGGGTGAAATTGACTTCTATTATTGGTGAAGGGTTCAAAGGGGCAGGCAAGGGAATATGTGTACTGGTTTTCTGACATTTTTCACATGTTTGAATGAAGTTCTTTATATCAACATTGATACCTGGCCAGTAGAACTTCCCACTGGCCTGTGTGTTAGAATGTCCTAAGTGTCCCCCTGTCAAATCAGAATGTGCAATCTCTAGCGAGCGATCTTCAAATGGGTTTTGGGGATTACTAACTGAGTTTTACTTAGGCCTTCTTTGGAGGTTTCCTTTCTATACAGTAATCCTTGCCTTACGAAGAAAAAGGGACTTTCCTTCTAAAATCCTTCCCCTTCAGGAATCACCTGCAAGAATGCCTCTGTGAGTGCTGAATCGATTCGCTGGGCGAAGACTAGATCGGGAAGGATGGTAGGTTCTTCTTCCCTCTTTGCCTCAGTGGTAGTGTCACAAGTCTCTCCCCTTCTCACCTGCTTTTGTTGTTTGCTTGCAACCTTTCGTGATGTCTTCTTTCTCACGGTCTGGAATTTGTACAAACCCGTGCGCTGGTCCTCGGGTTTCCAGCGTGAGGTTCGCAATCCAACTCCAGGGTACGTTCACAAGTCCAGGGCGGATACCAGAAAGGAATGATGCTCGCACTCGGAGGCACGGAACGCTGTGATCCAAGTGCGAATGAAAGTCCAGGAAGTTCGGAGGTAAGATAGAGGAATGGGAGGAAGGAGAGGGAATTCAAGGAACCAGGAACCAGGAATCAGAAGAAAGCCCCGAGCGAACTCCGGCAACACACGTCCAACTACAGCAAGCGGTAGCATTGAGACGCGCAGAGCCGCGGGGGCGTGTCTGTTTTGTAGAGTGTACAGTGTGGAGCGTAGAGACTGGCCAGCAGCATTCCGTTTCAAGCGGCCATGTTGGAAGGATCACTGTATTCAATCCCCTATGGGTCAGGGACCAGGAAGTCCAGAAGGGACGCAGACGACGGTTCATGACAGCATGCCTCCTCTGAAGCCCAGCGCGTCCGGGCTTGCCCGGATGGATAAGATGGTATCTTTGAACCAGCCTGGGGGCATTCATGTTTAACATGGTTTCCCAGGGGCGCTCACTGGGAGGGTATCCTTTCCATTCGACCAAATACTGTAGTTGACCACGTCAGTACCTAGAGTCAAAGATTCCGGAAACCTCGTATCCGAGTTGGTCATTGACAATCACTGGGGTAGATTTTGGAGCTGTTCGAGATGACTGAAGATATGGTTTTAACAGGGAGGTGTGGAAGACTGGATGGATCCTTTTCCATGATTCTGGTAGTCGGAGTCGAAAGGCCACTGGATTGACAATTTCTTGTATAGAAAAGGGCCCGTAATAACTGGGAGGCAATTTATTTGGGCGCAGATGTCGGGGAAGGAGCTTCGAGGATAACCAGACTTTATTGCCTACTGAGTAGGAAGGTCCAGGTCTTCTTTTGGAGTCAGCATAATGTTTAACGTCTTTTCGGGCCTTTTTTAAGTGTTCCTTTGCTTCTTTGTGTACATTAATAAGGGTTTCAATCCAGGAATCAACCGCAGGAACTGGGGTAGGGTGTGGGAGAACGGATGGTAGAACTGAAGGATGAAATCCTTGACTACAGAAGAAAGGACTGGTTTTGATAGCTGAATGATCCGAATTGTTATAAGCGAATTCGGCCACAGGTATTAAGAGTGACCAATCATCTTGGACCTTGGTAGCAAAGCAACGAAGATATTGTTCCAGAGTTTGGTTACACGTTCAGTGGCTCCATTGGTCTGTCGGTGATAACCTGAAGACAAGGCACGTTGGATTCCCAGTATACGACATAATTGTTTCCAGAACTGAGATATGTACTAGGGTCCTCGGTCAGAAATGATCTTGGAGGGTAGCCCATGAAGCCGGAATATATGTTCCAGGAAAATTCCGGCAAGTTCAGATGAGGATGACAGTTTGTATAAACGTGTAAAATTAGCCATATGAGTAAACAAATCAATTACAACCATGATAGTTGTGTAGCCATTGGAAGATGGTAGTTCCAAGATAAAATCCGTGGCAATGATTTCCCAGGGTCTTGTTGGTATTGCTGGTTGGAGCAGGAGACCTGCCGGGTTCTTATTATCATGTCTGTTCTGATTGCAGACTGCACATGTCTGGATATGGATCCTGATATCATCCTTCATCTCCAGCCACCAAAACTGTCTTTGTATTAGATGGAGGGTGTTGGTGACGCCACGCTGCCCTGAATGAAAAGTATCATGACATAGACTTGTGATCTTTTCTCTCAGTCCAGGAGTGGGAATGACCAAGCGATTCTCCTTGAACAGATATCCGTCCTTTGTTTTGAGATTCCATCGATTATTTCTCTTAAACTCTTTCCAGGTTTCAGAGGATTGAGTTTAAATTTGAATATTCTCCAGGAGTGTAAGTGCTTGGGCAATAAATATTGTGTGGGGAAACATCTTAGGGAAGGTCCGATCTTCAAGGGGTTCGTAATCAGGACGTCTGGATAAGGCATCAGCTATTATGTTGTGTGTTCCAGGGACATGATGGATTTGAAACTGGTATTGAGCAAAAAAGAAGGCCCAACGGTCTTGACGACTGTTTCTACATTCTAGGGATTGCAGGACTTGAAGATTCCGATGGTCCGTGCGGACTTGCACCCGGTGTTTGGCTCCCAGGAGGAGATGACGCCAGTCAGTGAAGGCTTGACGGATGGCTATTAATTCCTTTTCGAGAACAGAGTAATGAGTTTCACTGGGAGTCAAGGTGCGAGAAAGATAGGCTATGGGGTGTTGTAACTTGTCACCCAATTCCTGTTTTAGGACTGCCCCAAAGGCGTAGTTCAGATGAGGATGGCAGTTTGTATAAAGATGTAAAATGAGCCATATGAGTAAACAAATCAATAGTAACCATGATAGTTGTGTAGCCCCTGGAAGATGGTAGTTCCACGATAAAATCTGTGGCAATGATTTCCCAGGGTCTTGTTGGTATTGCTGGTTGGAGCAGGAGACCTGCCGGTTTCTAATTATCATGTTTGTTCTGATTGCAGACTGCACATGTCTGGATATGGATCCTGATATCATCCTTCATCTCCAGCCACCAAAACTGTCTTTGTATTAGATGGAGGGTGTTGGTGACGCCACGCTGCCCTGAATGAAAAGTATCATGACATAGACTTGTGATCTTTTCTCTCAGTCCAGGAGTGGGAATGACCAAGTGATTGTCCTTGAACAGATATCCGTCCTTTGTTTTGAGATTCCATCGATTATTTCTCTTAAACTCTTTCCAGGTTTCAGAGGATTGAGTTTGAATTCGAATATTCTCCAGGAGGGTAAGTGCTTGGGCAATAAATATTGTGTGGGGAAACATCTTAGGGAAGGTCCGATCTCCAAGGGGTTCGTAAATCAGGACGTCTGGATAAGGCATCGGCTATTATGTTGTGTGTTCCAGGGAGATGATGGATTTAAAACTGGTATTGAGCAAAAAAGAAGGCCCAACGGTCTTGACGACTGTTTCTACATTCTAGGGATTGCAGGACTTGAAGATTCCGATGGTCCGTGCGGACTTGCATTGGGTGTTTGGCTCCCAGGAGGAGATGACGCCAGTCAGTGAAGGCTTGACGGATGGCTAGTAATTCCTTTTCCAGAACGGAGTAATGAGTTTCACTGGGAGTCAAGGTGCGAGAAAGATAGGCAATGGGGTGTTGTAACTTGTCACCCAATTCCTGTTTTAGGACTGCCCCAATGGCGTAGTTGGAAGCATCAGTTTCAAAAAGAAAGGGTCGATCAATGTCGGGTTGAGCTAGGATGGGGGCTTGTGTGAACTCTGACTTCAACCGTTGGGACGCCGTTTCTTGGGCTGAGGTCCACAGAAAGTGGGTATTCTTCTTTAACAATGTAACAATAGGATGCACAATCTCCGAAAAAGCTGGTATAAATTTACGGTAGAAGTTAGCAAGCCCCAGGAAGGATTGAATTTGTTTTACAGTAGTTGGAACGGGCCAGGATAAAATGGAGTCTATCTTCGAGGAGTCCATTCCAATTCCTTTTGGGCTGAGAACGAATCCGAGGTAGTGAACAGTTGGTACATGGAAAAGGCACATCTCGGGCTTGGCCAGGAGTTTATGTTCTCGTAGACGTTGTAAGACTGCCTTCACGTGCTCTTCATGTTTTAGATGGTACTTGGAGTATATCAGTATGTCGTCCAGATATACAATGATGAAGATGAACAGCATATCAGAGAACACTCGGTCCATAAAACATTGGAAGACCGCTGGGGCATTAGCAAACCCAAAGGGCATAACCAGGTATTCAAAATGGGCAAAGGGAGTTCTAAAGGCTGTTTTCCATTTGTCACCTTCCTTTATACGAATAAGATGGTAGGCACCCCTTAGGTCTAATTTTGTGAAGACTACTGCACCTCTGACTGCTTCCAGGATATCCGAGATGAGAGGCAATGGGTAGCGGTCCTTGAAAGGGCCTTTTTTTCAGGTTCTGATAAAATAAACATCCTCCCGAAAGGAATCACTTCTGAAGGTTCAGTATCGATGGCGCAATCCTCTGGTCTGTGAGGAGGGAGAGCTTGAACTATAGCGGTCGAAAACACATCTATGAAGGCCTGATAGGCCCTGGGAATCCGGATGGTGTTAGAGACGGTGACTGGATTTTGCTGACTCTCTTGCGAGTCTTCAGATGACTTTGGTAAGGAATCTAGGGATAAGCAGTGAGACATACAGTGTTCAGAACCAAGAAACAAGGAGCCTGCTGCCCAATTGATCTAGGGGTTATGCCTTTGTAACCAGGGCATTCCTAGAACCATTGGATAATGGGCAGATTTTATCATGTCAAATTTGATCCTCTCTTGATGGTGGCTTATAGAGAGTAGGGTCTTTTTAGTCTGAAGGGTTATGGGTCCTCAAGACAGAGGTCTCCCATCAATAGCCTCTACAGGTTGCATAGTCCCTCGAGTTTCATGTGGAATGTTGTGAGTAGTGACCCAATCATGATCTATGAATATGCCCATGGCTCCGCAATCTACTAATGCCAGGATGGGGTAAGATTCTTTCTTGGAAGGCGATAGAAAGGCCTGTAGAACCACAAGATTATTTTGTCCAGGGTGGAATTGATGTGGAGCAAACATCTCTCTCCTGAAACTGTGCCCCATCTAGCATCTGGAGCTGGCGTTTCCCGAACGCCATGGAGGAGCAATAGGGCATTCTCTCACAAGGTGTTTATCGGAGGCGCAATACATGCACAGACCAGTGTGACTCTGTCACATCCTTTCTTGTGGGGTAATGGGTCCACGGAAGGCCCCCAGTTGCATGGGTTCTGGGTCTGGGGTTGGAGAAACTGTGGGCTCCGGTCTAGACGTATAGGCCCTCATTACGACCCTTGCGGAAATCGACTGACCGGACCGCAACAGCGTAAATAGCGTTTCCGCCATTGCACGAAGGAGCAAAGTGCGGCCAATCACGACCCATCGGGCACGAGCATTACGCCATGGCGGAATCCGAAAGGCTGCGATGGCGGAAATGACCCCAAAACGGCCCTTACCGCCGCCGTACGCTGCACCAGGTGCAATACCGCCACCCATCTTAGCGGTCACCGTAATGAGCGGTCACCGTAACGAGCGTGCACCGCAAATTACGGCCACCGTAAATATACGGAAACGGAAGTAAAAGCATGTGGCCGGAACGGGAAACAGCACGCCGCACAACTATAAAATCCGAATCCCAACACAACCATAAAAAATCCGACCCTGACACATCCCAACCCGTTAGCAACCCCAGTTAAAAAAATAAATATGGGAAAGGTAGCCAAGAAAGCGTGTGACCGCAAGCGGCAGGTACACTTCTCCCGAGAGGAACTGACCGTGCTCACCGAGACCCTACAGGAAAATTCCGCCGTCGTCTTCTCCAGTCAAATGACCAGGACGGCCCTTGCCAACAAGAAGGCCATATGGGCCCTGGTGGCACAGCGCGTAAGTGCGGTGGGGACAACACCCCGCACGCCACAGCAATGTCGCAAGCGGTGGGACGACCTGCGGATCCGCGTACGCAGCATACTTTCTGCGAACAGGAACATCGCCACAGCTACCGGGGGGGGTTCAGAGTCGCCCATCAAGTTGACCCCCTGGGAGGAAATCTGCGCCTCCACCATAGGAATGGAGAGCATAGAGGGAGTCGGAGGGATGGAGAAAGGAGTGCCGACATCCGGAGAATCAGGTAGGTTGGCCAAGAGAAACAATGCGAAATCCACAAACCACGAACATGTGCAGTACCATGTGACCCCATAGTGCAATACATACTTAGCCCTGACAGCGCCCTCTAAAAGTCAGAATGAACAAACAAATCAATCAAGAAGCCATAAACAACCCCTACATGTGCAGCATGCACCCCCTAACTGCAGGCAGCCAAATGAATGCATCCTCAATCCACACGGAAATGAGACCACCTCCAAGGCCCAGTCCCAAACCAGCCTCATGTACCACCCCAATGCATTTGATACGTTGCCATTCCAAATCCGACAGACCCATAACTAACGCTCGCCCCTCTTTACTCCACCACAGGGTCCGATACCAACGACGAGCTGCAGGACACCCCTACCAGCACGCCTGCAAAGAGGGCCAGGACCAACGTCCCAAGAGCCTCCACCTCAGGTGCAAGGATCAAGACACGGCAGCAGCAGGAATCAAGTGGCAGCACACTGGAGGGGACTGCAACAGGCACCCCAGCAGCCAGCAAGTCCACAACCCCAGCACCACAGGTCCCCCCAAAGAACGTATCTGATGGCACCGCCTCTGGTGGTAGCAGCACCATAGGGGACACAGCTGTCATGCCAGCATGCTCCGACACGGAAAACAGTGCTGGCGACGTAGGTACCATCCATGACCTTTCCCAATCCCCCTGCATGTCCCATCCCCTACACCATGACGAAACCACGCAGGGGCACCCTGAAGACGACGACTGGCCAACCCCCACAAGTCCTGTGCCAAGGCAACATGTGTTGAGCAGCCCCCCTGTCACACCACCGCAAATGTCCATGGCCCAGCAGAGGCAACAGTCCCTCGACCTGCTGATCGAGCAACAGCAGGAAGCGTCCACGCTACTCAAGGACCATGCAAATGAATGCGGGGGTTCCAGGGCAGCCATGGAAACATCCACCGAGACACTCAGGGCACAAATAGAGAAAAGTAGTGAGAGCCTCAGGGGAGAAATGGAGAGAAGCACCGAGAGCCTGAGAGCACAAATGGAGAAAAGCACCGAGAGCCTGAGGGGGGAACTGCATGCGACGTCCAAAGACGTTTGTGCTGAACTTGCTGCTGTGCGCCGTGTGCTCTCGGAGCTCTCACAAACCCTCAGAGACATGCATGGACGCGAGCAGGCAGAGACCTCATCCGTGGCAAGTTCCGTCCAGGGCAGCCCCCAACGCAGATCTGGCAGGAACCTGCGCTCCACGGGCAGGGGTGCCCCTGATACCCGTAGAGGGGGCTTGCAATAGCGTCTACCCACGGACAGCATGCATATTTGGACACTGGTGTTGGGGGGGGAGGTAGTAGGGTGGAGGGGGTGTGTTGGGCTTCACTGGGTGGCGGGTCCATAGGGTGTATAAATCAAATCACATCAACAATACAGCACCTCATTATCATCCAATGACATGTGTGGACATTGATATTTGCGTACGAGGCCTTCATAGGCGTACAGTCCACAATGTGCCTGTACTACACACACACAGTGCCACAGGTCCCCTTTCCGTGTAATAGGCACCATGCGTGGTTGCTAGAAGCATGCATCTATGATGCTCTGTCGGATTGCACGTGCATCCTGTGCCTCATGGACTCCTTGAGGTGCCTCCACATCCCCACCCTCATCATCATCATCATCTTCAGGTGCATGCAGTACAGCGTCAGGGGGCATGGGCACATTCCTACGTATGCACATGTTGTGCAGCATGACACATGCCATGACCATCTTAGAAACCTTCTCATGGCTGTATATGAGTGCCCCGCCAGACCTGCTGAGGCTGCGGAAACGAGCCTTCAGTAGGCCGAATGCCTGTTCAATGACCACACGGGTACGTGAGTGGGCATGGTTGTAGTCCTCCTCATGCTCGTTCTGTGGGTTCCGGATTGGTGTAAGGAGCCATCTCTTCAGTGGATACCCGGCATCACCTGTATGAGACGAATAAAGGGTGTCAGTGGAATGATAGTGCTAAGTACCCCCCCCCCCCCCCCCTGCAAGGACATTGACGCATCAAATGGGCCACGATGTCATGCATGAAATGAGACTCACCGAGTAGCCAGGATCTGTGCCCTGCGTGTCGCTCCATGTAGCGTGGTATTCTTGTGTTCCTCAGGACCATTGAATCATGGGTAGATCCTGGAAATCTGGCACAACAATGCGTAAAGATCTTGTTGGAGTCACACACCATTTGCACATTGATTGAATGAAATTGTTTCCGGTTGCGGTACTGGACCTCCATGGCATGTGGGACAACCAATTCAACATGGGTGCAGTCGATGGCACCAATGCAACCCGGGATGCCGCCAAGTGCATGGAATCCCACTTTAGCGTTGGTAATCTCCTGGTACGTGCGTGGTAGTGTGATGTGGTCGTCGGCGTGCTTCAGGAGGGCATCGTGCACTTGGAAGAGTGTCCGTGAGAACAGTGGCTGTGAAATGCCATGCAACTGTCCCACTGTGTGCTGGTAGGTGCCTGTGGCCAGGAAGTGGAGTGCAGACACCACCTTCAGTAGGGGTGGGATGGCGGTTGGGCTATCTATCATGCTCACGAGGTCAGCATGTGTCATGTCCACAATGGCGATTATGGTGTCCCGGTCCAAACGGTAGAGGGTGTGGATCTGCTCAGCAGTGAGGTTGAACGGATCGGCTCGGAGGCGTGGGATTGCGGGCCGCCTGCGTGGTGGTGGTGGCAGTGCTTGTGGGCCTTGCTGACCCTGCCTTGCCCTCCTCCTCCTCCTTCTCCTCCGTCTCCCCTGTGCGCCCGGTTGTTGTACCTGTTGTTGTTCGTCGTCTTCTTGTAGTTGTAGCACTTGCAGTGCTATCTGGTACCCCAGGCCCAACATCGCTAGTCCTGCCGGTAGCATTTTGGAGTGGGAGTGGTTGTGGGAGGGGTTTGGGTCTGCAATATATGTGCTGTCGGCCTGTATGGCCTCCACCTGTGCTGATTGAATGAATCTGTGGCAGATGCAATCCCTTCTGGTCGAGCACGGCCCGCACGTAAGGCTGCATTTGGCCGCATGGCATCTTGGGATTGGAATCATGTATCTAATCCCGATGGCAGTGTGATGTACTTTGACTGATCTTCATGCTATGCTCCCATTGTTACACATGCTATGATTGCAGCCGCTTACATACCTGTGAAGAGTCAGTGGTATGTAGGGCTCGATCGATGGCCGACCCTCATGCAGCACAGTAACGTACTTCACCGACGGGCGTGGCGTCCCATTTGTGATTGCAGCCAGTTAGCATCATGACACACAGCCGCACTACATTGATGTAATTGTGAATGCAAGCGTTCACAGAAGCCTTTTCGACGTAATGTTGCAAGTGAGGAATTCGAAGGCCAGCATTTTTGGTTTTGAAGTAGCGGCGAGGATACGCCCACAGGTCTGGCTGGAAATGTAACGTTCTATTGTAGAATGTCCTTGGGACATGGCCCATAACGAGCAGGCAATGAATGATATGAATTGAATGGGATGCGCAATAGCGTAGTGGACGATAAGGCAGGACGTTCCCAAATCCATCTTGCTTCACAACACTACAGATCCGGCCGGGGGCACAGTGGTTTTTGCGGACTGCATTACGCACAGACGCGATGGAAGTTTCACATATTATGTGAGTGAATATTCATGCGTTTTCATTGCGGGATGAGGGAATGATGTGTGGATGCATGGACTGATGAATCCGTTTAGGGTCTGCCATGTACATGGGTTTCTTGGTTCACTCCCCTTCCCCTGCGTTATGTGATGCAAGGCTGCCATAGTGGGACATACGTCTCTCTGCCCTTGTCGGATCCTCCCTGTCTCGACGCGCCTTCATACACTTGTGTCTAGGCACGTTACTAATCCCATGTCATGGGTTCTATCTTGACGGACGCATGCACAGTAACCGACGTTGCCAATGGTGTATTTAGCTCGATTGGTTTCGTTGTGATTCGATACTGGATTAGGGGTGTGTATATTCCTTTGGAGTGGGCTAGCATGCATATGGGTGTGGATTTGGTGTGTTGAATGAAGATTGTAATGCATCATGAGTCCCGTAATGCAATCGGTTGATTTGTGTTTCTTTTGGGTGACAGGTATCTCCTGCCCTATTGCAGATGCCATCTCTACGCCACTCCTCCAGATGGTTTTTACTCTCGACTCCTGCAGCTTCGGGTGAATCAGTGGAGCACCATTTCGATCATATGGGACGATCGCCAATGGGCCACATGCCCTTACGCTGTACTGGTGGCTAGGTGCAACATTTCGGCCTTTCAGCTCGACTAGTGCCTGCCTCATGGGACGGACCTGCGGTTCTTGCCGCTTCCATGTTGCCTTTTGGAACGTTGATGTAAGCCCTGTGTGCCATGATGGTACAGGGCGTCACACAAGTGGAAGCCGGTCAATTATTGCAGATGCAGCCCTCGGTGATGATGGTTGTTTTGGTGGGATTTTGCAAATTGATGTGGGGCCTTTGTCATTTGGATGTGCATTTAAATTGTATTCCGATATTTGTCGTGTTGCGTTGTTCTTTGCAGGTGATGTGGCGATTTTCGCTTTGTGGCGGTATGTATTGCATGATGATCTGCTTTGTGTTCCGCCTTCTGAGTTGACTTGTGTGGTACATGCTTCTGCTGATGGTTGGTTTGTTTACTGGCATGAGTACAGGGCTGGTGCAATCCCCCTCAGGATGCTGTTGTGGATGTTGCCTTGCGCTGGTGGCAAGCGATGGGGGACTACTGTTGTTTTGTGTCATGTGTTCTTGATTTTCATTTTGATGTGTTGTACCTTCACATGCCTGTGCTGCGTCAGTACGGCTATGGTGACATGCCGTACATGGATGCCCACTCACGGGGCGCTTTGAGCCCCTGCATGCTTTTCTACGTTGGCATGCATGGGTGAATAGTGGATTTCACTGGTTGCATAGTGTGTGTACATTGCGCCTGCCAGGAGTTGTGCAATGAGGCCAGGGAGTGGAGTACAGGCACTCAGTGGGCCATTTACGGTTGGTTCGCGTTGCCGTATTTCTCGCCATGGCGGAATGGTACTTTACGACGTGCTTGATGGCGTTCAGTACATGTCCGCTAGGGTCAGAATTCGCGTACCGTTGCGCCATGGCGGTGATTCCGGTTTTGCAAGGCGCGCGTGCGCGTACTTGGTGCAGTTAGCGTTGCCGTTCACTGCGGTGTCGCTAATGGCATCGTACTTTACGGTGACGGGTCATGATCGCAACGAGCGGTGTTCGATGGCGGTATTGCATTTCCGCCATCATTTTTCCATTTCCGCAAGGGTCGTAATGAGGCCCATAGTCTGTGATGGCCCTTTGGAAGGCTGATTTAGACTTCTTTTTCTCCGCTTTTCTTTCCTGGATTCGAAAGTCTATTTGCAAGGAAAGGTCCATGAGAGCCTGGAAGGAGCTTGGGCGAGCTACCCTAGCTAACTCGTCCTTTATTTCTTCATTCAGACCTCTTCGGAAGAAAGTGAAGCTGGCTTCTTGAGACCAATCTGCTTCCTTTACAAGTTGTTTAAAACGGGTCAAATAGGTAAGCATATCCTGGGATCCTTGTTGAAATTCGAGTAGACTTTCTTGAGCATGTGCACCTGCTCTGGGCGATCAAACATGGCCTTTAGAGCTTCGACAAACCCATCATAATCATCCAGGAGGGCGTCGCCCGAATTGACTATGGGGGTTGCCCAGGTCAAAACATTACCAGTGAGGTGTGAGATCATAAAGCCCATCATTGCTCTGGGAGTGGAAAAGTAGTAGGGCTTGAAGTTGAATTGCACTAAACATGAATCAAGGAAAGCACTGAGGGTCTTTGAAGAACCATCATATTTGTCCACTACTCCTCCCAATAACACGCTTTCCTTAGTTGCAGAGTCACGTGACAAGACTAGCTGTTTTAATGCAGAATTCTCAGCCTTAAGGTTCTGGACCTCCGTGGTTAATTCCTACATGCCTCGCATGAGGTCTTGAACTGCGGCTTCCATCTCTGTATCTGTATCGTTTTTTAGGCGTCTCAATCTGTCGCAAGTCTCTCCCCTTCTCACCTGCTTTTGTTGTTTGCTTGTGACTTTCTGTGATGTCTTCTTTCTCATGGTCCCGGATTTGTACAAACCCATGCGCTGGTCCTCGGATTCCAGCGTGAGGTTTGCAATCCAAATCCCGGGTACGTTCAGAAGTCCAGGGCGGATACCAGGAAGGAATGATGCTCGCACTCGGAGGCACGGAACGCTGTGATCCGAGCGCGAATGAAAGTCCAGGAAGTTCGGAGGTAAGGTAGAGGAATGGGAGGAAGGAGAGGGAATTCAAGGAACCGGGAACCAGGAATCAGAAGAAAGCCCAAGCGAACTCCGGCAACACACGTCCAACTACAGCAAGCGGTAGCGTTGAGACGCGGAGAGCCGCGGGGGCGTGTCTGTTTTGTAGAGCGTACAGCGTGGAGCTTAGAGACTGGCCAGCAGCGTTCCGTTAAAAGCCGCCATGTTGGAAGGATCACTGTATTCAATCCCCTATGGGTCAGGGACCAGGAAGTCCAGAAGGGACGCAGACAACGGTTCATGACCGGTAGATGGTTCATCAGCTTCCTCAAAGCTAAGGTAGCTCTCTCAGTTTCTTCTGGTTCACTCTCTATCAAATGGGGAAATAGAGCCCTTTCAAGAATTCCCTGTGCAATTTTGTCGCCACAATGTACTTCAAATGAGTTTTGCCATGATTCTGTAGGAGAACCTTTATGTCTCCCTGGAAGTCGGGTTCTATGATGCCCGCTAGGACTTCCAGACCGAACTTCAAGGCCAGGCCAGATTTTAGAGCCAATCATATATAACACCCAGGAGGGGGAACTAGGACTAAGTCTGTGGGAATCATCCCTCTTTTCCCTGGACGGATAGTAGCTTCTCTGCTGTTACAGATATCAAAGCCTATGGATTATTTCACAGTGATAGAGGGATCTGAGGCTCTATAACTAAGCTTCTTGAATTTTAGGGTTTCCCAATTTGTCTCAATTGAGTCGCATTGTAGACTTGTATAGCTGGGCTGATGTAGAATCCTGATAGGCTCACTGATAGAAGCAAATGTGCATCGACGGAGCATTATTGAGCCTATCAGGACTCTAAATCAGCCCAGACCCACAGAGGGCAGCTATACAAGTCTACTTACTAGGGCCTATACAGGACTGGACAGCCCAGGACCCATCGGGCATCATTCTAAATACACTAGCCTTGAAAAGGACCCTAGAGGTCGAAACACGTGTCGGCTGACCACATAAGACCACATGTCTGTTTTAAATTAACAAAACCCAAGCTGTTTTCACCCAACCAACTGTGTGGATATTCATCCTTCCTAAAGAAGTGCAGGGATCCGGGACTCTACTATTACTCTTTACAAAAGGAGGTGAGGGCACCAACTCCAACAACCTGTAACCTTGCTGCTAAACAACCAATTTACTATACCTTAGAGCAAAGCGCTTGGAGTGTTCCACACTAGGGCCTACCCCTCTTCTTTATCTTCTATATGAACTGTGCCTGTATGTGTTGGAGATGTATGGGATACATTACTCACTGTAATAATATTTCTGATGCTTGTATCTGCTTAGATCACATGCGGTGAATAGGCCAACATCTAGTGGAAGCTGCAGAGTATTACAGTTAGTTTTTGAAATTCCAAAAGGGACGTCGACAGGGTGTGCAAGTAATACTATCCTTAGTGTGACGTCCACTATAACCATGATCCCTCACCCGTCGAGGTGCCTCAGATTGTTATTTTTCTGGCATGAGGTGTAGCGTGAGTACAGTTGTATCCAAGCAGATACATATTAGACAAGCTCATAAGCATCCATGTGCCTTATCTCCGAGGGGAGGAAGGGTGGGCGCATGTGAATCTAAGCAGATACAAGCATCAGAAATACGATTACAGTGAGTAGTGTATCCCTTTGAGGCTTGTGGAATCTGCTTAGATCACATGCTGTGCATAGATTAGCGAGCAGTGTTAGAAGAAGGTGGTGGGATGTGAGAAGGTTCATGGGTGAACAAATGTCTTAGAACCGCTTGTCCCACTTGTGTATCTGTCTTGGAATGAGTGTCAATGCAGTAGTGCTGAGTGAAAGTGTGTATTGAGCTCCATGTAGCTGCTTTGCAAATGTTGCCGAGAGGGACATTTGCAATGAAAGCCAGAGTGGCTCCAGTGCTCCTTGTGGAGTGAGCTCTGGGCGTAAAAAGGCAGTGTCTTGTCTGGTAGGGAATAGCACAATTGTATACATCTGAATATCCACATAGAGATGGCATTCTTTGAAATGCGGTCCCCTTCTCTGCCTGGCGCCATGGAGACAAACAGTTGATCTTTTTTTCTTAGCGGTCTGGTCTTGTCTAAATAGTAGAGGACTGCCCTCCTCACATCTAGTGTGTGGAGTTTTATCTCAGCTGAGCTGGTGGGTTCCTGGAAGAAAGCCGGGAGCTCAATAGGCTGGTTTACGTGAAATTTAGAGATGATTTTAGGGGAGAACTTAGGGTGAGTACGTAAAACCAGCTTGTTTTTGTGTAAAACAAAGAAAGAATCCTGCACTGACAATGTTTGTATTTCACTAACTCTTCTTATGGAAGTGATGGCCACTATGAAGGCAGTTTTATAAGTCAGGTGTTTGAGACTAGACTTGTGCATCGGCTCGAAAGGGGGTCCCATGAGCTTAGCGAGTACAACATTGGCGGTGGGTTCGAAATTGGAGGGTGGAGTCTCTATACTCCCTCCATGAATGCTTTGATGACAGGTACCTTCCACCATGAGACTTTATTGTGGGAAGTGGTATAGGCTGACAAAAGTCGCCAAGTGGACCTTTAAGGAGTTGAATACTAACCCTGCATCTAGCAAGTGAAGCATATAAGTTAGAATGTGGGAATTAACTATGGGGTTAATTTGCTTAGACTGGCACCAAATTACAAATCTCCTCCACTTGTCAAAATAACAGTGCCTAGTGTTAGGCTTTCTTGATTCTTTTAAGATATCCATACATCTTTGTGGAAGATTACGATGTCCAAACTCTATGACCTCAGGTGCCATGCTGCCAAGTTCATTGAGTGAGTTTGAGGATGCATTGTTAGTCCCCAGTGCTGAGTGAGCAGATTGTACAGGCACGCGGGTTTGATGGGATCACACATCGCCAGTTTGCGCAGATGTGGATACCAGGGTTGTCTTGCCCACATAGGAGCAACTAGGATGAGCGTCACCTGTTCCTTGTGGATCTTGTTTACCACTTTCCTCATTAGAGGTGTTGGGGGAAAAAGCGTAAGCAAATTTCCTTGACCAGTTCATCCATAGGGCATTACCCTTGGAGCTGGCTGCAGGAACCTGGACGCGAAGTCTGGGCATTGTCTGTTTATGCTTGTAGCAAACAAGTCGATTGTGGGGAAACCCCATTGAGAGAAGAGGTGTTCTACTACCCCTGCATGTAGTTGCCACTCGTATTCTTCTGGTAGGGGATCTCAGCTCAATGAGTCTGCGAGAGAGCTGAGTTCCCCTGGAACGTTCTGCGACGAGAGGAATATTTTCTGTTTGAGTGCCCATTTCCAAATTTGTTGTGCAAGCCTCGACAGATTTGGAGAATGTGTGCCCCCCTGTTTGTTGATGTAAAACATCGCTGTAGTGCTGTCTGTCAGGTTCTGCACAGATTGGTTCGCTAGGTGAGGTTCGAACACCTGAAGGGCCTTGAATACTGCCAGTAGTTCTAGCAGATTGATGTGGTTCTGTGCTGCCATGTGAGACCACAGACCCTGAGCTGTGTGGTGAAGGTAGTGAGCTCCCCACCCATCGAGTGAGGCATCCATCGTGACAATCGCTTGTACTTCCGGATCGTAGAAGGGTTTTCTCTTGTCGACCAGTGAAGATTTTGTACTAGTGTTGGCGAAACGACCACTAGATCGTCCCACTGACCACTCGCCTGAGACCACTGTTTCGCCAACCACTCCTGCATGGGTCGCATGCGCAGTCGTGTGTGAGGAACCAGGTAAATGCAAGATGCAATAATGCCTAGCAAACCCATCGCTTTGCGCACCCTTATCTGGCGGCCGGCCTAATAATGTGGTATTTTCAGTAACATATTTTGGACTCTTTCCTCTGATGGAAAGACCAACCCCTTTTGTGTGTTTATGACAGCTTCTAGGAACTGTTTGGTTGTGCTTGGCACAAGGCTTGATTTTCTCACGATGGACAAGCCCAATCAGTAGGTTGATAGTTCTCTGAATGTTTTGCCTGCAAATTAGGGAGGACTTCCCTGTAATCAGCCAGTCGTCCAGGTAAGGGTAAACTGGGATTGCCTCCCTGCGAAGGTGTGCTGCCACCACCGCCAGTACCTTTGTGAATACCCTTGGAGCAGATGCTATTCCGAAGGGTAGCACTTTGAATTGGCAGTGCTGATTCGCTATCTTGAAACGCAAGAATCTTCTGTGCGCTGGGAACATTGAAATATAAAAAAAAGCATCTTTCATATCCAATGTTGCCATGTAATCCCCCTTTTTTAGTAGCGTAGTCATGCAGAACTTTTGCGGCTTGACATATTTGTTTGCAGGGCGCAAATCTAATACTGGGCGCATTGTTAGATCTTTCTTTGGCACAAGGAAAGTAAGTTGAATAAATACTGTTGTTTACCTGATGATTGACCGGGACGACTTTCATGGCGTCCTTTAGTAGAAACGTGGCGACTTCCTCGAGAAGGATATGCTGGTGTTCCTTGGAATGGGTCTTTTGTCGTGGGGGGTGGTTCCTGGGTTGCCTGAGGAGTTCTATGCAATATCCGCCTGTTAGAATGGACAGCACCCATCTGTCTGTGGTGATTGCCTCCAATGTGTGGGTGAAGGTGGATATGCGCCCTCTTACTGGAGAGGCATGGGAGGGCACCTGGAGCGATAGTCACTGCTTTTGAGGTGGCGTGCCACCTCGGGAGGAGTTGCCTCTACCGCATCCGCGGGATCTGCACACTGCTCGAGTAATTCTGAGAGGACTGACCCTGATTGTTTCCCCAGGTAGTACCTTGGCTCTGGGTATAAGTAGAACCCCTCTGTGAATTTTGGCCGCGTGAGCGACGAAAAATCCCCTTTCCACTCTGGCCAGTAGGTCTATTGGTAAATTAGCCCAATGACTTGAGAGTATCGTATTCTTCTTTGGCCGTCTTTACGGTGTCCTCAACAGCCTTGCCAAAGAGCACATTGGGCTCAACAGGTATGTTGATAAGGGTAGCTTGCGTCTCTGGTTTAAAACCCGACTCACGCAACCAAGCGTGACGCTTGATAATCGTCCCCTCTGCTATTATCCTGCCTGCGTTATCCACGGCATCCATGTTGGTTTTTAATAAGCAGCTTGACACTGCTCTGCCTTCTGCGGCTACCTGGGCAAGCTGAGACCTAAGTGGATCCGGGGCCCAAGATAGTAAAGCCTAGACCTCCTCCCATTTGTGGCAGTTGTAACTGGCCAACAGGGTCGAAATGTTGACAATCCAAGTCTGGAATACAGCGGAGGATGCCACTTTCCTGCTCATCGTGTAGAGTCTTTTGCTTTCCTTGTCAGGCGGGCCATCAGAGGAAGCTAGGGGAGTACCAGCCCTCTTCCTTGTTGTAGTGACAACTAATAAATCGGGCTTCAGTTGCCCTCTGATATACAGCGGGCCAGAAGGGGCAGGTCTAAACAGTTTCTCTATGCGGGCGTTCACTGCCCGCATAAGATTAGAGGTTTCCAGCAATGGCTGTATTTTTCACTGAATGGACAAGAGGAGAGGGATAAACTGTGTGACAGCCTTCTTATCTCGTAGGATTTCTTCTACAAAATCCTTATCTTGCTGTACTTCCCAAGTCTCTATCTGAAAATGCTCGGCCGCCTTGATGAGCACTTCATTTGGAAGGGGATGGTTGTCAATGGGTGAGTCCATGACTGGGGGATCCTGATCAACAGGACAGTCTATGGGATACATATTTGCCTCGGGGTCAACTTCAGGGTCTTCATCATCCCCGTAATAAAGGTCTGCTGCATCATCCCCGTAATAAGGGTCTGCTGCCTCTTGAAAAGAGAGGTCTTCATGGTTGGAGTACGGGTCATAGAGATCAATGACTGTGCCCTGCACTGGAATCTTTAGGCGAGTGTTAGGGAGAATTCTCTGTTTACGCTGAATATCCTAACCTAGTGAGTCCCCCAGCAGCTTTGCTGGATTTCTGGAGTTTGTTTTTTTCTCCTGCCAAGAGTGAGACTCTTTTTCTCCCACTCTTGGACATGATTTATGGTGTTCCTTTGACTGTTAATGTGTTTTATGGGCTATGGGGTCCTTTACTCCATAGGGTCTCAGGTGTTTTTACTATGTGTGTTACACAGCACCCTCCGTGCAGTGACACAGGGATGTCATAGTGACACCCCACCATAGACTCCATACCCTGGGACTGACTACTGTCTCCCAGGGCATGTAAAGTCACCATTGGCTTTACTGGTCCCAAATTATGAACAGAAACCAGTAAAAACCATCATATTGTGGACATACTGGTCGGGGCAATTCGATTGCCCCAGGGTCTGTTAGTCGAGGAGGCACGTCTCCGTCCCCCCTGATCGAGTTTTGGCTGGTGGCAGTGGATACTACTTTTTATATTCGACCACAAATATATCCCTATGAGATTTTACCATTGTTCGAGGCTACCAACTTTAATTATTTAATTCTCATAGCCTCGAACATACCGCCGGTTGATTTATTTAATATTAATTTGGCGGTTGGTATTTTTTGCCAGGACTCGATTCTAAAATGGCGTTTGTGTTCTCTTCTATGGCTCCAACCCAAGTCGAGCCCTTTGTTCCACTTTTGGCGGGCTTCTCCACAGAAGCCTCCAAAAGTGGTGCCACTCTGTCTGGGTACCACAGGGGGTGTGGGAGGGGGTTTAGGCACCCTGGACTAAGTTACCTTGGTAACTCAAGTCGCACTCTTGTGTGATTGGCCCAAGTGGTGAGCCGGCCGGCTCACCACTTAGCATGTTTGATTGACAGCTAGGCTGAGTGAATGGGGGGGGTGTTGCATAAAAGCAAGGCTTTGGGGACTGGAACTTCAGTTGTCACCACAGGACCTGAGAATCCGACGAGGGAGAACCTGAGCCAACCTGCTACGACGATACCACCGGTGGAGCCCTGCGGAACCGACTCACCACTTCCCGACGACAGAGAAGATCTCCCTGCTGGAGAGTCTTCTTCCCCTGACTGGTGGGCACAACCAGTTTACCTTCTTTTCCTTGCATCCCAGGACGTCTTGGGGTCGAATTGCCCGTGCCAAGCACCCCGGCAATCGGATAGCCACTTGCCACTGGACCGCAAACAAAAGGACCGCTCCTTTTAACTGAGAACTCCGCAGCTGGTTTCTTCCCTGGCAGTGCAACAGACTCCTGTCTTCCTCCCCGACGAGATCCTCTCTTCCCCCGGACGAAGCACTGACTTGCATCCGCTGCCAGGAACAACTGCCCCCGCTGGAGTATTCTCACCACTTTAAGGTACCGTGTCCGCCAGGCCTCCCTTTCTAAAGACTGCTACAAGGTAATAATAATCCCTTAACCTTCTGGAATGGGCTGGCCGCCTTGACCATCTAACTGGTCCCTTTCTTTTGGTCCAACTCTTTCTGAACCTTCTCGAGACTTTTGTGCACTTTTCAACCGTGTGACCTTGGACACATTTCGTTCTGATCCTCTTGAAGTGGATCCGGCTTTCTGAACTCTAACTTCACTGTTTGATTCTGCCTTCCTCTCATGCTGTGTTCTTGTGAAAGTGTTGGGATCTGTTTCAATTTATACTCTGCCTTTCTCTCCCTTTTAAGCCGAATTATTAGAGTGCCATCTGCGTTAAGCGCTCACCGCTGTCTGAGAATAAGTGGGGCTGTACTTAAGACTTGTCTAATATTCTTTTAAGGGAGTGTATATCTTTTAGTGACCGTGTTTTTGAACTGCTTAATATTAGTGCCTGTGTGTTTTATTAGATGTGGTTTCAAATAAATAATTATATCTCTTTTACACCAAGCTCTGGTCAGTGTTTGCTTGTTCTACTGTGTTCTTTTGACCTATTGTGAATACTCTGTATACTGCCTAACTCTTCTTGAGGGAATTCTGACTGCTCAGCCACAGCTACCAAGTGAATCTGTGTGGTACAGACTGCTACCATGTGGGTTTACTGCCAAACACCTGTAGTCTTAAATCTTTTGCAGTGGTCCCAGAGGGAACTGCACTGGTTTCTGCCTAACAGCGAAACCTCTTAGCAGGGGGTTGAGAAGGGACCTGTGACCCAGAGGGTGCTGTAGTGGGGGGAGTGAAGTAGAAACTCTGAAAATAGGCAGGGTCCTTTTCATAGAAGTTGGCCATGCAGGACATCCTCCTCATGACCCTGTCTATATCCTCAGCCGACCATTGTGCCGAACTAGGAATGACCAACGGTTGGGAAGGGAGCCCTAAGTCTTCATCTGTTGGAGGAAGTAACACATGCTATTCGGGCCTAGACTCCTGAGATTTCTCCCTATGATGGGTTTTCTCCCTATGAAGGATTTTCGCCCTATGAGGGGACTTCTCTCTATGAGGGGTCTTATAGGGCTTCTTCTTGGACTCTTTCTTCCTACCCTGGCCCCCTGATGGGTGTTTCCCCGACTGATTGGAGCCTAATGCCTGATTTGAAGGAGAAAGTCGAATTTCGGGTGCAGGCTGAACCAGAGCCTCGTCTGCTGACGATCGGCCTCAGTGGAAGTTTTTTGCGCCACATCTGTACCGTCCTTCGACGTCCGGGGCCTGTCATGCAGCGTCTCGAACGAGAGTGCCCAGAGGACAGAGATTCCATGGACCTTTCCCTGGAAGTCGTGCACTGCCGTCTGCTTGACACGTGTGTCGAGTCTCAGCTTTGGGTTGTGTGCTTAGTGGTGGATGAAGTGATAGCGCTTCCGCTGTCGGGTGTTGTCCCCATAACAAGGCCGCCCGCCTGTCTTCCAGGTCAGGGCCCTGTGCTTGGGTAACTGAAGCCACCCCGTCACCTTCGCTGTCAGAAACCGTGGTGTTGCTGCCGTTGCTGAAATTGCCTTCTACTTCCATGGCCTCGAGCTGCCTGGCGTAGTGGGCCCAGCGTTTGGTAGATCGTTCCTTCGAAGTTTTGGGCTTAAAGAGCCTACACGCTCGACAAGAACCCTCGACGTGGTCTCTCGAGAGGCACAGGTTACAGACTAGGTGTTTATCGACCCACGGAAATGTCCTATTGCACTTGGGGCAGAAGTTAAAGGGGGTCTTGTCCATAACAAAAGGTTACGGAAGCTAGTCAAATGTAGTGTAAGAAAAGGGGCATATACATTCTAAAATGACCTCCTGCCTCTCTCCCTACTGTGTGGGCCGAAGCCCGGGGCGGCCTTCCAAGGCCGAAACTGATCCGTCGCGGGAGTCTTCCGACGGTCATTATTCTTGTCCTCATCTGCGTGATGTTTCGATAGTCTGTGGTATAAAGGATAGAAAGAATAAACTATCAGTAATTGTAAATTAGTAAATGGCTATAGGCCGAAAGAGGAACTCCGATATAAGCGTCCGTCTAGAATGGCGGAAAAAATAATCTGAGGGACCTCGACGCGCAAGGGATCATGGGTACAGTGGACGTCACACTAGGGATAGTATTACTGGCACACCCTGTCGACGTCCCTTTTCGAATATTGAAAAAAAACAACTGTAATACTCTGCAGCTTCCACTATATGTCGGCCTATGCACAGCATGTGACCTAAGCAGATTCCACAAGCCTCAGAAATGTTCATACATGTACACTAATATATGTATGAAAACTCACACCAAAGTCAGGACTAACGTTGAAGTAATTTTCCATATGTATATAAAATGTAAACTGCATACACGTACAAATTGTAAATATTAGATATGCCTCCTAAATTTTATACTCCTCCATATAAAAGTTTACATCAAAGTCAAAACTCACTTTAATATGAGTTTTCATACATACATGAGGGTTATAGGACATGTGCATTTCATATGCCTTCACGCCAAACTCTATACAGTATTTATGTATACACAGATTTCAAACACTTACACACCAAACACACTTATGCCACACGCACATTTGACACACACACTTATGCCACCTATCACCTATCTACAGAATGGCTGGAAGACATACAGTATAAATGAATGAACATCTTCTACAAGTACTGAGCACGCATATATATTAAATGTACAGTATGTACGATTGCACTATGTATAAAAATGCAAATCAGAACTAACCTTGATGTTAATTCTCATATGTATGTATGAGGTATATGAGATGTAAATTGCATACATGTAAGAAATGTAAACCATATGGCTTATATGCTATAGGGTAATACACTGATACTTCATACACTGATACTACATACATACATATAACATACACGCATACATTATACACCAAGCTTCTCACAAAAATTAGATATAAAAACAATTCTTTAAAAATAGTTACTGTTACTTTAACAAAACGTAAAGTCTACAAAGAGTGTGAATAATTATGTGAAGGTAAAATAGGGGAGTGGCTACAGTGCCATGCGATATGTTGAGATTTCCATGGGCTCCTGCTGATCCGGAAAGATCCTAAGGAAATACGGTGGTCACAGAATGCGGTGCTGACCTACAATAAACATACAACTACATAAAGGAGTGAGGAGCTGGACTAAAGAAGCTGGAGGCTGCTCGGGCACAGGATTCTGTATGCGAGCAGGAGAAGCACTGGAACTGCGGGCTGCACACTAAACAAAATGGCAGACGCATCCGAACAAAGGACCGGGTGGATGGACCCCTGCAACACTGAAAGGCAAGGAGCGTGAGCATCGAGTGGAGGGTTAAACCAGGTCAGCGGCTGTTGTACGGCATAGATGAGCCCCACTGGGCTAGCGGAGAATGAGCAGAGTGGAACGTAACCAGCGGGCGCAAGATCCCCTCTGCAGAGACGAGGTCGAGCAGGGATGTCAGGATAAAAGGCAGAAGTAATTTCCGAGGTCGGAATAGGCAAAGTTGACGTGGAGGGCTGAGCCTCAGGCGGACCAACGGAGTCAGGGAAACTGTGCTGGTGCAGAAGCCTGTAAGCCTCGGCAGGTGCCCGCAGAGCTCTGTGTATGCTCAAGCTGTCCACGGCTGTAAGCAGACAATGCGAAACGCCAAGCAGATAAGGGATACATTGTAAGAACGAGCGGGGCAGAAGAAATGGAGCGTTGACATGGACACTGTATTCAAGGTGTCATGACTCGCGTACCGTGGAGGCTGTGGACGACATGGAAAAGGGGCTAACGGCCTTCACGGGAAGCGTAAGCAGCGGTCTAGTTTTTCTTCGGTTGGTCCTCGTCGCGCCCGGCAGTACAAGTACACACCCTCCGCAGCGCGACAACGCGTTGCAACCCTTGTTCGTTCTGGGTTTACATGCTTGTCTCCCGCTCCTGTCCTCCAGTGCTTTCAGCAATTTCCCTTCTCCCCTGCTTTCCGTCCCCTCCCCTTGGCTCCTTTCTATTCTATGTGCCGGCTGCCTGCTAGCTGGAATCCCTGTCTTGGCTGCATACCTTCTTGCTCTCCTTGTGCTTCCCTTTGCGGCTCTACTTTCCGGCTGTTTCAGCCTCCTCGGAACTGTTGTCTACACTACGATGGTTTTCCGCGGCAGCTTCCGGATGCCTTAAGCTCCCGCTTACTAGTCAAGTATTCTCAGCCTCTACAGAGCAGTTATCAACATCGCGCTCAAGCTTCACTTCATCTTCAGGAGTCTTGTTCACTACATGATTTCTCCAACAAGCAAGTTCAGTCATCCAGCGCAAAACCAGGGTTTTTTAGCATGGCTTTTCCCTGGTGTTGGGGCTTGCTCCCTGGGGGTCCCACTGCTAAGCTGTTAGCTTTCTGGCAAGGTGCCTCCAGTCAAGCTCGTCCTAAGAACATCATAAAAAAGCCAGAGACTGCTTGAAGAGAAAGGAGGACCATATCTTCAGAGGATTCTTCGGAGGACCTTAACACAGGTGAGGAGAGGAGGAGGTCGGTTTAGGGATAAAACAGAGAGTCCCTTCAGTAGGTTCTGAGAGTTCCCCACTGAGTTCTGAGACAAGGCAATGAGCGGAGGCGGATTGAGAGCTAATGAAGGACACACAAGAAACATTGTTACACTCTGTTTCGCTCCAGAAACGGAATTACTTGGGAGTGAACCGCAGGTGCAGGCACGGACGTGTCAATAAACAAATAACGAACTTGGCCCTCGCTGAGCAGCCCAGGCGAGAGGCACACAAAGTGAGATCCGGAGAGGGAGAAAACCACAGGTCGGTGGCGAACAGAGTGCTCTGAGCAGCTTCCATAGCAGCCTGAGAGAGGACTTGGATGGGGGCAATACATGCTCAATATACAAGGGGTGTAGGTCTCAATATAGATTGACCCAGTGAGGCAAATGAACAAGTGCAGAGGAGAGGCAGAGAGCACTGTAAAGCTTCAAGATCAGTGAATGGTGCCAAAGGAGCACTGGTAGAGACTGTATTGACATCCCTTTGGCCGACCCCATATATACTAAGGTGGCTCAACGGACAGCACAACATAGCACATGGTTACCTCTCTGAAATCTACAGACTTCATCGAGACTATGCTGCTGCAGGAAATAGGTCCAGACGTCCTCACAGAGGGCTTCACAGTGGAGCGAGCACACCGAGCTCTGGTAAGGAGGCCGCCACCTGGAGCTCAACCTCGGCCTATAATAGCCCAGATACCCAACTATAAAGACAGAGAGAAAATCCTTGAACGTTTTCACAAAGGCGGCACAATCAGGAGGGCTTCGGCTGACATCACGGCATACCCAGAGTATACTTTCTTGGTGCAAAAGCAGAGGATGAGCTATACGGCCGTCAAAAGGAGGTTGCGACGTGCGAACATTAAATACATGCTACTGTATCCAGCCAAGTTAAAAGTCCTATACAAAGGCAGAGCTATCTTCTTTGAGACTCCAGAAGAGGTAAGTAAATGGATGGAGGAAGCGAACCTGATGGATGTGGTGGATGATCAGCCGAGTGGTAAAAAGGACATGCTGGAGGGTAACTCCTAACCAATGTGTAATTATGGGGCCACTCGTCCATAAGACATTGTTGAGCACAAGTGTAAAATGGAAAGTCATAAATGCCGTTACCAGAATGGTTTATTTAGCAGGAACCATGAGTGCAGGTCCTTACAACGATCGCACAAGGAGGAATCAGCCTATACCCCAAGCGAGATTACAGGAGTTAGGATACTAGCAGTTACGTATCCTCCTGCTGCACCCCGAACTCCTGTACAAGTACCTGGGATAGGGGTGAGACACAGGGATGCCAGAGCACCTAATATGGAGCTGGGCAATTGTTGGGAAGGGGGGAGGGACGGGAGTTGGGGTAGTTAGAGGGGAGTTGGCTTACAGATACGCACACAAATAAACTAGCAATCGTGACGGGTGGGCTGGGAGAATGAGTACCATCGGAGGGGATGGGGGAACTTAAATTACCAAACTGGAATGTCAGGAGCATGAATAGCTATGTTAAGAAAAAAAGAGTAATGGTATATTTGAAACGTCAAAAAATAGATATAGCTTGCAGGAAACTCATCTTACTAAGGAATGGCAAGATACCTTGGCACGGAAGTGGGAAGGGGTGACCTTGGGCTCCACATATTCAGCATATGCCAGAGGGGTCCTAATATGGGTGGCATCATCAGTCGCATTAAAGGTTCTTCAGACCTTCCTGGACACGGAAGGCAGGATGATAGTGTTACGGGAAATGGTGGAAAACAGGGAAATATGTATTATTAATACGTATGCTCCAAATCACGACACTGGAACCTACTTTAAATCCCTATATCCCAAGATAGGTTTGTACAGCGATAGTGCTTTAATAGAGGGAGGTGATTTTTCCTGTACGTTAGACCCTACAATGGATAGATCAGATGGCAAATTCACTCAAAAGCTCTAAACACGATATTACATGCATTTCAGTTGGCTGACGTATGGAGGACAATGTGCCCCCTGAGCAGAGTATACTCTCATTACACGGCTCCCAAGAACCTCTACACAAGGTTAGATTATGTGTTTACAGGGGAAGAAGCCTTGGGAGAGTTCATACGGGCCGAATACAAAGCAAAAGTCCTTTCAGACCACGCCCCTCTGTTGGTTATGTGGCAGCAGTTAAGGATACAGGGTTTCGAGAAAACCTGAGGGAAGAAGTGAAGGAATCTTTTGCGTATAATACAGGCAGTGTAGACTTTGCAGGCCCACTATGGGAGGCCTTTAAAGTAGTAGTGAGAGAGGCGGCTATTGCAAAGTCCAATGGGATGCAAGACGTCGTTTCATGGCATCTACAAAAAGCAGAAAGACAGAACAGAAGCTAAAGAGCGAACGGGAGATAGGTCCCGAGAGTGTAAATGGGAGGCGATGAGAGCGATTGTGGGATGAGACGGGGTATTGTGCGAGACGAAAGCCGGGGTGAACAAATGTTTTTATGATTATTATAAGCAGTTGTATGAGGAAACCTCGGAGTGTAACATGTCAGAGATTGAGGAAGCACTATCAGAGATTAGACTCCCCAGGCTAAACACGGAAGAGAAAGACAATCTAGAAAGCCCCATCACCATAGAAAAACTAGAGTATGCGATAAAGGAACTACCAACCGGTAAAGCCCCAGGAGCGTATGGGCTTCACAGTGAATTCTATAAAGAATATAGAGCGGAAGTCCTAGCGCCACTGCTAGCAATGTTAAATGAGGAGCTGAACATAGGCAGGTTGCCATGGTCTTTAAGAGAGTCGATAATAGTTCCCTTGCTCAAACCAAACAAGCCGACCACGGACTGTGGCTCAGATAGACCCCTTTCATTATTGAATCAAGATTGGGAAGATTCTGACAGCCCTAATGGCAAACAGACTTAAGCTGGCTATCGCCAAGCTTATACATTCAGACCAAATTGGATATGTCCACATAGAAATATTACAAACAACCTGAGAAGATTACACCACATAATACATTGCACCCAAGGAGATACGCAACATTTAGCAGTGGCGTCACTCGATGCAGTAAAGGCGTTTGACTCAGTCAGATGGCCGTGGCTATTAGCGGTGCTTGAGAGATTCGGTATTGGTCCCACATACATCAAGTGGGTGCAGTTGCTATACAATGAATCGATAGCAAGAGTTAAAACAGGCACAACCATCTCTGAACAATGGCAAATAAGCAAGGGCACAAGGCAGGGATGTCCGTGGTCCCCAATGCTTTTCATTTTAGAGCTGGAGCCATTAGCGGTCTATTATGGCAAGGCTGGCATAGTCACGCAGGAAGGTCAGCATCTGATTTCATTGTACGCAGATGATATGCTTTTGTACTTGCAGCACCCCGAGACGAATTTGCAATACATCCTAGATGTGTTGGAGCGCTATGAGGTTTTGTCAGGTATAACTATCAACCCACAGGGGGGCGTGGCCAGCAGCCATGTAAGGAGGACGTGTGACCTGAGAGCTCCTGCAGATCTGTTAACAAATAAGCTTTAAAATATCAAAGTTCGTACTTTCAAACAGTGCAGAGGAAGCAAGAGACGTGTGAGAAGGAACAAGTTACTTACCTGTAACTGTTGTTCTCCAGCATAGGTCTGGCATGGATTCACATGCTCATGAATATTCCCCGTCGTCAGGCTGGGAATCCTCGGTAAAGAAAAAATCAGTATCAGTTTCGTTTCTGATCTGTCTTTCTTCGTAGTAACCAATCACTGATCTCTGGGTCAAACTGCCCCCAGCCAATGACTGCCCTCCCCTAAGCCCCGCCTCTGGCAGCCATCCTCAGATTTGGTAGCACGCAAAGTGGCAGTATGACCAAGTGAAGAGCCGCAGAGGGGTAGGCGGGAGGGTTCGCATGTGAATCCATGCCAGACCCATGCCGGAGAACAACAGTTACAGGTAAGTAACTTGTTCCTTCTCCAGCTTGGGGTCTGACATGGATTCACATGCTCATGAATAAAAGAATACATAGCAGTATACACATGCACAACCACGGGAAGTGGCAAAGGCTCAAAATTAAGCATTACATCCAAAACTCAACATTAAGCAACTCTTACCTCCTCACCAGGCTCACCTTAGGCGAACAGGTTGCGCAGAACTGCTTGGTCGACCCTGGACTCCTCCCTGGAGTCCCGATCGACGCAGTAGAATCTAGTGAAGGTGTGCGTCGACCTCCACGTAGCAGCCCTGCAGATGTCCAGCAGGGGCACACCAGACAGGAACGCCGTGGTAGCAGCGATCGCTCTGGTCGAATGGGCTCTCGGACGGCCGGGCAGCGGTCGGTTAGCCAACCGGTGACAGTGCATGATGCAGTCGGAGAGCCATCTGGAAATGGAAGTCTTCGAGAGAGCCTTCCATTGATTCACAGACCCAAAGTTCACAAACAGTTGTGACGTCTTCCGAAACGTGCGGTCCATGTAGAACTTCAGCGCTCTAACTACATCCAGCGAGTGCAAAGTCCTCTCGGCCGGCGTCGAAGGGGACGGGAAGAAAACTGGTAACACCAAGGGCTCGTTGAGGTGGAAGTCCGATGGCACCTTGGGCATGAAGGAGGGGTGCGTCCTCAGCACCACCCTCGTGTCATGAAAAGTCAAGTATGGAGGCTTGTAAGATAGGGCCTGGATCTCTCCCACTCGTCATGCGGAGGTGATGGCCACGAGCAACGTTGTCTTCCATGACAGGAACTTCAAAGGCGCCGAATGCATAGGCTCGAATGGGGCCCCCATGAGCCTGGTCAGCACCACATTAAGCTCCCACGCCAGGGCAGGAGCCTTCACCGGCGGGAACGATCGGAATAGTCCCTTCATAAATTCCTTCACCAGGTGATGAGACCACAGGGACGCCCGTCCCGTAGACCTGGTATATCGGGAGATGGCAGCCAGATGTATTTTGATGGAGGCTTGAGCCAGTCCAGCTTTGGCCAGCGACAGTAGGTATGGCAGTACTTGAGGGGCCGTAATCCGCAGAGGGTTAATCTTCTGTGCACGGCACCAGACAGAGAACCTCTTCCACTTATGACCGTAACATTTAAGAGTTGAGGACGCCCTGGCTTTTGCAAGAACCTCTCTGCAGTCAGCCGGGATATCGTACCCTCCAAACTCTAGTGCTGCAGGAGCCAGGCCTGCAAGTTCAGCGACTAAGGGTTGTGATGGAGAATGGCGCCCCCTTCTCTGGAGAGAAGATCCGCGTCCGCCGGCAGCTTGACTGGTGGGGACGTTGACAAGTCCAGAAGGTCCGCGTACCAGATCTGCCTTGGCCACGCCGGTGCGACGAGGATCATTCTGCACCTGGACTTCTTGAGCTGGTTAATGAGGCGGAGCAGAAACGGCAACGGAGGGATCGCGTATAGAAACAGGCCGTCCCAGGGGAACGAGAAAGCATCGCCCATGCTCCTCGGCTTCGGGAACCTGCTGGCGAACCTCTGGCACTTGTAGTTCGTCGCCGTCGCGAAAAGGTCAATCCGGAGTTTGCCCCATCATCGAAAGAGTCGATCCACCTGGTCCTGACGTAGTTCCCACTCGTGGCACGAGCGCAGCTCCCTGCTGAGTGAGTCGGCGATGGTGTTTTTTATTCCTGCCAAGTGGAAGGGAACCAGAAACATCCCCTGGGCGACGGCCCAGTGCCACAGATCCTGGGCCTCCTTGGATAGGGCTGGAGATCTGGTGCCCCCCTGCTTCCGTATGTAGAACATCGTGGTGGTGTTGTCAGTGAAGATCCTCACCACTTTGTCCTTGAGGGACGGAAGAAACGACTTGAGCAACCAGAACACTGCTCGGAGCTCCAGAATGTTGATGTGGAGAGACCTCTCCTCCGGGAGCCAAAGGCCTCTTGCGTAGAGATCTCTGGTGTGGGCCCCCCAACCCTCCAGAGAGGCGTCCATCGTCGCCGTCTCCTGAAACGCTGGGGTTTGAAAGTCCGTGCCTGTAGTGAGGTGAGCACGGGTATCCCACCATAGGATCGCCCGACGGAACTCCTCGTCGAGAGGGATCCTGTCCTCAAAGCAGCCCGTCGCCTCAAACCAGCGGGCGTCAAGGAACTCCTGTAGCGGACGCATCCGAAGTCTGCAAAGGGGTACAAGATAGATGCATGAGGACATCATCCCAAGGAGGGACTTGATGGACTCAGCCTGGCCAGCAGCACCTTGCCCAGGATGGATGGTCTTCGTCCTCTCCTCTGAAGGGGAGGCTAATTGCCCCACTGTATCGAGCTTTGCTCCCAGAAACAGTGCTACTTGAGACGGAACCAGGTGGGATTTGGGGTAGTTGATGGCGAACCCCAGTTCCGTGAGCAGCCGGACGGTCCTCGCTGTGTGTTCGATGGTGAGTTCTCTTTTCCTTGCCCGGATTAGCAGGTAGTCCAGGTAGGGGTAGACGTGGATCCCCTGCAGGCGCAGCCGCACCGCCACTGGTGCCAGGTGCTTGGTGAATACCCTGGGTGCCGACTTTAATCCGAACGGTAGGGCTCTGAATTGGTAGTGGCGTCCCTAAACCACGAACCTGAGAAACTTCCTGTGCCCTTTTAGAATGGGGATGTGGAAGTAAGCATCCTCCAGGTCCAACGACGATAGGAAGTCGACCTCCGCCAGCTGTCCCAGCACGTGCTGGAGTGTGACCATCCTGAATTTCTGCGCCTTGATGTATTTGGTTAACCGACGCAGGTCCAGGATGGGGCGCCAACCGCCTGTCTTCTTTCTGACGAGGAAGTACCTTGAGTACACTCCGGAGCCCGGAGCCTCCTGGGGACGAGCTCGATGGCACCTTTCTTGAGCATCGCCCTTACCTCCAACAGCAGTTGAGGGATGTGATTCTCCTTCCTGGCCACGGGAGGAATGCGAGGGCACTTCTTTTGGAATTCCAGCGAGTGCCCTTTGGCCAGGGTGTCCGGCACCCAACGGTCGGTGGAGATGGACTCCCACACGCTGACGAACTTTGTCAGCCTGCCTCCCACCGGGGTGCTTCGGTGGGGGCCCGACGACACGGCCGGGTCAGTCTTGCTTGGAGGCGGCCTTGCCGCCTTGGCCTCCTTGGCGACGATGGCGGGATCCCCCTTGCTTGCCGCGACCTCTGTAGGCCTCCTGGGAAGAGGAGCGGGCCGCCTGGCGGTATGTGGAAGAGCCACCGCTGGATCCTTTGGAGGCACCCTGTCTGCCTCCGGAGCTCCGAAAGGGCCGTCGTTGTTGAAGTACCCCTAGGGCCCGGGCCGTCTCCGAGTCGGTCTTGATGGCCTGGAGAGACTCGTCCACCGCCTTACCAAAAAGGTTGTTGCCGTCAAACGCATATCCAACACCCTGGTCTGGATGTCCTGGCGAAAGTCTGTCGCCTTGAGCCATCCTCGTCGTCGGAGGCAAACCCCGTTGCCCAGTTGGCGAAATCCGGTATCGGCAATGTCCGTTGCCACCGTTATGGCGTGATCCGACGCCACCTCGCCTTCCTGCAGAATTTGTAGGGCCTCCGCCCTCTTGTCGTCAGGTAGGAAGTCTAGCAGGGGAGCTATCTTGAACCAGAGCTCCCTGTCGTAGCGGGCCATGATCGCTAAGGCATTGGTCACCTTAATCGTCGTCGTCGCCGACGAGATGACTCGTCGTCCCATGGAGTCCAACTTCTTGCCCTCCCTGTCCGGCAGGGAAGTGGAAGTTGAAGCCGCCGCACCCGCTGCTTTCTTCTTAGCCGCTGCCGAGACGACAGAGTCCGGCGTGGGCTGGGCCCTGAGGCAAAAGGGGGCGGCATCGGGGACTCGGTACTTCTTCTCGTACCTGTCCCTCTTGGCGGGTGTCGTGGAAGGGTTCTTGAGGACAGCAAGCCCCTCGTCCCAGATGTCGTCGAGCAAAGGCACCACGAGGACCGTCTTTCTCTTGGCCTCTCGTCGTTGGTAAAGAAACCCTTCCTTTTTTTGTTCTTCAGGGCAGAGCTGGAAGAGCTCGGATGCCCTGGTTATCATGGCGTGAAAGGAGCCAATTTAGCCGGCTGGTGCCCGAGGGGGGGTGATGACGGGATGTCCGCTGTGTCATCGCCGCCGTTGTCGTCCGTCCCCGTCGCCATATCCTCTCTAGGGTCCGGCGAGGGGGATGAGGGGTCCACAGGCCTTGCGGGCAGGAAGGGCAGAGAGGGGTGAACTCTCCTCCGCTTGTTCGGAGGGTTTCCTGACGGGCCTTGTTCTGGATCCTCCGTCGGGGTCTGTGGTAATCTCGTCCTTATCTCGGTACATAAGGATTGGATCGCCAACAAAATGGCCGCCAAGCTATCCTGGGGCTTGGGTAATGGCTGCGACGGACGAGATGGCCGCTCCACTGGGCCCTCTTCGTCACCATCGTCGCTATCTTCGATCACGTCAGTGGGGACCGTCCTCTAGGATCGAACCTTCTCGAACCTCTCGTTGAGGCCTATGAACCTCTCGTTGAGGCTCTTCTCGGTTTCCACCAGCTCCTCCTCAGAGGCTGATTCCAAGTCTGTAATGGGCACCGCCCCCCCTCTTTTTCCACCAGGGACTTCACAGGGGTCTTAACGATGGGCTGGAAAGAGGATTCCCTCTGCGGTGGCACGGATACTCTGGGCCCAGAGGCCGCTTCCACTGGCGTAGTCTCAGCCGGCTTCGCCAGGGTCGCAGCGGCCACTTCGATAGAGGCCTTTGCCGGCTGGATCAAAGCCCTCACCACCTTAGTTGCGTCCTGGCCTTCGCCTTGGGGGGAGGGTCAGCGCCTCGCTCCCCTTTGAGATCGACCGGGGCCGCTCCAGCAGCTTACCCGGGTTCTCGGACTTCCTCTTCCCCGAACCAGAGCGCTGGCTCGTGGTTGAACGTGCCGAGGAAGTCACGCCCTGCCTGGCAGCCAAAGAGCCCGACCTTTCGGCGCTCCCGGTGCCCGCGGACTATCGGTGCTTGGCCTTCTGTTGGGCCCCCATCGCCGGGGCGCCCTCACAGGACCTACAAGCCCGCTCAGACTTTTTCTTCGCCTTCTCACCTGCTGTGCCCTTCTCCAGCCAGGCGGCGAGGTGGGAACGACGATCTTGTTTGGTCCGTTCTGAAAGGTTCTTGCAGAATGCACAGTCCTTCTCCACGTGCGTCTTGTCCTCATGAAGGCAGTAGATCCGTAATCCGCATCCAGGGCAGCACCTGAACAGCTTGGATCCAGGCTTTCGAGCTTCCCTTGTCCTGGGCAATGTCCGTTGAGGTAGGCCGCAGATCTTCCGGAATCCTCCAAGAAGCGTATACTCGATGAAAACTTCACCCTTGAGGGGCGTAGAAGAATTCCGAAACGGGTCCCCGTTATCGGAAATAGAAACGGTGGAGCTTGAGGCTCGATTAAACCGAAAAAAGAGAAAATCTCCTGAAAAAGCGCGAAAACGCAGCAAAAAAACTCGAGAGCTAAGCACGAGGACTCCCAACACTTGAGCGTGCGGTAAAAATATGAGGATAGCTGCCAGAGGCGGGGTTTAGGGGAGGGCAGTTTGACCCAGAGATCAGTGATTGGTTACTACTAAGAAAGACAGATCAGAAACGAAACTGATACTGATTTTTTCTTTACCGAGGATTCCCAGCCTGACGACGGGGAATATTCATGAGCATGTGAATCCAGACCCCATGCTGGAGAAGATCTAGCGCCAGTGGTGAGCTTCTTACGAGTGTCCTGAGAGGGAAACGTTGTGTCGGAGAAAGTATGAAAGCAACAAACAGAAGATGGTGGCGAAGCAAAAGTGAACGGCACATCTGAAGATATAAGGACTGATACAGAGTGGCGATTGAGGTCCCCAGCACCCCATCTCTGATGGCGGGATAAGAGTATCCTAACTTTTGGAAACTGGATTGGAGGGGTTTGAGATGATCTGTAAGCTACGCCCAGTCCTTTACTGGGCTCGCCTCTGGTCTAACCCTCACCTTCGTAGATACAAAGAGGCAGTTACAGATGTTTTGTCCCAGCAGGGGGGCAGCTCTTTAAAGTGGGCTGCCCATGTGAAAGGATATCTGGGTTTGGAGGATTACTGGTCAAATTCCCCAATCATCACACCAGTTGCAAATGAAACATTCAAGAGCGCAGCAGGGGCAAAGGCACGGGAGGGCATCCAGGGCTTCTGAGCAGCTGGTCGGATATCTTTGAATAAAGACGCGGGCGGGCTGTGAAGAATACCTGGATGTCTCGCCCAGGTGGGAAAGAGCATTATATTCAAAGTTCTGTATTGGAAATGTGCCGACTGCTGCATTTCGGCATAGATGGAATATTGCTGTTTCCGCTTCATGTATCCTTTGTGGTGAGTCTGAAGAGACGGTACAACACCATTTGTTACTCTGTACAGCCATCATGCCTCTGAGGAAGCGCTCCCTGAAGCCTCTGTTCTTAACTTGTGTATGTAGGTCCCTAGCTGGTGCTATGGCAATTTGCCTGGACTCCTCGGATAAGGATTCTGTGCTTGCCACTACAAGTTATCTGAACTGGGCAAGAAAAATGTATATGAGGAAGGCTAAGTTGCTGAACAGTGCTATGGGGTAAAGACATCTTTCAGTACGAGCTGCTATTGTCTGTATAATGTTGATCTGTTTTTATTTGGTTTTAAGGTAAATCACTGATTGCACAATTCTAGTGGAGTCATTATGAGCTAAGCGATTGTGACGATGTAACTAATGTGTTTTTGAACTTTTCTGTGAACTGCTTTTATGACTATTTTGGCGAAATAAAGCAATAAAAGTGAAGTGAAATTAAGTGAAAAGTGAAGTATCCTAGCACTGGCCTCAGGGGCTGAAAGGGGCTCTGTGGCAGAATCTGACGAGTGCGTGGCGAAGCAGAGCCAGGGACCCAGAGCTTGGGGGAAATTGATTGTGGCTGCAGTGCACAGAAGCAGAGGAAGTGATTGTAGGAGAGGCTCTGGTGACACTAGCGAGGCAGACTCAGAATGGATCCACTCGTCTGGAGGAGCCCAGCTGAGGCATAGTCGGACCGCAAGGGTGCAATACCGACGGGCAGTGAGGAGCACGGACGGGTGAACAACTTCTGTAAAATGTGGCTGCCAAAACCGCAGAGGCTAGAATGGTGCCAAAATACGAGGAGTGAGCCAACACGACGGCCAGCATTAAGGAGCAGGGGAGAGACGCAGGCAAACGCTGCCATTGTGTAATCTGCCTCAGAGGGCCACCCCAACCTTGCAAAGCACCGCAGTAGCGAAGCCACCCCACATACACCCCAAAGGGGAGTGTGCCGCCCACAAGACATTACACAGCGGCCCACAGCGCGCCCTCCAATATTTCCAAACCCGTGCGCCCCTGCACATGCTAGCGAAGGCTGTTGCAACACCAAGACGTGCTGGACAAGAACAAATGCATTTGTATGGCTGGAACTACGCAGTGAGCTCAGTAATACTATACATGGACAAAACAACCCCATGGCCCGTGCAGCCTTTGTTTGATACCACAAAGTTGTCACACAGTCCGTAGCCTGAGACCTGCCTCACGTTGGCCCCAATACAGTGGCTAACACAAGAGCTCAACAAAAGACAGCAGATGGTGGAATGCGACATGCCAGCGACTAGGAAGTGACTGCTGCTGTGCAAATAAGGAGCTGGGACCCAGCGTGAGGAGGTTTAAGGGCGGCACGTGGGAACACGGAGTGGTAAGGACACCTCGGCACACGGAAGACCCTGAGTGGAAAAAAGCGAGGTAAAAATTCAGACAAGAACAGTGACATACACCAGTCACATGTGACCAGATAAGGGGGCAAGCACAAATGCAGGTACGGTACAGCAGCCGGAGAGAGGGGACTTGTTACAGGCACGATAGCCTGCAAGGCGAGACAGGCCAAGAGAAGGCAGCACAGGTCAAACGGCAGCGCAGAGCATTGATTAGTACCCAGCCTCCCATGGTCCCTGGCGCATGACAGCACAGAGCCACCTCTTTAGGAGCGCGACATGAACAGCCGTATCATAGGGAAGCAATAGGGACTGCTCTAGACGTCAAGAAAGCCTGTGTACAGGGCACACATACCAAGCCTAGGTGATAAGTGGCAGAAGGCTCAGACACACAAGCCTCTGTATCCTAGAACATTGACAACAGAGTACTCAGATCCAGCACCCCCGGCTGAGTGGGGTACAGAATAAGGTCTGTGGCTGTCGCACCGAGGGCGACCAAGTACAGAGGAAGACCAGTGCACCAGCAGAACCTAACCATACGGGTCCTGCGCTTCGGCTGGGTACCGAAGAACAGACTCCATTGAGGAAAAGAGGCACTACAGTACAGTCAGATACAGACTGCCAGACCAGCACCAAAGGCGGAGAATGTCATCAAAAGGTAGAAAAGCAAAGAATAAGCAGATGACCATGGAAACATTCACAAAAGGACAGAAGAGCAGACAAGATGAAGACAAAGGCACTACAGAGAAGGGAAGAACATCGCCCTGAACGGAAGCAGCAGACTCGGCACACCAACAGATCCTAGAGGCAATAGCGGCGTCGCAAACCACACTGGAAGGCAAGATAGAGGCGGTGGGCATCAATGTGGGACTATTGCATCAAGACGTCAGAGTAATAGCGGAACAAACAAGTAAAGTGGAGGAACAAGTCAAAGAAAATTTGGAGGTCAGAGTTCAAACTACCAGAGATCTCGACATCCTCCTTCAGCAGTTGAAACTGGTGGAAGACAGGGCGGGGGATGCGGAGGGTCGTGCTCGTCGCAACAATATAAGGATAGTAGGATTGCCGGAAGGGACAGAAGGATCTGACCCCACCACGTAGTTGAAGGATTTGCTGATACAGGAAATAGGTGCCGGAGAACTGTTGCAAGGGTTCACAATAGAAAAGGCGCACCGCTCCATGGTCAGAAGGCTACCGCTCAGGTCCATAATTGCTAAAGTCCTAAATTACAAGGACAGAGAGAAAATACTTGCTTTCTCTGGGACAGGAGGAACTACCCAAAGAGCCGTTGCTAAAATCTCCATATTCCCGGATTACACCTTCCAAGTACAGAAGAAAAGAGCTCAATACAGTGCGACGAAAGCTAGGCTCTGGAGAGCGGGCCTGAAGTATATGCTGAAATACCGAGCAAAACTGAAGGTGCTCCACAACGGCAAGGTCCTGTTCTTTGAGACACCCACGGATGCCTAAGATTGGATGGACAGCATGCAATTCCTAGAGTCCTCGGAGCAGAACAAGCATACACAAGCATGAACGTCCTTGGATCTACCTAATGGGCCAGGTTGCAGCAGTGTTTCTCATCACAAGGGGTGGTGGTGCCTCTATTCGAACGAAAATGCTGCCACCACAAGCACTAGAAGCTGTATGTAATCCTATGTTATAGCAGGAGCAACACAGTAAAAACACTAAATCCCGTTAGGGGGACGCCACGGGCTGACCCACTACTCCCCCTAAGTTTAGTTCCAGGGCACTGTAAAAAGCCCACCCGTTGGGCGTCAGGATTCTGGTCTTGACCAGTCTGAATGGAGCGGAGACGGAAGAGTCCTAGTATGCTTAGCACTGCTGGGCATGTTATGTTAGAATATGGTTTGTTGTTGGTTGGGGGGGCGGAGGAAGGATTTGGGGTGTGAGGGCTGGCACACACAGTGATACATCACATACAATGCCGTCACTAGACTTATGGACCCCATAATACCCGGGGGCACGAGATATAATGGCTAAATTTGTTAAGGTAATGACATGGAATGTCAGGAGTCTAAACAGTTACATGAAACGCCAGAGAATAAGCATGTACATTAAGAGGAATAGTGTGGGGATTGCACAATTACAAGAAACAGGCCTAGATGCACTGAGACAAAAGAACCTGGTGAGAGCATGGGGGGGGCGTACTTGTGGGCTTCACATATTCAACCTATGCAAGAAGGGTCCTGATTTAGGTAGACCCAACCATCCCATTCAAAGAAGTCACTACTAAAACGGATAACGAGGGTAGAATCGCACTAATACACGGTATGTTGGAAAACCAAGAAATATGCATTGTGAACACGTATGCTCCGAATCACAATGCCACCGTTTTTTTCCAGTCGTTATATGCAAGGCTCTTATAGAGGTGGGTTGATGATATGGGGCAGAGATTTCTATTGCACCATTGATCCCACCAAAGACAGGTCGGATTCCAAACATAACAGGCAATTTCAGCCGAAGGACCTGTGGAGAGAACAGCATGCTGTTCTCTCCACAGGTCCTTCGGCTGAAATTGCCTCAGCAGGGAGGCTAACACTTTGGCTGGGGGGGACAGCCTGTTATGTTTATATGCACCATTGACTTCTGGACTACCCCCGAGACCGCGATCATTTCCCCCCTGACGACCACCTTATATGCTTCCCAAACCGTGTGCATATACTCACAAATATCCAGGAGAAGATGCGGGTACTGGAAAAGGAAGCAAAGACAGACACTGAACAGGTACAGGAAGAGATCGGGTTGAGGCAAGCATGCTTAGTGCAGTGGGACAGGCTAGGGAAGATTAACCACGCTAGATATCTAGAAAGGAGCCATGCGTAGGGTGATAAACCTGGATGAATGTTAGCTTGGCTGTACAAACAAAAGGACAACAGGACCCCAATATGCTCGATTTGTAACTTAGTCCACATAGAGGTAAACACGTAAATAGGAATTAACGGGGTGTTGGCGGAGTATTATGAGACATTATATGCTGCCCCCCAATTAGAGGCGGAGGATGAAATACAAGACGCCCTAGACCTCATAGAGCTTCCACGATTAGAGGCACAACACTCTGAAATGTTAGAGGAACCCATAAACCCTGAGGTGGTCCTAGCCATTATCAGAACGCTGCCTTCCAGGAAAGCCCTGGGCTTAGAATGGCTGACGGGGGAGTTCTATAAAGCCTATCCGGACGCATTGGCGTTGCTCCTCACAAAAGTGTTCAATGAAGCATACGAAGTGGGAATCCTCCCCGAAAGCATGAGGGAAGCCTTGATAATCCTGCTACTGAAACCGAAAAAAGAGAGCACGTACTGCAGGTCTACAGACGGCTGTTCCTGTTAAACCAGGACAGCAAAATCCTAGCTGCGATCCTGGCTAATAGACTCAGGAAGGTAATCCCCCTGCTGATCAGCCAGGACCAGACGGAGTATGTACCAGGCAGAAGCAATGCAGCTAATCTGCGAAGACTGCACCACGTCATTTATAGTACGAAAGACAGGGCCTCGCAATGTGCGGTAACATCACTAGATGCGACTAAGGCGTTCAACTCCGTCCATTGGAACTGGCTGAGGACCACGATGGGCAAGATGGGAATTAGGCCAAATTACATGAAGTGGGTGCGGCTAATATATACGGAACCGATGGCCAGGCTTAGGACAGGGAAGACGTACTCGGAGAGGTGGCAACTACACAGGGGCATGAGGCAAGGTTGCCCGCTGTCCTATCTTGGACAAGAATATGGGGATGTAGGGATTGAAATAAACAGAGTACAACATGTGGTGTCTATGTACGCAGACGACATGTAACTGTATCCTAGTAACCCTGAGGTCAACTTGCCATATGTGCTGGAGGTACTCGACAACTTTGCCATACTGACGGAGATCCAGATAATTAAAAAAATTCCTACCTATTCCCATTAGCCAAGATGGCGACAGTGGGAGAAGAGGACTTGCCAGTCCTCCCCCTTCCATGGAGCTCAAAATCATTCATATACTTAGGAGTGAATATATATCACGACCCTAGGACAGAGCATGTTTTCAACAAATTACGAGCCAGAGAGGGGCTGGAGAAATCAATGGAATTCTGGAGTAAGTTGCCTCTGTCCATGTTGGGGAGGGCGGCATTACTGAAAATGGTGGAACTGCCGAGACAGATGCACTATTTTAGCAATGTCCCGTATAACATCCAGAGGCAATTCTTTCAAGACCTTGAGAAGCTCTGTAGGAACTTTCTATGGCGGGGGGGAGGCATAGAGTGGTGCTAAACATATCACAAAGGCCCTACGATCATGGGGTGCTGGAAGATACCGAATTTCGAGCTGTATTTTCTGGCGTGCCAGCTGCAGCATGTGGTACTATGGATGGCAGACAATCCCACAATAGAAACAACGCTATTGCTGCCTGCTATAAAACCGGCATACCTAAGGGATCTGGTCTGAGCCCCCAGAGGGGAGCGAAAGAGTCATCCCTAACTGGGAATACAAATGTGGAAAAGATCCTGCAATGGAATGGGCACGACAGACCCGATATCGCCACAGAACCCCATATCGCCTATAATGGCACACATGCCGGGGAGTGCCACTAACGTGCGAACCAAATGGGAAACATGTGGTATTGCCACGATTGGGGCCTACGAAATGAAAAAGGGCTGTTGACATATGCAGAATGACAAGTGCTCACGGGCATACACTCGGGGCAATTCCTGCTGCACAGTGCGGTATTGAGAGTGATGAGGGGGAGATGGCTGTGTATCACCGGCGAGACAATAGGACATGAGGAAATAGAGCATATCAAAGAGTGGGCAATCAATTTCAAGGTATTAATAGGGCGAGACTCTAGGGCGGAATTGAAGTGCAGGGGGAGATGGGAAACGGATCTGAGCAAGAGCTTCGAAGATAAAGAATGGAGTGCCATAACAATATATCACAAAAAGCTCACCAGAAACGCCAGGCTACAAATGATACAACTATACATCACGCAAAGGGCATACCTCACACCAGCGGCAATTGCAAAATTTAAGGGAGCAGGCAAACAGCAATGTCCCAGATGCATGGAGGAGGAGGCAGGGTTTGTACATATGTTCTGGGGATGCCCAGTAGTGCATGTGTTCTGGGAGGGGGATGGCGCGTAGCGTGGCACAAGGTGGCATTGAGCTGGATACACAATCCTCAGAGGCATGCATGCTCGGCAGATACAAGAGGAGAGCGAAAAATAAACCTTTGAACAAGCTGAAAGATTTAATGTACATGCTAGCTAAACGTTGAATAGCTATGAGGTGGAAAGATGTAAGGGGTCCAAGTGTGGCCAGATGGTGGGAAGATTTGAAACAATGGTTAACGGTTGAAACCGGAGTATGGGAAAGGGCACTAAGGGAGCAAAAGCATGGATAGCCAACAGTGGATTGCGCTGACTGTGACCCTTTTCAACCCGGACAGGGGTGAAGCAATACTGCCAAATTCTGCACAAGAGGCAGACTGCGAAGTAATGGATACAACGGAAGACTAGAATGTATGCACAGGCGGGGGGAGAATTAGGGAGTTTAAAGGGAATGTCGGATATGCAAAATTGTAAAGTGATTTAACATGTAATCAAGTGGTTTGTTGTTGGTTGATACAAAACAATCCACTTTTTTTTTTTAAACTATCAACCCACAACAGTCGGGTCTGTTGCCTTTGGGGGGATATGCTGGGACGCCTGTGCACATCTTGCCGGTGCTACCAATTAAATGGGATGCAGACACATTCAGGTACTTGGGGGACATCCCTAAGATGGAACACACACAGAATACGGTGAGGGTGGTAGACAAAATTAAGAACTTCATGTCATTTGGGCCAAATTGCTGCTGTTCATGATGAGGCGGGCAGCATTGCTGAAGATGGTAGTGCTGCCGAGACTCCTCCATTAAGTAGGAGCTTCCTATGGCATAATTCGAGGTGTAGGGTGGCATTATGGAAGCTTCAGAAAATGTATGACCAGGGAGGAATAAGTGTGCCTAATTTTGAAGTATATTTTATGGCCAGCCAGTTGCAGTTTGTGGCCAAATGGCTGTCTGATGAGCAAACAATGGAAGTGATATGGTTACCCGTCCCTGGCATGACTCGGCTGCCCTCGCTGATGAAGCTGGGGTGTGCAATGTGGCGGAGGGCCTGCCAGTTGCGGGGGAACACCACACCGTATTCTACGCAGATCCCGCTAGTTGCACTGGAAGGGGTAGATAAGCAGCTGAAGTTAAATGTGAGGAAGTACTGGGAAACAAGGGGAGTGGTGACGGTGGGAGATGTGATAAAATAAGAGGTACCCGGGGATTTTGGGGAACTAGCAGAAGACACTTGGGTGAACCAGGGCCATCACCACACTGCCTTTGAAGGGATCTCAGACGTGGATGGCCAGAGGCCGAGGTGCCCTTACTGGTAGACGAGGCGAAAGAGACATTCTGTGATGTATCAGAAGGAGGTCACGAGATCTCAAGGATATATGAGCTACTGATGTCCAAGGTGGGGGATATGCTAGCGCAAACGAGGCAGAGCTGGGAGGCGGACTTGCAGGAACCAATATCAGAGGCGATGTGGACCAGAGCTATGCAATATCTCAAAAAGGTGTCCCGGAATGCACGTTTACAATTGACCAATTTATACGTAACCCATAGAGCATATCCGACCCCGAACAGAATAGCTAAGTTCAGCCAGACAGCAGCACAATCATGCCCGAAGTGCAGGGAGATCAATGCAGATCTGGTTCATATGTTCTGGGCCTGCCCAGAGATCAGAAGATTCTGGGGAGAGGTGGCACAAACCTTGGCACAAGCGGATATTACCCTGAACATTGAATCCCCCTAGCCTGTCTGCTGGGGGGTTTCACAAGGCCCAAAAGAGTGAGACATGTGAATAAGCTTAAATATTTGGCATACATACTTGCAAAGCGTAGGATAGCAATGGGATGGAAAGCACATGCGAGGCCGGTTGTACTGCTATGGTGGACAGACCTGATAAAGTGGGCAAAAGCAGAAACCATGGTATGGCAAGAAGCAGTGGGCTGGGACATGGAACTAGACGAGTGCGGGGGCGGAGGATTGGAGGCACTTGCTAACGGATTTGGACACTTCTGTGCAAGGCGTTACAGACGTGGAGAACACACCCGTACAGGAGGAAGAGGCGGCCAGTGCGGTCGCTAAGGAATAAAGTTGTGAGGGCAGTAGCCATTGTGTGTGACATAAACCGGGGAAAGTGCGGGGAGGCTTGGGGGTGTGGGTGTGACAGACGGTCTTGGCTTGATGTGGATTGTGATGAACATATTTATGCAAGTCTGTAAATTACTGTGGTTATATAAAATAATAAAAATTGTTCACATTTTTTTTTTAAATGATGTGAAGGTACAAAACACTCACTATATACAACCACTAATTATATAAACATAAACACTATGACCAAGCCAGTACCCAGGACTTGTCATCAAGGGGCAGGAACCCCTCTGCGCTGTGCAGGAGGAAGTGGGAGGCCTACCAGGGAGAGATTCAGAGCCAGTCTTACCCCTGAGGGGGATTGTGGCAGCTGATAGTGCCCCATTCCAGTTCCCGCTTCTTGTGCCTGCATGTTTTGTTGCAATCCACTGTGAAAAACCAGAGGGTGTTTCACAATGCAGTCCCTGGGGATACCGTACTCAGGTGGCCAGGGAAAGGCCATCACTTTTGGATCGCGACCCTGGGGGTTGTGAGAAATCCAAGGGTGTTCCCACTAGAAATTCCCCGGAATCCTTTGTTCAGGGGCCATCGCACTTGGATCCCAACCCTGGGGGTGGACAAGTAAGGGAGGATCACCAGTGCAGGGGGTCCTTGGGGACTTCGTGGAGATTACCCTTGTGCGAGACACGGTATCCCCTTCCTTTCAACACACCCCTGCTCAACATCCCATCTATGTGTGCGGGATATTATCATCTGAGTCACGTCCTACACCAACCTTTTCCCGTACAGAAAAGAAGACTAAGACCATCTTTAAACACCAGTGCAGACTTTATCTCCCCTTCCTTAAAACCCTTGTTTCAGCGACGTTACATTCATACACCCTCTTCTGACAAAAGTCTACACCCTCTTTATTACTCTTCTATAGGACACTACCACTCCCATAATCCCATTTCCCTATTGAACTACCCAGGGCCAAGGAGAGGAAAAGAGGGACTAAGAGTATGAGGATTACCAAGGAAAAACCCCTTGGGAAACAGAAAACAGACTATCACACCCTGACAGTAAGCTGTCCCACTAATGGGAGTCAGCAAGGTCAGGCAGACCCAACCCTGACCCAACACCTGCATCCTGCTAACACCTCTCAAGTGTATGAAGGAAGGCTGCTGAGCAAGAAGTGTCAGTAGCTCTTGGGACACCAGGAGGAAGCTGCAAGGCTGAGTCCGGCAGAGGATCCCTACCTGAAGCCGAAACACTCTGAGAAAGCAGTGGACAAGACCCAGCACTGGTACAGGGAGGCTGCATAGCAGAGACCAGTAGGGGATCCCTAAGTGTTGACAGTGTGCGAGCCAGGAGAAGGCGGCGAGACACGTAGGGGAGCCACAGAGCAGAGAGCAAAACCTCAGATCCTTTTCAGCCCAGGACTGAAAGGTGGAGGGACAGGTGTGGAGCAGAGCAGGAGCTTCCGGCAAGGTCTGCTAGGCAGAAGAGGTGGAGGCGGAGTGTGAAGATGGCCAACCTCCTCCCCCTTACACTGAACTGAGTGTGTTCTCCCGCCCGGGGTGCCTGGAGGCTGCCCAGTTCCTTTGCGGGTGAACAACGGAGTTGGGGAGGAGCAAGACCAGCACCGGAGGCCCCGGCCTAAAGCAAAGATTGATAAGAAGGAAGGTCAAGACAACCGTGAGTTCTCGTGTACAATGGGAGAGAGTCCAGTTTGTGACATTTTAAGTAATTATTGTAACAAGTGACTGTTGCATTGTGGAACCTGTAGTTCTAGGAAACAGCGACAGAGAAAGAGAAAGAATCCGGTGTATAAAGTGTTGTGAAGTAACAGAGTGCTCCGGTGAAGATAAAGTAGCCTTATCGAAAGTCACTGACAAATGTGAAGGGTGACTCCCAGAGAAAGGGGAGTTGTGATGGAGGTTGTCTAAAGTGAACTGTTGAAAGACAGAAGCGAGCCCGACTGAGGGAAGCCTGAGTAAAACTGCTACGTGAAACAGAGTGAAAACAAACATGGCCAGGAGGAGCAGGGTCCGAACTCAGGTGAGGGAAACCTGAAGGACCAAATTGGAACTTGTTTAAACGCTCGTATGAACTTTGTAACCAAGAACCAAGAAGGTTGGGCGTGTGCCCGATTGAAAGAAACCTGAAGATTGTTAATTAAAACGGATGTGAAGTAAACACAATTAGGTGACCGATAGACGGGTAAGGGAAGTCTGGTGGGCTTAAAGTGAAATACTGTGAGGAGTAACCTTGACCTGGGTGAGGGAAACCCAAGGGGTTATAGGTTGAATATTGATGTACCTGAACTGTCTTTGTGCTTATAAATGAAAGGCAAGAAAAGCCTACAGGAAGTGGGACATTCGAAGCAAAGCCCAGGAAATCCTAACCTGGGTATATTAACTGTACAAAATCTACTTTTTGCTGCTTAGAAGCATGCCTAATTAGCAAACCCGTGGCAGCCACATTTTGCCATTCTGAATTATTTTGATGCACTTTTTCTTTTTTTAATAGTACATGTACCTGCACCCAGTTTTGTATGAGTCTTAGTGCAAAGTTAGGTTTATTAGTTCAACTGATTATTGTTTCTTGACAAGACTGCCTAGGACTGTTTGGTTTTATTCAATGGTCACGCTTGCTCCCCATTCTAGCGATAGGGACAGATAGGAATTCTTCAAATCCATTTGAAATTGAATAGACACCCTTGAAACTTGCATCTTTGTGTTGTTTCCTTACTTGTGATATCATGGGTTCCTCACAGGGTGGGCAAGCGAGGGAGGATCACCTGTGTAGGTGGTCCGTAGGAAGATGGGGCGACATGGCATCCCCCCTTTTTCCACAACCCATCTAACCCCTATCCCTGCTTATTTTATGGGAAACTACAGCTCCCATAATTCCTCCCCACTTTATATTGACAACAGAACTGAGCCGAAGAAGATGAGAAATGAGGTCAGAAAGATTACCTCCACAAACTTGCATTGGCTCTGTCCCTGTAATGAAGTCAGGCACGTAGTACTAACAATGCACACCTGGCACTTGTTAACACTACCTGTGTGGATAAAAGGTGGCGCGCACAGGCACACTTTGAGCAAGGCTTGGTACGAGAAGGAACGGCTCTTTCGGGGCTGATGCAAACCAGGCTGTGGAAGTTGGAAGGCCAACGGGCTGATCGGCAGTTGCAAGGATCGAGAGAAAGCCAGGCAAGTGTTCCACACTTTTGGGTAGCTGTAAGCATTCCGAGATGGAAACCGAGTGAGTGGCGCAAAGAAACCTTCAAGTTGCCAGGAAGCGGCCCGCGACCCTACAGGGTGAACAGCAGAGTTGGGGAGGAGCAGAGGAGGCGTTGTTTAAAGCCTTGACTGCTGCATGAATACAATTTTTTTAAACTATTAACACGACCAGAGAGTTATCCAAGGCAACAAAAGTCTGGTTTGTGTTAAAAACAAAAGTAACTGTAATCTGAAAGTTGAAGCTTCCATGTGTGCCGATAAAACGCAAATGGAAAGGACAATTGTTGAATCATAGAAGAACAAGTTACTTACCCCTGATAACGTTCTTTTGACTGGATGTTCCTCCCACATATTCCTCACCTTTGATATTCGATATCCAGCTTCAGCTGCTTCAAAAAAAAATTTTCGGCAGAGGGCGCTGTGCATCGATGACATCGACTCGATGTCCCTCGAGTGTCTCCGTCTCGAGGATGATGTCATTGAAGGTATATATGGAATGCGCAGCTCCCGTAGGGCTTCATTTGTGTTTTTCTTACAGTAGAAACTACACATATAACCACGGGTTAGACAGCACTAAGCTTTGAAGGAGCGAAGTTGTAACAGCATGGGACATTCTACTGTGCGGTAGGCTGGGAGGGCGATGAGGAATACGTGGGAGGAACATCCAGTCGAAAGAACATTACCAGGGGTAAGTAACTTGTTCTTCACATGGATTATGTCCTCCCACATATTCCTCATCTTTGATAGACTCCCAAAGCAGTATTTTGACAGCTGATTGTCAGATCAATGACAAGGGTTCCCCACCCCGTGAGTGAGGTGTCTGTCACTACTGTTATCTCCAGCCATGGGTGCCAAAAAGGATCTCCCTTCAGAATGTTGTCCTTGCAGGCCCACCACAGGAGATTCTGTGCGACCATGGATGGTACCTGAAGTAGGTCCGACATATTTCCTGAGAAATAGGACCATTGTGTCCTGAGGGCCCATTGAAGGGATCTCATTCTCAGGCGAGCCCCTGGCACCAGAAAAATGCAGGATGCCATGTGGCCGAGCAACCTCAACAAATTGAAGGTCGGGGGACGTTGGGCACTCGGAAATTTGGAGACCATCTTGAGCCCTCACCTCGGGTGCTGAGCTCATTCCCAAGGATATATCCAGTACATCCCGATGAACTGGCGCTTTTGAGAAGGTGTCATGTGGGACTTCTTGTAATTGAGGGAAAAGCCCAGTCTCTGAAGAGAGTAGCAGGTGACGTTGAGATGATCCAGGACTCGCAAGCAGCAACATTGTATAAAGAGCGCAAGAACAAAGATTGAAACACATATGATGAAAGACACGAGGAAAGCTTAATTGCTGATAGATGTTTGAACATTTACGGAAGAAAAATACAATACCATTGACAGAATGGCCCGGTGTGCTCAATCGAAAGGTCTCTGTAAATGAGCCAAGAAGTGGCAGAAACAAAAGTAAGAACCTTGGGTGAAGTGAATCAAAGGGGTCCTGCGACGGTTTAAGCAAAACCTATCGCACATTCGAAAGTCTTCGATTCAAGTATCAAAAGGGGATTTGAGCCCAAACGAGTGGGATCCGTGGTCCAAGCCCGAAGGAGGGAGACCAAGTTGTTAATATTGTGGAAAAGGGGATCTGAGCCTGTACGAGGGGATCCATGGTCCGAGACCGAACGAGGGAGACCAAATTGTGAACAATGTAGAAAAGGGGTCTGAGCCCGAACGAGGGAGACCAGTCTTGAACTTGTGAAAGTGAAAACCTGACAAAGGAAAGGAACTTTTGTGTTCTGTTTGCTGCATCAGGCCCTCTGCAATAAGAAACTGTCGTTGCGAGAGAGACTTTGGCGGAAGGCCCTGATGCCTATGTGTTGAACTGTTACCTCCTTGCCCCGTGCTGAAAACATGGGGAAGAGAAACTAACTGCTCAACTATCCTGACATTTAATTTCTTGAACACTTTTATTTTGCGCACATTGTTATCCCATACCATTTTGTATTTCGAAGTAAGGATTGACAATATGTTTATTAGTATAGACCCTTTTATTTTGACAGACTCCACTAGGGCTGCTTTATTATTATTTGATGGTTGGAGCTTGCTCCCATCCTTAGTCTTAGGTTTAGATAGGCGTTTTACCAACCCATTGAAGTTCAATAAAGACCCTTGAACCCTGTGATCACTTGTGTCTGTCTTCACTGTTTGATACCATGCCTTCCTTACACTACCCATTCAGAAAACATTGCTTACTGAAATAGAACATAGTAGTCAAAGGTGTAATTGATGAAGATGTATCTGGTAACTAGCCAGGGATGGACTGGGGCATAAACTCTGTTCATACACCAATGTAAAGGTGTCACACAGTCATACATTACAATTCAATATTATCCAGAAAAGAGTGTTTGATTACAGGAGGGTTTATGGGAACATTTGTTACAAACAATGTATTTGAAGACATATTTGCTTAGTAACAATGGTTAAAACTAGTGTAATAATTTATGAAACTGGGCCACTCTGGTCAGAAATGTAGTCCACTCTTGGGGGGCGCTGTTGAGCAGCCGAGCATGATGGCCGCCTGATTGTGAGGCTCCGACCCCACCAACAATCCTAGCCATATTAATCTGTTGCTTGCATAAACACAACATTTTTAAGAGAAGAATTGGGGGCGAGAAGCGACTGCGCATCTGTGCTCCAACAACGAGATCCTTTGGTACAGCAGTGCCGAAGTTGTACACCTCAGCAACAAGACGAGAAGTTGCGGCAGCCACGATGCCGCCTGTGGAGGGGTGGGAGCTGATTCCTGCTAAAACCAGCATGGTAGGGACTGGAGAAACTGGACCCGAAGCGGCTTCGTCCCAGCGTACATGTACATTGTCATCGCACTGCTGGAACAGAGTGAAACCGAGGAGACTGTTGCCCTGAGTTTATTGACTATCCCGCTGCGGCTGGGAGAACCTACACGGAGGAGCCGACCTGCAGAGTACTTGGAGCAGCTAGCACCGTGGAAAACCACTTACCAGGCAGCGAAACACTGAGAGGAAAGGTGCCGTTAAAAAAGCCCTCGAATAGAGCTTAATGCCGGCTAATGAGCGCTAGTGCCCTGGTTCCCTGGGGAGGAGCCATCTGTCATTACAAAATAGACCAGGAGAACATACGTTCCCCTCCGGTTGATAAGTGTTGTGCAAGTGTCAAGAACTAGACATAAATAGGCACCCTGCTAAGCTCCAAATTAAATACTGCTCCCGTGTGACACGGAGGAAATTGAGCATTCACACAAGTGGGCCACAGCTTCTCCTAGCAGAATAAAAAGCACCCGCGGGAGGCCCTGAACTGTGCCCAAGCAAACAACTGCAATATTGTGACACGGCCCGGCTCCCCTGTGACACTGCTAATCAATGCACAAGCTGTGTCCCCCTGCAGCGGGCAACCGTATTAAGAAACTCTGCGCTGGCTGATGGGACACACAGGCGATAAAGACGCCCATACTGGCTGAAAGCGCACACAACTGGATAAGATGTGCCCCAGAGGAGGAGATAATAACTTGCTACACAACAGCACGTTACTCAGGAGACCCGCACAGCGATCAGGCATGCAGGGGCATCCAACAAACATTAACCCCGAAGCTCTAGGGTAGAGGGAGCCGAATTCAACCAAGTAGTGCCTGCAACTGGCCCTGAATACGCAGATTACCTGACTGCAGATTTAGAACTAGGCAGAGGTAACATGACAGGCTCTCTGACTCATGCAAAGCACAGATAACTGAAAGATAACAACACCAGTTATAGTACAACGGCTTAAGGGGAGGCTGCAGTCTTATGTTGAAGATCCTGTGATGGAGACAAAAAGTAAGCAGTAGACAAAGTAACACAACTGGAAAATACTGAAATAATCACACGTAAGGGATATGAGTTCTTAACAAATCTTAGCCGAGATTGTGGCTAAGATGTAACCTCATACCGTAGGTAACCCTGGTATGACTTTCACCCATTTAGCCAACACCTACATGTGGTGAAAACATCAATAACTCGACCAGAATACCTGCAACATCCGCCGCTGACACCAGACTAGCATAATATAAATTACAAAAGATACACAGGGTCACCTGGCGCACTCCACCAAAGCATAGACTTCTGTGATCCAAAAGGGAAGTGGACAGAGAGAGCAACAAGAACTACTCCCCCAGCAGAATCACTGAGTGGCAAATCCAGTAAATTTGGGACATTGAAAACTGACACTGGAAACCAGAGGTGGAATTGCACAGCTGATCTAGATTTTGGCACACTCTGAACCATGATGAAAGGGGCTAACAAGAAGAAAGGCCCCATGGATTTGTTCACCGCCCTCGGCCCCCAACCCCTGAAACAATCAATCTTCCCAGCACAAATCCGGCTGAAGTCGTAGAAGGCAGCTCTCGTGAAAACCAGCTACTACAAACAATTCAAAGCAGATTTATGTCAATTAATGTTAAATTAGATGCTATTGTCACCACAATAGGATCGCTGAAAGCGAAAATCGAGCAAAAGAGCGGTTGCATCAATAAGGTGGAAACAAGGGTCAGTACGACGGAACACACTCTGGAACAACATGACTGAGATTTAACATCCATCAAAACAGAACTCAGCAAGATGAAGAATAAGTGTGATGATCTAGAATCAAGGTCCAGCTGCAACTATATACACGTGGTGGGGGTGCCCGAGGCGGCGTGTAGGGGCCCCATGTAGCCGTTTGTAGAGAACCTCCGCCAAACACTGTTTGATCCTTCTAAACTCTCCTCTCAATTCCTGGTGGAAAGAGCTCATCGCACGCTGGCCTCCCCCACTGTGACTGGTCACACCCGCATGCACAATAATTGCAGATTGTTGAACTATAGAGACAGAGATGCAATTCTTTGACTATCGAGAGAAACAGAAACATTGCGCTTTGAATCAAGCAACATACACATTTACCCGGACTTTACTGACGGGGTGCAAGCACAAAGAAAGAGGTACGACTCAGTGAAGGGCCTCCTTGGAGCACGAAAGGTACCATGCTCCTTGATCTTTCCTGCTAAGCTGAGGAATCAATATGGGGGTTAGGCCCACTTTTTTGAAAGCCCAGCTGAGGCGCTAACCTACGTAGAAGCCACTATACCTGCACCCGCACATCATCAGAATCGAGAACCGAACAGACCACTGAGAGATGAGACAGACCACAGCGATGAAAACGACAGAGCTGGCGCAATAAAACAGAGGAATATCTTGTGGAATAGTATTGTAACCAAGTATGCAGGCAAAGAATGATACAATTTGATGGGGCACTTTTGTGCCGAGCCAGGAGGACATGGCGATGAACATGGCGACCCGGGGTATTTCCAAATGTCTTGGGAAAATGCATCTTCAAGTTGGGGGAGATGTGAGTGTGGCGGGATGAAGGGGGGGTACAACAAGACATGAAGTAATTGAGTGATAGAACAATAGGAGCCGCCAAAGGCTTAAATGTGTTGCGTAAAAAAGTTGAAAATATTGACGACCCCACATTCTATATCAAGGTGGCAACATTGATTGGGCAAGCCCCTGACGTCCCAGTAGTATGGGGTGGCGATTTCAATACAATTATTGACTACACCAAAGGCATATCTAGTACCAGAAACCACGACAACACGAAAGCAGCCCAAACAATACGCCAGATTATGGGCCAATACAAATTGCTCGATGTATGGAGAGAAGAACACCCAGACAATGCAGAATTCACATACTACTCTACTGTTCATGATGCACTGTCTAGAATTGACTTTTGGCTGATTACGCACACATGGCTAGATAAAATATGCAAATCAACTATATTGCCACGTACCTGGTAGGACCACTTGTCAGTGGTGCTCCAGGTGAAGCTCGTACCAGAGACCAGAACCCATACCCTGTGGAGAATGGCTCAGTCTGCGCTTGCAGACATTTCACTAGCAGAGGCATTGAGAATAGATATTAAAACATTCTTTGAGAACAACGAGGGATCAGTGGTGAAATAAACCAATATATGGGAGTCATTTAAAGTATGGTTCTGTGGTATAATGATAGCCTCTATGGCGGGTATACTAAAAACCACGTGAAGGGAGCTGGGTAAGACAGAAGAAGTCTTGAAAACACTAAAAAATGAATATGGGGAAACACGAGACAGGGGCACTTCTGGGATTGATCAAGGGAAACCTACTCAAGTTCTGTGATTTGGCAGAACGCAAAGTACGATTTACAGCCAATAATACGCAGGCCCGGAGATATGGCGAAGGGGAGCGACCGGGACGTCTACTTGCAGGAATAATTAAAGTAGAAAGGGACATACACCATATAACGGGTATCACAAAACCAGATGGGGGTCATACCATGAACACAGGGGAAATAAATAGGATGTTTACGGAGTATTACCAAAACCTATATGCCAATTCAGATACGGTACCCACAGAAGAGGTTGACAGATATCTAGCAGGAACAAATTTGCCCACACTGGACTGCGAGGCAAGAGACAAATTAAATAGCCCTGTAAAGCTGGCAGAAATAACAGATACCATAGCATCTCTTGCATCTGGCAAAGCTCCTGGTCCAGGCGGCACTGGCATCGAACTGTACAAAACGTACAAGGATATACTAGCCCCCCGACTGCTCTAAGGTTGTGAAGAATCCTGTAACTTTGGCAAGCTTCACCCTCTCTTATGGAGGCAGTAATCACGGTCCTTTTGAAGCCTGGTAGAACCCTGAACGAGATGTCCTCGTATCGCCCACTCTCACTGATTAATGTAGATGCAAAAATATTTGCAAAAAACCTTGCCGAATAGACTTCTTCCAGTTATGTCTGAACTAGTGCATTCGGATCAATCAGGATTCGTCCCTGGGAGATCAACAGCCCTAAATCTTTGTAGATTGTTCGGAACAATAGCTCAGCTGAACCCAAAAGTGTCCACCGCAGCGGTTAGATTAGATGCTGAAAAAGCTTTCGATTCAGTATCGTGGAATTTTCTGTTTGGAGTGCTGCGCCGCTTTGGCCTAGGGGACGGATTCAATAAATATGTGAAGCTGTTGTATAATGACCCAAAAGCCAAGGTGCATGCCAATCAAAACTATTCTGACTCAATCATGCTCGCTAGAGACAGACGTCATGGTGTCCCTTCTCTCTTCTACTGTGCGCACTGACCATAGAACCGTTTGCAAGCCAGATCAGAGAATGTCATGGCCACAGAGGAATACACATATGGAGCCCCCCTCAGGTAATATCACTCTATGCTGATGACACCCTCCTGTACCTTAGAAACCCTACAGATAATATAGAACCTGTTCTGCCCGAAGTAAGCAAATTCACACAATACTCTGGCTACAGGGTCAACACAAGGAAATCAGAACTATTCCCATTTACAAATAACACCATAAAGCCATTAAATTTACATGTTTTGAGATGGGCAGAAAGCATGGATAAATACTTAGGGGTAAAGGTGGCACGCACATGTAAAATACTATATGAAAACAACCATGAAGAATTTGTTAATACATTAGAACATAAATATTAAATCTGTGGTCTAAACACCCTATCTCACTGTACGGCAGAGTTTCAATCCTGAAAATGGTGGTGGTACCCAAATTATTGTACTTTTTTAACACTATCCCGATATCGCCAGGACGGAGGTTCTTTAACAAACTCAGAACACTAGCAGTGGGATTCGTGTGGGGTGGTGGAGCAGCTTGTATGAAATGAGAATCCCTTACTGAGCCATACGATAAAGGTGGCCTTGCGGCTCCCGATTTTGATCTTTATTATCTAGCAGCCCAAGCGCAATATGCAGGGTACTGGTACGGACAGGACACAGAAGATGCGCACAAGAAGTTGGAGACATATGGGGCATCCACAATAAATATTAAATAAGCCCTGCTGAGTGGCCACTATGTAGATTCATGCCCATTTGATCCGGTACGCACCACAGTAGATGCATCGAAGCGGATAAACGAGAGGATGGGAACCAAAAACCCATATTTTAACAGTGTTCCCTTATAGAACTGCCCAGATCTTCTCCTACACTAGATGCATATATCCAAGCGGCATGAGATCCTGACAGGGAAATGAAACTTGGCGACCTACACCCGGGGGGAAGATTTGTTACGACAGACGAATTTAGAACCAAAATGGGAGACAACCCTGTACGCTTACTCCAATACTATTGCATGAGGGCTGCAGTCAAAAAGAAATGGCCAACATTGCCATTGGAACCTGAACCAAATGAATGCATTGAAAAGGCAGTATGGGGAGACAGTCGAAAGGGCCTATTAGCTGGAATATGCGCTAAGGCACAGGCTGGGACTGATCAACCTAACACTGTGAAAGATAAATGGGAAAGAGTTACTGGAAATGTAATAGATGATGTTAAATGGCAGAAAATGTGCAATCTTACTAAAGAGGTTTCACTGAATGCACGACTACGTTTGATACAATTTAAAGTGTTGAATAGACTCCATTATACACCGGCACGGATCTCACAATTTAACCCTGATAATATTCAAAAATGCCAGAAATGTAGTAATGAAGAAGCAGACACAATCCATATGTTTTGGAACTGCCCCCCCCACCGATTAATGACTTTTGGCTACAAGTCACAAGGACATAACATGCAATGACCGATATACCCCAACACTCCTTCCTCTGAAGTATCTTCTTGGAGATATAGGGAAAATTAATATAACGATTCGAAGACTCTGCAACATGGGATGTATAATCGCCAAAAAATGCATTTTACTCAAATGGAATGCAAAAGAGACACCAACAATTCAACAATGGTTTAAGGAACTGACAGTTGTTAATGATAATGAAGAGGGATATGTAAGCACAGTTGCAACATCAAGCAGACCCAAGGCCATATGGGCTCCGTACCGAGTATATATGAATAGGCTACAAAGCTAAGTAACGAGATATGTCGACATACTAAGTATTGTATATGTATCACATTAGACATCATCGCCATGAAACAGGTAATACTAGTGCAACAAACTGTGAAGCTAATGTGATTGTTTGATAAAACGAATCTACATTAATGCAAAGTCCTGAACGAAAAGATGAGTTCCCTGTAACCCACTACCAATGTATTAAACAAAGGTTTTTTAAGAAAAAGAATGAAATGTAGTCCACTCTTTCAAAAGAAACTGCCTGCATACTCTAACCTATGAGCCAATCAATGTTCTTTCAGAAAGCATAGATTTTTGTGTTATGACATGCCGGTCAAAGGTGTAATCGATGAAGATGCATCTGGGAACTAGAAAGCCTGTTGCAATTAAAAAAAATGTGATGGCTCGGAGCATTTGTAATGCAAATAAAGATAAAGCAATATTTTTAGAACAGTAAAAAAATTATAAGGGGTACCTTTATCCTCCTAACACACTGGTCAACCTATCATTTTGAATACTGTCATGCCAAAAAACAGTGCTTGAGAATGAGACACAAAGGACGAATAATGTTTTGTGTACACCATAAAGAGTGAACTATATATCCTTGCAGCAAAACCGTTAGGTCTCAAGTGAAAGAGAATTATGTTTCTCATACCTTAAAGTGTCAGAGAATAGTTATGTTTCGATCATTTTAAGCTGCCAAGTAAACAAATTAAATGTATTAAAAACTGTTTTAACTTCTGTAAACAGAAAATACTTGCCAAGTGTACTTGTTTTTGGCTAACTGACTTCTTTACTACATAATTTTGTATATTCAATTTCACTTTAAAATATAACAACAGCTTTGAGCACATGTTCATGAAATAATGTTGCTGCATACAATAAGGGAAATTATTGTTACACACTAACGCTTTCAAGCGTTTACTTGTTACATAAAGAGCTCACACCCTTGCCTTATTTACTTCATTTCAATACAGGACATGATGCATTCTGATACCTGCAAGGAGAAGAGAGCTAACTGCATCCTGGTATTTCTCTGACTGCCACAACAGATACTCCAGGGACTCCATGGTGGATTCAGTACATAAATTGCTACAAATAAAAAGAGAGATGCCAAGTTAGTTACACTACAATTGCCACGCTGAGCCCTAACATCTCATCTTTGCTTATTTACTGCAGTGCATAATTTGTGGGGGGTTTTGCCAGGGAACAGCCCTGGCACTTATCTTTGAGCTCCGGCACCTATTGTCATAAACTCCGTTTGAGTATGATGTGGTGTTTTGGAAACATTATCATTTTATTTGTCAGTCAGTAGTAGCCACACAACAAGCAACAACAGTGTGCACTGGCCACATGTCTCTGCATGCAGGGCTGGCTCAATGTAATTAAATAACCTGATGACCTTCACTGATGTGGCAGTGATAGTTATTCTTTTCATGAAAACCAAGGAGTTGGAATGTGACAATACTGGGCACCCGTGCTGGTCATGCCGTCACACTGCTGCAGTCACTCTGCCTGACAATGATGCAGCTCCACTACTGTAATAACAAGACTCATTGCCAAAGCAGATTGGGCTGACAACAGAAGGACAGCCAGCAGCACCAACACTGGAGCTATGCTAGGGAAAAGGCCACTGCCAAGGATGAGTGTCTGCCCTGAGTGCCAAACTACACAAGACAATCTAGCTGCAGTATTTGACAGGAAAGATCATCTGTTCAGCAATGATTTTGCTTGCATTTGTCCATATATTCACCATAAGAGGAAAGAGTGCTTTATTTGCTTTTTGCGGTTAGACAGACAATCATTTGCGCTTGCCATCTAAAGAAGCACAGCACAGTGATAACAATGATTATATGTTTAATGAAACACTGCCTATAACCAAAAAAGTGATGGGTGGAAGGGTTTCAATACAATGTAGGCAATATGTATTTCTTATAGGTGAAAGGAATAAGGAGACGAGGCAACTTACTGAGGCTTTGACAGTAAAGGCTGGCATATGACCCAACCCCTAGTCCACTGATGATAGCTGTTCGAGTCGACAATTATACACAGAGATGCAAAACACAGATAGCCCCCCATTCGTATATTGTTAGGCCATCAACAGATGTGATCAACTAGTAGAAGTTGATAAGATGATCCCCAATATGATGATAGAATGAGTGCCCTGGTCCTGATAAAGGTAACATATGTTTTTTCCAGTCACTGAAACCGGTCGACCCCCTGTTGTTGATATCCTTTTGTAAGGGATGAATGGTATCTCAAGTGTGACACTGACAAAAAAGGTACAATTTGTAAAACCTTTATTGGAGTTTCAATGGGGTTGTAGAAACTCCTTCTTTGCCCTATAGCTAAGATGGGAGTAGTCTCGACCATCAAATAATAAATAAAACAGTCCTAGTCGAGTCAGTCAAATCAAAATGGCCTACACTAACAAAAAGCTAATGCCTGCCCTAACAACCCTAACAAAAAAGCTAATGCCTGCCCTATACCTTGTACAAAAAGTGTGAAAAGGAGAATATGTATGCAAACTAAAGTCAGTGTTAAAATATAAAGAATAAATGTGGCTGAGTTAGCTCTCCTCCTCACGTTGGACAGCACGGAGTAAGTCAGTCCCTATAGACAAGATGACACATTCTGGCTTAGGCTCTTAACACAAAGGCAGTTCAACACATGGATCGAGGCTGCCTGGCCTTACACGTTAAAGTCTTTCTTTCCAGCTTACAAAACACAGTTCAAAAGAAAACAAAGTTCAACAAAAAGTTCACCCTGGTCGCCCTCTGTCGGGCTCAGGCCTCTTAAAGCAAAAGTTCACATTGGTCTCCCTCAGTCGGGCTCAGACCTTTCACAGCAAAAGTTCATGTCGGTCTCCCTCAGTCGGGCTCGGACCTTTCAAAGCAAAAGTTCACATTGGTCTCTCTTAGGCAGGCTTGGACAGTTCTACAGACCTTTGCAGCACCACTTTGACTTTCCAGCTTCAAACTCACACTCCTTTTTTATTTGCCCCAGTACTTTTTGGTCTGGGTAGTTCACTGTATTACTGTCATGATTTGACCCTTGAGGATTTGGGATCGTTGGAAGACTCCCAGGACTTGCCACCACGTGTTCTCCAAAAGCATAGCGCGCACTCTAGCTGTTTCTAACATGGCCACCGCTAGCTTATTTCCCACAACTCAGGACGCGGACCTCGCGTTGCAACCCTTCTGTTCGGGTGAGAACGCTCACATGTGTGTGCTCCTTGGTACACTCCTGTCTTCTTTGTGCTTTCTTTGCTCTCTCTCTTGGCACTACCTCTGTGCGATGGCTCGCGCTCCTCGTGACTTGCGTACTATTCCTTTCTTGCAGACGGATCTCGTTCCGGTAACTTACTCCTTTCCTTGCCAGCTGTTCCCAGTCCTGTATCTGTTGAGAAGTATTGCGTTTTTGTTTCTCAGTACCTTTTCCTACCTTGTTTACCTGCTGACCATGGCTCTGTACTACTCTCTCTGTGTTTGTGCTTTTTGGGAAATGCAGTCCATATATGAACATACTTACCAACTTGGATTTTGGGGTGTCCAGTTAAAGGATCGAATGTCAAAGGATCGAAAGACAAACGATCGACTACATTTGCTCGAAATACAATAGGGTCGAATGGTCAAAGGGTCGAAATATATTCAAACATGTTCGAAATGTAATAATTGCATAAACACTTTTATGTTTCTTTAACATGTTCTTTATTTGACATATAGTTATTTTCTTTTAAATGTTCTTTATTTGACATAGCTAGTTATTATTGTTCAACATATTCAACATTTTTTATTTATTTTGAAACGTTTTTTTATGTATATGTACTCATATAACATTTTAAATAGGTATGCAGTTAACATTCTTAAATAAATATATAAATGTGCTTTGTTTTTCTAAATAATTAAATATATGTAATGCATTGAACAAGGAATCGAACTTATTATGAACGTATTACATTTTGACCACTAGATTGTGTTGTTGTATTACTTTTGAAATTTAAAGTAATGTATATTTGTTATTATCAGTTTGTAACGTATGACGTATTACGTCGCGTAGGCCGACGTAGACGCCATTTTTGGAGTCTTTCGATCGCAGTTTGGATGCATGATGCTCGCGCTCCCACTTTTAATGGATTTCTATTTTTTTCCATTGGATGGATTTTTCTTTGTGGATTTTTTTCTGCATGGATGCCTTTTTTTAACTGGATTGAAGATTTTTTTTCATGAATTCTATGGCTTGGATTACGCGTTCATGGATTTGGGTTTTTGTTTCCAACGGATGGATTTAGCATTGGATGGATTTTTCTTTTCGTGCATTTTTTCTGCATGGATGCCTTTTTCTGGATCAAAGCTTTTTTTTCATGGATTCTATGGCTTGGAGTACGCGTTCATGGATTTGGGTTTTTGTTTCCAATGGATGGATTTAGCTTGGAGTTACTATTTGGATATGGTTTCCAGCATTTGGTGTGTGTTTTCGGTGTCCAGAAGTGGCGTTTCTTGGTGAGTTTGTTTTGATTTTTTATTAACATTTTAAGTTGGATGCTATTGCTTCCAGGAATTTCATAGGTTCTGTACTTTTTAAAACTGCTTACAATGCTGCTTGTGATTCGTTCCTCGTAGTCTCTGTATTTTTTTTTTATTGTTGGTTGGTTTTCCATGGATATTGTTTGTGACAGTTTTATTTCTTGCGTATTTTGGTCAGATTTCAGGTTGCTAATAAAGTGCCATAAGTTTGGATTGTTGGTGTTGAATTCCTTATTTATTTTGCTGTGCCATCCCTCCTGTACATTGTTAGTTCTAGGCCAGTTTTCTTTTACGGATTTATAGCAATTCCATATGTTTATTTCATATTTTCCTTTTCTTCTGGTACCATGTCTTGTTAGTTGACCAATCCATGTGCACTCCATATAGTCCATTAAATTGCTTAATTGTTCTTCATGATTTGTAAAGTAATCTGATGAAATCAAAGTGTCATAATATTTTACAACCATGTCCTCTCTTACAAAAGCTAACGCATATAATTTCTTGATTTGGTGTTGGAATTCTGTGTCCTCTATGTACATTGTCCGTAATCCTAATTTCTGAATTGTTTTCCATAATGATTGTCTGAAATTAAAAAAACAGCCTGAATATGAGTGTCCGGATATATTTGAGAAAATGCTTTTATTTGTCCTTGCTCAAAATCCATGATTATTGTTTTTGGTGTTTTTTCTGGCAATGATTCTCTAATCAATTTATATATACATCTGTACAGTTCCTCTGATTTTCCAGGCATTAAAACATACATTAAAGGTATAACTGTCCCATTGATTGTCCCATGAATGCTGTAAAACTGAAGAAATGGTGCTGGACATGATTTAAAAGTAGCGTTGCCATGCCATGTAGTTGAATCCCCCAAGTGTGTCATATTAGTTAAAGTTGTAAAAATTAAAATTTTCTCACTGTTCACATCTAACATTTTTCACAAAAATGTCTCACCTTTTTCTGTTTTTTGTAAAATGTCCGGTACAATCATATTTACATAAGTTTGAGGTGCCATTGGTAAGTTTTCCTTGCGTTGTTTCTGCCTGTTCACATTACGTTTCATTAATTTAATATTTGGCATCTGTGCGGTTACATGTGTGGTAATTTCTCGTAAGCTTTGTTTATTAGTGAGCTTGTCACCTCATTTTTATTGATTTCCACATTTTGTTTTAACACATTTAGCGTTTTCTTTATTAAGACTGTGGTATTGTTCGGCATATGGTTATGCTCACCAGTTAACCGTATATTCTCCCTTTCGGTTATAGCTCTGCCGGTGCAGTTTAATTTTCTGTAATCCTTGCATTTCCAATAACTTTTTTCATTTCTTGTACATTCCCTGTTGTACACATATCCCTCATATGCCAATTGTGAAGCTCCCATCTGCGACTTTATGAATTCCATTTCTGTATGAAATTGTATCTAAAACATAAATTTTATAAATTAATTTACCTATTTTGCTATAATGTGCGAACGACTTTCTTATTTCGCATGTTTTATGTGTTTTACTTACCGCTTTATTTCAGTCACGCATACGTTATTCACTCGGTTGTATTTGTCAGCTGCTCTCTCTGTCACCTTCCCTCACGCACTGACAGTTTGTTTTCAACCGTCAGCTGTGCTTATTGTTTCAAAACAAGGTGCTTTACTCTTTATTTCGATGTTGTCCTTTAACCCTTTCTTTAGCTTCATTACCTATTTCAATGGTCGAGCCTTTTGTTTCGATCAAATGACCCGTTTACATTATGTGTATGGGTTGTCGATCCTTTGACTTTCGATCCTTTTGTTTCAATCCTTTTGTGTTTCGATCCTTTGTTTTCGGTACTTTGACCTATAACCCTATATTTCTTCTCCAGCCTATCCCGTCTGACTGGAGCCGTGCAAGGGTTCTTCATGAGGTCCAGGCCCTCATCCCAAATATCGTCCAGAATGGGCCCCGCCATGATCGTCTTCCTCTTGGCCTTGCGCCTATGGTACAAGAAGCCCTCTGTCTTGGTTTCCTAGGGCACCAGCTGGAATAGCTCTGAGGGTCTGGAGATCATGGAATGGAATGATTCCACCTCATCCGGTGGGGGCACCCTATGTGGAGCATCCAAATGTGGAGATTCACCGTCTGCTGCAACAATATCCTCGTCATCATCCGTCATCGTGGCCGTATCCGTCCCCATGTCTGGGTCTGCTGGGGGAAAAGGGACCCGACGTGGTGGCGGAGGTTGAAATGAGGGCGTTGGATGATGCTTCCTCTTCTGCGTTGGAGGCTGATCCGATACCTGGGGACCATAGGTACCGGATCCGGAGGCATCCTCAACTGGATCTCTGAGACACCAAGGTGAGTAGAGTCAACAGAATCCAAGGAAATGTCCCTTGGTTGAGATGGCAGAACAGGAAAACTAGGCCCTGTGCCGTCATCGCTGTCGTCGTCCTCATGGACCATGTTTAAGGACTCCTGGTCTTCATCCGCGGACGAGACCTCCATGGTTTGGGCAAAGGCCCAGGAGGGCTGTTTCAGGCCTCCTCCCACCCACCCTTTTTCCCCCCCTGTGGATCTTGAACTGAGCCTGTTTCCCCCTTCTGGCATGCCTAAAGACTTTTCCAAAGGCACTGCAGTGGTGTTGCACCTTGGATATGGGGGCACCTTCTGAGCCGTGGGGGCTAGCCTCGCAGGATCAGCACACTTAGCTGTCGTGGCAGTATCTATCGCCAACAAGGTCTTCGCCTGTCCTGCTTGTGCTGTTTGGCTTTGTTCTCCTCCTTCCACTGTTTCTCGGATTTCTCACCTAATTTAGCCGGGTTAGGTGACTTCCTCTTCGAAGAGGAGCTCGAATGGAGGCTGGCATTAGGTGGAAGGTGATGCCGAACGCACCCTATCCACCTTGGAACCCGCTTCCACAGCGAACCCGGTGGACCTGGACTTGTGGCTCTTGGCCTTATCTTGGGCCCCCACGGATGAGGCACCCTCAAAGGACTTAGAAGACCGCTCCTCAGACCAGCTGCGCCCAGGTGAGGCATGACCCTGCTTGGAGCATGGGTCAGAGGCCTTGGCGTTAAGCCACGCCGCCAGTCTACTATGCCTGTGTCATGAACTTCAGAACATGCCCCTTTTGGACCTCCTGGTCCTTGTCTCAACGGGGCTTGCATTCTCTAATACTCCCAACATGGTCGCCCAGCGCTAAGTCCCTTTCTTGCTCCATGCGCTGGACGTAACATACTCTATTTATAGACCACGCCTTCCGTGGCTCCGCGTGTCTCAATGCTATTGCAAGTAGCCATCAGATATGTGATCTGTAGCTCGCGGTATTCTTTCTCTGTCCTTGTGCACCTACCCGCTCCTTGCCCCTTCCTTTCTTCCTGTTTCCTGGACTCGTGTGCTAGTTGCACTCATCCTAGATTCTTGGATTCCTGGATTCCGCGTACCCGGAACTGAACGTGCCCTGGAGTCGGAAGAGACTCGAGCAGCCTTAGTGAAAACCAGGACCGTCCGCAAGAAGAATGCGACCAAGGACTCCATCAAAGAACAGACCCAGGTGAGAAGAGGGGAACTCCTTGACAGTTTGAGACGCCACCCGACCGAACTTGATAACGGTATGGAGGCCGCCATTCAGGACCTGATGCGACACATGCAGGAACTTTCAACCGAGGTTCAAAACTTAAAGGCGGAAAACGCTGCACTTAAACAATTGGTCCTATCCCGGGATACTGCCACTAAAGAAGGGCTCCTGTTGGGCGGAATTGTTGACAAATATGATGGTTCGGCAAAAACCCTTCGCGGATTCCTGTAGTCATGCCTGGTCCACTTTACATTCAAGCCCTATTACTTTTCGACTCCCAGGGCTAAGGTGGGGTTCATTATATCCCACCTTTCGGGCAATGCTTTGACCTGGGCTACACCCCTCGTTAACTCCGGCGATGCCCTCCTGGATGATTATGATGGGTTCATACAGGCCCTTAAAAACATGTTTGATAGTGCCCAGGAACGTTTGTTAGACTTTCAACAGGGCTCCCAGGATATGCTCACCTATGTGACCCGATTTAAACAATTGGCAAGGAAGCCGATTGGTCCTCAGAGGCAAGTTTCACCCTGTTCAGGAGAGGACTGAACGATGAGATAAAGGATGAGCTGCCAGAGTGGCTCGACCAAACTCATTCCAGGTCCTAATGAACTTAGCCATGCAAATAGACTTCCGCATCCAGGAAAGGAAGGCTGAAAAGAAGAAGTCAAGGGGAAATTCATCCAAGATGTCCTGTGAAAGCACAGTCAGAACGGACACAAACCCAAGCTCAGTCACAGAACCAGAACCCATGCAGATTGGGGCCTTCCGTGGACCCATATCACCGCAAGAAAGGTTGAGAAGGATCCATACGGGCTTGTGTATGTATTGTGCTTCCGACAAACATTTGATTAGGGAATGTCCTCTAGCACCTCCTCAGCATTCAGGAAATGCCAGCTCCCAATCCTAGATGGAGCAGAGCTTCAGGAGAGAGATGTTTGCTCAACATCAATTCCATCCTTGAACTCTCCTGGACAAAACAAACTGGTCATTCTCCAGGCATTTCTATCACCCTCTAAGAACAAGACCTGTTCTATTTTGGCCTTGGTAGACTGCAGAGCTATGGGGATCTTCATTGATCAAGAGTGGGTTGCCAGTCACGAAATACCTTACGAGGCACGAAGTACCATGCAGCCGGTGGAGGTCATCGATGGAAGACCCCTCAGTTCAGGGCCCATAAGCCTGCAGACCAAGGAGATCCGGCTCTCAATAAATCATCATCAAGAGCTGATTAGATTCGCTATCATTAAGTCAGCCCACTACCCCATGGTATTGGGTATGCCCTGGTTACAGAAACACAATCCGTATATCAATTGGACAGCAGGATCACTATTCCTAGGCTCAGAGTTTTGTATGACTCACTGTCTATTCCTGGAACCTTCGTCAACACCCCCTAAGGAACCATATAAAGATCAAAAAACACCACTTATGGTTTCCAATATCATACAAGTCCCTGAGGCCTACCAAGGATACGCTGATGTATTTTCGACTGCCATAGTCCAGGCCTTACCCCCACACAGACCTGAAGACTGCGCAATTGAAACAGATCCCTCAGCAGTGATTCCCTTCGGCAGGATGTTTATCCTTTCTGGACCTGAGATATGCGGATTCCAAAAGGAGACCAGGCCCTTCTTATGCAGTCGGTGACCGGGTGTAGTTGTCATCAAAACTACTACCCCAACACCTACGACCAAACAAGTTGGCCCCACGGTACTATGGGCAATTTCCCATCGAAGAAATTATTAACCCTCTCTCATACCGGATCCAGCTACCTGACTCCTGGAAAAGAATCCATCCAGTTTTTCATACATCCTTACTGAAACCCTACATTCCGTCCTCCCGGAAATACAGTAGACCTCCTCCTGTGCTGGTCGACAATCAACTGGAATATGAGGTGTCCCGAATTTGCGATTCCAGGTATAAACGGGGTCAGCTTCAATACCTGGTTGAATGGAAAGGATACCCTCCTAGTGAAAGAACCTGGGAACCTATCTCTAACATCAAGGCCCCTCGCTTGCTTAGAAGATTTCACCTCATACACCCGGGCAAACCTGGAGGAAAAGGTCTTCGGAGGAGGCATGCTGTCATGAACTTCAGAACATGCCCCTTTTGGACCTCCTGGTCCTTGTCTCAATGGGGCTTGCATTCTCTAATACTCCCAACATGGTCGCCCAGCGCTAAGTCCCTTTCTCGCTCCATGCGCTGGACGTAACATACTCTATTTATAGACCACGCCTTCCGTGGTTCCGCGCGTTTCAATGCTATTGCAAGTAGCCATCAGACGTGTGATCCGCAGCTCGCGGTATTCTTTCTCTGTCCTTGTGCACCTACGCGCTCCTTGCCCCTTCCTTTCTTCCTGTTTCCTGGACTCGTGTGCTAGTTGCACTCATCCTAGATTCTTGGATTCCGGGATTCCGCGTACCCAGAACTGAACGCGCTCTGGAGTCGGAAGAGACTCAAGCAGCCTTAATGAAAACCAGGACCATCCGCAAGAAGGCAGCGACCAAGGACTCCATCAAAGAACGGACCAAGGTGAGAAGGGGGGAACTCCTTGACAGCCTTTCCTTTGTCGTCTTCTTGGAGAACCCGAGGCATATCTCGCACTCCACCTCCTTGTGCCGCAGGTAGTAGAGGCATTGCAAGTGCTTGTCCTCCACAAACACATTCCGTAGCCCGCTTTTGGTGCAGGGCCTAAGAGAGACCTTCTCTCCTTCTTCTCCTCTGTCATGGTCGGAGGGCACAAAGTAGGCCCAAGGGCCTTCTCGAATCTTCGAAAATCTTTGCCCTTGAGGGGCACGGAACTTCACTGACAACGGGTCCCCTCTGTCGGCAGATGATGCAAAGAGCACACAGTCTTCTTTGAAACAAAAATTTAACCTTTTCCGTCAAAAGCACGATAAAAAAACGTACAAACAGCTCAGAGAGCAAACTCGAGGACTCCCAACACTGTGTGCGGTAAAAATCTGAAGATGGCTGCCAGAGGAGGGGCTTAAGGAGAAAACTGTCATTGAATGGGGGCAGTATGAACCAAAGGACAGTCATTGGTTTCGGTGAGAAATACAGTTTTTAAGTGAAAGTTATTTCTTTTACCAAGGATTCCCAGCCTGTGCCAGACCCCATGCTGGAAAATTGGATATTATCGAAGATTCATACTTAACCTTTCCAGTAAAACTGCCAGGTTGATCGACAAACTATGAAACGCAGAACCCCAGAAACATAAATGGGATGAAGAGGACGAATTATGCTATCAAGTCCTCAAACAAACATTATGTCAAAGTCCTATTCTAAAGGTAGCAGACTTTTCTAATGACTTCATATTAAAAACTGACGCTTCTTTGGCTGAGTTAGGTGCAGTATTATCCCAAAACCATGACGGCCTACAACATCCCATTCTATATGCTAGCCGAAAACTGTTTCCCCGAGAAAATAAAAATAACTATTTGGTGATAGAATTGGAAGCCTTAGCAATAAAGTGGGACATTTTACATCTTAAATACTACTTATTAGGCCGAAAGTTTAAACCTTTCACTGATCACGGCGCCTAACATTGATCAGTCAAAGGAAAGAGTCTAACCCAAGAGTTATACTGTGGTTCTTGGAACTGCAACCGTATTGCTTCTCAGTGGAACATCAAAAAGGCTGAGAACAAGGGAACGTAGATTTCCTTTCGAGATTCCCCTGTGAGGCAATTCAGTCCAAACCCCATAGGGGAAGGGTCTGTGAGAAACATGACGGTATTCTCCCACCTACTACCATTCAGGTAGCCAGGGAAGGGCAATCACTTTTGTCCCGACCCTGTGGGTGGACAAGAGGAGGGTCATGGGGGATTGGGAGGAGAATGCCTAAAGGTGAGACATGGTATTCCACCTTTTACCATTGTACATCAAAACCCTCTCCCACAGCTTTTAAGGGATATTTCCATTCCCATTCCATCCCCAATATGTAGTGGGAAGAAGAAGAGGTGATCGAGAGCAGTGAATATTCGCCATAGACATAAGAGTGAGGAGCAGAGAGAAGCCTAGCACATTACACCACTAGGCATAGAGTCAGGCATAGAGTAAGGCAAGGTCAAGTTGTTTACCTTACCTTAACCATTCACACCTGACTCTACCTAACCCTCAGTTAGGGTATATAAGGTGCGGTTCTGCCAGAGACAATGAGCGAGCTGGGGTTGCTGGTTCGAACGTGGAGGCTGCAGCACGAGAAGCCTGGAAAGTGAGCACAAGAATGGGAAGCCGACACGCTGACCCTGTGTGGCTCGAGGGTTGCAGCGTGGCGAAAGGCACAGCAAAGAGAAAGAAGGTGCATGAGTGCACTGCAAAGTGGAAAGAAAGGCGAAAGTGAAATAAGACAGAAGAAAAGATACAAAGTGTGAGGAGAGCAGGCAGAATTCAGAGTGGTCAAGCAAGGGAGAAGCAAAAGCCCTGCGTTTTTTAAAGTCTCTGACACTGCCCCATGGAAGCAACTGTGTGAACTTTTGTTTGAAACCAGAGTGGCCTAAGCTTGGGCAAGGGAACCCTGATAGGCCCGCAGAGACATTGCAAACATTTGCAGGAGAGGCTTAGACTTGTGGACGGGAACCCTGAGAGGCCTGACCGGAACTGTGTTTTTGTTGTTGTTTGGAACTGAAAGGAGTAAAGGTCAAGGAAGGGAACCCCAGGCAACCCAGAGTCATGGTGAACTTTACTTGCTGCAAGAGCCCTGCGTGGAAGGTAGCAAGGGAAACCCTTTTTGTGTTGAACTATCTTTTTCTGAGACTGGCAGAACTACACCTGATGGTAATGCCACCTGAAAGCAGTTGTGGTTTACATTTCTTTTTTGAGCCACCATTTTTCTTTCTGAAGAACCCAAAACATATTTTGTCTAATAGTGAAGGCAAGCATAGGTTTTGACACAGACAGACCTTGGTTTTGGACTTACACATATCGACGGCCCTTAGAACCATCAGTTGAGGGAACAACCCCTTTAGAGTTAGGGGCAGTTAGGCATTACACCAACCCAACCAAGTTTTTCAATAAAAGTTTTCGAACTGTTACTTTTGAATCTGTGTCTCTCTTGATACCATGCCTGTCCCACAAATATTAGAGGGGAGTTAATTCAACCGGAAGAGAGAGCTTTGATCTCCACAGATTTAATTTTTATTCCTCCCAAGGGTACTTATGTCCACCTTACCCCTAAGTCCTGTCTAGCCTGGTGCTATGGCCTCGATGTATTGGCCGGAGTAATTGATCCGGACTATAGAGGAAGTATTGATGCAAGATAATGCAAATAAAGCCTACCAAATTAAAGCAGGAACGGATTTCCCAAGGCATATTGGAGAAGGCTATGTTTCCAGAACCAAAAGAAGTTAAGAATATTGGTCAGACTGTAAGATGAACTCAAGGTTTTGGGGAAGCAGACTGTGATCCAGTGGCCCAAGTTAACCTAGAAAGTGAAGAAGAGATTATTCCTGACTTAGCTATCGCACAACGTAATGATCCATTACTAGCAGAAACCTTTAATCTTGGAACAAGTGAGGAAGAAGGGATGAGAAAGAAGGGTCCATTTTTTTCTTCTAAAAATTGGATTATTGTATAGGGGTGATGTAGATTCTTCCGGTACTCCCAGGACTCAAACTGCGATTCCTAAAACTCCTAAACAAATTCTACTGGAAATGGCACATGCTGATTTAACAGGGGGGGACATTTAGGAACAGCTAAAACACAAATTGTAAATATATTCTATTGGCCAAGAATGTATGCCGATATAAAGAATTTCATAAACAACCGTGCTTTGTGTCAAAAAATGTGCACTAGAATGACTGCTCCCGCTCCTTTACATCGTTAACTTATTATTGATGTTCGCTTTTCCTGAAATGGGATGGACATAGAGGGGTCCTTTATAAACATCAAGGTTAGGTAATAAATATATATGAGTAATTTTAGACTATGCAACCCGTTACCCTGAATCCTTTCCCTTATAAAACAGTACTTCACAGCAGATCCTGAAACATTTACTTCCAGATTTTTTTAGGACTTGATTTCCATAGGAAAATAGGACTGATCAAGGGTCTAATTATATGAGTAAATCCTTGGCGGAGGTAAAAGATATCCTTCAGATTAAAACTCTGCAAACTTCCATTTATCATCACCAAACTGATATGCTAGTTGAAAGATTTAACCAAACTCTGAAACATATCTTAAAGAAACTAGACGAGGCAGACGGAAAAAAACTGGGATATTGTGATACCATGGGGCCTATTTGCTATTGGGAAAAATCCTCAGTCATCTACCAGAGTTTCACCCTTTGAGCTATTGTATGGAAGAGAACCCAGAGATGTATTGGAAATGTTACGTGCGAACTGGGAAGAGAGGGAAAGAGCTACTATTCCATTTTCACACACTGCACAAAGACTAAAAGAACATATGAACAGTTAGGAATATAGTATAAACTAATATGGCCCGAGCTTAGGAACATCAGAAAGAATGTTATAATAAGAAGGCATTATTGATATCTTTTTCTGTAGGCCACAGAGTGTTGGCTCTCCTTCCATCATCTGAAAATAAGATGCTTTCTAGATGGCATGGGCCATATGAAATCATTGAACAAACAGAGCCTTATAATAATAAAGTCTCTCAGCCTGACCGAAAAATGAAAACTCATATATATATATATATATATATATATATATATATATATATATATCTTATGTCAACCTACTTAAAGAATGGATGGAAGACGGAGCAATGGAGAAAAACAGATAACTGATAATAAATAAATGAAAAGACAACAAACAGTGGTAGTGCAGCCAGCAAGTGGCAAGTGCTGGGTTTAAGGCAACAGACAGGGTATATCTGGAAAGTGCAGGAAGAAAAGGGCGGGGTGGACTATATGGGTACAGATATAGACCCCAGTACAATGGGTGGCCCAGAGGCAGTTCAGGTGGGTGGCAGGGTGAGCAGGTACCTGGGCCCAGAAGACAGAGGGTAGGCCAGGTGCACGGTGCAGAGAGAGAACAGATCAGCAGGGGAGACGGGGGGTGAAGGCAGAAGCAAAGAGGAAGGTCTTGAGGGGCTTACGGAACCGGACATGGTTCTCCTCATGTTTCAGAGTGGCAGGGAGGCTGTTCCAGAGGGAGGCCCCAGCTGAAGACAGAGATCAACCCCCAGCTTGTTTCTTTGAACAACGACTGGCCCTGAGGGAGTTAGAGGTAGAGGAGCGAAGAGCTCGAGAGGGAGGGTATTTGCGTAGGGATAGCTGAAGGTATTTTGGACCCAGGTCCCAGAAAGCATTGTGGGCAATGCAGAGGGTTTTGAAATGAATCCTTGCATCCACTGGGAGCCACTGGAGAGATTTCAGAGCTGGAGATATACGATCCTGTGGCTTGAGCCCAAGGACAAGTCTCAGAGTCCTGTTCTGGATTAGTTGCAGAGGGCGGAGTGTAGAGGCAGGTAGATTTAGAAAGAGGCTGTTACAATAGTCCAAACTAGAGAGAACCAGAGCTTGAGAGACAGTGAGTCTCTGGGGGAAGGGGAGGAAAGGCATAGTACCTCTGAGGAGGTGCAGTAGGAAATTTGACTTTTTAGAGACATCAGAGATGTGGGCGGAGAAGGAAAGTGTGGAGTCAAAGATGACCCCGAGGTTCTTAGCCTCGCAGGTGGGGGTAGGAGGAGGGCCAAGGGAGGCCGGCCAGAGAGTGAAGGGAAAGGAGGGTGAAGATGTGCCAAGGAGGAGGATCTCCGTCTTGCTGGCATTCAGACAAAGATCATTGGCAGCACACCAATCTTGAATGGAAATTAGGCAATCAGAGATGAGAGAACGAGAGGAGATGTCCGAGAGCAGCCTGAAAATGAGTTGAGTGCTGTCAGCATAGCACTGGAAATTGGAGCAGAAAATGGCAATGCAGTGGGCGAGAGTTGCCATGTATTGGTTAAAAAGCCAAGGCGAGAGGTTAGCCCCCTGGGGAACACCACAGGTAGAGAGGGAAATAGATGATAGGAAGGACCCAAGTTGGACCTGGGAGGGTTGATCAGAGAGGAAAGAAGTCAGCCAGGCCAGAACCTGATCAGTGATACCCAGGCTATCATGGAGACGGTTGAGCAGGATGGTATGGTTGACCGCGTCGAAGGCAGAAGAGAGATTGAGTAGGGTGAGGACAGAGGGAATGTTAGAGTCAAAGTTGGAGAGCAGATCTTCACAGAGGTTCAGGAGAGCAGTTTATGTCCTTCGGGCAGCTCTGAAGCCAGACTGGTGGTTGTGGAGACAGCCAACAGAATTAGAATGAAGGTTAAGCTAAGAGATGGCCAGCTTTTCCAGGAGTTTGCCCAGAAAAGGAGTAATGGAAATTGGGCAATAGTTAGCCGGACAAGAAGGATCAGCTGTGGGTTTCTTGACAAGATGATGCACAAGTTAGTGCTTCAGAGGGGAGGGGAAGGATCCTGAGGCAAAGGAGTGGTTGCAGAAATCAGCAAGGGCTGGGGCGAGGGTATTGACGTGGTCCTTGACGGTTTTAGAGGAACAGGGATGAACCTGTTTTGACAAAGATTTCATAGATCGGGCTTGTATAGCGACCTCATCAGGGGAGAAAAGAGGAAACGATGAGAAAGACGGAGGAGGAGTGGCTGAAGAAGGGTCAGCATGCATAGACGGAGCGGGGAGAGGAGGGACAGGGAGGAGAGGGTGGACAGGATGTCCTGGGTTTTTGAGATAAAGTGAGAGGCAAGGGCATTGCAAAGAGCCTGGGTAGCAACAGTAGGGGTAGAGACTGCAGCAGGGTTGGCCAGCTCCTCGCAGATTTTAAAGAGTTCGGCTGAGTTGTTAGATGCCACAGAGACACGCGCTTGAATGTGGACTCTCTTCTTGGTGAGGACAGAGAGTCGATATTGCCTTTGGAGCAGGTGACAGGCCAGTCTGTCAGAGGATGAACAAGAAGCCCTCCATTTTCTCACAACCTCCCTACACTTACGTTTAAGTGTAGCTAGGTCGGAGTCATACCAGGAGTTACACTTGGCGTTGGACTTCAAACCGATCCTCATGACAGGGGCAAGAACATCAAGAGTAGCAGAAATAGAAGAGTAGAGCAGAGGCAGGGCTGCGTCAGGATGTGAATCAGCCAGAGGTGGAGGGGGAAGAGAAGGTGGCAGCGAATGCTTCAACTGACACACACTTCATGGGCTATCAACGATTGACCTAACTAAAGGTTATTGGCAAGTACCAGTCAATGCAGGGGATAAGCCCAAGACTGCCTTTTCCACACCCCTTGGCTTATTCCAATTTAAAGTTCTACATTTTGGGTTGCATAAGGCTCCTGCTAACTTTCAGAGACTAATAAACCACATTTTAAGGCCTCTTTCATCATTCTGTGTGGCTTAAATTGAAGTCATTTTCATCCATAGTAAAAACCTGGCCTGAACACATGTCACATTTGTATTAAGTCACCTGGGCATTGAGAAAAGCCGGACTCACGGCAAACCAAAAGAAATGTCATCTTGCTAGATCTGCCATGAAATACTTGGGGTTCTTTAAGGGACCAGACAAATTCAACATCAGTCTGACAAGGTTATGGATGCTCAATCCCGACACACTAAAAAGGAACTACAAGCATTTGTATGCCTTGTTGGTTACTATCGTAGATTAATTCCAAAATGTTATTCTATTTCTGCCCCCCTTACTGATAAACTTAAAAACGCAGAACCACAGAAACTTAGGTGGCGTCCGGAAGAGAAACATTTATTTTAAAATCAAATCTTTATTGACATTTTTGCAATTTGAATCCGTCAGCAATAACACCAACTGAATCAACGCATAAGAGTAGCATTTCTACCCCCCTGCCACCCTCCCCTCTCCCCCGGAATGCAGTTCAACTGGACTCCTCCACACCTTTCCCACCAGTGGGGGTCTCCTACGTGTTCACTGATTTTTTGGGCTTCCATGGGTGAGCTATCAACCGTATTTATTGAAGAAGGGCAGCCAGATCCCCTCTCTGTCTGTCCTTGTCTTGTCTAAGAGGTGAGTCAGGTATTCCATGTCGTAGATGGATCTTGCCTTTTGGACCCATTCTTTCTCCGTGGGCACCGTTTCCCTCTTCCATTGTTGAGCTATATAGCATCTTGCCACCACCAACAGAGTGTGGATCACATGGCCCTCCTCAGTCCCCTTTTCCCTCTCCTGAGACACTGTGAACAGCAGCAAGCTGGGTTCCTTCTGTCTATCTATTCCATACAGCCCCTTTAACCACTGCAGCACCTCTTTCCAAAATGTCTGGATTAGTCAGCATTTCCACCACATGTGATAGTATTCTGCCTTCGCCCCCACACAGCGCCAGCAGTGGGCCCTTGGCCCTGGGTACATTTTTGCTAGTGTTGCCGGTGGATAGTGCCATCTATGCAGTAGCTTAAATGCCTGCATTCTGTATTGCAAGGATGGCATGTATTTGTTCACCCCTCTGCATATTTGACCCCATAGCTGGTCAGTTATTTCACTCCTGAGGTCTTCCTCCCATCTCCCCCGTGCTGGAACCTTATCTATTTGTTCACCCCTCCTCAGTTCCCTGTACAGCCTGGATATCCATCCTTTGGTATTGGTTTCTTGCAGTAGTGCTTTTTCAAAGGGGGTCAGGTCTCGGGCTGGATAGTATCCCATGTGAGTTTCGTCAGGACTCCCTTTAACTGTAAGTACTTGAAGGGTGAGAGTCCCTTCATTCCTAACAAACCCTCCAGTCTGGTTAGTGACATAAATTCTCTCTCTCCCCACAACTGCCCTGTCCTGGAGAGGCCCGCTTCATACCACTGTTGAAACCACAGAGGGTCTGAGATGTGGTTTTATATTGGTGGCGCCCAAATACAGCTAAGGGAAGAGGGCCAGGTTGACAGCCAGCGGGTGGCATTCCCCTCGCGCCAGATTGACCAGAACACTTCCAGGATGGGGTGTGTTAATACTCGTCTATGGATTTGGCTCTGTGGGACCCACATCACTCCCCCAGCGTTACTGGACACAGGACCGCATTGTCCATGTGAACCCACTGCTTCTTTGTGGTGGGGTCCAGGTGGTCCACCATAACCCGCAGCTGGGCAGCCTTATACTATGCTCCCAGGTATGGGAACCCTACTCCGCCGTCTTCTTATGCCAACACGAGTACCTTGTACGCCACCCTGCCCAGAGGAATCGCAAGAGGCCTTTCTGAATTGTGTTCAGGAATTGGGCCTGGCACTATCTTGGGAAGCATTTGGAAGAGGAACAGCAGCTTGGGGAGGACTGCCATCTTAATGCAGTTCAGCCGTCCCATCCAAGATAGGCCTATCCTGTCCCAGTGTCATGCCTGCGCCATGGGCACACACATTGGCAACCATCATGGACTAATTGTTATTCATTTATCTTCAAAATACTCTTGAAACAACCCCTATTCACACTTTGGTACTTAATTCCCATTTGAGTGACTTTGGTGCCTTCTTATTTAACTCAACTAACTGCATGTACCACAATGCACCTTGCTACAGCTATCAATTCCTGTCCATTCCCATTCGTCAGCATTTGAACCACAATCCCCAGAAGCCCTAGGGATCAGTGCTGCTTCCACCATCTCAGGACCAGAGAGGGAGGAGGCAGATTGTATTCAGGTGTGCTGCTCCAGGTGCTGCCAATTAGCCTGCCTCAGTACAGGGCAGGGCGGTATTTAAGCAGCTGCCTGCAGGAGCTCAGTCTCTTGCATCAAGAGTCCTCCCAGCCCCTTTTTGTCTCAAATTTGTATGCTGTTCCTGCTGCTGCATTTTCCTGCTTTTGTTCCAGTGCTCTTTCTGGGCTTCCTGCCTTGCAGCCTGTTACACCCTGCAGCCTACAGCCCTAGCCTTTTGGGCTCCCTGCCTCACAGCCCTGCTCCGCTGGGCTTCCTGCCTTGCAGCCTGCTACACCCTGCTGCCTACAGCCCTAGCCTTTTGAGCTTGCTGTCTCACAGCCTTGCTCCTCTGGGCTTCCTGCCTTGTAGCCTGCTGCCTACAGCCCTAGCCTTTTGGGCTGCCTGCCTCACAGCCCTGCTCCTCTGGGCTTCCTGCCTTGCAGCCTGTTACACTCCGCTGCCTACAGCCATAGCCTTCCGGGCTCCCTGCCTCGCTGCTCTGCTCCTCTGAGCTTGCTCCTTACTGCTCTGCTCCGCTGGGCTCCCTGCCTTGCAGCCTGCTACTCTCTTCTGCTTTCAGCCCTGACCCTCAGGTCTCTCTGCCTCTACGCCCTGTTCCTTTGGGTTCGCTCCTTGCTGCCCTACTCCTCTGGGCTCTCTGTCTGTCGCCTACTACAGCTCTCAGTCCTGCTCCTCTGGACTCTCTGCCTAGCAGCCTACTACAGTCCTCTGCAATCCACTACAGTTTTTCTGTACCTTGTACCATTTGGTACTGCAGCCCTGCTTCCTTGTTTGCAGCCCCCCTCTTTCCTGGCTGCTGCTCCCTTGCTCTCTTCCTTGTTTGCAACCCCTTGTTCTTGATCCCTGTCCTTCTCTTCCTTGACTCCTCTGTCCTCCCCTTTAGTTTACTCATTTCTATTGTACTGTTTCTTCCTTCATTCCCTTCTGCTAGATTTCTCTTAGACTTCCTTGTCCCTGGTTACTTCTGTTCTTGTCTCTCTTGTGTCTTATGTTGATCCTTTGTACAGAGCTTGACTGTTGGTTTCCGGCAGGCAACCTCTGCCCCTTCCCTTGTTGCGTTTTCTGTTTAACAGACACCCAAAGCTGTTGTTCCCAGCCATGAGCAGACAGAGTGGGCCTCTGTAATAGTAATCCGTGCAGAAGGCGGGAGTTTCCAAAGGTCTGTGGAACACTCTTTTTCCATATCTGCATACACCCCAAGAGGGAATCCAGTTTGTTTGTATCTTTGTATTTCCTGGCCCTTTCTGTTTACAACTACAGTTGCCTACTTTTCTTTCTTGATGAGTTTCCTGCTGTGTGTGTACTTATCTGTCACCTTACATCAACACAGCCACCCAAACCCTACCTGGGGGCCCTGTGCCACTCTTGACAGAGTGCCATCCTTGACAGAATGCAAGAGCTAAAACATTCTTGTTCCATAGGCAGGAAAGGCACACACAGACCAAGGATGCTTTCCTTTCGATTCAAGAAACCTCTGCAAAAATCTAAAGCTTTCAAACAAAAACCCTTGTTTAAAAGACAGACTCACCCTAGTAAACAAAGGTTTACAAGCACAGTACTACACTCACTGGCTCGCTGACCCTTCTATGTGTAACTACTATAACATTTGCAACTATGATCCGCAGTCTCTATCTGTAGAAGAACTACAGCAAGAAAATGAATTCCTGCAGATTTTGTTAGCCCAACCAGTGGCAAACACTCATGCGTTTTCTGACATTTCTTCTGACACTGCATTCGACATTCAGCCGGTACACGAACCATGTATTCCTTTATCCCAGGCTACCCTGTCTCGGGACCAATGTCGTAACACTGCTACAGCCAAGGATATTGCACTCATTGTGGCAGACTCTCAACCAGAGTACGCTGTTGCCAAAGTGATATGCTCAAGATCAGCTTGGCAAGCTACACAGCCTCCCCAGACTGCTGGAAACACTCATTTAACAGGACAAGGCATTCAGTATCCTGAGGTTAGTGCAGCTGGTCCTGGGTACAAAAGACCAATACTGACCATCGGTTGTCTTAATGCTTCCCCAGTAACTACTAACCATGATCACTCTAAGGTCAGTCTTCCTATTGCAAGACCCGAATTTTCTGCTACACCAGATTCTGAAGCTGTAGAACAGGCTAATGGAACATACCTGTTACAAGAACAACTCTTACGCCTTAAAAGACAAACCGAAGACCTCTATGATGAATTTGTCTATTTGCATAGTAAGAATCTAGCAAAGGGACACAATTTACCAGACCATCTGGCACTATGCCCAACACCCGACATTCTGTCTTTAGAGATTGGCATGATAAAGCCTGGAAGGGTAATACAGAAAAGGATACAGACTTATACAGAGCAGATCGAAGACCTGAACTTGGCATATGCATACCTTCTAAAGTTTGACTTCGCTCATTCACTTACTAGCCACAGTAACTCAGGCTGTTGCTCAGATAGTGAAGAATTAACTCATTCGGTGGGCCAAATCACTCACACTGCCTTTACACCACAAATCAAGTGTAATCATCTGGCTGGAGATCCTGCTGAGTCAAAGGTTTGTCCCGTTCTTACCCTTGATGGCGGTCCTTTACTCACACTTACAGCCTCTAAAGAGGTGACCAAGTCAGAGAGGTACTCTGATTCTATGGACTTTTGTGCACCAGACCATGTGTCAGACCCTGAACTATATCCAGTACCTGTCTGGAATCCAGCTTTGCCAACAGTGAATATCCCAGACCCATCTATCCACCGGAGCACACAAGACTTTGAAGGCCAGCCATCAGAAAGCCTACCCTTCCCTGATCCTCCGTCAGCCATGCTACCTGTTACAGAATCTGCAAGCCCAATCTCTGCTGCTCCTCCTGCTAGTACTCCTAAATCTGCTACTGAAGCAGCATCTCAAATCACTCTTACTGCAGTTGAAGCACCCCCTTCCTCTCTGCCGGCAAGAACAATACCTGTTGCAACGCCAGTTAACAGCTCTCCTATTAAGGCTACAGCTCCGGTTGTTCCTGTTGGTGACTCTGCAGCACCTAAACTACCAGACTGTACTCCTTCAGTCTCAGTTGCGTCCCTGCCCGCTGGTACTCCTGTGACACCTATACTCCCAGCTGCTACAGCACCTCATCTTCCGACTGCCATTCATGATCTCCCGGCTGCTGTGACTTCTGAACTCCCTGCTACTCAGGGTGTCTCTGCAACATTTGTGACTCCTGAAGTCCCTGCTGCAAATCTTAATGTTGCTATTGCTGCTTCTGAATATTTGGAAGACCCTCCTAGAGCAACCTGTTCAGCTGTATCTCTGGTTCCACCTTTCAGCACTGTACCGTTGCCAGCCCTAAGGAAAACCACAACTTTCAAAGACATATATGCCATGGAGCCTGCAGCAGATCTTCAGTCTCTCAGTTCATGAACGCACTGTTGGGTTTTGGGCCCTTAAGACTTTTTCCTTTCTGACTTCTACCTCAAAGGTTCGGAACATTGGTATTGTCTCCTCCCTTCAAGACTCTCACCTTGCAGCTTTAAACAGTTTTTGGAGCTTCATGATGTGCCTTTTTGGTATAAGACTTTTTCTCGGTGTGGCAGGTCTTGGTCTTGCTCTTCTTGTTGGTCAGTCTTCAGGGAGCCTGGAGAGGGGCCTGGAGAGGGGCATACTGTCATGCCTGCGCCATGGGTGCACACATTGGCAACCATCATGGACTAATTGTTATTCATTTATCTTCAAAATACTCTTGGAACAACCCCTATTCACACTTTGGCACTTAATTCCCATTTGCGTGACTTTGGTGCCTTCTTATATAACTCAACTAACTAAATGTACCACAATGCACCTTGCTACAGCTATCAATTCCTGGCCATTCCCATTCGTCAGCATTGGAACCACAATCCCCAGAAGCCCTAGGGATCAGTGCTGCTTCCACCCTCTCAGGACCAGAGAGGGAGGAGGCAGATTGTATTTAGGTGTGCTGCTCCAGGTACTGCCAATTAGCCTGCCTCAGTACAGGGCAGGGCGGTATTTAAGCAGGTGCCTGCAGGAGCTCATTCTCTTTCGTCAAGAGTCCTCCCAGCCCCTTTTTGCCTTTTGTCTCGAATTCGTATGCTGTTCCTGCTGCTGCATTTTCCTGCTTTTGTTCCAGTGCTCTTTCTGGGCTTCCTGCCTTGCAGCCTGTTACACCCTGCAGCCTACAGCTCTAGACTTTTGGGCTCCCTGCCTCACAGCCCTGCTCTGCTGGGCTTCCTGCCATGCAGCCTGCTACACCCTGCTGCCTACAGCCCTAGCCTTTTGAGCTCCCTGTCTCACAGCCCTGCTCCTCTGGGCTTCCTGGCTTGCAGCCTGCTACACCCTGCTGCCTACAGCCCTAGCCATTTGGGCTCCCTGCCTCACAGCCCTGCTCCTCTGGGCTTCCTGCCTTGCAGCCTGTTACACTCTGCTGCCTACAGCCATAGCCTTCCGGGCTCCCTGCCTCGCTGCTCTGCTCCCCTGAGCTTGCTCCTTGCTGCTCTGCTCCGCTGGGCTCGCTGCCTTGCAGCCTGCTACTTTCTTCTGCTTTCAGCCCTGACCCTCAGGTCTCTCTGCCTCTACGCCCTGTTCCTTTGGGTTCGCTCCTTGCTGCCCTACTCCTCTGGGCTCTCTGTCTGCCGCCTACTACAGCTCTCAGTCCTGCTCCTCTGGACTCTGCCTAGCAGCCTACTACAGTCCTCTGCAACCCACTGCAGTTTTTCTGTACCTTGTACCATTTGGTACTGCAGCCCTGCTTCCTTGTTTGCAGCCCCCCTCTTTCCTGGCTGCTGCTCCCTTGCTCTCTTCCTTGTTTGCAACCCCTTGTTCTTGATCCCTGTCCTTCTCTTCCTTGACTCCTCTGTCCTCCTCTTTAGTTTACTCATTTCTATTCTACTGTTTCTTCCTTCATTCCCTTCTGCTAGATTTCTCTTAGACTTCCTTGTCACTGGTTATTTCTGTTTTTGGCTCTTGTGTCTTATGTTGATCCTTTGTACAGAGCTTGACTGTTGGTTTCTGGCAGGCAACCTATGCCCCTTCCCTTGTTGCTTTTTCTGTTTAACATACACCCACAGCTGTTGTTCCCAGCCATGAGCAGACAGAGTGGGCCTCTGTAATAGTAATCCGTGCAGAAGGCTGGAGTTTCCAAAGGTCTGTGGAACACTCTTTTTCCATATCTGCATACACCCCAAGAGGGAATGCAGTTTGTTTGTATTTTTGTATTTCCTGGCCCTTTCTGTTCACAACTACAGTTGCCTACTTTTCTTTCTTGATGAGTTTCCTGCTATGTATGTACTTATCTGTCACCTTACATCAACACAGCCACCCAAACCCTACCTGGGGGCCCTGTGCCACTCTTGACAGAGTGCCATCCTTGACACCCAGTGCTGCAGGTCTCCCTTTATCTTCTCCCACGGGGTGGGGGGGTGTAGTTCATCCGAAATATGTTCTCCGGTTCCCTAGTAATTTCTATCCACAGGTAGTGGAAGCCCTTCGTCTGCGTCTGGAATTCCCATTCCCCAGTCTATGTCTGCCTGTTCCCATTTCCCCATCAGGAATGCCACTGATTTGCAGAGGTTGACCCGGAACCCTGATATATTCCCCATATTCCTCTAGCCCCTTTAGAAGATCAGGCACTGATGACTGTGGGTTAGAGAGGTAGAGCAGCGCATCGTCCGCAAAGAGACTTGCTTTATACTCTTTTCCACCTATGTAAACTCTGGCTATGTCTCCTGATTGCCGCAGACTAATCACCCAAGGCTCCATCACCAGGGTTTTATAACAGTGGTGACAGGTGGCATCCCTGTCTTGTCCCCCTGTCTTGTCCACCTGTGGAGTCCTATGGTCCTGGACATGTTCCCAATGACTGCTACTTTAGCCCTTGGAGTGTGATACATGGCCCTAATCCATCCCATCCATCGTTCTCCCATTCCTTTCTCTTCCAGAACCCCTTGCATGAATGACCAATTCACCCTATCGAATGTCTTTTTGGCATCAAGGGAGAGGGCCAGTGCCCTCTCTCTCTGCGTGTTTGATCATATAGGATGTGTAGTGTCTTTCTCAGATTGTCAGATCCTTGCCTATTTTGAATAAACCCTGTCTGGTCTGGGTCTATGAGGCTGGTGAGGTGTACTTCCAGGCGGGATGTCAGGATCCTTGTGAAGATCTTTGTGTCCACGTTGAGTAACAAGATGGGTCTATATGAGGCGCAGTTCATCTTGTCTTTGCCTTGCTTGGGGATCACCGTTATTAGCGCCTCCCAGAAGGTAGGAGGCAAGTCCTCTGCCCCCTTATGGAGTTGAGGACCTTCGTCAGCGGCCCCGCTATGGAGTCCTGAAACTGCTTATAAAAGCCTGCTGTGTAGCCATCTTCCCCTGGTGCCTTCCCTGTTTTCAAATGGCCTATATTCTTCTTGACCTCTTCCCGTGTTATTTCCACTTCCAAAATAGTTTTCCCCTCTGTGGTAATGCAGGGGATGGGGAGCCTGTCCAAATATTCCTTAATGGCCTTTCCTTGAGTACAGTGCTTCATAGAAGTCAGCAAAGCGGTTTGGTATCTGAACCTCGGATCCGAGTTTCACCCCATTCTCATCACTTATTTAGTGAACCCTTCTGTCCCCCCCTACATTCCCTGACTCTGTTTGCCAACAGTGTGCCCACCTTATCACCACATTCATAGAACTTTTGTTTGGCATATCTCAGCTTTTTTACCACTTCCCCGATCAGGAGTGAGTGCAATTCTTGCCTCTTGTCCCGCATTGCATCCAATAAAACACTTTTGTCTTCTCCCGGTCGGGTAAGCCTCGCCCTCATGTCTCTCAAGTGTTCCTGTATCTTCCCCTCCATCAGTGTCCTTTCCCTCTTTTTTCGCGCCACTTCTGCTATGAGTAGACCCCTCACTGTCGCCTTGGCTGCCTCCCACACCACTTTTGGGCTCGTCTCCCCTGTGTCATTTGTTACAAAGTATTGGGTGATTTCCGTCTGGAGGAAATCCCTAAATACAAGGTCCTTAAGGAGGCCATTGTTACACCTTCACCGCGGGCGTCCTTTCCACCCTTCCTCCAACCACCAGTCTGTTGTAACCATCTTGTGATCCGACCAGGTCACTGTCTCCACCCTCGGTGATGAGACCATGGCTTTCTGTTCATTTGGAACCAGTAGGAGGTCTATCCGGGTGTATGTGTAGTGTGGAGGCGAGAAGGTGTACCCTCCCGCATGGGGGAACCAGGACCTCCATACATCTACCCAGAAGTGGTCTTCCAGCAATTGGGTGAAAGCTTCATGTTCCTTTCGCCTTAGTCTTGTTCCCCTTTGCTGACCACCAGTCTACTGCCAGATCCGCTATTGGGTTAAAGTCCACTCCCACCATTAGCATGCCCTCCCCCCATTCCTCCAGTTCCAAGAATACCTTTCGCAGGAATGCTAACTGGTGCGTGTTTGGTGAGTATATGGATGCCAGGGTAATTAGGTTTCCATCGACCTGCCCTTTGACTGTCACCAGCCTACCACCAAAACCCCCTTAACTTGTGCCTCCCTCAGTTGCATGGATCTTGTCAGGACAATCCCCATGCCCTCTTTTTTGCTCGTCTTATGTGAGGCCCAAAAGGTCTACCCCACCGCTAATCCCTTAAGGGAACGTTCCTGCCCCTGCCTGTAGTGTGTCTCCTGTAGGGATAGCACCGCTAGGCTGGCTTTGCGGAGCATATTTGATGTGAGTGACCTTTTATTCTGTGAGTTTAGTCCCTTTATGTTTAGTGTTGCTACTTTTTGGTTAGCCATCTCCCCTGTTTTGTTTTCTCTGTGTGCCGACCCCTGGTTAGACATTTCCCCCAGTGTGATTGAGGGATTTTACTGCATTCCCCCTTCCCCTCTCATGCTGTATGTATCCATCTCCCCTCTCCTCTGTCCACCTCAATTCTGCTCATGTTGCTAATCTTCTGTGTCCCCTTCCATCCAACACTCCTTTTCCTCACCCCTCACCTTTCCCTCTACCTGCCCTCCTCTCCATTTCCCCGTTGGGGCTTTCGGCCTCCCGTTGTCCTGTATCCAAGCCTTACGGCCGAACCACCATGGTGATGGTCCCTGTCCTATTCCTTCTAGCACTACACTTTGTAGTTTTCCCCGTGGCGCATCTTTTACGGCCTTGGTTGCTTCTCTTACCCCTTTTTACCTTCCAGGTTTGCACCCCATTGGACATTTCCCTCCTTCCCCCTAGACCAGGTCTGTGGTTCTCTGTTATCTTCCCCCATTGAAGAGTTCAAATAGTAACAAGGCAAGTGCCAATAACTTTGTCTTCTTAACTGTATTCATTACCCCGATCCCGTGCTTCGCCTCCAGGCTTCCTCCATAAGCACAACTTTAACCTCATTAAGAGAGGCCCCCCAACTTGGGCTCCTTGGGCCCCTTCGTTTGGTCCACTGACACCAGGTCGTGACATCTCCCTTCAGGTCGTCCATTGCCTGAGATGGGGCGTGTTGAGCTTTTGATATTTTCTGGCCCCTTGTGTTTTGCGCCTGCCGTGATCAACCATTGGGCCTCTAGGTCCACATCTTTTAGATAGCTCTACCCCTCCTCCGTCCACCGGTTGGTCTTGGGCCTGTCCTGTTAAGACCTCTGTAGCCTTCTTGATATCCTCCTCGTGTACCAGGTGGTGTCTCTCCCTCTAGTTGGAATATGAGTGCGAAGGGTTATCCCCATCTGTATCGTACCCCTTTTTCCTGGTGCCACCTTGGTAGGGGACCACGTTTTTTGCGTCTCAAGAGGGTTTGTGCAGACAGGTCCTGAAAGATGGTCACCTGGAGTCCTCATAGTCTATCACCCCATTCTTCTTGCTTTATCCAAGATGTCAACCTTGCCTCGATAGTAGTGCAGTTTAGCGAGCACCGATCAGGGTCCCCTGGAACCTCCTCTTGCCCTGTGGACCCGGTCTATGGCCACTAGCTTGCCGTCTTTGGCCCTCCAGACCATTCCCATTATTATTTGTATTTTTCTTTCAAGTCCGACCGTGGATTCTCCCTCTTTTTCTTCTAGTCCAAAAAAACAGAGGTTGTTGCGCCTCTCACGGTCTCTATATTGTCCACTTTGAGCCCTAGATCGTACTCCTTCCTTTCAATGTCACGGAAGAGGACCTCTATTTGGGATTCAAGCACACCAGCTGATGCTTGACTGGCTTCCACGCCCTCCAGTCTTTCTTCCAGGGTGACTACATTTGCGAATAGGTATGCCACTTTGGCCCCAATGTCTGTCATTCTGTGGATTTCCTCCAGTATTATTTGGATGTCACTTTTTATGGTCCCTATTTCCATACCGCATGGGTGGGACCCCCCTTCCGCTTTTGCTACCGCCATTATCCCCTCGTCTGAGTAGTGGAACTTCGAGAGAGCTACCTTCAAGCTCATTCACTTGGTGTGGGTCTGGTGCCACTGGGTACTCTCCACAGTGTTCTCCCTTTGCTTCTCTTTCCTCTATCTGAGTCTCTCGCCGTTCACTTTTCCACAACAGGGCGTGGCAGGGCTTGGAGGGGCCTTCTTCCTACTCTCTGTGTCCTCCATCTTCCTCCTTGTGCTCTCCCTGACCACTGACCCTTAGCGGCCTCACGTGTTGCCCATTCTGCCGCACTTGTGATCATCATTTCCTGTGTCTCACTGAAGGGAGGGTGTGGGGGTGCCGTCTCTCCCAGCCTGGTTCTTACTTGCCGCCTGTAGCTTTTCCCTGGGGCACTACCACCGCTCTCTCGTCTCGCTGCTGGTGGTTTTTGTGGCCCCGGGGTCACTCGTGTCCCCACTGACCTGTTATGGGTTATTGCCAGGCCTGTTTATCCCTCTGCCGTGAGCTTGTTCTGGCAGGTCTGTAGACGGCCTCTGTGTGCTTCTCATGCCTTTCCCGTTAGGCCCTCGTGGCACTCTGTGCACCTCCTTGTCCGATATTCTGGGGCAGGCCATGTCTCCATGGGGTCTCTGTGCCACCCTGTTGTGACTTGACTGTCGTGTAGTCAGGAGAGACCTCTGTCCACAAGTGCCGCACAGGGAGGAGCAAAAAGACTCCCTGTGCAACCCTTGAGGCCACAGGTGGGAGATCTTCTTCCTCCGGAACCGCAGACCCTCAGAAACCCCGGACCACTGCAAAGAAAGCACCGGTTAAGTTATGCGCCCAACAACCACCACGGGTCAATACAATAACAAGTTGGAACAGTCTTACCTAGTGGAGCGGTGAGGTACTCCGGTATACCTATGGTATTTTTCCAGTATTCTCCAGAACCCTCCCTATCAGGTAAGTATTGCCAGAAGGTCCAACGTACTTGAGATGGAACGGGCCCACCCGTTGTCAAAGTTCAGAACAAGGACCAGTGATCGTAGTGCCAGGGGTAAAGAAGACGAAGTCCAAAAGCAGTCCGTGGTTCGTGGCCAGTAGTTCCAAAAAGGCAAAGCCAAGGAGATCCAAAAGCAATTCCGTGAAGCAGTCCAAGGTCGGTATCCGGGTATTCAAGAGATCAGGTACGTAGCGGCAAACAGTGTCCAAGGATTTAAACTGCTGTGAAGCGCCGGTTGCACCGACGCGGCCGTTTAAATACTGGCGCTTCGCTCCCCATCTGGACACGTGACCCGCAGCCTCCGGTCACGTGATCTGCTGCCGCACGCGTGCGTACCTTCCGGGTCACATGACCAACAGCCATCTCTTGGGAACGTGAAGCATTCCTGGAATGCGGAAGTGCAGCTGCACGGAGTCGATCCCTCAATCTCCATGGGAGACGCCAGTGAAGCGGGCGCCGTAACGGGTGGGTTGAAAAACGCTGGGGACCATGTGGTGGCAACCTAAATGAGGAGGATGCTGGTAAATCCCGGAGCTGGGCATGAGATCGGGAGGGGTTAGGCACCGTAGAGGGGGTATTGGGAAACCTGTTGTGATCCCTGCGAGTCGTGACACACCCTCCTGCTCCTCCTCTACCCCTCTGTGTTGCACCCTTCTGCTCTTCCACAGGTCCGCTCTGTTCTGCGGGTGTTCATTTGTGCCTGGGACCCTTCTCATGTGGCCAGGGAAAGGGCAGTTGCCAGAAAAGGCTTCTACCAACTACAAGCATATTACGCCAAGGCAGGGCCAATTGGGGAGTTTGAGACTGAAACCGCCTGGAGGGTCAAGTTAGACATAACGTGTGCATTCACCGCTTCTGCTATATCCCCCAATGGTATTTGCAAGTTTTACAGAATGTCAGTATCCATTTCACATGTGTGATCCGCTAATCTAGGACAGGCATTGCCCCTCAGGAAAACGTCTATCAATAACCTTAGGGTATTTTGGGATTTTTTAAAACATTGTGTTTAGAAATGTTCAAAGAGCAGTTGTCAATAACACTAAACAGTCTGTCAGAATCACAGGCCAATAGGTTATAAAAGGAACATTATATTGGGAATAATTTGGGACTCTAGAGTTGAATGAGCTGTAGATTGTGGTGAGGAGGCTAGAGTACAGTGAGAGAGGTGCAGAGGAGGTGAGGTGGCGTAGGGATAGAGGAGGAGGTGCAAGGATTTGGTGGGAGGAGCAGAGGAGAGGAACCAGGTGGTGTAAATAGGAGTAGATTGGAGGTGATTAAGAGAATCTGCGAGGAGGAAGGTTCAACCAAGGATGGTAGTGGTGAGAGCCCAGAAAAGTAATAGAGGAGAAGAACCAGTTGTGCTGGCAAGAAAGCCTAGAGGGAAGTGGGACAAAGGAACTAAGAGGGGAGGAAGAAAGGAGCAGAACCTTGCAAGTTACGGAAAGGGGAGAAAAAATATTGAGTCTGAAGAAGGGCAGGAGGAAAAAAGAGCCAACAGATGCAAGAAGAATACAGAGGAGTATAAGGGGCCCAAGTTAAAAAAGGCAGGCATATATCAGAGTGGCTGAGACCTCAGAGCAAGGAGAGAGTCTGTGGCATGGTATATGACCAGCACAAACAAGGCTACACTTGGTGATCCCAGGGCCTGTTGCAATCTTTGCCAAGGTGCACCAGAGTCAGACAACTCTGGCATGTGCCGATGAGAATGGAAAAATTGTTGTGAATCCTAGGACATAGAGAACTGTGAGTGAATCTACAGACCACCATTCCCTGAAGCCAAAGGGAGACAAAAAAGGACTGAATGTTCCTCCAGAAAGCCTGATTTACTTACACCGTTTGAGCTATCCACTGTTTTTATTCAGTTCTCCTTAAACTCTTTACCTTTTTATGTTGTTGAATAAAAAGAGAAAAACAAGTTATGTCCTAGGCCCGGTTATAGAACAAGAAGGAAAGAACAACGAGCGTTGAGCACAACAGCACTGAAGCCGCCATCCTTCACTGAATACAACTAGACCAGTAAATACAAACCAGAGGAGAAAGAGAACCGATATTAAAAAAGGAGACATTATCAGAAGTGAATGTATAAAGGAATGCGGTCATAAATGAAATAAGCAGAAAATCGGAAGTCTATACTGGCAAGCGGCAAGAAGCTGAAGGCCATGTTAAAATGCAGGACCAAGTAATATGGAAAATGTAGCCTAGATCAAAAGAAAGTCAGTTGAAACAGAATAAAAGAAGAAGCAATAGTAAAGATTGCTGTAGGTGTAGCCTACACCTAGAGAGGTCAAGAGTCCATAGAATCTACAAATAGACGTGCAATAGAACAGAAAAAGATTGTTCAGCTTATAGCAGCACAAAATAACAATTCAGAACCACAGTGAACTGAACAATGATCAAAATATATCTACAGGTATCAAACCTCGCTAGTGGCGAGTCCAAATCCCTTGAGGAAGTTCCACAGACAAGAGCTGCAATAAAGGAATGAAACATGTTGGACATTTTATGAGTTATCAGTTCTCAAATAAGATCTGAAAACTGAACACAAGTAGTTGGTAGTAAGTTTGGAAGCACTTTGTAGCACTAAGACACTTGAGTAAGCACTCTACACTTTAGAATGTTTTTATTGTGTGTTTTTAAATGTACAGAAGATTTGGTAGTGTTCTGTAAATAACAGTTGATACCTAGGAACATAAATGTAGATACAAATGTTTTGTAATAAATTATTCTTTTTTTTAATAATTGTTTTATGTGCATATGCCAACAAATGACTTTTACACATTCTCAGCATTCCATTTAACAATTTATAAAACATAATCACAACCTATATTAAAATATATCTAAAAAAGAGTTTACAAATACATATATCTAGTGTAGGTCCATTGCTACGTAATAAAAGTCAACACTTTCAAGATCTTCACAAATTCAATCGTGAGCAGTTTTTAATGGACTGCAATGAGGCCTTCCCAAAATGATTCACTCGTGAGCCACATGCTATGATATATGATCTACAAACTGTTGCAACAGTTTTTTACAAAGTTCTCTTGTACCTTTGCATGATATTAAAATAGGATATAAAAATTGGGGTGTATATTCTTCACAGAGGTTGCAGGGAGTGGGAACAAGTTGTTTACCTCTAGCAGACTGAATTTCACCTGTTTTTAATATATTCAATATGACTCTTGCTAATTTCAGGTCTGGGAACTGTGTTAAATAGTTTGGAAGAAAATGTTTTGGTTTATCGAAAATTGAAAGCAATTTGTATAGCTTGTAACTACTCATTTGGGCAATGGTTTCGATCCAGTCTGCACGAGACCATGCTAACTGAGCCCCCATTGGATTCTCTACTACATTAATTACTGTTCGATCCCAGTTTTCAAATACAGTCAGTACACATGTTTCAAACTGCATCAGAAATCTATTTCGTCCATTGCCCATTTCATTCAGGAGATTTCTAAATAAAGAGTTTTCTGTAGAGGTTTATATGGATCTGAATACAGTTACAATTTTCCAATTAAGATTCATTTTTAAAGAAGCTAATCCAAGTTCAAATCGAAGTGTAGCCATTGGATAGCTCAGCGGGATATGGAGGAAATGTTTCCATATTTACCCTTCTATACGCTTCGAATTTATCTCTTGTGAGTTGGGATTTGTATCATAACCATAAAGTAATGAAGGAACAATGTTTGCAATATAATAGTTCAGCAGAGGACGAATTGAAAACTTGCAATGTGTCTCGAGTATTATTTTTAATCTGGGCTCCTAGAGGAATATGTTTCAATTCTAGATCATCCTCACAATTACCTTTAGCAGGTGCTGATTTCATTTTGATACCCAGATAAATTGCGAACTACCAAACGTTTGCACCTTTTTCATGCGAACACACATACATACTCACAACCACACATACAACACACGCATAACACACCCTCAGCACACCCCCACCCACACCCCCAATATAAACAAACCCAATTTACCTTCATCTTCACGCTGGGTTCCTGCAGCGCCAGTTCCCTTTCACTTCCGTGATCGGGAACCGGCACTGCAGGGTCCTTTTCTTTTCCTTTTTTTTTTTTTATGGAACTCTGTAGGGGTGTCACCCGCTACCCCCGCTCACTATACCATAAAGTATAGTGAGCAGGGCGATGCAGAGGACACCCCCGCTGCCCCCATTTTTTTTTACAATGCTACCACCATAGGTTCGAACTTTTGGTGTTCGAACCTTTGGTGGTAGCATTTTTAGAACTTTTGGTCATTGCGACAATTTTTTTCCGGTAAAATCGTCCTATACCATTTATACCAGGCGCTCTTGAGGTTGATGATTTTTTAATCTTGCTTCTACTTGCTCACTGTCTCCATTCAGGTGCCATTCTACAGCAGGCTTGATATATTTGGAGGTTTCTAACTTGCGTTTAAAGATTTCTCCAAAGTACTTACACCAGCAATCATTAGTGATTGTGTTACCCTGTGCCCGTAATGATGTTTTATTCATATTATTTATTAAGGTCCAGAAATTACGGGAAGTTTTCGACACTAGGGTAGCTAACATTACTTCACCGTCATTTTGCACACTTTGATATCTGTGTGCCCGGACCAGTTTCTATAGCTGTTTCTAAGTTCTTTTTCTCTAAGCATGCTTTCTGCATTTAAGATCCCAGATTGTTTAAAATTAGATGTGGACTTTCTAAGTTCTTTTTTCCTTAGCCGTGACATTTCATCAAACCTATGATTAGGGTTTTTTTGACTTACCTAGATTAATGGAAGTAGGCTGGTCTACTTCCCATAAGACATTAATAAAATTAGTGCGTTTACACATTTCTTCCAACAACTCAACTGACATTGACTATTCTATATAGTTTATCATTCAAGAGCTTACCATTCCGTTTAAATATTTTGACTTTGTTTTTGTTATTATTTAGCATCAAATCAGTCTTGTATTTCATGGTATTTGGTCTTTTTTCTATTTTCAGAATCGCTGCTAATCTTTTATGATCACTAGTACCACCAGGTAAAATCTTAAAATATAAGTCAGGTGATAGCATCAGATAGTCGAGGGTAGAAACACTTATATCGCGTGACCAGCTGGAAACTAATGCACTATCGCCCTTAAGACTTCCATTAACTATTTTTAGGTTCCAACTTTGTATGAACTTAAACCATTTTCTGCCATTTGCTATTTATTTTTTTTCACTACTAGCAGATGTATTCCTATCATTTTGATTGATGCAGTGGGCATTAAGGTATCCTAAAATCAAAATTCCTGCATCCTCATTCTGGTCTTTTATACTACTAAGTAGGTTGGATAGTGCTTCCAGAAAACAAATTAGGTTTCAAGTCGCAGGGTTCCAGTAGACGTTAATGATCACTATGTCTAGAAAATTATCAATGTTTTGAATTTTTAGCTTGGCCGCTAGGAAGCCCTGATTCCCACTTGGGATTGACTCCATTAATTCACTAAAATCGAGTCGTGCTGATATCATCAAGCCTCCCGCAGGGCGGCCAAATTCCCCTCTTCCGGCTAATTGTTCTATCATTTTAAAACCATCTATTTTCACACATTCCAATTGCCACGTTTCCTGAAATATAATTATGTCATAATTGCCATAGATTTTATCTTGCATTGCTTTTGTTTTAAATAAACTGGAATCCTGCGTATTCCAACCCAAAATGTTAGTTCAGCTGCTAGCTGGTCCGATAGTATAGCAAGTAGAGCGCTCTCTTTGATATCTGCGCAGAGCCTGCTGATGCAGGTGCGAATCCCAGCATGGCCAAACTCAGCCTTTCATCCTTCCGAGGTTGATAAATGAGCATCACACACTGTGGGTAATAATAAGCAGCGCTCAGATGCCTGAGGGTTCGTAGCGCTATATAAATGCTAAATTATTATTACTAAAGAACATTTTTGTTTTCTTTCAGTTTCTGAAAGACAAAATTCATTATTTCAGGTACAATTTCCCGCATTAATGATTTCGAATTCATTAGAGTGTCATCTTTTGCTAGTTCACTTAAATTAGATGTTTCTGCATTTGCAAGGACAACTGCCTTAGTTAGAGGAACTGGAGTGTGATCTTTTGCTAGTTCACTTAAATTAGACGTTTCTGCATTTGAAAGGACAACTGCCTTAGTTAGAGGAACTGGACTCTCATTTCTGTTTGCATTCTTTCCGAACTGAGAAGATTCCTGTGCTGTAATTGGAGTGCTCGATATAGTTAAACCCAAATTTCTTAATTAATTTGCTTATTGCAACAGCGCTTCCGCACCCAGTTTTGACTTTAGTCCAATTTCAGCTATGTAAGTACAATTCATTCAGGAAAGCGCACCCACTCAATTTTATCAGAGGAAAATAAGTGAAGATCTGGAATGTTCTTAGTGAACATCAATATATTGCTCCTGTTGAGAAATTTGAATTCTCGACCAAGACTGAACTGATGTAGCCATAATCTAGGAATGGCAAGGGGTGCTAAAGCTGGAAGAGATGTGAACGTTTTTTCAGAGCTTATGCTGTTATGTTTTTTGTGGGATTCCGGCTGCTGTTCTTTGGCATATGATCCGATGCTGAACTCATTGTCGCTTGATTTGACAATATCGATGTACAAGAGTCAGTTCTTATTGCGAGCTTGCTTGGCCTTTTGCTGTTTGCGAGTTGTTAATTGATACCACTGTCAGAGTTGCAGAGTCTTTGCATTGCATGAATATCGGTTCCCATTATTTTTTATTTTTTTTATTTTAAAAAATGTTTTTATTAATTTTATTCAAACCAAACAACAATACAAACCAAACACGCAGTGCAATTTATAACAGTTCCATTAAACACATTTAGTCTTTAGTCACTGCTCCCCCAGTCCCGCCCCCCTTTGTGAGCCTATTTGTTCTTCGCATTCAGTATCTGCTTCATGTGGCAGGGTTTCGCTGCCCTCGGATTCTGCTGGATCCGATATTACTCCAAACATTTCCGCTATCAATAATTTCCATGCCATCAGGGAGCCCACTTCTTCCTCCCCACCCATTCTGCTCGTCTCTTGCCATACCATTGTTTCAGCCTCCGCCCATTTCTGCAACTCTTTCCACCATACCTCCACCCGTGGCTTGTGACACTTCTTCCATCCCATAGCAATCCTTCGTTTTGCAAGCACATTTGCCAAATATTTCAGTTTCCCAACATGTTTAAATTTCCGTGATCTGGGGAACCCTCCCAGCAAGCAGGCCCAGGCCGTGTCTATGACGAGCGTGACCCCCTTCTCTGCTAGTTTATGTGCCACTTCGCCCCCAGAAACACTCAATTACTGGGCATGACCAAAATATGTGTGTCATGTCAGCTTTTTCCTTGTCGCACTTAGGATACTCCTGGTGCCCAGCGTTTCTGATCTTTGATATCCTCAGAGGAGTCATGTATCCCCTGTGCGTTATATACAGCTGTATTTGTTTTAATCTGGCATTTCTTGACACCTTCTTGTGGTATCCCAAGGCACGTTCCCACATCCCATCCTCTATCAGGGTTCCCACCTCCGCTTCCCAGTCCAGTCTCAAATGTACCAATTCCTTCCCAACCTTAGTCATCACCATCTCATACAATCTAGAGATCTAATGCCCCCCCTCCGATATGTCATATATTGCCCCCATAATAGCATCTGGTTCCTCTGTCAATATTGTTTCAGGCCATGTTTTCTGAATTTTCTGCACCATTCTGTGGTACATAACAGATTGACCTGTATGTAATCCCGCCTCTTCCCCAAGTCCTTCAAAATCCCTAATGGTCCCCTCTTGCCAAATGTCCCCCACAGTAACCAGCCCCATCGATTCCGAGTAGGTCCTGATAATCACCCTCAGCTGCTTATCTCCCCCTGCCAGAGCAACCAACGGTATCTGCGGGGAGCATGGGAATGGGTCCTTATTCGGCAAGCTCGACGCCACATTTTCCACCCAAGCGTCATCATCCCAGGGCGCTCCTTCATTTCTGACTCAGGCAACCAGATCATTTCCCTTAAGTAAAATGGGGTACAGTTCGGCCCAAACAACCTAAGTTCAGGGGTCTCTTCATCAGAGAGCCACTTGGCCACATATTGCAGTTGACCCGCTACATAATAAGCCTCAAAATTAGGCAGTTTGATACCCCCCTTTTCATAGAAGTTCTGCAACTTCCATAGCGCCACTCTATACCGGGTGCCATGCCACAGGAAGTCCCTACACATACTGTTCAGCTTAGCAAAGAACTTCTTAGGTATCATATGTGGAATGTTACTAAAATAATGTAGAAGCCTAGGTAGGACCACCATCTTAAGCATTGCCCCTCGTCCCATCATTGCTAGGGGCAACTTCTCCCAAAACTTCATGCATTTCCTGATTTTCTCGATGGCTATCTCGGTGTTGCACTTATGTTCCTCTTCTGCCGTGTGGTACACGTCTATCCCGAGGAACGGAAAGAACTCACCGCCCATGGTATTTGTAGCACCGGCAACCTTTCTACAGGGGTTCCTATATAGCCACCCACCGGGAATATGCTAGATTTTTGGGGATTCACCGCTATGCCGGACAGCCTGGCATACCTCTCCATCACTTCCAAAATATATTGGAGATTTTCTTCCGGGTATTTCAGGTATAATAACAAATCATCTGCGTATAAGGATATTAGGTGTTGTTCCCCCCCACCACCTCGATACCTATCGTATCATATTGTTGCCTGAGGTATGTCGCTAGGGGCTCTAGGGCTAGAATGTAAAGCATCGGGGACCAGGGGCATCCCTGCCTAGTACCTCTGCTAAGCTGCCATCTCTCAGATATCACTGATCCTGTTCGAACTCTGGCTAGCGGCTCACTGTATAGCATCTTCGCCCACTTGATATAACGTGGCCCTACTCCGTATCCTCCCAGGGCCGCCAACAGCCATGGCCACTTAACCGAGTCGAAAGCTTTTACTGCGTCTAGTGACATAATCGCCATTTCACCTTCATTCCTACCCCCCCATTCGACCACCCGGTGGAGTCGCCTGTGGTTGTGAGTTATATTCCTATGGGGACATAGCCCGTTTGGTCTGGATGAATTAATTTGCCAATTACTCTTCGCAATCTGTTTGCCAGGACAGCTGTCAATATCTTACTACCCTGGTTCAGCATCGACAAGGGCCTGTAGGAGCTACAGCTATGCCCTGCTTTATTGGGCCTGGGGAGCGGTATTATGTTCGCTTCTCTGAGCGACTCCGGCAACCGTCCCACCTCAAACGCTTCATTAAGCATTTCTAGCATTGGGGGGAGCACTTTCACTTTATATACTTTACAAAATTCCCTAGGGAACCCATCTGCTCCTGGAGTCTTGCTAGTGGGCAACTGCCTCACAACCTCTTCCAACTCCTCCAAGGTAATTGGTGCATCCAGCTCTTCCCTTTCCTCTTCACTTATCTTGGCCAGTCCTATATCTTCTAGTGTTTCGATTATCTCCTCTTGGCTGCCCCTCTCCTTATCTTCGTATAGCACCCTGTAATACTCCGCAAATTCCTTGTTGACTCCTTCTTGGGTATCCGCTACCTCGCCATCTTCTCTAGTTATAGTCCTAATCGGGGGTCTAGGGGTTTCGCTCTTGTATAGCCACGCTAGGAGCCGCCCGTTTTATCTCCTCCTGCATGCTGTCTCTCTATGTACTTTTTATAATTGAGGTTGCAGAGCCTTTCCCAGTGTTCCGCACACTGCTGCTGTAATTTGAGTACTAGCTCCGTATCCACACTGCCACTTCCTAATGCTCTTTCTAGTTCATCCTCTGCTCTTTGTAGGTCAGACAGGACCCTGCCCTGCAGGCCCCTTGACTTAGCTATGGCGACCCCTCGGATCACCACCTTAAAGGCTTGCCATAGTGTACCCGCCGAGACAACACTACCAGTATTCACCTCAAAATAATTAATAATCTCATCTCTTATATCCTCTCTAAAGACTGGATCTTTGAGCGCCTCTGCTCGGAGGCGCCATGTCGGTATCTGCGCCCTCGGAGGGCAATATTGCAACCCGAGGACCAGGGGCGAGTGATCCGAGAGGACCCTCGCCTTATATTCTATATGGGTACTCTCTGTCATTACATCTGGAGTGGGAAAGACATAATCAAGTCTTGTGTGCAGCTGCTGTGGGGCCAAGTAGTGCGAATATTGTCTCTCATTAGGATGTTTTGTTCTCCACACGTCTGCCAAGCCAAAATCATCTAGCAGCATCTGCAATGCTTTAGCCGCTGGGGTGGGCTTATCAATCCTGTCATCTGACCTGTCTACCTTGGGGTTCATTACACAATTGAAATCCCCACCCCAAATCACTGCACTACCCACACACGCGCTAAGGTTGGTGCACAGAGTTCTGAAGTATGCCGCCGTGTTTTGATTAGGGGCATACATATTTACAATGCATACTTCTTTATTCTATTTCAGCCCTTTCAATATAACCATCCTCCCGTCTGTCTCCACCACTTCCTGTATTAGCTGAAACGGGACGTGCGGCACCACCCAGACAAGCACTCCCCTAGCATAGGCAGAGTATGACGAACCCACCACAATCCCTTCCCATTTTTTCCCAACCAGCTCCAATTTCTCCCCCGTCAGATGCGTCTCCTGTAGCAGTGCAATATCTATCTTTTGCCTTCTCAAATACAGCATGACCTTATTCCTCTTCAAATAACTGTTAAGTCCTATGACATTCCACGTTATTATCTTAAGATCTCCCATGGCTCGTTAATACTCTCCTCTCTCCCTTCCAACCAGTCCCTCCCACCCACACAATACAGATGCCACACTCTAGCTCTTCCGCATAGGCTCCTGTTTGAACTTAAACTCCCCATAACTATGTACACACCAAACTCCCCACCTCCCTCCCCTCCTCCCACCCATCCCTTCCCCAACAACACTCTCCCCAACGGTTGCCCAGCTCCATTCCTGGATCTCAGGCATCCCCACATGTAGTCCTGTCTAGCACAAACCTGTGCTCGGGGCTCAGTAGGGTGAAGCCACCCTAATGGCCACTTAACTACTAATGTTTCGGGGTGGGTTGACTCCATCCTGTCGCTCCTATTTTCAAATTTCTTACTCTTGTTGTTAATGCTATGCAGCTACCAATTGCATTTTACCCACAATATTCCAGTCCATGCCGAGCACAGGGCCTGAATGTCAATCATTGTTCAACCAAACTCACTTCCCCAGTATAACCAGGATCACCTTCCCACTTCCCCCTCAATGTCCGTGGCACAAAATCTTTAGTTGTCATGTCCATGCCGGTCGCGGTCCGCCTCTTGTTCCGGGCAACCTTGCAGGTCCAGCCATGTCACCACCTCCTCCGGGGTATCGAAAAAAAGCGCTCTGCTCTTATGTAACACCTTCATCTTCGCCAGGTACAGAAGCATGTACTTGATGCCCGCTGCACACACCCTCCTCTTGACGGTCACGTAGCTGTATCTCTGTCTCTGCACCAGCATCATGTAATCCGGGTATGCCGTGACATTGGTGGATGCTCTCTCTATTGTTCCGCCTTTACGAAAGTATTCCAGGATCTTCTCTCTATCTCTATAGTCGGTATCGGCAGAGCCCCAGGTCGTGGTTTCCTCATTAAGGCGCAATGCGCCCGCTCCACCGTGAACCCCTGCGAAAGCTTGTCTGCTCTTATCTCCTGGAGGATCATGTTCTCCACGTAGTTTGTCGGGTCCTGGCCCTCTTCCCCCTCCGGCAGGCCGACCACCCGTATGTTATTTCTTCTCGCCCTTCCTTCCGCTTCGTCCACCCGATTTTCAAGATAGGCAACCTGCTGTTTTAGTATATGATCTTCCTTTGCATTATTCGCACTGACATCAGTATTGGTCTTAACTGCACCTTCCAGCCCACTCGTTCTATCTGCCAGCGCCCTGACATCTTGTCGTAACAAGGTAAGTTCAGCTCCTACCGTATCAATTTTGTTCTCTAGGGCTGTTCGTAGATTCGCCATTGCCAAGCCCCATTTAGTACTCAACTCTGCTATGGCCTCCAGGATCTGATGCTTGTTCCCTTCTGGGGCTTCTTCTGCAGGAGTCGCGACCATGCTCTGCGCCGAAGTTGTAGGGGTCCTCTGCGTTTTCGCAAAGACCTCCATTGTGGGTTGTTTGGTCTTGGCTCTTAATCCTTTCACTGACATAGTACCACCCTTCACGCGTATCTGTTCCAGCTCTGTATTGTCGTTGTGGCTCCTCCAGTTCTCTCGATCGTTGGGGTGTCTATCTTCTTACTTGCATTTATTATGGCACCTGAAATTGTTACTTAGGTGAATTGTAGCCTCCCACGTATTAGTATTCGCACATAGTGCTTGTTGGCACAACTTCGTGACAGGAAGGGTTCCGTGCGTGGCTTTTTATTATCTTGCAGGCATCACAATCTGCCCCTTCCACTCATACCTTCTGTGTCAAGTGTCCCTGTATATACGAGTGATGATAATTCACCTCTGATGCTTGTCGTGCCCTATGGCGCATGCGGTTTTGCCCAGTAGTCACAGTGTCCCCATACCGCTCACACTCAGTCGTTCCCTTGATGTCGTGGCCTTGGATGGGGTCAATACTTGGGCGCGTAATATAGCCGGTCCAGCTTCCACTGTACATTGGTTTGCTGCTGTTGCCCAGCTAGGTGGCCCTAATCACAGCCTGATGTCAATGTAGGCTGTGCGCACCTACGCGCACTCAGTGCCCGGTCCCCACCGTGAAGCTGTTAGTTTGTTCCTCCTTTTAGATCAGTGCGGCCTTGGCGTGCCGGTCCGTGTGTCCCGTGCGTAGGTGTCCCAATGCTGCCTATGACACACGGGACCACACCGTATGTGGCACATGATTCTTATGCTGCCCGTTTCCACCGCTGCAGCCCGCTCATCTCAGCGCGGCACTCAGCAGTCTTCACAGCTGCCTTGTTTCCATAAGCCGGTGGGAGCCGCGCTGCCATGCGACCGCCCGCGGAAGCTACTTTGTTGTCCAGCCGGTGCACTGCTTTCTCGTATGGCAGCGCAGAACGATGCTCGGCTCTATTACTTATAGCCGACATTTCCGCACTCAGGGCAGGTTCGGCGGAACCCCGTAGTCTCCCCAGGTAGCGGAGAGCCGCCTCAACCCACGGCACCTCCTTGCAAGCAATGTAGCACTCGTAAGCTGCTACATATAGCCAGGCCTGGGGCGCATTCTCATTAACACAGCACAAGGCGAAGCTTGTCCTTCAATATTGCAGACAGCCGCCTCGCTCGTTGTCCGTATGCTGCAGCAGCAATCCAGCATCCGCAGGGCTGCGATGCCGCTCCCTTTGTTGTCCGCCATTTTGGCAACAACGTTTCCACACAGTTGCCGCAAAGAAAGTCAATTATCTGCTGATCCGCAGACACGGTTGCCTTGCCTTTCAGATTCCTGTTCTGTATGTATTCCAACATCCTTTCCTTCCGTTTCAAGCCTCAAAAAGCATATTAGTAGCGTAGATTCTCGGATGAGAGTCGGATCCTCAGGAGTTCTGCACAGAGATGCGATCTAGTTCATGGCTGGTTAGCCACGCCCCCCTCGGTTCCCATTATTTTATGGGGAAGGAAGGCTCAGGTCTATTTCTTTAAATGCCAATGCGTTACCATAGTTTTAACTGATGCTGTCTCGCCTTGATTATCCATGTGTTGATATTTTTTCAATTGTAGAATATAGGTTCAAGCAGCAATTTCTTTGTGCGGGTGTTATCTGACAGCCAGTAGAAACCTTTGCCTGGTGATCTGTTATTTTATCTTGAACCTCACAGTAGTTGGTATGATTTTTACTCAAAGAACTGGCAGTATTCGCAACCTCAATTTTTGCTTTTGTTTGTTTTTTGGGGGGGGGGGTTTCATTGGTGAAATGTCAGATTCATTTATGGTATTTAGTGAGTGTATAAATGAAGTTTTGACAGAGTATTTTTTTTTTTTTAGTTTTTTTTTATTTAGGCTCTTCATTATTGGGGCTTATGCTCTGACCCACTGCTTCATTTTTTCTCTGTTATTTTAAGTTGTTTCTTTCCATTGCATATCTTCACGGTTTGTGTAGATACCGACATCTTCTGTCTTGTATTTTCTGCAACTACTGGCATTACTAGACTTCTAAAGTTTCTACTATATTAGTAAGGCACATAAATTCCTCTAACACTGAATCAGAGGGAGGTGTTTCTTCAAATGGACCTGCTTCAATCACTTCAGGCTGAATATTGGTGGAAGTTTCATTTGTTCGAATCAGGACTTTATCAGCATTTTTGTGAGAGCATTGTCTGAATATTAGGAGTTCCATTTGTGCGAAAGACTCGAGCATTTTTTCCTGAAGCTTGTCTGTTTTCAGGTTTTGCAACTGTGTTTCATTCTTTAAATCTTTTATTTCGTCTGAGAGATTGGTATTAACCGCCGTTCTTAGTCCCACTATTTCAAATTTGCAAGTTTCCATTTCTTTGGATACTTCAAGCAGAATGCTTGAGTGGGATTGGACTTCTGTCTTCATTAGCTCAAAAACATTTATTAGTGTTGTTAAAACGAAATTGAGCACTGATAACGTGACTTCTGATGGAAAGCGTTCATCCTTTCTTTCAGCTGCAGACTTCTCATGCACATTTTGGGAGCCATTTACTTCCAATTGCGATTTCATTGTGTGAGATTCAACACTCACTGTTTTCGTCCCATGTGCAGGAGGGAGCTGTTGGATTTATTCTGCTATACTCACAAGTTGATTTTATTTATATATACAGACCATTTAATTGTACTTTTTAGACACCCTTCCCAAAATTGTGTTGGTGTCATGGAGGGTATGAGGGAATTTGAAGAGTTCAAGGGGTTGAAAGTAAACAACATTGAATGAGAGATTTTCTTTTGACCATCACTACTAACTATAGTGCTAGACAGCTACATTTCCAATGGCATTCTGAAACCATTCCGTCAATTAGTGTGTTAATTAGCAGGGTGAAGATCAGTTGGTGGGACTGAATTTCGGGGAAGCAGTGCCTAAATTGAAAACCAAGTTTTACCACTTACGATAATTGGTAGAATTTCCTTCATTAAGTCGGTGGTCCTACTTAATTACATATCATTAAGTCCCCTGCCTGTTCCTGGGGGTAGTGGATGTGAGGCTAAATGGGCTACCATCCGTCGTGTGATGCTGTCCCTGGCAGCACACCCTTAATCCTGCTGCCCTTTATGGGATCTTCATGTACTAAGAATGAGCCAATGCACTAGTGTCCCATTAAATGCTGTTTCCCCTTTGGGATAACCTAGGTTAGGGAAACCACCTGAAACTCTTACAGGAGCTGATACACTGTGGCAGCATTCCAACAACATCTAGTGTAGAGCAAGTGTGGCAACTATCAGTATGGGAGAGAAAGCATGAGGGACCGGCCTGCTCATTGGCATCCGAAGATCATGACATCCAATAAGGCGGTCAAGCCTGAAATCGGCAACAGGCAGTTTGATATAAACCAGGGTCAAAGAAGCTGGGGAGCGAGTTATGGATGCTGCTGGACAGAGAGCGAGAGGGGTTTGAGGCAGAGCAGAAAGAGGTGGTGAAAGTGGTGGGGCGAAGAAGTGGAGGCAAGGAAAAGGAGGAAACAAGGTTGAAAAGAAAAAGGGGGATGAGATTGCAAAGAGGAGGATGAAGAATGCTCATGCAAGTAGGAGGGCAAAAGAGTAAAGGGAGGCAGGAAAGAAAAACAAGTCTAAGAAGAGGTGGAGGAAGGAGGTTGGTGCAAGAGGAGAGGAGGGAGATCATAGGGAGATTTTAGAAAGGTTGTTGTGGGGGCGCTGCTAAGCAGCAACAAGAAATGGAAGACTGAGCATGGGCTCCGTACTCAACAAAATCCTGATTGATATAATATCCTGTTAAGTGCTAGATCTGTGAATAAAAACTGCGTGAGGAGGAAGCGGAAGATACCGTGCATACAGCGATTGAATCCTAAGAGGATCCGACAAGGCGGTGAGCTGATGGAGCTCCTGTTGTGGGCTGCAGAAGGGAAGCGTGGCGGAGCCCAGAACAGGCATCAGTGAGCCCAGGGGGAACTGGCAACCAAGGCTGCGTTGGTGGGCTGCCTGCAGGGAGGAGGGGCTACACTATCCAGCGAGCCATGTTCACCAAGCGTGTCAGCTGAACTAACATGGTCATGAGCTGTAATAAGCAGCTTTCCCACCGTGGACAGAGACATTGGAGTCCTGTGGCACTGCAGAGTTGGGCCATTTGAGTGCTGTGAAAGGAGTGAGGGAAAAATGGGGGCCAATGGATACCTACACGAACACTCCTGTGCGAACCCCTCGACTTGTAGATCCTACAAACAACAGCAAGTCAAACCCGAAAGACGAGACAGCACATACTTACCCACTGATGGTGGCCATGCAAAGTGGCTTTGCATCCGTGAATGTTAAACTAGATGACATAGTGACAGCTATTGGCTCCCTGCGATACAAGCCCGATAAAGAAAGCAGCTGCAACAAAGAAGCACTAGGACCAAGATTGGGGGAGTGGAAGATATAGTCGAGCAGCATGATCATACTCTCACAGGGATGAAGGCGGAGCTGGCTGCCATCCAAGTGAAGTGTGATGACATTGAGACACGCTCCTGTCGAAATAATGTGCAGATTGTCGGTGCCTGAATAAGCTGCCATGGAACTGTTTGCAGAGGAACTGTTGAAACACCTGTTTGGTCCAGCAAAGTTCTCTGCACAGTTTTTGGTGGAGCATCGCCACTGTGTTCTGGCTCCACTCACGAATCCAGGGGCTCCGCCACGCACTTTAATTGCTAAATTACTGAATTATAGAGACAGAGATCTCATCTTGAAACTATCAAGAGAGCACGGAACACTACGTTATTAGGCCAGTAATATCCACATATACCCTTACTTGGCGACCAGGTCCAGGTACAGCGACGATCCTACGACCCGTTGAAGCGCCTGTTCTGGGCACAACAGATCCCATAAGCCCATATTTTCCCTGCCAAACTGAGAATACAAAATGGGGGAAGGGCTCATTTCATTGAGAATCCACCCAATGCCAACACTTACATATAGGTGTCGATCCTGTTGCCTGCGAGGGAACAGCGTCAAATTTGGAGTCCTAGTCGGCCGACAAAGCCCTTCCCCGCTGACGCGTGTGAGTGAAAGGGCCGTTGTTGTCTGTTGACATGGGACTACAGAGGAATCTCACAAAGGCATAGAGAACTACTTGAGAGACTACGCTGGGGCGCATGCTTGTCCTGCGTTTGGCGTCGCTGTTCGCACTGCAACCCAGGAGGTTTCCACTGATGTTATGGGACTACATCATGAAGTTGGGGAAGATGGTGAGTGAGGGATAGGGGTGGGAGAGGGTCGAAGCGGAAGCTGGCGTTCTGCATGTTAAGGCTATATTGGACATCAAGGAGCTGTATGCATTGTTGGTAGGGTACAGAGGTGGGTGGACAGGGCGATACAGATGGGGTGGGGATGGGAGTTTGGGGTTATGCTAAAAAGTTTGGCAGACTAGGTGCTCCAGTAGCAATGGCCACTGGCAGGCGTCTGGCTGGAGGTGGAACTATGCAGTTGGTCAGTGGATTTGTTCTTCTTATATGAATGGGTGACCCATTTACTTTAATCACATGGAATGTCTGTGGCCTCAATAACCCCACTAAGGCCAGGAAGATTTTGGCGTTTCTTGAGCAACACAGCCCCATAATTGGTATGCTGCCAGAGAGGCATGCGCTGCAGATTCGTGCCTGGATGGGGTTAGCAGTACTATTATACAGATTAGTAATTTCAGGCGAGAGGAGTGCTTACTCAAGCACACCGATCATTGTGCCTAAAGGTTGATGAGAGCTGTATTGACCCGGTGGGACAATATGTTCTAGTGTGTGGAAGGATCTCTGGGATTAAGGTAGGGCCTGTCAATGCCTATGGCCCGAATGTGGATGACCACAGATTCTACAGTCAACTCTCTGACATACTTACCCTGGTGCCTACTACCCAATAGTGTTGGGGGCGATTTCAACACTATCCTTGATGTTGTACTAGACCGATTGACAACTGCACCACGGAGGCTTACCAATGGGCCGCAAATGATTGGGCAAATGGTGGCGCACTTGGGATTGGTGGATGTGTGGAGAAATAGTCATCCTGATGTTAAGGAATATTCCTATTATTCGTGGGTCCATGATACGATGTCGAGAATAGACTTTTGGTTGCCGTCTACTGAATGGGTGCCGAGGGTGCGCGACTGCACGGTCCACCCTCATACTCTGTCTGATCACTCTGCAGTGGTGCTGTCCCTTAGGCTGGGCGGTCCCTCAAGATCTAAGCCCCAGTGGGGAATGGCCCCCTCTATGCTGCTGGATGCTGGGCTTGTGGTGTCCCTTCATGATAACATTGAGGTTTTTTGCAGATAATGAGGGGTCAGTATCTCTGCAATCGACATTTTGGGAGGTGTTTAAAGTTTAAAGTTTGGATGCGGGGTGAACTGCTGTCAGTGTCCATTGGGTCACTTAAGGGGATTAGATGTGACATGCGGGATCTGGAAACCAGCTGAGGCAATTAGAAAAAGAGTAGGGAATAACCAATAACAGGGCATTGTTGGGGGTGATTGAGGGCAACATATTGAAGTTCCAGAAATTAGATGACAAGGAGATCCTATATATGGCACAGCTGGGGTTGCCCGTAGATATGGGGAGGACGGAGAGGACTAGGCTGTCCCTGCCGTCAGTAGTGCATGATGAGAGTGGAGTACAGCTGATCAAAGGGACCCGGGGCAGAACAGGGGAGGTGCTGATATCAGATGACGGCATAAATGTGTAATTTCTGCACTATTACCAGACCCTATTTGCCAACGCTGACATGTGCACAGACACAGTGCCGGACTGGTATCTGGGGGACTATATTTTCCCACAACTGCCTGAGGAGGCATGCTTAATCCTAGACCAGCCTGTGGCGGTGGAGGAGGTAGAGGCAACAATTATGTCGCTTGCGTCTGGGAAGACTGGGTTTGGATGGTTTGGGGTCAAGCTTTACAAATAGTTTAGGCAGACTCTGGTGCAGCGACTACTTAAATTGTGGGAGGAGTCGCTGGAACTCAGTCCGCTTCCACCATACCTATCCAAGGCAATCATTATTGTACTGTTGAAGCCTTGCAGACCGTCACGCGAAATGGCCTCATACAGGCCGTTGCCCTTGATCAACGCAGACGCTAAAGTGTTCACGAAAATACTGATGACCCAGCTTCTCCCATATATGCTGCAGCTAGTACACCAGGACCAATCAGGCTTTATTCAGAATAGATCCACAGCATTGAATCTGCGACGGCTCTTCTGTATCATATCGCAGATCGACCCACCCACAGGCCAAACCAGTTGCTGCATCAGTGGAGGCAGAAAAAGCTTTTGACTCAGTTGCCTGGAGGTTCCGATTCAGGTTGCAGAGACAATACTGGTTTTGAATACATTTAATCGGCTGCATTCGACTACTATATGCAGGCCCGGTCGCTAGGGTTCAAACCAACATTGTGGTGTCACATGCCTTCCCTCTGGGTTGTGTTAGATGGCAGGGGTGCCATCTGGCCCCGTCCCTGTTTGCCCTTACAATTGAGCCCCTCCTGCTCCTGGTACGTATGCGACAGAGACATCGAGGTATACCGATAGCTGGGCCACCCCAGATAATTTTGATTTACGCAGAGGACGATATCCTGTTATATATTCGAGATCCAGAGCCAAATCTTAGTCCATTGATGGAGAAGGTCAGTACATTCACATACTATTCGGGCTACAAAGTTAATAGCGTTAAGTCGGAATTGTTCTAGCTGACGGACAGAACAGTGGTGCAAGCTCATGAGGTTCTGGGACTTATATCCCGAGGGGAGGTTTGTTACGCTGGAAGATTTTGTGGTGAAACTGGGAAACAGCCCCATCAAAATATTGCAATACTACCGGATGAGGGTGGCGGTTCGACAAAGGTGGCCGTCGTTTCCACAGGAACCTGACACTCACACCTGTGTTGATGCAATAGTTTTGGGTGGGGACACCAGGAGATTGGTTTACTGGCTTTACAATTTGTTACAGGCTAATGAAACCCCCAAGAATGAGGCACGTGCAAAGTGGGAGCGGGTCTTGGACATGGAGATACAGGATACCCAGAGGCAGAAATATTGTCTTCTGGCGAGAGAGGTCTCAATGAATGTGAGACTCAGACTGATACAATTTAAAACGCTAAATCAGTTATATTATACTCCTGGTAGGCTCTCTAAATTCTCCCCAGATGTGACTGACAAATGCCCCAAATGCCAGAGGGAGCGGCCAGACTCGTTTCACACGTTCTGCTACTGTCCACAGGTTAAACAGTTTTGGCAAGATGTAGCACATAAACTGTATGATTGTAGATAAACCTCCAGTGATATTCCCACCTAAGTACCTGTTGGGTGATATTGGGTAGGTTTCCATCACTGCTTGTAGGTTCTTTAATATTGCCTGTCTTGTTGCAAAAAAATGTATCTTGAAATACTGGAAATCTAAACTGGCTCCTGCATGCTCAGAATGCTTAAATAGCTAACATATGCCAATGAAAGGGAAGAGGGATATGTGGCTACGGTTGTGGTGGCATTCTGACTGAAATTTATTTGGAGCCCACTCTGCAGATTTCTATCCAATGCCAAGTGGGGGGAGGAGTAATATAAAAGGTCACCCTGGAGGGATGTGGAGGGAGGAGAATGATTATGTTTTAATTAATTCACATAATACTTGTGTTGTGCGCAGTTGCACATATGATTGATTTCAGAAAGGTCCTGTATGTATCGCCAAACTGCTGCCAGTGCTTGTGTTAATGTAATGTGTAATATACCTGTCTGCCTCTTAAAAGTTTAAAATAAAGGTTTGAAAAAAAAAGAAAGGTGGTTGGAGCAGCAGATAAAGGAAGGTAAAAGAACATTGAAGAAGAGCTGATAGAAAGTAACAAGAAGGGTGTCAAGGGAGATAGGAGGTGCAGATAAGGGAAAGACTGATACAAAGGGAAGTTGTACAAAATCAGGAAGAAGCAAACCCAATGCATGACTTTGAATCTGGCTTGGGTGACGGTACAAGCATGTGGTGAAGCATCAGGGATGTAAAGGAAGGACGACAAATTGAAGAGGAGAGGACATCTTTAGATATGAGGCGTTAAAGACTGCTGAGAAGGAGGGTGAGAATGGGGCATGGAGGAACAGAGATAGAACCCCCATCATGATGGTGGCGGGGAAGGATTAGCAAACCCTATAGGGAAACTCAGGAGACCAGCCCATTTGTGGAAGATTTGGGGTTTTGCAAATCACTGTCCAACCCCAGTTTATAACCCTGTTCAAACAAAGTCTGGGGATCCAGTAAACGGGGTTGCAGGAGAACCAGATGAATAGAAACTACCAACCGAGGAGACCATGAAGAATTGCTGGTCTTAGTGAAGCAGGTACCAGGTTTCATTTGAAGCAGTATCTACCCAGGCCATGGATAAGGTGAGCATCAGGTAATTTGTACTTACACCATTGCAGAACGAGGAACAACATGTGCATTTGTAGTCTTTTTGTACTATCATGTTAGAAATGCAATTACCAACTTCTACCAGTTTTATTTGCATGGCCCTCCATTTCTTCCTTCACAAATATGCAATCAGGCGTCAGGGATGGTTGATTGATCTCTATCCTGGATTCTGCTGTTAACAGGGGTGATAACGGGTACTCTGGAGAGGTGAGAGGCACATTTTGCTGCATCCAATGATGATAATCAGTGGGCCTATATATGCAGGCAGCCTGAAAACTCTTGTTGAATTATATATTCAAACTGATTAATTTTACCAGAATCTACCATACTCCTCAGTACCCCCATTACTTCCTTCCTGAAACACCTAGTACATGCATTTATTCCTATATGGCCTGTGTCTGTCCACCAATTGGGCGATTTCGGAGGGAGGTTTTCAGCATGGTTGGGGAAATGATTGGTAAAGCAGAGGGTAGTGGATCTGGTTCTAGTGCTAGCTAAATGAGGTGTCACCATGGCCTGGAACATGGGGAAACGTCAGACGTCTAGCAGTGGCTTCGGGACACTGGGTACTGCAATGATCAGAAGTCCTTCAGGGACCTATTCACTCTGGCAGGAAAACCCAAGGGTATGTGAACTAATAAAGATTACTTTCTGGGGAAACATGTACACACTCATGGGACTGACTGTGCAAGAAGTACGATACAAGAGGTGTACAAACTCTGGAAATTATTTTACTTGACCTTATATACTAAAGTTGCATTCTGTGCAGGCGACTTGCACAAATGTAATGTTTTGATTTTGGAAAGACAATACAAAGACTATATGGCCCTGATTACGAGGTCAGCGGCAACCCACTGGTGTGACTGGTGGGTTGCCGCCGACCCCGCAACACTGTTTTCACCGCCTTATATCCCGATATCACAAGTTGCGGCAGAATAGTTACTCCCCACATGGGAATGGGGACACTGAAACACAGACACTGTTAGAAACAGTGCTGGTGCTTCAGTGAGAAGTCTGCCGGTCGGAGCCTGAATTCCCGGCAGGTCAGACCTTCAGTACGTTGCTACCGGCACCCTTATTTCCAGACCAGCAAACTAGTAATGAGGCCCTATGAATGACAATGCACAAATTCCAAACAAATTGGTCTGTACTTCGTTATTGCTCACTGTTAATTAATGACATAATAAATGTAAACAATGTAACTAGAACAGTCATTTGGTACTGCCTTTTTGGTTTTGGCACATTTGGTGGTGCTAGCGGCACCTAATGCCCAAAACATTGGTGCTGTAAAAGGGAAAGGAGAAAGGGGAGTTTGGGAGCAGTCTATGGAGTTGGATACTTGCCGATGCTTGGCGATGACGCCTTCACCCTTATCTTGTGTTGACTTCTGCCTCCCCATCCCACTTTTGTTGGTACTCTTCCCCAGCTGCTGATCTGCACATCCACTACTGAGTGCAAGGGCTTTCTTACCTCGCTCTGCTTTACCAAAGAACAGTACAGGGAATCGGTTTGCCTCGGAAGATGGACAAAGATCCCTCCTGATACCCACCTCTCACAGCGCTTCCTGCATCATCCCCCATCACCCAACAATCGCACAATATGTTTAGGCACTGCATTCTGTCGAGCGTTTGAAGGCCATCCTTCGGGTGCCAGTGCAGTGTGCCGGATGTGTCGAGTACTGTTCATGTGTGCTGTGCTGATAGTGCACACTGTGCATTGGCCCCATCTCTCACAGAGACACTTCTAGAGCCCACAACCGATTTGCACATTACAGCATTTTGGACAGTGCCCCTGTTGAAAACGCCCCCACCCTAATTTTGCAGTGAAAAAAGTAATAAGTGTGCTGCCGGCTGGCCTGTTGTCCCAGTACATGTGCATAGCAAGACTGTTCTTTTCATTGTAGTTTCTGGCCTGCACAAATTCTGTTGTTTCTAGTAAAGCGCACGTCTGGTCTTATTTTGTAACTTAAGGATGCAGTTCCCTAGGGAAGGTGCACCCTATGTCTTATGTTAATATGACTTTACAGTGAACCAGATCACCACCACTATAGTTTCAGAGTGCCTATCGTGGAGCTATTTATTGAGTGCAGACCTAGCTTCAGGAAACAATTGAGTGCTTTACAATCATAGGGGGAAGAATATGGTGAGGGAAGCAGAGAAACAAGGGAGTGAGGAGCTAATAGGGGAGGTGGGAAGGTGGGCAATTTGTCAGCATGGGATCTAGAAGCAACCAGGGGAGGAAAGAGTGGGGATCAGATCACCCAGTCTCAGTAAGGTGGACAGTGTGTGAACCTAGGTGTTTGGGAGGCACCATTCCTTGAAAAGGAGGGCTCATTGGCATGCTTTCCTCCTCTGTGAGGGCAGGGGCGTTGCTAGGGGGGCTAAGGGGGCTACAGCCCCTGATCCTTTGGTTGCAGCCCCGGATAGAATCTCAGGAGCTACAGCCAAAAGACTAGCTAGCCCCCAGTCCCAACAGTTCCGACATCAACTTAGCCCCGGGTCTTTTCCAGACCTAGCAACTCCCCTGTGTGAGGGTAGTATGTGCTCCATCTGGTGGCATAGAACTATCATGGGAGGGTTCCTTGAGAAGCGGTCCTTGTTAAGCACTCTCGTACTCCTCTGATCAGTGTAGTGAGTGCTGATCAACTGGGTAGACTCCTTTCTGGCTACACAAGAAGCGTGTTATCAACCCACAATGCTGAACGGAGCACGCCGCACTAGCCGAGCGTGTTGATGGGACGTCCGACAGCCTCCTGCTGTTGCGGGTAGCTGTGCACGCTCCGAAGCAAGAGCAGAAGCACTGCACCCTCCAGTGCAAAGCATGACAACAATTGAAAGGTTTCTGAGTGCAAGAATTGAAAGCAGCTAGATAAAGGGACTGACAAACTAGTGCTCTGAACGAAGCACAAAAACTATCAAGAGGCGATCCTACTTCCTCAACGGTGGAGCACTGAGCAAAGCAGCTGCAGCGCAAATAGATTAACAGCAGAGATGGGCCGGCACAGGAGCTCGGTGAAATTGCAGATTGGCTGCCAGTGCTGGAGCATCTGCAGAGAGAATGGCAGTGTCGCAATGACTGCAGAGAGAGTGGCTCCCGGCTTACATTTTGTGCAAAACTGCAGCATACAGGAGAGTGAGTATTTTGACTGACAATTTGAGTGTCAGATTGGTCCTATCATTTCGTTTTTCTGGGAGGCTTCTTTTTGAGAAGATAGTGTTAGTGCACATGACAGCAGTGTCTCCACCTCCACCAGACAGACTTAAGGATGTTAAGCTGTGTAATGGGGCTAATCTGATAATTCGGCTATAAAAATGAAAGCTGATAGTACTGGGAAAGGCACGCCACAAAGAATGAGATAAGTTGATGAACTTGTAAAAATACACTTAACTCCCACTTTCAGCTGCACCTCCTCAGAGGCATTCTCCATTTCCTCACCTTGCCTCTGCAATTCAGACTTCTAGCTCCAACTCTGCAGATCAGACACTTTTCCGAGCAGAGAGTGAGGGTAGATCTCTCTCCTCTGCAGGTGCTTCCCTCTGGAATGGCCTCCCTGCCCCTCTCAGACTTGCGTCAGATCTCCTTAAGTTTCTGAAGTTTCTGAAGACCCTCCTTTTCTCTTCCACCTTTCCTTTCCCCCTCCCCTGCTAATGTCCCCCTCTGCCTCTTTGACTGCCTGCCTGGTTCCTTCAGATTCTTACAGGGCACAAGGCCCTCCTCAACCAGTCTACCCCTGCACTTGGTCTCCCCTGACCCCCACACCCAACCTGCACTTGCCTCCCGGGCTCCCACCCCCTGCCCTATCCTCGCTGGGCTTGCACCTTTGAGCCACTCCAGCCCCGTCTCTCGCACTCAGCACGTGGACCTTCTTCTCCGCACTCTCTGCATCCCCCTGGCTCTATCAATCTGGTCTCCCTTGGCACACGCTTAGCCTACGGGCCCTTCCGCCCTGACCGGCACTTCCCCCCTTCCTCGCACTTCTTGTTACTGCACTTGCACGATACGAATGTCACAAGTCCTAGTAGGACCATTTTGGTTTTTTTAATTCCTGTCCCTCTCCCTTGTCTTGTTGTGCCTTGAAACATCTTGTGTATAGGCGCATTATAAATACCAAATAAATAGAAAATAAAATTTTAAAAAGTTGAACGCTTGGGTCTGAACACAAATATGTAACTCCAGCCTGTCCGTGTCAAATGCCTCAAATTAGGCACCTGTAATTTATATGAAACGTTTCAACCTATAGTTTTAGGCTATGGTTAGCAACGATTGCAAACTGTTTGGTTTATTGTCAAACATTAGAAACAATCAGGTGAACAATGCACAAAAATAATGCTGTCATTATACAAACAATAGAATAATTTAAAACAAATGTGTATCTTAAATGATAACTGTCTTCCTCGCTGATGTCTTGCTAATGCACAAGAATAATAGACTTCACAAACCGGTATGTCCACGAATACCGGTCGAACTCACAAAAACGGCCACATGTGTGTACAGCAATGCAGACACAATTAATTATTTAAAGTACAACATTCGGCTGAAGATTAGGCCGGTTGTTACACTGCTGATATCACAAATGACAAAAACCAGCTTCTGCAAACACTTCATGCTGAAATAAATGCTTTTCAACAGCTGCCATGCACCCCATCCCCTCTCTCCCTACCCATCCATCCATTCTACCCCCTCTTTATCTTCTCAACTCTACCCCATCTCTCTACCCCACCGCGCACCCTACTCCCCCTCTCTTTAGCCCCACTGACCCTACACTCCTTATTGCCACACACACCCACCCGACCCCCTCAATTCCCCCATCCACCCACTGTACTCGCTCTCCCTATCCCTCTCAACTTTCCTCTCACACTCTCGCTTTATTTGTTACCCTCTCACTCTCACCCTTTCTCGCACATATTTCCTCTTGCTCATCATCGGCACCCTCTGTCAATGGCTTCCTCATTGCTCTATTGCCCATCTCATTCTATAGCACACCTGTACCCCTGATCACATCCTCCATTCAAACTTTGCACTCTCCTCTTTGCACCCTGGTACCTATAAATGCATAATGCAAAGAACAACAGTAAATGCCAAAACTATTGGCATTGCCAATGCTTGTTTTAGAAGTTTCCAGACTTTCGTGTAAACGTATATGTACACATACTAAAGTACATTTAAGAAGCATGACATAAAAAGGTGAAAAAATATTTAGACGTACTTGTTAACAACAGGTGACAATGGTTCTTTCTTTAATTCTACCAATACTAAATGCAATTCTTGTATTTTCTGTGGTGGCAGCGGTGGCGTCAATGGGATGTCTAACTCAAGTTGATGGTACAAAGTGTAGCATACTGCAAATTATTGAAGAAGCAAGAGTGTTTAATGAATGTGTACATCAAAATGAAATAATGACTTGTTAAAACTGGATACTCTCAGCTATGAATCATTTATCTTCCTTTAGCACACCAACATACTGTAGGTTTTTAATGTTATTTGGTACTATGCAAACAATTGTAAATGTTAAAATGGCCAACAAGTGTGCAAACATCATTTAACTTGCTCGTGTTTCCCTTTGGCACATTGTGCTGTCTCCTCCAGATTCACTCTCCAATATGGGAAAATATTTAAATCATATTTGGACGTTTTTGTAGATATGTAGACAGCCTAGGAGATCATTACATGTAAAGCCATTCAATATTATTGCCATGCGACTTTCCATATCTATCTTTTTAGTTCTGGAATGAATTACTGTATACCACTGCAGCAAACATTTGTATTTGTATTTATTAAGAGATTTCATGAAAGAGTTGACAATAATGATATAAAGGGTACAATTGTAGAGGCAATGATAACAAATTAATTAAGAAAGTGAATGAGGAAAGAAGAGATGTCAGTTATTTAGAAAGAGACAAGAGAAGGTGAGCATTAAGTCGAGTTTGGAAAATGCAAAGAATGGGTGGGGGGCGTTTCAATGGTTTGGAGTGAGGAGGGTAAGAAGACGGAAACTGGATGAAGCACAGGGGTCTGAGGACAGTGAGCAGAAGCTGGTTTTAGGAACAAAGGGAACGAGGGAGAGAGTAAAGAGAAACAAGGGAAGAAAGATAGTGTGGAGTGAGACCATGGATGCATTTGTAAACAATAGAAAGTGAAAAGGATGCATGCATCAAAAGGTGAGAGTAACATAGATAATCGAGAGGAAGTAACAGAGGAGCGTGAAGAAAGTGGGAATAGGAGAATGATAGCAGAGTTATAGATAGAACGAAGAGGAGGAAGATGGAAGGCATGAAGAGCAAGAAGGAGGGCAGAACCGTAGTCGATACAAGAGAACATTCGAGAAGTGATAAGGAGCTTAGTGGTGTGAAAAGATAGAAATGGGCAAGCATGATGAATGTTAAACATAGAAAGGCCAGGAGTGAGCAGTTTGTGAGATGTGCAGAGAGAAGGAGAGAGAGGAAGTATCGAGGTCCATAAGTGGAGAGTAGGATTAAAGTAAGTAGGGGTTGGGGCCGAAGAGGGAGCAAGGGAAGCGGTAGAGGAAAAGAAGGCCAAAGAGAAGTGACCTTGGAGGTAAAATAATTTGCAAAGTCAGAAGAAGAGAGAGGATATAAGAGAGTGATTGGGAGGGAGAGGAGAAAGAATATTTTGGAGTAGTTGGAAGAGACAATGGGGTGATGTGAGAGGGAAAGGCTAAGCTCAGAAAAGTAACGTCTAAGGATTGAGAGGCATTATGCTAAGTGATCCTATTCTGAAGATCAGCCTTGTTGACATTCACACCTGATCTACGTTTTAAGTCGAGAAAGCCAAGCCTTTAAATAAATATGGAAACTTGCAAATCTCCACCCTGAGGATTTTTCAGGTAAAAATGCTCGAACCTCTGCACGTTAAGTCCTCACAATAGGCATTGAAGCAAAATTAAACAGCGTGACTATTGTCACAGCCGAGGTTTTAGCAGACAACATAAAGTCCAGAGACTGTGCTACACTATCATTTATTTTACAAACAAAACATGTTAAGAGTTAAGGGAGACAGAACACAAGGGTGTGGGAGACTTAAAACAAAGATGGGACATTCCATCTCACTTAAGGACAGCATTCCACTGGTCCATCTCTCTCTTCCCTTTGGCTCTGCCCACTGTAGGTCGAGTAAAGTCACTTACAGTCTATCGGGTTTTGAGAGGCAGGCGCTTCTTTCTTGCCTTGATTTAGTGGTTGCTCCTTTGCCACACTTGTCATAATGTCGCTCTCCCTGATATTAACATCCACCCCCTTGGGCTCAAGGAGCCCTTGGTTCGCAGGCCAGGACAACAGATCATTATAAAGTGCCATCAACCTCTATGGAACTGTGATGGATGCATTGGCACACACTACCCCAGTTTCTGCTAGCATTGGGATGGTAGGTGCTCTACCAGCCAGGTGTCATATGCTTGGGCACCTCATTCTTCCCTTGACCTCATTGCTCTTTTCCCTCTCATCTATGGTTGTACTGTCTCTTGTTTCCTCATTGACCCCATACAAATTCTTCTTTACCTCCCATTTGTCTTCCAGTGCTTACTTACATCTTCCGCCTGTGTATGCCCCATTCTCTCCTTCCACCTTCCCAAGCAGTTGGTTTCCACTTTCTCCCTTGTTAGCTACCATTTAACCTCCTCCACAATCTCTGCCTTTGGTTCTCCTCTCCCTCCTGTTTTTCTCAAGCACATCCTCTCCAACTCCTTTGCTCCTTCTATCTCTTCTCTCCCCGTCCTGTCCCTACTGTCGAAACTCCTTCCCACCCTCCTCTTCTCATTTGCCTCCTCGAGGCTTGCATCAAGGAGCAGGTGGTTGGATGCAACTCCCATGGTTACCTCAGTCCCATTAACCTGTTCAGAGAGGAATTGCCATAGCATTTCGGTGCTGGACTGCCCATGTGGGCGGGACAAAGAGTGATATGCAAATGTTTATTTCCCATCTGTGAAAGGTACAGTGAGCAAAAAGCGTGTGCTGCAAACTCTCATCTCAGAACAAGTTATCATGCCATGTTCTTTCTGGAGAGCAGCGCCTGCTACCTTCTTTGAAAATTTTGCAAGGAACTTGGGGTTGGTCACCCTGAGTTACCTGGGGGCAACCAGACGTGGACTCCCTGCTCACTGTGCTCAGAGAGACAAAGCTTCACCTCACTGATGAGGCCCGACAAGGCTGAAACACGTGTATGGGGTTGATTTTGGTACTCTTGTTCAGAGAGGAATTGCCATAGCATTTCGGTGCTGGACTGCCCATGTGGGCGGTACAAAGACTGATATGCAAATGGTTATTTCCCATCTGTAAAAGGTACAGTGAGCAAAAAGCGTGTGCTGCAAACTCTCATCTCAGAACAAGTTATCATGCCATGTGCTTTCTGGAGAGGAGCGCCTGCTACCTTCTTTGAAATGTTTTCAAGGAACTTGGGGTTGGTCACCCTGAGTTACCTGGGGGCAACCAGACGTGGACTCCCTGCTCACTGTGCTCAGAGAGACAAAGCTTCACCTCACTGATGAGGCCCAACAAGGATGAAACACGTGTATGGGGTTGCTTTTGGTACTCTTGTTCAGAGAGGAATTGCCATAGCATTTCGGTACTGGACTGCCCATGTGGGCGGGACAAAGACTGATATGCAAATGGATATTTCCCATCTGTGAAAGGTACAGTGAGCAAAAAGCGTGTGCTGCAAACTCTCATCTCAGAACAAGTTATCATGCCATGTTCTTTCTGGAGAGGAGCGCCTGCTACCTTCTTTGAAATGTCATATGCTTGGGCACCTCATTCTTCCCTTGACCTCATTGCTCTTTCCCCTCTCATCTATGGTTGTACTGTCTCTTGTTTCCTCATTGACCCCATACAAATTCTTCTTTACCTCCCATTTGTCTTCCAGTGCTTACTTACATCTTCCGCCTGTGTATGCCCCATTCTCTCCTTCCACCTTTCCAAGCAGTTGGTTTCCACCTCCTCCCTTGTTAGCTACCATTTAACCTCCTCCACAATCTCTGCCTTTGGTTCTCCTCTCCCTCCTGTTTTTCTCAAGCACATCCTCTCCAACTCCTTTTCTCCTTCTATCTCTTCTCTCCCCGTCCTGTCCCTGCTGTTGAAACTCCTTCCCACCCTCCTCTTCTCATTTGCCTCCTCGAGGCTTGCATCAAGGGGCAGGTGGTTGGATGCAACTCCCATGGTTACCTCAGTCCCATTAACCTGCATGAGAGTTGGTTACAGAACCCACACACTTGATTAAGTATTCCAGATGAGGAATACACGCAAAGTAATGCATCCATTGAATTGCCACAGTATGCACCTTTTTCAATATCTTTTAATTAAGAAAAGAAAACAGAGACATGAAACGACACAAGAAGTATTTTCTCCTAAATTCCCTTATCTAGATCATGGACGATGCAAATGGCAGCAGTTTGTGGTAGAAAGTGACATAACATATAATGTTAGTGTTCTTTTCTTTACAAAATGTCATCAATAAATAACACTTATTAAAACACATTAAGACATATACTAAAATCTCTTATAAAACACATGTTACTTATATCTTTAGCGATTAGATGGCTCTTACAATTTCTACTGCATACATCATCAAATTGCATCGAGTACATCGTCAAATACTTCATCGGTTGCACTAAGAGGGTTTGAATCATTTAAGAGTTTCACACTTACTCACATTTACTGTGTATTCAACATCCTCTCATTTCTAGTTTTCTAAACTGTTTTCTCTCTTATTCTCAGTTCTTTAGTGTAACGACTTTTGCATTCTCAAGCTTTCTTTTAATACATTTCCACACTTGGTATAGGCTTATATGTACTGCCTGTGATTCCGTATTCAGGCAGTATGTCCAAAAGGTGCCGCTTTTAATATTATCATAATCATGTACAAAGCGGCCTAGGTTTTTCATATATTAATTTCCCAGAATAGAACATTGGGAAAGAACATGTTGAGGTGTTTCCAGATTGTTTTGTTGTTTTACAGATTCAACATATTCTTTCGTCTTGTGGTATTTTTAGTTGCGCCCCCATCAATGTTAATAACGGTAGCTGATTAGTTCTCAATCTTAATCGAAAGTATCTGACTGCTGGACTTGGGCATCTTGTTAGATATATTTCCAATTGCAGATACTTGTGTGTTATTTCGGACACATATTTGTAGCTATTTAACTTATCAATGTGCTCATAGCTACAAATCCAGTCTCCGGCGTCAATTCTTTTTTTGAATATTCGCTTCAGTTTTTCTCATTATGTTTTTTTATAATACAAAGGATGCCACTCTATTGTGTTAAATACTTTATCAATTACTTTTCCATAGCTGTCATTCTTACAGGTTCTGGTCTCTAATAAGCTCAACAGCTTGCACTTTGCGGATGAATTGATTTTCAAGTGCAGTGTACCACTTTGTTTCCACACTGTACTTTTCAGTGATGTTAAACATATCAACCTTAATTCCCACTAATTTCGGAAGGATGGAGGAGGGAGAAGAGATGACAGAGGAAGGCAGACAGCAACTCCAACTGAAAGACTACGCTTGATGATAACGAGGTAGACTATCACAACAAATACAATGAACGCCAAACAATTTGAGATTTTTGCAAAAAACTATACAAAGCAGAAGTTATAGAAGATACAAACAGAAAGCAATTTCTATCTGATATCCCTGCAATCCCCTTGACAGAAGATCTGGCAGGGGAGGTTGTAGCTCGGCATGCACAATGACGGACGCCATGTTACCGAGGTCCACAGCACTGGCCCATACTCAGCAAAATGAGGACATGTTTCCGTAACAATTTAATCAGCTCAATGCTGCATGACGAAAGACACCCCAGATGCAGACACCTATCCTAAAACGCAGACACAGAGATCGTTAGAGGAGCCACCGCAGAAGCTTGAGACCTGCCTCATGGAATCGCGAGCAGTGGGAGGCCCAGCGACATACAAGTGACTGATCAGGCTTCATCATATGGCTTGGATAGCCATAGCCGGTGGGCTTTGCTACAGTGCAGTGACAAATGCACCTTCTTAATTGGCAGAGCCGTGGCAGTGATAATTGCTCTACGCCGGCTTGCCCGTTGGTGTGCCTCATGACCCCTCCGATGCAGCGACAGATGGTGAGGCCTCCTAATATCTGACTGGGCCCTTGGCAGTAGGATGCTGCATGACATCCCTGGCTGTTCGCCTTGCCTCCAATGACTGCACTCAGTGTGGCTATGAGCAGGAGGCTGGACAGAGAGAGAGGCAAGACGGGGAGAAGAACACTAGCAGTAATTGCAACCTGGAAACCACCATTCACCAAGATGGAGAATTGATAAACTTCGCCTTTCATTCAGTTTGAAAGTTGGTGGACTCACGTTATTAGATCCTTTGTGTGATTGAGGGAACTCCCTTGCTTAAAACACGGAAACATCTACAAATACACCATAGCCACAACACTTACTCCATTGCTACATAATGCCACCCCTGCCCTCTGAGACTGTTGTTACCGTCACACTCACTGGGGTCTATTTTTTCAGGAGTTAAAGCTTACACAATAGCTCAAGAAACACAAGTGCGACCCAGCGATAAAATTACTCTTGAGTCGCCACCTTGTCCTCTTCTCGTCACAAGTCACTGCATACACCATACGATATGACTGAACACCACAAGAATGGGGATGTTCTAGCAATGATGGTGTAAGGAAACGAATCAAAGAAGCACAAAATAGCTACTATTGCTCAGATTCTCACAGTGCCTAATCCTTATCTGCCTATGGACTCCCTAGTTATACATATAGACCTCCAAAATCTAGTAGCTCATCTCAAAAAAGAAATCTACAGTAGCAGTGGTATCTCAAAAGGTATTCTCCGTGGACAAGCAACTCACAGGGGTAGAATGCGGAGTTGATGAGATGGAGAATTCCTCCAGTGAGCAATCATATGAAGCTTGCGATCACACCAAGAGAGTGGAAATTCTCGAATGATCCAAGATCATAGCCTTGAAGCTTATATCCATAACATCTTTGGGGAGCTCTTTCAGAATGAGTAGCCCATTCAGCTTGACACTCATATGGTCTAATCCATGTTCTGGGAAGAGCAGAACCTACTTGTTTATGTGCTCACAAGGGTGCATTTCTTTCATAGGGTCTAATCCACAATCCAGAAAGAGCAGATCCTACTTCTGGATGTGCTCTCAAGCATTTCTATCAACTGAAAGCAAAAATCCTGAAGTCTTCTAGAACAAGAGGCCCAATCCTTTTCCACTCAGTCAAACTCACCTTTCTCCAAGACTACTCATTCAACCCTATCTAAATCTAGAGCACTACAAGCGGATACATCCTGGCTTCAAACCAAAGGAATTAAATATCGCTGGTACCCTCTCAGCATCCTCACATTTAATTACAGCAGCCAGGCTTGTCATTGTCCTATTGCCGTGATGCCAAGACCCTATTGCAACCAAATACAGGCTCTACTTCCGAAAGCCCACCGGGCCCTGGGTCGAAACTCAGGAAGAGTGGGGTGATACTTAGAAGGAGTGGGATGATACTTAGAAGGTGGTGGTGGTCAACCAAGAGGATGCAGTATAGAAGTGATGCAGCTGGCAGCCAAAACACATCGACCCCTTCAACCTCACTTACCGCATAACTCTTGGAATACATGCCACAGAGAGTTAATATTTGTACATCGATCTTCCCACGCGGTCACAAGTTTGCTGTTCCTGAACGAACTAGAACTCATTACTGCTGAGGCATGGAGGATGTGGATCTGCCCTCAAAGAGCTATGCTGAACTTGCTTACTTATAGCTCCTCCATTTTAATACACCTCATATCTAACTCTGACTTATGAATCATGGCCCTTTTGGACCATTGGCCCATGGGGATAGTGCAGTGAGTAGATTGCTTGAACCCCACGCACAAGCCACCTTGGAAGATGAAAGACTCCCCCCAGAATGATCCTATTATTGGTCGGGGCACTGCTTCTCTGATGTTCTTACTTCAAAATCAACACTATGCAAGAAACAATTCCCAACATAGCTTGGGATACTTTAAAAGCAATCGTTAGGGGGAAACTGATTTAAAAAGCAACAGCCTATGTTCGAGCTAGGGATAACCTATGTCGGGAATTAGAGGCCAATTTTGAGGAATCTAAAAGAGCCCTCAAGGATAAAACCTCTCTTAGTGCACCGACAAATCTGAAGATTACCCACGTAAAATTAGATGCCCTCCTCACCGAGCATACAGCTCAATCCCTGATAGCCACAAACCCAATGTATTACACCCACAGCAATAAAGCCCACAGATTGTTAATTTACAAAATACTAAAAATTGAATGACAAAACTATATTCCTACTATATTCCTACTCTACGTAACTCAGATGGGAATGTCCATTGCGAAGAGGAATCCAAAATAACGCGGCCTATCAATGGTGAATTATAAAGCTCATTGAGCAAGTGTCATGATCAATTGAAAACCTGCATGGAGCCATCAGTGGAGAAGATTAGGGGAAACCCTGCTAACAAAGCAATCATGATTAGTAAAACATGGGGCACACATTCAGTTTATATGCTGAGTATGTCATATTATCACAGGCCAAATTATGTCTGGTGATCCCCTGATCCCTGTAGATCAGAGGAATTACTTACCAAGGACTACACTCCCTCAACTCAAGTTCCTCCATCACGACTCACTGGAAAATCAAATAACTAGAGAAGTAGTGGAAACTACTATCAAAAATCTACACCTCCACCAAGCCCCAGGTCAGACAAATTTAATTCCTTATTTTATAAAACATTTTTACACTAGGAGGCGAGACACCTTACCAACTTGAATGTACTAGGCACAATAACCGTTATATTGTGAACAATCCCATATTGCATGCTCATTTTATTTAAAGCACAGGTAACAAAAATAACCCATCAGAGTAAGTATTCATCCTCATATCAATGCCAAGATATCTGTATGCAAAAATACAATCAATCACAATACAGGACGTATTAGAAATTATTCGTTGTAGGGATCATGTTGATTTCAATATTTAGAATATTAAACTAGAAGGTCCAATATTGTACCAAACAAACCAGACACCAAATAACACAATTACAAAATAAATTATTGAATTCTCAAATTAACTAGTTATGTAATCTAAAAGATGCACAATTTGCTTTCCCAATGTAAAATGGGGGACACGTCAGAATGACGCATGACGTCATCGCGCAAACGCACGTACCTGCGTCATTGCGCACAATAAAAGCCTGTGATTTTAACAAAATGGAAAGCAACCACACCGCCAGGCAAGACAAATGCGTCCTTCTGCAAACCAACAGGTAAATAGCAATCTCTTTCTTTTTACAATCAAGTTGAAGACTCATCTTTGAATTTAATGATGCTAAAAATATCTAACTAAAAATAGTAAGGCTAAAGTCACTCTCTTCCTATAGGAGGAAATTACTACAAATGACATCATATTATGCTGATGCCTTTTGAAATTATAGAAGCAACCAAAGGAGCCATACAGTCTCTAAATAACATTTTTTCTGCAAAGAAACAGGTAAATAGCAACTTTCCTTTGTATATCCAATGTAAATGCTCTTTTTGGAATCTCATGTTGTCATAAACATCAGAAGGTAAATACTAAGGTAAAGGTTATTTTCTTCCTATAGGGGGAAACCACTAAAAATGATGTCACACTATGATGATGCCAATTAAAACTACAGAAGGAACCAAAGGAGCTACAAAGCTCACATTACAATAAGAAATATCAGTAAGTAAAAACAAGGCACAATTGCCTCACTCCAAAATAGTTTTCTTTTTTAAATACAAAAAGGTAAACTATTTTGTCTGGTTTGTTTTTTAGGACATCAGTTCATTATAGAAAGCAAAACTGCACCTCCTGATGAACCATCAGACTTAATGACGGGGAAACACGTGTTGAGGGGCACACACAGAAATTCAAAAACTATTGAATGAACAAAATTCAACAGTTAAGTCGAGAGGTGAACAAAAACTAAATTGAGCATTAATGAATGTGTATAATTTGATAGTGAAAGAGAGGAATTAAAACAAAAGGAAAAATAAAAACTCTAATGACCCTAATCATTGAATGAAAACAATTCAATAGGGAAACAATACTAGAAACTACTGAACAAAAATAATTTAATTGGAAATCAAGTAATACATTTAAATGATGAAAGACTCTTGAACTACATACAAGGAATGTTATTGTATGAATATAATTTGATTCGACAAGCCTGAGAAAAACAATTACAACAATAATAAAATCGAATTAAGGCCCAACTGAATCGGATATCAAGGTCTCTCTTTTTTTCTCAATGTTCAAAGTCCTGGTCAGCCTCAGGACAAATTGATTCCAGCACTACAGCTGTCTGCTTCAAATTAACTCTTTTTCAAAGCATTATGCAACTAAAGGGAAGCACCAATATCTGCTTAAAGGCTGAACAAGATTTTGAATGATCCCACCTTACCAACCTATTTAATTCTTTCCAAGACTCCATGGAAGAATCCCTAACTACTTTGATTCTCAAATCATACAAGGAGGAAGCTGATTGCTCCTCATATCAACCAATCTCCCTTCTAAATATGAAACCAAATGTGTTTGGGTAAATGTCAGGCACTCGACTGGCAAAGATTCTCTATATTATCATGCACCCAGGCCAAACTGGCGTTGGTACCCAACGATCCCCAAAGGCCAATATTCAAAGAGCAATTAACATAATAGTGAACAACTCTCATCTGCCATCTTGCCTAGGTTCTGGTGGGGCTGGACACCAACAAAGCATTTCACATGGCTGACTGGGGATTTCTGTGTGAAACAATGGAGGCCATGAGATTTGGCCCTGAATTTGCGACATGAGTTAGAGCGGCCATGAACAACCCTACAAGAAGATTGAAAATAAATTGACTCAGAAATCAGACACCTCCCTTCCAGAGTTTATGAAAGAGCTTTCTAGCTTTGAGCAGGCCACAGGCTTCTCCATTAATGATCTCAAGTCAAGAGCATTGAATGTCTTGGAAAAAGATGTCACTATAGCAGCCCCATAGGGGACAACATATCAGCAATGGGAAACTGATGCATTAGATTACCGAGGGATTAAATTAACGAAGACCGGAAAGGACCTTCTCCAAAATAACTTGCCCTCCCCCGACAAACCCCTTAAAGACCTTTCTACAAACTTAGGCAGGTGGGTCAAAGAGGAAATCTCTTGGGTGGCCAAGATCCAGGCCCTGAAAATAAACCTAGTTCTAAAGCTGCTTTATATATTTAGCAGCATACTGATCGAAATCCCGGCCCGATATATGGGTCCCCCTACAAAAGTAAATGTTGTACTTCATTTGGAAGGGTAAATCCCTGTATCTCTAGAAAAGTCTTGTTAGGCTCTGTGGGCCTGAGAGGTCTTGGGGCCCCTGATATCAACCAATACCTCTTAGCTGCCCATATTGCATGATGATGTGGTGGTGCAAATTGTTGAACATCTGGGCAATCGAGAGACTGAAAGCCATGCTGAATGAAACACTCCCTAGGTTCCAATGCGATTGGGCCCCTTTTTTTGACATCTGTTCATCCACCCTGACTAACACCTTTAGACCTGTCATGTTTATATCTCTGTCTTAATTTTAATCCTGCTCGGGGCCTTTCTGCGACATCTGGCTACTCACTTGCTTGCCTTTGATTCACCTGATGTTCTCCATGTAACCTCTTGATCTCATGCCACTCCTGGTTATCCCTGTTAACTTGTTTAATCTTTAAAGTGTAAATAAAGCTGGGGGAAAAACAGTAGATCAGAAAACTAGTTTAAAGGCTCCAATAATTTATTTTTATTTTATTCATTTATAAAGCTTAGAGCAGCCCAGGTGCATTGTGGCGCTGTTACAGGAATCTTAGGCGTATGATAAATGGCGAAAAACTAGAATCTTAGGCATATGACACAAGGCATATTATACATGCAGTTATCGTTGGCATGAGATAGTTCACAATCTGTATTGGTCTTATTTGAACAGCCATGTTTTGAGTTCTTCGCGGAAGGCTCCATGGGAGGGGTTCAGCTCTGAGTGATGGGGCAGTGAGTTCCAATGTTTGGCCGCTATAAAAGGGAAGCTAGCTCCACCTGCTTTGGTGCCTTTGACCTTCGGTATCAATAGTCTGTCGGTGTATGGTGCTCTGGTGGGCCTGAAGGAGTGGGTGCTACTTATTTTCTGGGAGAGATAAGGCGGGATGAGTTAGCAAGGCACTTGTGAGTAATGGCTAGTGTTTTGAACAGGACTCTTTCTCTGCTGGGTAGCCAATGGACATTTCTTCTTGCTGTCGTGATGTGTTCCCTTTTAGGGATGCTTTGAGCTGCCCGGAGTGCATTATTTTGGATGACTTTGAGTTTTTGGAGGTTTTTAGAGGAGGTGGCAGTGAATAGGGCATTGCAGTAATCAATCCTAGAGCCTATGAAAGCTCTGGCTATGGTGAGGCAACTTGCTGTGGAGAGGAATAGTTTTGCTGCATTCAATAGTTTGGTGGAGTATGCTGCAGATGAGGCGATGGTGCTGACTTGGGACATAGAGAGGGTGGTGTCTAGGTATACTCCTAGAGTCTTGACAGCGGGAGAGACTGGGATTTGTATGTTCTTGATCAGGAATGTGGAGTATTGTTTGGTGAGTTTCTTTAGTGTCGCCGGAGGCCCTATTAGCAGGATTTTGGTCTTGTCCCCATTGAGGCATAGGCTGTTTGCCGCCATCCAAGTCTGGATAATGGAGTGGGCTGTGTTGAGTGCATTGGTGTCTTCTTCGTAGATACCTGTTAGGGGGAAGAGGACTTGGGTGTCGTCTGCATAGTTGGTATAGGTTATACTGCTGGAATCTAGGATATTAAAGAGTGGTCTGCTGAAGATGTTGTATAATGTGGGAGTGATGCGAGAGCCCTGTGGGACTCTGCATATAATGGGGGTGGAGGGAGCGCTTGCATTTTCGGCAAACACTCTCATGTTTCTGCCCTCTAGTAATAAAGCAATCCAGGTTGTTCCCTCATGCGAGAAGTGGGCTGATGTGGTAAGGTGGTGGCAGAGTATTTTATGGTCCATAAGGTTGAAGGCGGCATATAAATCGAGATGGAGGAGCAGGGCAGGTTTGCCATTGTCCCGAATTTCGTCCATCTCGTTTTTTAGATCTAGTAGCGCTGATTCTGTGCCATGGTTGGGTCAGAATCCTGATTGGCGTAGGCCTAGTATGTGGGTTTCTTCTAGAAAGTGTTGGATCTGAAGGTAGGCTGCTTTGTCCAGGATTTTTAGGAGAAAAGGGACTGTTGTGATGGGCCTGTAGTTTTTGGGAGCTGAGGGGTCTAGAGAGGCTTTCTTTAGGAGTCAGATTACCCAAACTTCTTTGAGACATGATAGGACCAGTCCAGACGCGAAGGAGGCGTTGATGAAGGCCGTGAGGAAGGGGGCTAGGATGTAAGCACATTCCTTAAAAATTGTGGCAGGGCATACATTCCCTTTGCATTTCAAGCGTTTGAGATTTTTTAGAATGGAGTATACTTCTAATTCTGAGATGTCCTTGAAGGGGAAAGGAGGTATATTTGTGAAGGTTGTGTTGGAGGCAGGGGCTGCTGTTGTGAGGTGGGGAGAACCCAGTCTATTTTGGTTAGTGCGTGTTTTATTATTGAGCCTGTCTATTGTGCTCCTCATGGCGGGTTTGAATGATGGTGCACCATGTTTCGTCTTTGATGATAGATTGAGGGGTGGGGGCTGGGGTCTCAAGTCCTTTTTTTTATCACTGGTAATGCCTCATTAGCAGTGATAAAAAAGTAAAAAAATAATAAAGGTCAAAGTCTGTATGGTCTAACAGTGCCCTTTTATAAAATTAAAATGGCTCCCCTACTAGCCTCAGCAAAACACAAGAGGTGATGGCTGGAAGATTTAGAATAAATCGTAAGCTCTGCCATTGCTCTGGGCAACCCTCCAGACTAACGTTCTTCGCCTGCCAAGCCATAACAGAAGGGGAAAAACGATATGCAAATTAGGCTTGGCAGCACCCTAAAAAGGGCACTCAAGCCCGAACTGCTAGATCACATCCCTTACGTACGAGACCACGGGATCTACAGGTCAACCTGATAGTAAACTTTTCAGCTCTATGCAATGCTAACTACCCTAAGCTTTATCAATTCATTAAACAGGACTTAGCAAATAGGAATATGCTATATTTCTCCATACTGGGAACAATGTCACTGGTTAAAATGTATATATTACCAATAATTTTTAATACCATTATAGAACCAACAGTAAGAACTCAAAAATGGCAGTAGTGAATACTACAGTTTGTATGGGCGGGGTAAAAAGCAAGAGTTCAAAAGAAAGTTCTACAGACCTCCAGAAGCCAAGGGGGTCTCAGCTGTCCAGATGTCAACAAATATTACCTGGCAGCTTAGATTCAAATACACCTAGAAAAGATGAAGTCTTTTATTTATTTTTATTTTTAGAAAAAGTGGTTGTTAATTGAACAGAATATAGCTAGGAATCATATTTGGACCAAACCATGGCTCCCCTGGAGTGCTGAGATGCTCCATTTGCTATATAAACCCCAAATGTTACTATATTACTCCATAAAGAAGCATAGATCCAATAGTGAAAAATACATATAACATAAAATGCACAAACCCTTTACTTCAATAAGGGGAACAGGAGATCACCCACCAGATCTCTGCTTTAAAAAAGGAGATAATTAACAAGGGGAAATATGAAAACTTTCAAGGAGCGTAAAAGCAATTTTAAAACAGGAGTGCCATGGAGGTTTTGCTACAAGCAACTTAGCCATTGGTTGCTCCATCTCATGAAGAAGTGGGGATGACTCACACCCGTATTTCACTAGAAAAAGCCCTGCAAAGAGAGCAGCCCTCTAAGTGTTTGACCTCCAGACTTCATGAGCTCTTTTGCACCAGTCCTTCTTAAGGGATTGGACCTTTAAGGACAATTAAGAGAAAGATTTGGGTCGACTAACAGTCAATGGGACATGGTTAAGAATCTTCTTTAGCGCATGGAGGTCTTTCATATGGTAGCCTATACTTGAAACCCAATTGAAAATACTATATTGTTGGCATCTTGCCCCGTCCTGCCTATTCCACTTTCAACCGTACCGGGGGAATCAATGCTGTAGGGCATCTGGTAATTAGGGTTCCTTGTAGCATTTGTTCGGAAACTGCCCAAAACAGAGACATTTTGGCTGCAGATAAATTCTGAAATTAAGGTAATAGTGCGTTTGGAGGAATTAGGGCTTGATAGATGGAAGTCAATGTAATATCTGGGTCTAGATTAAATCCAGTTGGCAGAAGAAAAGTAAAATCATAATTCAACTTGGCACCACTACTTTGATTACAGAAAGAAATAAAAATTAAATTAAATGGGTCATGATCACTTTCTACTCTGGGTACAATGCCAAACTGTGTAGTGGACCACCCGCTATTTATATGCATAGTCAAAATTACTTTCCCAGCTTTTTGAACAGCATGCATGTCTCAGGAGTGGCGAGGTTCAGTGGGGGTAGGGTGTTGCCATACAATTACCATTACAACATCTGAAGTCAGATTTATGCAGGCATTTTGCCAAAGAAATTGCATAAGTATACCCTTAAGCCTCTTTTAGTTAGACTGCATGTGGTGTACCCCAAGCCTTGCCCTCTTCATCCCCTATTCAATCCAAAAAGATCAACAGCTCAAGCTGGCAATTAAAATCACTACCTATTTTACACAAAACATTTTCATCTTCTAAATAGTCATTTATAGAACTTCTGGTCATCACAAAAGAGGAAACAGAATTTAGGGTCTTCCTTTCATAAATAATAACAATTGTTACAGAGGCATACTTCTCTATCCACACTTTCATACCTAATATTTCCTGTTTTAACAACCATTTTTGTTTTCACAACCCATAGCTCAACTGATAACCATATTGCCAGCCCCTCACTTGAACATCCTTAGGCATTTATTCGTGTACGAATGCTATAATTTGAATACCCTTGAAGAAAAATAGATCCAATAGCCCACGTCTCCATTTGATATAATTTCATATGATTAGAATAATAATATCATTTCAAAATGCTGTATGAAAACACTCTAATCAATTTCCACTATTTTATTTTTCAAATCAGCTATGTTATGTTATTTGGCATTTGTATATCGCCTACTGCCATTGGTAAAGCCTTGAAGTGCTGTGAGGAGGAACGCCATTTGGGAGACCGTAGGCAGAGGATTGAGAAGTGAGGAAAGGAGTTGTAAAATGCATCTGTACTTTTATAGCCATTAAGAGGTTGGTAAGGAGTGGCTACGTCCCTAACAGCAGTCCATAATTATCAGGTGAGGGGATGGGTGCTGTGACAAATTGTCAAAGGCTGAGAGCGTTCATAAGAGTCATGCTATGTGAACGGCTGGACCGAATTTTCTGTGGGACTCAGCTGTATTCTATTGGAGGTGCTACCCGGGCCGAGGGTGATGTATGTTTATGATGGATGTAGTAAACAGTGTGTATCGCAGATGTTTGTAGCTGTGTGGACTGAATCCATGGTGGGGCACAGCTGCATTCTCTGGGATGCTGTTCATGAGGGTCTGGATGAAGCAGACTAAATCATAGTTAAATTTGGTCATGCAGATCATTCCATAAAGGCCTGGTTAAGAAGAGCCATGTCCCACCTAGACAGGCTCATGTGCACTCGATTTCCCCAAAAGCGTGTGGGCGAAAGCTCGCGCATGAGTGCAACCCGGGTTAAGTCAGTGAGGGTGCTAATGGGAAGAGACAGGTTTTGAGAACCTTCGCTAAATGCAAGGTGGTCCTCCCTTAGTGACTCCCCATCTGCGATCCTGATCTCACACCCTTCGCTAACACTGCTAGGAGACCTCAACATCTGTTTGACAACCCCCCAAATCCTAAGACCCGTCTGCTCATCAACAACTTGGAAGCCCTCAATATTGCCCCACTCGTTTCAGGTCCCACCCACATAGCAGGGCACACCCTTGATACTGTATTCAGCTCCACTGATTTAACCTCAGCACTCTCCACCCGCCACCTAGTATGGACAGATCACTCTGTCATTTTCTTCTGTCTTACAAACCTTCCTCCCCCGCCCACTTTCTCCAACCTTTCCCCTCCTGACCCTCTCTGGAACAAGGTCATTGTTTCCCCAGACCTAGCTAACTTCCTGCTCTCCTCCCGTCCCACTCTCGCTTCCCCAGGAGGAACACCGTCTGTCGACCTCTTTGACCATTAGGTCTCTGATGCACTCTCTTCCCTAATCCCTTTCAGATCCCACTCCCACAGAGCGGGCCCTTCGCCAAAGTGGTTCACACCCTCATTCAAATCCCTCAAAACCCTCAACCACTGCCTGGAACGTAAATGGCAGGCTGATCCACCCCCTTAACAAAGCCAACCTATCTAGGCAGATCAGCCAACAGATCTTTCTATGGTTCATGAGTCTCCAACGCCCTCAACCCTAGCGGGAAACTCCACAAGATCACCGCTGTATTCAAGATCCCTTTATGCTCTTCCCCATCCACCTCTCACAACCAATAACTCTGCAATGCCTTGTCAAACCACCTTTATAACATTGCCATCGAAAGAAACTTCATCAGCACTAGATTAACAACACCCTGCTCACCCTCTCCCTCTCCGACCTCTTTGTCCCTCTATGACCCCTCTTCCACTCCTCCATTTCCGATCCAGAATTGCTGAAGCTACTCTCAAGTAGCCGCCCATCGGGATTCCCGGACAGCTCCTGACCCCTTTGTGCCTAAAAACATCCTCTCCTCCACTTGCGCAGGCAGCATCGCTAAATCAATAACTAACTTTTCTCTAACATCAGATATTTTGCCAGCAGTTTTCAAAACCTCTCATGTCAAACCTTTACTCAAAAAGCCCACCCATGACTATCGTCAAGGGTAACCAAGCTAGAAGACAGAGTTGAAGCGGATGAAAATTACCAACAGTCAGCAGCAGTTGCAGAAATGAAGACTGAAGGCAGCTTTCAGGACATGGAGTAATGAGAGGCAGACTTAGCTGCAAAAGTGGACTATCTAGAAAACCGAGAGCGACACACGAACATTAGGATACTCGACTGAAAGAACCTCAGGGAGAGACTCCACAGTCATTAGAAAACAGAGTCAAAGCTCTCGTTGAGGCCCTCTTTGAAGTGCTTCCAACACCAGCCATAGAGTTGTGCCGAGTACACAGAGGAGGCGGTCCTCCCAATGGCCCAAGATCGGTGATCGTCAAAATGCCACCACTGAAGGCAGAAAGCTGACATTATCAACAAAGCAAGAAGCCAAGATAGAATCGACTTCGTGGGGGTCAAGTATATTTATCTATCAGGATTTGTGCTTAATAAAAGGAGAGACTGTGCACCATTAACAACATGGCTCTGGGACCAGGGCATTAGATATCGCTGGGGATTCCCCTTTTCGCTGAAATTCAAAAACAGAGGAGAAGATTACAGAATCACAAGTGGCGAAGAAGCAGCAAGGGTACTGCAGAGATTGCAAGGAGAGGACAGAAGCACCGATTTAGGCAAAAATATCAGAGACACTGAACAAAGAGGCCCGGGTTCTGAACACCCACCAAAACAAGGAAAAGCAGGAGAATCAAGGAAGTAGCGAATATTTAATACACAGTGATCTGGCATGGCACAGGGAAAATAACTTTGTACTGCTCCAGTGTTTTCTTTCTATTTCTTTTTGAGCATGGTCTGGCATCAGAAGTATCAGAAGTAGGGCACCAGAGGCAGGCACCTAGGAAAGCTCAGCCGAAAGCACATGTGCTACGAGTTAAAGGACTCGCTGCACCTGTCACAAAAGGACTATAGCAAGTCGGCACATGGCGGGTTTTAGGGGAGGGAAAAGGTCTGGGCAGTTTGGGGTAGGGCACTAGCAAATTAGCTAAATGGTCTACTTTCTGGAATATGTGTTTTGTGCAAGCAATATGTTTTATAACAGGCAGTGGCTACTACTCAGTGAAAACTTTGCGCAACTGGTTTCCCGGGTCAAGACCATATCCTCAAACATAGATGCTGGTTAACACTTAGATTAAATTTGGACACTAAATGTAAAAGCACTTAACTCCCCTCAGAAACGCTCAATGCTAATAAGAGAGTTCAAGCATGCAAAGTTGGATGTTTTATTTGAACAGGAAACCAAATTCAGGAAGGCAACTGGGATGAGTTGTCTGGGCCTCTACCTTAGTTAAGAAAGGAGGAGTAGGCACTTTGTACAAAGCATCCTTGGGTCTCACTATTACTAAAACATTTAGGCACGAGCCAGGTAGATACATGGCGGTAAAGGGTTTAATTGGTCACACCACGGACACACTCATTTCAATATATGCAACCAACCAACAACAATTTTTGTTTTGCAGATCATTCTTAAATTTCCTAGGGGAATGGGTGGAAGGAATACTAATATGTGGAGGGGATTTCAACATGATAACAGATCCCTCAGTGAATTGGTGGTCGCAGCGCCCGGACGCTGAGCAGCCACACATCCCCCACAAACGTGGCTTGAAAGACTTATTAGAAGCACACCTAATAGACACATGGCAATACTCTGTCCTACGGCCAGAAGTCACACATTTTCTTCACCACTGCATAGGGCATATTCCTGCATAAACTACGTCCTAATGGAGGCAATACACGCATACAAAATCACATCCATGGACATAGCGATTTTGGGATGGTCGGACCATGATATGGTAGCGTAAAGACTGGAGGGGGGTGTCTGTACTCCTGCTCTCTATATGGTAAAGGATAGGCACAGAGGACCCCAGCCAAGATTCTCTATTACGGTAGCTATGGACAAGCAATCAAGGCTTAAGCTCTCAGTAGGTGATGCAGGCTGGTTCTTAAGTTCAGTGTAGTCCCCAAGCACAATACAAAGGAATGTCCACACACTATGTTAGTGATAACACAGTTATTTGGTTCAAGATTATATCCACAATCAAAATAACACACTTTGTGCTCAGGTTAATCTACAATGGCAAATAGATATAGTTTCTATGTGGTACCATAATTACTCTTGGATTCCTTTAAAATGCATGAACTGTACTCATGTGTCATACAAATCAGTTAATAATGTGAACCAACAATAGACATAGGAGGAAAACAGGTTGGTTAAAACAATAGGCAGAATACTGGCCCCGTTTACCTAGACACAGTTCTGTGTGAGGATCCCCCCACCTGGGCAACCTGTAAATAAAGATATAAAACAAGCCCAGTCCATATATTGTTTCTATGAGACTTATTTCCTTCTAAATTAGGTCTACCACACCAATGTACCTGGAATAGTAGAGATCAACATCGGGTCGTCGACGGATCCTTCTTGACCGGCTCCCTTTGAGGCAGGAACCACAGATCGTCAAGATCCCTCGAAGAAATGGTGAACCATGGCGCTGAGGCAGCAGCTTCAGTCCTGGCGATGCTTGTCGACGACATCCTGAGAAGATGAGGCATGCGGGGCACCTCAACCATGATAGTTCGTTACCACAAAGAGTCTATGAAGAACTTTGGCCCAGCAAGGGCCTCGAGTTATCCGGCGTCTCTGCGGTCTTCGGCTAGCAGGGAACCCACCAGTGGATGCTACTCGGCACGTCAGCGGCTCGACTTTCTCCATCGGGACAAAGTGGTCGACGGTGCAGGCAAGAGTGTCCTTGGATTCAAAGTGTCTTAATCAAGTGGAGCGTTGCGGCTCCGGTCGTCGGCGGCACAGCGTCAAGCGGTCCCCGCTACTGGGTAACACGACTTTGACTGGCCTCCAGTGGTTATAGCAAACCTGCGAACCCTGGTCCACGACAGTGGACAGAATGTCCAGTGCTTCTCTTCGTTCTCCTCGGCAGTCCCCGTCTCCGGTCAGCAGCCTGTTGAGGGTCTGACTTCTGGGGAGCTTCGGCAAAGGTTAGCGGTGCACGATAGTCCCTCGTAGCTCGGGAAGAGGTCGCCAAGCCAGGTCCTCTCTTGGAACAGGCTTGACGTCACGGCAGCTTTCAGATTGCGGTGAAGGTAAGAGCAGTCAACCTTCTTCTTGTCACATACCAGAAACTAAATACCCATAACAAGAAGTGCATATTGGTCATACACTCCATTCACCCAGGTCCCACCCACCAGGTGGACCCACAACATACAGTCACTGGGAAGGCTCCAGCCAGTCTGGCCTGGACTTCCCTACAATACCATATATGGAACTTCCACCCAACAGCCAGTCAGGGGGAAGGAAAAGAGTCAGGGCATCCCAGGACTTTGGGAAAAACAAGGTAACAGGCAATAGAAAGCAAGAGGCCACAGGGGCCATCTTGCCTCCTATGAGGAATCAACTGATTCCAATGGCAGGGCCTGGATATCCCAAAATGGAGGATGCTCAGAGCACCTGTCAAATTCAGCATGGAGCTGCCACCAGCCCATAGCCTGCTCTGTAGGCCACACACAGGTGCCCAAAAACATACACTGGGGTACAGGGTTGTACCCCCACCCATGGGTGCCATAAGGGTATCCCAAGGGTCTGTACACCAAACCAAAAAGAGGAAGAGCTGCACTGCCAGGAGTCCCACATGGACTCCTGTTGAGAAAACAATACAGAACACACATGAAAAAGGACTACAGAACAAGGACAGGGAGGCCCTGTCCCTCCAATGCATATCCAGCATCACAGGTAGTACTCATATTAGATCTGGGACCCACCACGCTATTGTCTCACAGATGGGCATGCAACGATACATCCAGCCGAGGCCCGCTCTTTCGCGCACAGCTGCAAGAACACATAAGTGAGTATTTCATGGACAACGACACATGGGAAACAGCACTCAACATAGTCTGGGAAGCAGCCAAAGCAACCTTGAGGGGAGTGTTAATAGTAGAAGGGATTGCGAAAAAGAGGATCCACACGTTACAGGAGTCCACACTAAAGCAGGAAATTAGGGGCAAGGAGGCCCTGCTACACAAACAATTAGATCAATCTGAAGAGAAGGTCAGAGAAATAGAACTCCTTAGGAAAGAACTAGGTGAATTAGGGAAAGGGAAAGTCTTGACCCAGCTTCATTATCAGATGCAAAGATACTACGAAAGGGGAGATAAAGCCCCTTCTATATTAGCAGCTAAACTGAGGGATCAAAGAGCGAACAGAGCAGCGCTGAAGATCAAGAGCTTAACAGGAACTCCCATAATCTCCCCTCTAGAAATTATGCAGCGCTTCGCGCAATTCTATGCTACTCGATGCACATCGGAAAGTCAAGATGAGCCCAAATGTATACATCAATATTTAGTGAACATACCACAAGTCGATCACCCCTGAGGACCGCGAGGCATTAAACGTCCCAATTAATAAGTTAGAAGTTCTTCAAGCAATCTCTAAGATCAAAGCTGGGTCAGCACCCGGCCAAGATGGCTATACTCCATCCTTTTTTTAAACTTTTGGCCAATGCTTGGCTCAATTTTTGGTTAAGCTATGTGACGTGCATTACTCACCGTAATAGCATTCCTGATGATTGTATCTGCTTAGATTCACATGCTGTGCATATAGTCCGACATCTAGTGGAAATCACAGAGTATTGCATCTTTCTTTCGAAGATCAAAAGGGCACGTCGACATAGGCGTGACTGTAACACTATCCCTAGCGTGATGTGTAGTGTACCCAAAATCCCTCATGCGTCGAAATCCCTCTGGTTGTGTTTTTTCTGCCGTGAGGGAACCTTATAGTCAGCGTGAGCAAGTACAGACGAGAGAAGGTGTAAGAGGTCTATGTTCCTTCTACTCCACGGGGGGGAGGAAGGCTGAGTGCATGTGAATCTAAGCAGATACAATGATAAGAAATGCCATTTTACGGTGAGTAATGCATGTCTTCAGATGCTTGTGAATCTGCTTAGAATCAGTACCCAGAGATGATGGTGGGATGTGTGAAGGAACTGTAGCAAAGAGATGTTTTAACACTGCTTGTCCCACCTGAGAATCAGACCTAGAGCGTCTATCTAGGCAGTAGTGTTGTGTAAAGGTGTATACAGAACTCCAGGTTGCTGCTTTGCAAATGGAATCGAGAGGAACATTAGCAATTAATGCTATGGTAGCCCATGTGCACCGAGTACAGTGTTCTCTAGGCGTGAAGGGTAGATCTCTCTTTGCAAGAGCGTAACACAGTGTGATGCAGTTAACGATCCACTTAGAAATAGCTGATTTAGAGACAGGGGGCCTTATTACAACTATGCCGGTCCGGAAATACTGGTGCTGGTATATCCGTACTGCCATATTTTTCCGGACCGGTATCTAGTCAATTCATCTAAACCCATTCCATCTAATACCATTCCATCCAAAAGTTTCCATCTAAAAAATGTCCATCTAATGAATGTTTTTGGTGGGTAAAGGGTTAATTTTTGTTCAGGTGCATTTTAAAGGGTAATAAACAGGGGTTTGGGGGGATCCCCCCACAAAAAAAAGAAAAGAAAAAAAAGAAATAAGAAAATCCATTAGATGGACATTTTTTAGATGGAAACATTTCGATGAATGGCATTAGATGCAATGGTTTTAGATTAAATGACCATAAACCTTCCGGACCGGCGTGGTCTGAGTTGCGATGCCGTAACACTGTTGCCGGTATCTGCGGAGACATGCAGCAGCTGTGCCTGTGATACCGGCATTGCACAAGTAAGTGCAAAATCCAAGGTGCACAGACATGCAATTACCAACATGGGCATGCCAGTAACAACGTGAAAACGATGCCAGAAATACCAGCATCGCGGACCAGGCGGTAAGTGGAATCTGGTGTGTAGAAACATACCACAGGTGCTTAGAATCAGCTCAGGTGGACCCAATGGCTGTGCCACAGCACAAAGGGATCACTCCCACCCCGTACACCACTTCCAACACCACAATGCTAGCAGTTGCTGCAGCAGTACTGGAGCTGGATGCCATGCCTACAGAGCTATTAATTGAAGAGGCAGTGAGGCAAAGGGTGCACAGAGGTGCTTGAGGAGAAGGTGGCCCATCATGGCAGCAAATGCCAAATGTCCAGCAGATTGCAGCCCTCAGGCAGGCACCAAACCTTTGTGTAAGGGCCACACCATTCAACCTCAGCCCAGGTCAGATCCACACCCTGTACAGACAGGGACACCATCACCTCTATAGTGGACATGATCCATAACGACCTGGCCAGCATCATCAATATCCGCAAAGCCATCCCCCTTGCTGAAGGTAGTATCTGTGCTACACTTTCTGGCCACAGGCACATACTAGCACACTATAGGTGAGCTGCATGGCATTTTGCAACCCTATTTCTCCAGTGTGCTATTCCAGGTGATTGATGCACTCCTGTGTCACGTACAAGGCCACATTAGCATGCCCCGGACTGCCGACCAGGTAAATACCACCAAAATTGACTTTCATGCCCTTGCAGGCATGTCTAAAGTTATTGGTGCTGTGGCATGCACACATGTGGAGCTGGTTGCCAGGCATGCTGTGGAGGCAGTTTACTACAACAGGAAGCTCTTTCATTCGCTGAACGTGCAGATGGTGTGTGATGCCCGCCACCTCATCACCCATTGCTGTGCAAGATATCCTGAGTCAACACACGACTCCATGGTGCTGCGCAACTCCACACTGCCTCGGTACATGGCACAACATGCTGGACAGCGTACCTGGCTGCTCAGTGAGTCTAACTAATAGGCCATGTGCAGTGTTGAATGGGAGGGCAGTGAACATCATAGCATACCTGGCTTCTGGGAGAGTTTAACTACTAGGCCACGTGTAGTGTTGGTTGAATGGGGGGGGCAGTGAACATCATAGCATACCTGGATGCTGGGAGAGCCTAACTACTAGGCCATGTGCAGTGTTGAAATGGGGGCAGTGAACATCATAGTATACCTGGCTGCTGGGAGAGTCTAACTACTAGGACATGTGCAGTGTTGAATGGAGGGGGCAGTGAACATCATAGCTCACCTTGCTGCTGGGGGTGTCTAACTACTAGGCCATGTGCAGTGTTGAATGGGGTGGGGGGCAGTGAACATCATAGCATACCTGGCCTGGCTGTTGGGAGAGTCTAACCACTAGGCCATGTGCAGTGTTGTATCATAGACCAATATGCCAGCCATGACCAGTGGATGTGCACACTGCATGCATCAATCCATCATTACTCTCACAGCAATTAGCTGAACCTATTTCTAAACCTACATGTAAGTGCACAGAGGCCGGATAGGGCGGCAAAAGCGGAAGGCAGACCAAGTACAAGAGCAAGGCACATAATTACCCACAACTGTAAAACAAGTACCCACAGACATGTAAGTGGAGATGACCCCACTCAGTGTTGGGAGTGCATGAAATGTGCAAGTGGGTAAGTGTACCTGGAGGTGCAGGACAGTAGACGCATGGCAGAGTGCAAGTCCCTGACAGGCGTGCATCCTTGTATGTAATCCTTGTATGTAATATACCAAGTGCATATATTACCACATCTATCCTGTACAGTGAAAAACAATGATCTACATGTACATAGTGAGAATGACAGGCACAAACGCACATTCACACATACTTCTCATAGGAATGCCAAAAGTACTGCTGTACACAGCCATATGGCAGGAATGGTCATAGGTCAAAGGTTCGAATGAAAAGGATCGAATGACAAAAGGGTCGAATCAAAAGGACCGAAAACAAAAGGGTCCCCCCCAAACCCCTTTTTTTGTGGTAAAAACCACTTTTTCTTTCCAAAATGGAATCCCAAAAAAATATATATTTAAAAAAAAAAAATCGACCCTTTTGTTTTAAGTCAAATTGACTCGACCCTATGGCATTCAATCCTTTTGGATTCGAACCTTTGACCGGACACCGGCAGGAATAGATATGTGACACATTGATGACATATCCATCCATTCCATGTGTGTCAGTTGTACAAAAAGGGTCAGCGGTCATGTTGACTGTGAATGGCCAATGTAAATGTCACTTTACAAACTACCCCTGCATCCTGACAGAGTGCTGTACAGGTACCCAAATCATAACATAATGCTAGCTAATATCATTAATGCTTGTGCATGTTTGATTCCGCAAATGAACAATATACAACCTGTGCCAGCAAGAAATGACCAGTCAATTGACATGTACACTTTCTGTTGCTCCCGTACAGGTGATGCTGGGTATCCCCTGATGCCATGGATGATGACCCCCGTCAGGCAACCCCAAAACATCCACGAGCAGGCATACAACCGTGCACATGTACGTATTCGCTGCACCATTGAACAGACTTTTGGCTTGTTGAAGGCCCGGTTCCGCTGCCTCAGCAGATCGGGGGGTGCACGCATGTACAGCCCTGAAAAGGTTGGGAAAATTGTGCTGGCCTGTGCTATGTTCAAGAACATGTGTATCATGCGCAAAGTCCGACTGCCCCCCGACATGAAGATGCACCCACCAGAGGCTGAGGATGTGAAGATGAGCTGGCTGTTGCACAGCGCCGTGATGGCATGGATGGACGTGTCACACGTGAAGACCTCATTCACCACTACTTTTGAGCACCTATTACACACACAGCACAGGAAATCTAGCACACTGGACAATGGGCACTTTACATGATTAAATGCACTCACACTGAATGATCAATGTCCAGTCTTCATTTTCTTTTTGACACCAAATATATTGTGAAAACATAAGTATTTACATGAGTGAACAGCCTTAAATCCCTCTACAATCCCACCCAACTATCTCTCCCCAACTATCCCTACACACCCCTCCCCAACTATCCCCACAGCCTATGCCCAACTATCCCTCCCCACACCCACCCAATCACTGTCCTATTTACATCCCCTTTTGGGCTGAGGGGTGCAGCCTTCTGCTGGCCGAGTCAGCCGCTAGTAAAACTTGTGGACGGAGCATGTGGCATGGGCATGTGCCTCTGGTCCACGAGTGCCTGCACCAATACCGAAATTGTTTCCACTAGGGAGGACATGACACCGTTCCCCTCCCTGACACACTGTGCCAAATGCAGAATGGCACTTGTGGCTCTCCCCTGTGCCGGTGCGGACCTCCTTGAGCTGGCCTGCAGTCCCTCCGGCATGAGCTGGGCCTCATGCAGGTGGTGTTGCACCATTGAGGCCAGGGATTCTTGACGTGCCTCCATTCTGGCCAGGCAGCCCTCAATGTCCCTGGCATGGCACAGGGTTGGTGGTGGTGGGGGTTGTGTGGGTTGGGGGCTCATTAGGCCCACAGGACTGAAGCCCTTGGTCTCCTCATAGCTGTGGTCGCTTTCTGCACTGCCAACTCCAACACCGTCCACAATGTTTGCAGCTTCAGCTCCTTGCGACCCACTTGTGGAAGGGGTGCAGGTGCCTCCTGGTCGGGTGGTGGCTGTGGGGCACCTGCCCCAAGGCACCTGCCTGCTGGATATTGGGTGGCTGTGGGGCAGGTTCCTGCTTGATAGTGGGTGGTTGGGGGCCAGGTGCCTCTTCGATTGTGGGTGGCTGGGGTGCAGGAGTTGTTTCCCCGCTCTCATCTGCCAGAGGATGCAGTAGAGTCCTGGGTGGACATATTGGTGGTGGTCTAACGGCGGCGTGGCCTGGTGGTCCTGGATGTGCTGGGCTGTTCAGCCTCATTGTCAGACGATGTGCCTGTGGGGGTCAGAAAGGCAGGGCATCAGTTATGGGTGTGGATTTCATTAGACAGACATAAGAGCTTGTACATTCCGATGTGACTGCTGTGTCATGAACATGGTGGTGGTGGCCATGGGATGGAGCACGCATGCATGTGTCGGGGAAGCTGTGTGGGTGCATGTGTGGTGTGCCAACATGGTGTGTGCAGTGGCTGTTGGATGGGGTACTGGTGTTTCCCAGTTTGGGTGTTATGGGTGTGCCACAGAAGCTGTATGATTTGGTGTTGTGGCAGGTTGTTATACGGACATGTTACTAATTTGCCAGCTGCCTATGGCAGTTGCTGCGTTGGTGAATATTTTGCGTGATGGGCTGCAGTGGGTGGGACAAGTGGGCCACATGTATCATTGATGTGAGCATCTGGTCATTTTCTGGTGGTGGAGGTGGATGACACTGATATGTCTTTGGCCATGTCCTAGCACGGCGGTGACAGCAGAAGTTGTGATGTGTGTCCGAGTCCCTGCAGGTGCATGTTATGAGGGCGATAAAGGGATCCTGCATGATGTGTGAGTGGTGTATGAATGTGGTTTGGGAGAAAGTTGTATGTGGATGTGTGCAACCATGTTGAAGGGGGGTGGAACGCCAGCAGGGCTGTACTGGCGTTGGCTACAACATACTTGAAATGTTTGCCTACTCATTTGTATTCAGGGTACAAGGTGTGCTATCTGACATTGGGTTTACGGGTACTCACCAGCCTCATCCGATGTTGCACCTCCCGCCTCCGCTTCTCATACTCCCTCAATGGCTTTGAGGTGCATGACGCTGCTGCATGTTTCCTCCCATGGCTGGAGGTGGATGGGGGATGCGGGTCGGCCTCCTGTGGCCGTGCCCTGAGTGCGCTGTGCTGACAGCAGGTTCCGCACCCTGAGACATAGATCGTCCCACCTTTTGTGTATGTCCCTGACTGTTCTTGGGGTTGTCCCGACCGCCATGACCTTCCTGGCCACACCTGCCCAGATGGCCTTTCTGCGCAGTTGCGCTTGGCATCGTAGGTCACTGCTGAAGACATTTTCAACCAATGTGTCCGCCAGCATGTTCAGTTCTGCCTCATTGAACGTCAATTTACGCCTCTGTGCTGCTGCTACCCTTGAAGCCAGGTCTGTGGTTGGGTATCTCTGCCTGGATTGTGTCTGTGACTCCTGTGCACAGAGGATTGCAATGGATTGTGTTTTATTAATGGCCGCCGGTCTATTTCCTGTTCCGGCGATCACATTATTTCCGATAACGGTAATAACGGCTCTGGTAACTACGGTGCCAGTAAGCCCGGGAGCGGGAAGCCGGATTCAGAATTACTGGCATCAAAGGTGCCAGTGTGGGAGTTTTTGGGGGAGTTTGGTGGCATTACCAGCATGCCAGGGCAACCGGTTCTGGCATGCCAGAATGCGCGTGCATGCTGACACGGAATCAGTCGTTGATTCCGACAGCAGTGCCGCACGGACACGTAGCACCAGCATGCCGGTTAATACATTTTTTTACCACCACATTTGTAATGAGGACCAGGGTCCCCTTCTCTACCAGCTGCCACTGAGATGAAGAACTGGTTTGTTTTTCTTAGTGGCTTTGTTTTTTCCAGATAGCAGATAACCTCTCTCTTTACATGCAGTGTGTGGAGGCTTCTTTCTGCCACATTAGTGGGGTTCTAGAAAAAGGTGGGTAGTTCTATGGACTGGTTTACATGAAACTTTTAGATAAATGTGGGTGCAAAGCAAGGGTATGTGCGCAAAACCACCTTGTCCTTGTGAATCGTGACAAATGGGTCCTGAACTGAAAGGGCCTGCAGTTCACTAACTCTACTTATGTAGATGATAGCCACTAGAAAGGCAGTCTTGTAGGTTAGTGCTTTAAAGCTAGCTTTGTGCACTGGTTCAAAGGCAGGGCCCATCAGTTTGGTAAGAATAACACTCAGATCCCATCCGGGAGCTGGGTCGGAGATAGGGGGATGATGTCTCTTTACCCTTTCCATAAAGGCTTTAATTACAGGAATGTTCCATCATGAAACCTTGGACGTGGTGTATGCCAAAAGCTCGGCTAAGTGGACTTTAAGAGAATTGAAAACCAGTCCTGAATCTAACAGGTGAGTGAGATAAAGGACGATATCTTTAAGTGAGCATTCAATAGGATTGATGCCCTGGCCATTACACCAGAAGACAAAGCGCTTCCATTTGCTGGAGTAGCAATGCCTGGTGTTAGGTTTGCGTGCCTCTCTGAGTATGTCCATCCATCCTTGTGTGTTTTTAGGGTGAATGCCTGTTCCAGAGATATGCCCAGTTGCATGCCGCAAAGGCAGTTGTGTGGAAGTTGCCGAACCGCAAGTTCGCAAGTTCGGAAGGCACCATCGAAATCTTTGCCGGTCCTGTGGGCATTGTGTGCTTCTTCGTCGACTCTGTCAAAGAGGTCTTAGGGTTGTGTGCTTGTGTACATGTGGTGCGTGGGTGCCCTTTTCGCTGGGGTGTGATTTCCCCATAACAATGTCGGTGGACTATCTGTCGGGGCCAAGGATGGGCATTTGGGAGCCCAAGGGCTTTGCTGAGAGGTCGATGGTTTCCAATTCGGTGCCATGGCTGCCGACAGATTCCTCGTCGTCTGAAGCGACAACTCCAATGGGGGAAAGGCTTTCGGCCTTCATAGCACAGGCCGGCCATCGTTTAGTTTGCCAATCTTTCAAAGTTTTCTGTGGAAAGAGCTTACAGGCCTTGCATGAGCGCTCGTGAGGAAGCCACCAATTGCATCTGCGACGGGTGTCCTTCCAAAGAAACTTGCTGTTACACGATGGGCAGAAATTAAATGGAGTCTTCGCCATAGCAGAGGGTAGCGGCAGCCAGACCAAGAAGAGACAGAGAGGGGTAAAGGAAATACATTCTCAGAGAGGAATAAACCCAGGGCCCCATTCTACCTACTGTAAGGGCCTGGCTGGAAGGCCGAGGCCACGCGGTCGACAGTCGTCGAGCAGTTGAACTGTCACCGAGCAGTTGTACATCAGCGGCAGGAAACCCACAAAGCAGTCATCAGTTGCCGAGAAGCTCTGTCGGGAGACTAGACGACGATAGGTCGTAGGGGCAATTTAGCAATATAAAACTCTTGTGAGCTCCGCATAGGCAACCAACTAGGTTGGCGGAAAAAAACAATCTGAGGGACCTTGACTCATGAGGGATTTTGGGTACACTACACATCACGTTAGGGATAGTGTTACAGTCACGCCCATGTCGCCGCCCCCTTTCGATCTTCGAGAGAAAGATGCAATACTCTGCAATTTCCGCTAGATGTTGGACTATATGCACAGCATGTGATTCTAAGCAGATTCACAAGCATCAGAAAATAACATATTAGCAACTGGAGAAGCACCAACGTCCTTTATTCAAGCCATCATTAAAGTGATACCTAAAGAAGGGAAAGACAAAACATATTGCACTGCATGCCGCCAATCTCTTGAATTGACGTGGATGCAAAGATATACACAAGTATCCTAGCAAATATCTTGGGCAGCATTCTGCCGAAGCTTATATATATCGATCACACAGGATATGTCCAGGGAAGACAGGGTCAGATAATATCCGCAAAACACTAGACCTAACAGCTGATTTGGGCGAGGAAGGCATAGACCCATGCCTCACTTCAATAGATGCCAAAAAGGCATTCGATAGGATTGAATGGACATTCTTGGGTGCAGTCCTTAGAAAGGCAGGCCTGGGTGAGCAATGGATCACAGGAGAACTAGCATTATACAGAAACACATGGGCCCAGATAGTAGTAAATGGTGTAGCATCAGAGAATTTTCAACTAAGCAGAGGCATCCGGCAGGGATGCCCTTGTCCCCACTGTTATACATCCTCGTGATCGAGCCATTGGCCCAGGAAATCCGCCATAACACCAGTGCAGTGTGAGAGGTTTTCAGAGGAGTGGTTGGGAATACAAACTTTCCATGTTTGCGGACGATTTCCTTGCATACATCACTTCCCCTGAGGTCTCAGTTCTGGCCTTGTAGAAAATAATCAATAATTATGGCCAGCACTCAGGGTTTCGAAACAATATTCACAAAACTACAGCGCTACCCTTTTTACCAGGCAACTCCCACACCCAACACAACATACAGTGTCACAGTCTACAAATTAGCACAACTAGCATCAGTTACCTGGGTGTAACTCTCACAAGACATATTGGTGATCTATATGAGACGAACTACCCGCTACTGTGGGCGCCATCACCAGAGATCTCAATAGATGGTCAAGAATGACTCTATCATGGGCAGCACATTTTACATCCATCAAAATGAACATGCTCCCTGGATTCTATGTCAAAACCGGAGGCTCCCATTATGCTTCCCTTTCTTTGTTTAAATATTTAAAGAAAGCACTCAGCAGCAAGATATTTTCTCATATACAGAAAATATAACCATAAATTTAACAGTGAAATGACAAAATATGACTTATAAATCCTGTAGACAACATAAAATTACATTTCCCAGAGGCCTAAGGAAAAGTCCATCTTAGGATCAGCAAACATGTGACCAGTATCCACCAATGAGGCATAAAGTCCCCACATAAACAGTCTTGAATATGATGCACATCCTCTTTCTTTTCTGCTCACAGCAAGAGATAAGTACATCATATTCAATCGGTTTTATTGATTGTCAGTCTGTATTTCCTGCATGTTGTTGCATGATTCTTTACATTAGGTTTTTTAATTGATACCTAATGTTCGCCGCGCGTCGTATCTAGCTTGCCTTGAAAGAGTTAATTTGCCTGATAGACGCACTACCTGTCGTCAGCTGAGGGACCTGTTCCCTCCGACGCCAGCTACTTCATGCATAGGCCATTAGATAAAGAAGTCCGAGCGAGACTTAAAGCAGAGTGTCCACGTCCGGTAATCCCGGACAAAGTAGCCCTGACACCGGAGTTAGACTCCAAGATGATCACTTTCCTGGGAAAGAATGCTAAGGATCCAAGAAAGGGCATAGATCGTGCCTGGAAATCCTGCTAGGACAGGGTGTTAGACGTCTCAGGTCCATTAGCAAAAATGATGGACCTGGCTGAAGCAGCCATAGCCACAGGTGATCCTATTGACCCAGTGATTCTATCGGGCTGGGCTCAACGAGCCATCTGTTTGCTGGGCAACGCCAGCTGTGCCATTTCAGCCGAGCGCCGCAAGGGTATCCTTCACAAGATAGACGCCAAGCTATCCGAGTTGGCAGAAACCGAGTCCGGAGCCACTACCCAGGGTCTGCTCTTCGGCGATTCCTTCGTCAAGGAGATGGCTAAATTTGTGGGCACATTTACTGCACTAGACTAGGCACAATCCTCCATCAAAAGAGTCTTCTCTTCAAGAATTTGTGCCAGGGCCGGTCGAGGCAGAGGTTGCTCGTCCGGCCGATACTTCTTTGACCGAAGACCTCAGCAATCCAGGGACCATCAAACCTGGCAGGATCGCTCAGACACCTTCTTCCCATCGAGAGGGCGAGGAAGAGGCTGCGGTTGGAGGAGAGCCGCCCGATACCCTGCACAGCAACAGACCTCAGGTCAGTCTACCTATCACAGTGCCCACGCTATTAACACCTATAGGAGGGAGGCTAGCTCTTTTTGCGCATGCATGGGATTCCTAATCAGGGGACGCTTGGGTCAGAGACACAGTTCGCGGCATGCGCCTAGAATTCTTCACACAACCCTTTCAGGCATGCCATCCCATTCCAATCGCAATGTCCAAGCAGGACGAGGTAGAACTAGACAAGGAAATTCACAGTTTAGCATTGAAGCAAGCGATTCGCCCGTGAACGAGTTTAGGCGGTTTCTTCAGCCCCATATTTCTGGTGCACAGGAAACAGAAAGTACGCCCAGTGATAAACCTGAGGGCCCTCAACAATTTTATCATTAACCGTCACTTCAAGATGGACGGTATTCACATGCTCAGGGACCTTCTGAGACCCAACGACTGGCTCATGCGGCTGGACCTGAAAGATGCGTACCTCGCGGTGCCCATACATCAGGACCACGCAAGCTACCTGAGATTCTCCTGGAGACACAGGGACTGGGAATTCACGAGCCTACCATTCGGTCTTTCTTCAGCTCTGTGGGCTTTCTCCAAGCTCCTGAGACCAGTAGTGGGACATTTGAGAGAACAAGGCGTCAGACTGATAATATATTTAGACAATATTATCTTCATTGCGCAATCTCAAGCTCTGGTAGAGCAGCAAACCAAGTTGGCCATAGATCTGCTACACAGTCTCGGATTCCTTATAAATTAGGAGAAATCATTCCTCCATGCATCCAGAAACCTAGATTTTTTAGGATTCGTTGTCGACACCGAAACGGCTCAACTCTGCCTTCCAGCACCCAAGATTCACTCTACCAAACGGGAGATCCGCAGACTCCTGCAGAGGGACGATATACCTCTTCGAGATCTAGCGAGAGTAATAGGTCTTCTCTCCTCCTCTATCCAAGCTATTTTTCCAGGACTCCTACAATATCTGGAGTTACAGAGGTTGGACAGACAGCATCTAAGACACATTCTTTCTTACTCACAACAGCTGACTCTATCACCAGAGGCGAGAACAGAGCTCAACCGGTGGCTCATACACATGGAGGCCTGGAACGGCTGGGCAATCTTCGGATCCGCTCCAGACATAGTGATAGAGTCAGACGCCAGCCGTTCTGGCTGGGGAGCGAGATGCGGTCCAGTAGCCAGAGGGGGGTCATGGTCACCCCAGGAACTCGGTATGCATATAAACTGCTGGAGCTCTAGCGGGTTCCTTCGCGGTACGCTCCTTTACCAAAGACAGAGTGAGCTGTTTTATCTTACTGAAAATGGACAACATTTCGGCTGTGAGATACATCAATCATCTGGGTGGCACCAAATCTCGGCCTCTAGCGGAACTAGCCAAAGACTTTTGGCATTACTGCCTAGAGCACCGAATTTCAGTCACAGCCGAATATCTACCAGGCCTGACGAATGTAGTGGCGGAGTGGTATTCCCGAAATGCAGTCGATTACAGCGACTGGAGGCTCGACAGAGAAGTCTTCCTCCGACTTCAACAGATTTGGGGTCCCATGTCCAAAGATCTATTTGCCTCACGCCTGAACACTCAGCTACCAGTGTTTTTCAGCTGGAATTCAGATCCAGCAGCGACCGCAACGGATGCTTTTCTCCAACATTGGACCGAAGGGGAGCATTACGCCTTTCCCCCTTCAACATGATAACGTGAACCCTGGCGAAGGCCCGTCAGGAACAAACAGAGTTGGTTCTTATAGCCCCGGTCTGGACCTCTCATATCTGGTATCCAGTTCTTCTGGAACTTTCTTCCAATTTTCCAATCCTTCTACCCCAATTTCCAGATCTCCTACTGAATCCTGCAGGACAGCGTCACCCTCTCCTCCTCCAAGGGTCTCTGGTCCTAGCAGCCTGGAGGATTTCAGGTCTAGGTGGAGAGTTCCAGGTATGTCTCACATGGCAGTCAGCCTCATCGAGGAGAGTTGGGCCCCGGCCACTCTCAAAAGATACTCTTACTCATGGAACGCCTGGAGAAGCTGGTGTCAGGACAAAGGGTTACATCCCGTTTCGGCACCTGTAGAGGAAATTCTCAATTTCCTAGCATCCTTAGTAGAAAGGGGCCTGGCCTACAGAACGATTAACGCATATCGCTCTGCTATTTCAGCAGGCCACGACCCCATAAAAGGAATTCCAGCTGGTGATGTCAGAGCCCTCGATCTGGCGGACAGAACCTTTTCTCCCGACGGCATAGTATTCCACATACATAGGACAAAGTGCAACTCCAGAGTGATTTCCTACCCTGCCTTTAGAGATCAGCCCAAGCTCTGCTTAGTCAGATGCCTCAAGGCTTACTAGGAGGTCACGGCTCCCCTCAGAACATCCCCTGATGGGCAGCTGTTAATAGCCTTACGTAAACCTCATAAAGCAGTTTCTGCTCCGACCCTAGCGCGCTGGGTGCGGTGGACTTTAACCCAGGCAGGAATAGATACCTTGCACTTCGGAGCCCACTCCGTGAGAGGAGCCATGGCTTCTAAAGCCTTTCAAGTCGGGATCTGACTGGAAGATATCATGAGGATGGCGGATTGGGCAAGTGAATCGTTATTCAAGCAATTCTACCTGAAACCGGTAGAACAGCCGGCATCTATTGTGGTAAGTAAGCTTTAAACTAGCATAACGGGAGCCTCCGGTCTTGACATAGAATAAAGATTTTCCATAATAACTTACTAGAAAGTCTTAATTCTATTAAAGACACAGAGGCGAGCATTATCCCACCCAGCGAGAAATCGGATTGCATCACGTCTAGTGACCATTTATCTGAGTTGATAATTGTTATATGATTTCAAATGCATGACTGTTTTCTTTGAAATAACACAACATATTTCTCTCCCTCCCCTCTATGGGAACTAGGGTTGTAATATATATGACCTAACTCCAGTTATCTCTCTCTCTCTTGACAGTGCCTACCGACAAATGATCCTGCAAAGCGCAAAAGATGTCGGGTACAAGATAACCGTACCAAAATTGCAGTATAAACGTGTGAATGAGACTGGAAGAAGAAGCACCGACCCAGTAACAAATCGAGCCTGGTGAACGGAAGATTCATAACTTTTTGTCCTGGACCGTGGGAGCCGGCGACAACAACAAGATGGCGGCGACCCAAGGACAATGAGACCTGCGACGTGAGCAGTAACAAAACCGAAGAGGGCTGCTGACGGAACAGCAACACACAAGCTCCAGCACAATAGAAGCGCCGCCGTGCGACTGTGACAGAGTAACCACATGGGCCTGCAGGCGAAAACAGGAGGCGAGCCCGGAATACTGGGGCGGACAAAGGAGGCTGGAAATGGCACGGCACAGCGAGCGGGGCGCGCAGTAGCTCGTTGCCGTGTGCGTGTGGAGAGGACTGCGTCCCTGGCCCCTGCAGAGTCCGGGAGGCACGGAAACATACAAGTGAGTGCCCCCCCGAACGAAGAGCAGAACGGCAAGGTGCACACACGCGGAGCGGATATGACTAATAGTGGAACGCCCGCGGGACACCCGCGAGATTGATAAAGTGTTAATAACTTGGCCCCAAACTTCAAACACAGCGTCAGGGCAGGATCAGCCACTAGGGAAGTGATATATAGGGCATAGTCTGTAACTGCGGCAAAAAGAAAACAAGAGGCACCTGGTCCGGGACTATATGCACCCAGAACTGTTTGGCTAAAACAAAGAACAGTGTCACACGATTGAAAGCGCACCCAGAGGGCACCTAGTGGGTGCCTCACAGTCACTCGACCACTACTTGAGTGACTGTGAGGCGCCCACTAGGAGAATAGTGCAGCATGCTGGATTGTGCAATGTGAAGGAGAGTGCTGGGTTGAGCATAAATTATAAGGAACCCTGCCCATTGCGTGGGTATTACAGGCTGTGACTGAGCCAAAGTACGAAACGATGTGTCCCACCTGGGCTCATACAAAGAACCACATTGAACTGATGAGTGAAGAGAGAAGCAGGAGCCGGGTTAAGGCGCAGTGAAAGCATAAGACAAACTGCCATTGACTACAGGAGTCAGAGGTGGGACGTGGAAGGACACAGCCCACTCGAAACGCGGCTTCTTATGCCACCACACAACGCAGCCCGCTGAGACACACATTTCAATGCCTGACGGAACTGGCGAAGTCACGATAACACGGAATTGCTGGAACCTACCAAGTTAAAAAAGGGTTGCAGGATTTCAGTAAAAGGGGGGTAGGCCAAGAGCAAAGAACCCACAATGGTGACCTTTACAAAGGCGCAGCGGACCCACTCGACCCTGGCACAGGATGCAGTGGCGGCTCCCGCGGATGGCACCCCAGAAGAAGAAAACCACCAGGTCTTGGCAGCCATAACAGAACTGAGCACCAAATGGGGTACAGCAATGGCGGATCTGCGGACGGCCGTGGACAACAAAATCAATGCAGTAGGAATTGAAGTCACCCTGCGGCAACAAGACGTTAGGGCGCTGGCGGAAAGAACAAGTGGCCTGGAGAGCACGGTGAAGACTAACACGGACGTCAGCACAAATAATGCAAAAGAGGTCCATGTACTAAAACAGCAGGTGGCCAACCTCGAAAATCGAGTGGAAGAGGCGGCAGGAAGGGCAAGATGGAACAACATCCGGGTGGTCAGCCTGCCGGAGGGAGAAGAGGGCCAGGACCCCCCTGACTATGTGGAGAACATGATCCTGCAAGAGATCGGGGCAGATAAGCTCTCACAAGGGTTTACGGTTGAACGTGCGCATCGGGCCCCAATGAGGAAACCACGACTTGGGGCCCCGCCGCGGCCGATAATAGTGAAAATTCTGAACTATAAAGACAGGGAGAAGATCTTTGATTTTATTTGTAGAGGCAGGACGATAGAAAGAGCATCCACCAACATCACAGCATACCCTGACTATACTATGCTGGTGGAAAGACAACGGTATAGCTATGTGGCGGTCAAGAGGAGACTGCGTACTGTTGACATCAAGTACATGCTCTTGTACCCTGCGAAGCTAAAAGTTTTGCCCAAAGGCAGAGTGCTCTTTTTTGACAACCCAGAAGAAGCGGCGTTGTGGCTGGACTTGCAGGGCAGCCCGGAGCAAGATGAGGAACAAGATCGCCAGAAGCACGATAAGTGAGGAGAAGGTGTTGTGAACACTGTGGGGATAAGCGGGAGGGATAGTCTTAGTATGAAGCTCTGGTATATTTGATCGGTATTGGGTGCACTTGGACTTTATGACCCTGCTGGACTGGAATATAGTGAATAAACTGCACAAGTGAACTAGGCAGAACTAAGAACAGGAGCAACACATTGGGAGCAACCTACCCCCGAGAGTTAGTAGTAAGGCGGCCACTAGGGGGACTTTATCCAGCTGAGCTGCGAGTACAGGCTTTTTGCCAGAAAGGGCTAGATGCGGGGTGCCTGAGATCCAGGGATGGAGCTGGGCAACAGTTGGGGAGGGTGTTGTTGGGGAAAGGTAGGGTGTGGGGAAGGAGGGGCTTGTTGTGTTTATAGTTAAGGGGGGTTTTAGTTGGGATGTGAGCCTACATAGATTAGTCAAGCAACTGATGGTGGACTGCACAGGTGGGGGGGCGGGGAGGGTAGGACTTTGAAATGCCATGGGGGATCTTAAAATAGTTACCTGGAACGTCAGGGGGCTCAATAGTTACTTGAATAGAAACAAGGTTATGCTATACCTACGGAGACAGAAGATTGATATTGTCTTATTGCAAGAGATGCACCTGACGCGAGATAAGATGGAGATGATTGGGAGGAAATGGAAGGGAACCGTGGTGGGCTCGCCATATTCGGCTTATGCCAGAGGGGTGATTGTCTGGGTGGCGCCACACATCCCATTTCAGCTGTTACAGACGTTGGTGGAGACGGATGGGAGGATGGTCATGGTGAGGGGACTGGTTGAAAACAGGGAAATAAGTATTGTGAATACGTATGGCCCGAACTAAAATACTGCAGTGTATTTCAGAACGCTGTGTGACAATCATAGTATATGTGTGGGGAGTGCAGTGATTTGGGGGGGACTTTAACTGCGTATTAAAGCCTAGGATGGACAGATCAGATGGGAAAATAGATAGACCTACCCCGTCGGCCAAAGCGTTACAGACTCTGCTGAATGATTTTGGGTTGGAAGATGTATGGAGGGCGCGCCATCCTCATGATGGGCAATACCTGCATTATTCTGCCCCACAGCAACTACACACAAGGCTGGACTATGTCTTTGTCACTCCAGAAATACTGACGGAGGTCACGCAAGTCGAATATAAAGCAAGAGTCCTCTCGGACCACTACTCGCCCTTAATCCTTAGCTGGCAATGCTGTCCCCCGAGAGCAAGAATCCCGACTTGGCGCCTCAGGGCAGAGGCGCTCAGAGACCCCCTTTTTAGGGAGGACATGAGGGAAGAGATAGTAAGTTACTTTGAGACGAACATGGGCAGTGTGGACTCGGCAGGCACATTATGGGAGGCCTTCAAAGTTGTGATGAGGGGAGTGGCTATCGCAAAATCTAAGGGATTGCAGGGAGGGATCCTGGCCGACCTGCAGGAAACTGAGGGAGAACTGTAAAGGGCACTTAAGGGAGAAAACGGTACCAACCAAGTCGCTGATCTGATATCAAGACTGCAGCAAAAGTGCGTGGGGCACTGGGAAAGACTGTGCAACCTTAATTATAAAAAGTATATAGAGAGGCGGCATGCGGGAGGAGATAAGCCAGGAAGGATCTTGGCATGGCTGTATAAGAGCGAAACCCCTAGACCCCCGATTAGATTCATAATAAGGGAAGACGGAAGGGTGGTGGATAGCCAAGAGGGGATAATCAGGAGTTTGCAAACTATTATGGGCTGCTATATGGAGATGATGAGGAGGAAAATCGCGCAATGATAATGGAAACACTGGAGGACATAGAATTGCTGCAGATAAGTGCAGAAGAACGGGAGGAGCTGGACGCACAGATAACCCTAGAGGAGCTAGAAGAGGTGGTGAGACAGTTACCAACTAGTAAGTCCCCAGGGGCTGATGGACTCCGGAGTGAATTTTATAAAATATTCACGGATGAGGTGCTCCCCCCGATGCTAGATATGTTGAATGAGGCGTATGAGCTAGGCAGACTGCTGGAGTCACTCAGGGAAGCGATTATAATACCACTTCCCAAACCTAATAAGTCGGGGCATAGATGCAGCTCCTATAGACCCCTGTCGATGTTTAATCAAGATAGTAAAATTTTGACTGCCGTTTTGGCAAACAGGTTAAGGAAAGTCATAAGCAAATTGATACACCCGGACCAGACGGGCTATGTCCCTAATAGGAACATATCTAATAATCTTAGAAGGCTCCACAGAATAATTGAATATGGAAACGAAAGTGAGGACGAATTGGCAATCGTGTCGTTGGATGCAATAAAGGCCTTCAACTCGGTGAAATGGCCATGGTTGTTGGCATCCCTTGCTGGCTATGGGATGGGCCCAGGATATCTGCAGTGGGATAAAATGTTATACAGTGAACCGCTGGCCAGGGTTAAGACAGGGTCAGTGATATCGGAAAAGTGGAAACTCCGTAGGGAAACAAGACAGGGTTGTCCATGGTCCCCTATGCTTTACATATTGGCCCTGGAACCCCTAGCGATTTACTTAAGGCAACAATATGACACAATAGGCATCCATGTGGGTGGTTAACGGCACTTGATATCATTACATGCAGATGATATACTGTTGTACTTGCGATACCCAGAGGAAAACCTCCAGTATGTTCTGGAGGTGATGAATAGATATGCAGGAATGTCTGGTGTAGCAGTGAACCCTCAGAAGTCTAGCATGTTCCCGTTGGGTGGTTACAAAGGGATCCCCTCGAAGCATTTACCGGTGTTACAGGTACCATGGACAGCTGCTAAATTTCGCTATCTGGGCATAGATATATACCACACAGTGGAGGAAGAGCATAAGCGCAATACAGAAGTAGCCATTAAGAAAATTGAGAATTGCATGCATTTTTGGGAGAAACTGCCCTTAGCTATGATGGGAAGTAGCGCAATGTTAAAAATGGTGGTCTTGCCTAGGCTCCTGCACTATTTTGGGAATATCCAGTATATGATACCAAAGAAGTTCTTTAGAAGACTAGCTAGTATGTGTAGAGGTGTAGAGATTTCCTGTGGCAGGGCACACGAAACAGAGTGGCACTCTGGAAGCTACAGAATTTTTACGAGAAAGGGGGTATAAAACTGCCTAATTATGAAGTTTATTATGTTGCAAGTCAGCTGCAATATGTATCCAAATGGCTCTCAGACGATGTGACCTCTGAAGCCAGACTGTTCAGTCGGGACTGCGCCCTATTTTATCTGAAGGAGATTATTTGCCCCAGGCAGTGATTGATGGGCGCTCAAAGATGATGGTGCTAGGATGAAGATGTGGCGAAGGGCTTGTCAACTGATGGGGAACCCATGCCCGTGCTCCCGTCAGGCACCACTGGTCGCACTGGCGGGTGGAGAAGAGCAGTTAAGGATGATAATCAGAAACCACTGGGAGCCAGCTGGCATAGTGACAATGGGAGATATTTGGTAGGGGGGAGCCATAATAGATTTCGGGGAGCTGGGGATGGAAACCGGGTTGCACACTGGCCAGTATATTATGTACCATAGACTGGTGCAGAAGATTAAGAAAATGTGGCCCGAGCCGGTGCTTGAGGAAGAACCAGATGATACAATAGACATCACAGACATAACAGAGGGGGGACATGAGATATCTAGAATATACGAGATGATGATGTCCAAAGTGGGGAAGGAGGTGGTCCAATTGAGACTAGAATGGGAGGAGGAAGTGGGGACCCCGATGGAGTATGGGATGTGGGAGCGAGTCCAAGGGTATCATAAGAAGGTGTCGAGAAACGCGAGACTTAAACAGATGCAGTTGTATATTACACATAGGGCGTATCTTACACCCGAGAGAATAGCCAAGTTCAAAAATGCGGAACGGCAAGCAGGCCCTAAATGTGATGAGGAGAATGCGGGCATGGTGCATATGTTCTGGTCCTGCCCGGTTATTGAGTGCTTCTGGGGTGAAATCGCATGCAAATTGGCAGGAAAGGGTATTAAGATCGTGGTGGACACTGTGTGGGCCTGCCTGTTAGGGGGGGTTCCCTAGGCCGCGGAAACGTAGGCATGTGAGCAAGCTGAAGGATCTGGCATATGCGCTTGCGAAAAGGAGAATTGCTATGGGGTAGAAGACATGCCACAAGCCACGAGTGGAGGTATGGTGGAAAGATCTGCAGAAATGGGCGGAGGCAGAAACTATGGTATGGCAAGAAGCTAGCAGCGCTGGGGGGAGGAAGAGACTGAGACCCTGATGGCCTGGAAGTTACTGATAGCAGAACTATTTGGGTCACTAGAAGACCCATCTGATCCCACAGAAGAGAATACCCTATCACTGGATGCAGGAATAGAACATCAGAAGAAGTAGACTTGTAATGGGGGGTGGGACAGGGGAAGCAGTGCACACGATTGACGGAGGTACAATTGAAATGTTATTGTATACGCTGCAAGTTTGGTTTGTATTGTTTGTTTGAATAATTAATAAAAATATTTTTTTTAAAAAAAGGCCCTTAACCCCCTTTGAGCGCATTCTTGAATCGCACACTTGTATAAAGGGGTTAATGTCAAAAATATATACAGCATTGCTAACAAGAGGTCATCTAACCACCCCCTGCACTCAGACCAGCTGGGAAAAAGACTTAGGGCTGCCGGAAGGTATAGAGATCTGGCCCACCTTGTACAGGGCGATTTGGTCATCAACATTTGCAATGCAGTATAAAATGCTGAATTGTAGGCTCCTGTTTCGCTGGCACCTGGCACCAGGAGCCGCTCAGGCTCTCAAAAATGTATGGGGGGGTCGGCCCGAATTGTTGGAGGGGCTACACACAGGTCTCAGATTACTTGCATCAATGGTGGAGTTGCCCAAAAGCGCAGACTTATTGGAAGGGGGTGTTGGGTTGGGTTCACAGAATCGAAAAGATAGACAGAGAGTATGCTCCTCTATTATTGCTATTCGGGGTTGAAAGGAGAGACGAGGACTATTATTTGCTACCCCACATGCCTCGGAATCCTTTTCTGGCAACAAGAGCATGCTTAGCAAGCAATGGAAAAGGAACACTCTTCCGTCCAAAGTGGACTTTCTCAACAAAGCATTTGACATTTATGAGATGAAGAGCCTCAAGGCAATCCTGATGGAAACACACACACATGTGGAGGCCGAATGGCTCCCCTTCATAGAATTTTACATGGAAGAGAAACTGGGGAATGACCATTTACAAGCTGTGGGATGACCACAGCAGTGAACACATGGACATTCATTCTTTTAAACTATTTCTAACCACGCCATCACCGCCTCTAATATGGTATAATAATGAGGAAACACTAGAAAGACCTTTTAAATGTCAAGAGAAACTTGACTTGCCAATTTGGCTTCTTAAATTGTTTACTCATCAGCTCCACAAGCCCCTGTTTCGGGCCAGTAATAATATCCGTGTCACTAAAGTTTGGCGATGAGGGAGGGGATTTGGGGAGTTTATTCTTTTGTTAGCTTCCAGTATGTAACTGAGCTTGCAATATTACGTCATTGCCACAGGAGGTTTTATTATACTATTTGTTTCACTGCACACAGAAAAGTTGGCAAAGGCCAAGCATAACTATATTGTTTCTTTAAGGGGTCCATGCCGTCACATAGGTGTGCATTATCATTGTAAGTTGTTTTGTTGATGATTATTTTGCTGGAAAAATAAATACAAATCTAAAATAAAATAAAATATTGTATCCCTATCAGTCCTTTTTGTTGCAAGATAGTTTACTTTTTGGTGGAGCTAGCCTTGCGGATGGCTTATTTGGGCACACGTTCAAACAATAGTCACTGTAATCCACTTTAAACCAATCCCACCACCTGCCACCAGTGTTAGGTAAGAATTAGTCGAGTCCAACTGGTGTGGGACTTTCCTAGACTTATCTCTTGGTATTAGTTAACCCACCTTTAAATAAGGCCTGTAGTACATAAGTTGGTAGAGTGACTGAGCAGGCAGGCTTATCTTAAGATGGGTAATGTGAACTGTAGAGCTGTACAATGAAATTAGTAAATACAGGTATCCAAGTAAACACTTAAAGTTATAGTATACATTTTGATGTATATATACACACAAGGATAATTAGAGAATCATTAAAAAGCAGCAATAATAGTAACATTAATATAAATGTTAAGATTCAGTTCAACAAAAGCAATAAAGTAGGCGAGTAAACTTTTCTTATGCTAAACATATTGCAGCACACTGAGTGACATCATTTGAGGTCAGTATTAGCACTTAATAAAATATTGAGTTTCAAAAAGGGAAAAGTTAAAGTCAGATTACAACATACGTTGTAAGTAGTAAAATAGTTAGATTCTCTGAGAGGGATGTAGGCAGTCTTTTATCCCATCAATAATAGTGTTCAACAATTAAAACATTTAAGGGAACAAGCACTGACAAAGCCAATAGGTTCAGAAGAGGAGCCTTTAGAGATCTAGGACAGCCAATGTCAATGGGCCAGTTCAAAGTTCTGATGCACTCTTCTTAAAACAATGTTTTAAAATAGTCAGTAGTTCAGTAGAAAATCACAGAAGAGGAGCCACCTTGAAGAAGCACAAGCTGGGAGGCCAGTGCAGGTGAGTTGAGGTCAACTCAAAAAGTTTTAAAATAGTACTCCCCAAGCTAGGAAGCAGCACAAATGGCAAAAGGTAGATGTACCCCACGCCCCACAGTACCTGAACATCGAAGAATTGATTCCAGCTGGATATCTTCCTGTTGCAGTGTAGCAGATCCTTGTTCCTGGTCCTTGGTCGTAGTAAGGGAGGACGTCTGGCGGGCTACTGCGGCAGCACTCGACAGAGAGACACATTCTGCAGCAATGGATGCTCATTGATTCAGCGGCCTTTTGTGGTTTTGGCGCCTTTTTCTCAGCGGAAAAGAAGAACGAACAGCTCCAGTTGGAAGTTACTTGATCCCTCGGTCCTGACTCTAGTTGGTCCCACCAGCTGAAGGGAGGAAGTCGTCCCGTTCGGGTTTTCCCAGTCAAAACGAAAACGGGGTCAGCACAGCTGCAGGGCTTCACAGGGCACTTTGCGGTCCAGAAGTGTGCTGCTGGCATCTCTTCACATCTTCTTTGTCAGATGTTGTCCTCCAGTGGTTGACTCTGCCTCTAGTCCCAAAGACCTTGGGCCTCATTTAGAATCTGCCGTTCCGGAAACAACGGTGGAGGTAAACCCGCCACCACTGTTGTTTCTGGACCGGCAGATTACGAGTTCTGCAGGTGGGTGGCCTTACTCCAGCCAGGTCTGACCTGGCGAGAGTAACGCCACCCGCCTGCAGACGGAAATGGAAACACTGGCTCCGTCATAGACGAAACCGGTGTTTCCATTGTCCCCATTCCCATGGAGTCCTATGGGACTATGGAGTCCTATGGGACTCCATGGGAATGGGGATTTACGGAATTCTGCCTCCGGAATTACCGGGTCACCAGGGTTGTAATGCCCCAGTGATTTCGGCAATCACAGAGGTGGTAATTCATTCCAATTCCGGCAGCAACCTGCTGGTTTTTCCGGCTCGGTTACTGCCGGACTTGGAATGAGGCCCCTTGACTTTTAAGCAAGTTCCCATTCATTCACAGCGCTAGGGCTGTCAATCTCCCAGCAGGGTGGCTGTCCTCCTGGATAGCCAGCCGGCCAGTCAGAACTGTTTTTTTTTCCTTTTTTATTTGTTTAATTGGTTAAAAAGTCAAACATGTAAAAAAACAATGATCAACTTAAAATAAACCTTTAACAATAAAATTCCAAACCAAACTAAAAAAAAACTCTATTTTTTTAGACAAAGATAAAAGCTCCATATTCCAATTTCACTAATTTTCAAATCCCAGCAGATAGACAAACATCGGGATTAAATATTACCCATCTCATCTATGATCAATAATCCCTCTCCCTCAAAATATCCCCATTACTTGATAGCACTTTGTCCAGCATTTTCATTACCGCAATCACCATCCTAGTCCTATCACCAATTACATCCAGTTCCACCATTCCCCCTTAGAGAGCCTTGTTCTAATCCATGAGGGGTCATCTAGGAAAAAGGTTAGGGTTTCAATCAAGGCATCACAGTACATTACTAAATGCATTGGAGTTTCTAGATCCACTGTATCCGAACAGAACCTACAATATGGATTTTCCACACCCACCATTTTCCTCCTAAATAATATCTCTCTTGTATGGAGGATGTTTAAGCGACATCTAAGAAGCAAATCACGATATTTGGGCGAGGGGAACTTAGTCATATATTTGGGCAAGTCATTCACCCCCCCCCCGATGTTCACAGATTCATTAATCTTCAAGCCACTACATTGATCAAGAATGGAAATCCAATCCTCATACAGCAATTTCTTGTTCACCTTCATAGGATTAGACAATAGCAAAGTTACAGAGGCCACTTTTTCCAACAGGAAGTCTTCCACTTTCTTCCTCCATTGCTCAAGTGGACCGTTCACCACCCTATTATTCATTGCCAAAATTTTAAACGGTTTCACAACACTCACCATTGCACATTTCCTATACAGGGAAACAGTCTTCCAAGCCACCATTGACTCCAAAGACTGAAGCCTTAGTTCACGCCTAATTTTGCACATAGGAAGATCATTTGGTAGCTTTAAGATCTTCCCCCAAAAATGGCCCTCCAATTTTTCCCAACAGTCACAAGACAGACATAAAACCACCTTAGCTCCATAGGTCAAAATGTGTGCCACCTTTAGTTTATAAAAGGTCATAATGGGCACAAGTGTAAAGTTTCCGAATTTTCGATGAAGAACCCTTCCCTGATTAACCAAGGGAACCATTCTCTGCCACAGATAGGCATAATGGGCGGCCTCATTGTCATTTCTGTTGATCGTCACACCCAGATACACTATTGAATCCACTATCTCTAAGGGAGTACCTTTGACTCAAGTAAATTTCTCATAGCTGCCCCTTCTAGCACTTTTCATCGGAAGAATTTTTGATTTCCTTGCATTCATTTTCATACCATTGTTTTTAAGATATGACTCGAAGGCTAGAAGGCGACGTTAGAGACCTATCGGAGTGGAATCCAAGAAAACCAGGTCATCCGCAAAAAGAATCCACATTACCTGCATTCCATTGATCATCGGCGGAAAGGTCTGAATATTAGCCTGAGACGCACCCAGATCTGACAAATACATACAAAACATGAGCGGTGCAAGTGCACACCCCTGTTTCAGTCCTTGATGGGTACTGATCTTGCTCGATAAAGTGCCTCTAGAGCATAGTCGAATCCTAACTGAGGTGCCAGTATATAATGCCTCCATAGCTTGTATCAAGTCTACTGGACATCCCCACAGATGCAATTTAGCCCAAAGCTTACTCCTGATAACCCTGTCAAATGCCTGTTCTAGGTCCATAAAGGCCAAGAACAGTGTTGACCCCATCTTAAAGCTCTTTTCCTTTGGGATATTTAGCAGAAAGAAGTTTAGGGATGTGCTCACTCCCCTGACAAAACCCATTTGTCTAGGATCTAATATTCCACTCGCTTCAACCCATTTGGACAGTTCGCGCAGAAGAAGAGATGCGAAAAGTTTACCTATCGCATCCAACAGGCGATAGGGCGATAGTATTTTGGATCAGCCCTATCGCCCTTTTTGAAAATGGGTACAATCAAAGCCTCCCTCCACGACTCGGGGACAGATCTATTCATCATAATTTGCTTAAACATCATTACTATGACATTAGCCCAATGGTCCTTATTCTTTTTTAGTTCAGCATTCGATATCCCATCAGGTCCCGCCGCACGGGAAGCACTCAATTTTCCAATCATCAGTTTAACATCCAGTTCATCTAGAGGGAAGTTCCATTCACCATTACACCATTCTTCAGGGGACACAGGGTTCTCCCCAGGGTTTGAAAACAGAGATTGGTAATGGTCGATCCAATCTTTCTCGTCAACCATTGCCAAGGTCTTCTCATGGCGAAAAAAGCCCCTGTTGTTAATTAGCTCCCATGTAGATCTCATTTGATTCTTACAAACAGCCTGAAGCATGCATTCAGCATCGTGTTGTAGGCGTATATGGTTTGAGCTTTTACACCAGTTTTTGTAAGTTTGACGTACAACTCTCATCCTCTCTTTTTTTCCCAGGAGCCAAATCCCCCCTAATAATTTTCAGAGATGTACGCATATCTTTCCTTTTCTTAACTAACTCACGATCATAGGCATGATTTTTGGACCAAGGCAGGGCCCCTTTACAGTCTTTCTGATTAGAGAGTTCTAAAAGGATACCCCCATAATCAATATTTATTGGATCCAACTCCAGCTGACTCTTGTATTCACTATTGAACCTCTTAACCTCCTGCTCTTTAAGTCTTAATAATAGCCCACAGCTCCTTAATTCCACATCCACCATTTTATCCCCCACTCTCTAAAAGTTATAGACAACAAGTCATGGTCACTAAGTGGTTGGGGTCTAATTTGAAAGCTCTCCATTTTTTCCTTCAGATTATTCGAGATGAGCAGTAGTCTAAGCATGTTGCTAAATTTCCACTCCGCCATGTTGGGCGACCAGGAATGTCTCCCTCTGTTTGACCATTAACCATGTGCATTTCTCTCAGCTTCATACACTGCATCCATTCCTTCTCTCTTTCATTCCAATCCTTCCTTTCACAAACTTGCCCTGCTTTATCCAACAGTTTAATATTAAGATCACTGCATAGCATAATCTTAACACCATCTACTTTACACACTGCTTCATCAATTAATTTGGCTATAGACTGCAAGAAGCCCAATTTATCCCCCATGTTCACTCGCAAATAGACATTAATCAGCAGCCAAGAGAACTCCACTATATCCACCTCATTTTTTACATGTATAGCCTGGACATAAGGATTGGGGGATTTGGTGGCAGTCACAGGCCATCCCAAGTCATTCTTCATCATCATCAGAAGACCTGAGTATGGACGGCCCAACAGCCCTTTAGGAGCGCATTCAGAAAAACTAAATAATCACAACAATAAAGGGATCTCTTAGCCAAGTTTCTTGGAATAGAAGAATTTTAAAGGCCTAACATGACATCATTCCACCACTAAACAGATTTCTAAATCCTCTCGGATTCCAACTCCCCACCTTCAAACAGTTTGTGGTACTCTTCCCAACAGTCTAACGCTCCACTGGACGAGACAGAGCGCCCGCTAACCAAGACCATGAGGAAGTGGGATCCCCCTGAGAGGTTAGGTCAATCGACTCTCCATGATTGGCAACCTTAAACTTCTGCGAGTGTAGATCTTTCATTATTAGAGCTGGACCTTCCACCTCTAGTTGTTTCCGTGGCCTTTTCGAAGGAAACCCTCGCCCCCATTAGCTGTACTCTGAGTAGGAATTCCTACCCTCGAAGGTCTTATAGAGGTGGCCCTTTTCCAGTTGTTTTCTAATTGAGTGTGGAAATCTGTTAGTTCAAAACCATATGATGTAAATTTCTCTCGAAACACCAGCAAGGAGTCTTTTATGTCTTGGGTAGAGAGATGCAGTATAATCCAATCCATCTTATTTTCTTGGACAAATTCCAGGGTCTTAATATCCTATGTTGTAAATTTTAGGTTTGGAACAATGATCTTAAACAAACGCACCACATTTCCTCTATTCAACAGTAGCATCTTAGAATCACTCTCTGTCCTTTCCAAGCACACCTTTGCACTCAAGGGTTCCATTGTGTTCTTCTGCGGCGGCTTAACAGATCTCCCCGTCCTACCAACATTCGCCCAAGACAATTTTTTCTCTCGGGCAGTGGTTCCAGCTGGTTTGTCATTCTTGATTCTATTTTTGGCCTCCGAATCACCACTTCTCATTTCCTCCAAGAACTTCAATCCCAGTTCGATTTCTCTGCTATTTCAATGGTTGGCTACATTCGATCTCACCATAGTTTTGTCGGGGTCTTTAGATGCCGCCATCCTTCTTTGTTTGAGCGTCTTAATAGATCCCTTATCTTTCTCTAACAGCATCACATCCTTTTTAGGGACTGCAGCTATTTCAATCGACCACATTTTTACATCCAAATTGTCCTTTAGAATCAGAGCCTTTTCTGGAGCTCCTATCGTCAAGGACTTGTCTTTAGGCATTTGTTTGAGTCCACAGCAGGACTTATCTCTTACTTTCAGCAGGCCATCAATTGTGTCCCATTCGGAGTTACTTAGATCTTTCCATTTATCATCCTCATCTGTTCTTTTAATTTCTTCAACTAGTAGGCTTAACTCCCCCATAGAGGTGTCTACTAAGGGTGGGAGATCATGTCTAGATTTTTTGGGACCCGGAAGATTTAACTGCTTTGGCGGTGATCTAATATTCCTCAGAAATGCTCGAGACCCCTTAGCCTTTCTTTTTGATTTCAAGGGCATATTTTTTATTTTATTTTTCAAAGTGAATTTTTGCTTCTCCCGCGAGACCCCGGCATTACAAGCTGAAGAAACATTTAAGGGTTCATTCTCAATGACAGTTACTGCCTTTATATCCTTCTTTGTTTTAAAGACAGAGAAAACATTCTTTGAGGGAAAGATTTCATTGGCCACTGGTATATCAACCCTTGGTTCCGGTCCCCCCAAGGCAGCCGATCCCCCCAAAACAGAAGGCAGGGGCCTAGCAGACTTGGCGAAAGCTTCGTTCCCAACATAGGACAAGCTAGAGGGCCTGTTCATCTGAGATCTCATCCACTTACACTCTTGTAAGAGAGCTTCCATCATTAGCATCTTGTCTGTTGAATCTCTGCTTGCCAGATTACATAGTCTATTTTGCCATATGGACAAGGTTTCTGCCTCTTTATCTAGGCCCTCATTACGACCCTGGCGGAAAGTGACTGACCGGACCGCCACAGCGTAAATAGCGTTTCCGCCATTGCACGATGGAGCAAAGTGCGGCCCATTCCGACCCATCGGGCACGAGCACCACGGCATGGCGGAAGTGCAAAGTCCGCAATGGCGGAAATGACCCCAAAACGGCCCACACCGCCGCCGTACGGCGCCCTAGGTGCAATACCGCCACCCATCTTAGCGGACACCGCAGTGAGCGCCAACCGGAAAGTACGGTGACCGGAAATATACGGAAACGGAAGTAAAAACATGGGCCCGGAACGGGAAACATCCCGCCGTACACCTATAAAACCACAAAATCCACACAACCACTAAAAACACTACCCTGAGACACACCCCAACCCGTCATCCACCCTAGCGAAACCAAGAAAAATGGGAAAAGTAGCGAAGAAAGCGTGCGACCGCAAGCGGCAGGTCCACTTCTCCCGTGAGGAACTCACCGTGCTAACAGAGACCCTCCAGGAGAATGCCGCCGCCGTCTTCTCCACGCAAATGACCAGGACGGCACTTGCGAACAAGAAGGCCATATGGGCTCTGGTGGCACAGCGGGTAAGTGCGGTGGGGACCGCACCCCGCAACCCACAGCAATGCAGAAAGCGATGGGACGACCTGCGGATACGCGTCCGTAGCATACTTTCTGCCAACCGCAACATTGCCACAGCCACCGGGGGAGGATCGGAATCACCCATCAAGTTGACCCCCTGGGAAGAAATCTGTGCCTCCACCATTGGAATGGAGAGTATAGAGGGAGTCGGAGGGATGGAGAAAGGAGTGCAGACATCCGAAGAATCAGGTAGGTGGCCCAAATAAAACAATGCCAAATCCACAATGTCCAATCATGTGAAGTACCATGTGTCCACATAGTGCAACAGAAACACATGGCCAGGAGAACGTCCACACACATTGGCCTGATAGCGCACTTTAAAACACACAATAAATACATAAATAATTAAAAACCCCAAAAACACCCACTACACGTGCAGCAGGCACACCCTAACTGCAGGCTGCCAAACAACTGCACCCTCACTCCACACACAAATGAAAGCACCTCCAAGGCCCCGACCCAAATCACCCTCAGGTACCACCCCAATGCATGTGATACAATGCCATTCCGATTCCCACAGACCCATTAATAACGCTCGCCCTCCTTTACTCCACCACAGGGTCCGATCCAAACGACGAGCTTCAGGACACCCCTACCAGCACACCTGCAAAGAGGGCAAAGACCAACGGCCAAAGACCCTCCACCTCAGCTGCACGCATCAAGACACGGCAGCAGCACAAATCAGGTGGCAGCACAGAGGAGGGAACATCAACAGGCACCCCAGCAGCCAGCATGCCCACAACAGCAGCACCACAGGTCCCCCCAATGGATGCCACAGAAGGCACTGCCTCTGGTGGCAGCAGCACCATAGGTGACACCCCATTAATGGCAGCATGCTCCGACACAGAAGACGGGGATGTCGAAGTCAGATCCATCCATGACCTGTCCCAATCCCCCTGTCTGTCCCATCCCGTACACCATGAGGATACCACGCAGGGGCACCCACAAGACGACGACTGGCCATCCCCCACAAGCCCTGTGGCAGGGCAACATGAGGCGAACAGCCACTCTGTGACACCACCGCAAATGGCCATGGCCCAGCAGAGGCAACAGTCCCTCGACCAGTTAATCGTGCAACAGCAGCAACTGGCCACGCTCCTCAAGGACCATGCCGATGAATGTGGGGGCACTAAGGCAGACATAGAAACATCAACTGAGACACTTAGGGCAGAAATGGAGAGAAGTACAGAGACACTAAGGGCACAAATGGAGAGTAGCACCGAGAGCCTGAGAGTCCAAATGGAGAGTAGCACCGAGAGCCTCAGAGTCCAAATGGAGAGAAGCACCGAGAGCCTGAGAGTCCAAATGGAGAGAAGCACCGAGAGCCTGAGGGGGGAACTGCATGCGACGTCCAAAGACGTATGTGCCGAACTTGCCGCAGTGCGCCGTGTGCTCACTGAGCTCTCACAAACCCTTAGGGACATGCATGGACGTGAGCAGGCAGAGACATCATCCGTTGCAAGTTCCGTCCAGGGCAGCCCCCAACGTAGATCTGGGAGGAACCTGCGCTCCACAGGCAGGGGTGCCCCTGATACCCGCAGAGGGGGCTTGCAATAGCGACTGCCCACTGACAATGAGCATCTTTGGACACTGGTGTTCGGGGGGGAGGTAGGAGGGTGGAGGGGGTGTGTTGGGCTCACTTGGGTGGCGGGTCGATAGGGTGTTTAACATGATATCACATATGCCATAAACAATGCACGATCAACCAATGAGATGTGTGGACAATGATCTTTGTGTACTAGGCGATCATAGGCGTACAGTCCATATTGTGCATGCACCAGACACACACAGTGCCACGAGTACCGTGTCCATGTATCAGCCACCAGGCGTGAGTGCTAGAAGCATGCATCAATGAGATGCTGACGAATGTCACGGCCCTCCTGTGCCTCGCAGACTCCTTGAGGTGCTGCCACATCCCCACCCTCATCATGACCATCTTCAGGTGCTTGCAGTTCTGCGTCAGGGGGCATGGGCACATTTCTACGTACGCACATGTTGTGTAGCATGACACATGCCATCACCATCTTTGCAACCTTCTCATGGCGGTACAGGAGTGCCCCGCCAGACCTGCTGAGGCAGCGGAAACGAGTCTTCAGTAGGCCGAATGCCTGTTCAATGACTACACGGGTACGTGAGTGGGCATGGTTGTAGTCCTCCTCATGCTGGTCCCGTGGGTTCCGGACTGGTGTGAGGAGCCATCTCTTCAGTGGATATCCAGCATCACCTGTATGTGGACGATAAACGAATTATGTGGAATGCCATTGCTACGTACGCACACCCCCCCCCCCTTCCTGCCAGGTCATTGCCGCATCACATACCCCACATCATCATGCATGAAATGAGACTCACCGAGTAGCCAGGATCTGTACCCTGCGTGTCGCTCCATGTAGCGTGGTATTGTAGAGTTCCTCAAGACCATAGAATCATGGGTTGATCCAGGGAATCGGGCACAACAATGTGTAATGATCCTGTTGGAGTCACACACCATTTGTACATTCAGAGAATGAAATTGTTTTCGGTTGCGGTACTGGGCCTCCATGGCATGTGGGACGACCAATTCCACATGGGTGCAGTCGATGGCACCAAGGCAACCCGGTATGCCGGCAAGTGCATGGAATCCCACTTTTGTGTTGGTAATTTCCTGCTCCGAGCGTTGTAGAGAGATGTAGTCGTCTGCGTGCTGCAGGAGGGCATCGAGCACTTGCAATAGTGTCCGTGAGAACAGTGGCTGAGAAATGCCATGCAACTGTCCGACTGTGTGCTGGTAGGTGCCTGTGGCCAGGAAGTGGAGTACAGACACCACCTTCAGTAGGGGTGGGATGGCGGTTGGGCTATCTATCATGCTGACAAGGTCAGCCTGTGTCATGTCCACAATGGCGGCTATGGTGTCCCGGTCCAAACGGTAGAGGGTGTGGATCTGCTCATCAGTGAGGTTGAACGGATGTGCTCGGAGGCGTGGGATTGCGGGCTGCCTGCGTGGTGGTAGTGGCTGTGCTGGCGGCCCTTGCTGGCCCTGCCTTGCCCTCCTCCTCCTCCTGCGTCTCCTCCGTGCGGCCGGTTGTAGTTGGTGTTCGTCTTCTTCTTGGAGTTGGAGTACTTGCAGTGCTATCAGGTCCCCCAGGGCCAACATCGCAAGTCCTGCCGGTAGCATTTCGGAGTGGGTGTGGTTGTGGGAGGAGACTGGGTGTGCAATTTATGTGTTTTCAGGCTGTATGGCCTCCACCTGTGGTGATTCATTCCACCTGTGCAAACTGCTCTCCCCTTTGGCCGAGCACGTCCCGCACACAACGCTGCAATTCGAGGAATGGCATCTTGCTATTACAATCATGTATTTGTACCCGATGGCCGTGTAACATTGGTTGATATGTTCATTCGGCTATGGTCCCATTGTTTCACATACAATCTTTGCAGTCGCGAACAGACTTGTGAAGGGTCAGTGGAACGTAGTACTCGAGTAACGGTGGACCCTCATGCATCACTGTACCGAGTTGCAACGACGGGCGGGGCGTCCCATTTGTGAGTGAAGGCAGTTGCCATTTTCACACACAGCCGCACTAGATGGATTAATTTGTGATTTCAAGCGGCCACAGATGCCTTTTCGACGTGATGTTGCAAATGAGGAATTCGAAGGGCGGCGCTTTCGGTTATCAGCTAGCGGCGAGGAGATGCCCACAGGTCTGACTGCAAATATAACGTTCTATTGTTCAATGTCCTTGGGACAGGGGCCATGGCGAGGATGCAATGATTGATATGAATAGTTTGGGATGCGCAATAGCGAAGTGGACGGTGAGGCCGGACGTTCCCAAATACATGTTACTTCACAACACTGGAATGACGGGCTGGGGCACAGTGGATTTTGCAGGCTGCATAACGCACAGACTCAATGGAAATTTCACATGTTATGTGAGTATGGAAACAGGCGTTTTCATTACGGGATGAGGGAATGATGTATGGATGCATGGACAGATGATTTGATACAGAGTTTGCCATGTACAGGGCTTCTTGGAATCTATCCGCCTCCCCTGCGCTATGTGATGCAGGGCTGCCATAGTGGGACCATCGTCTATCTGGCCTTGTTGAGCCCTCCCTGTCTCGACGCGCCTTCAGACACTTGTGTCCATGCACGTTACCAATCCCATCTGATGGATTCTGTTTTCACAGACGCATGCACAGGTACACTCGTTTGTGATGGTGTTTACACCTCGATATAGATAGTTATGAGTCGCAAGTGGTTTTGGGGTGGTGATGATCCTTTGGAGTGGGCTAGCATGCATATGGCTGTGGATTTAGTGTGATCATTGAAGTGAGTTGTTCGAATGTAGTTCTGATGGCCATTCTGTTCTTTTTCTTTTCTTTTGGTTGACAGGTATCTCCTCCCCTTTTGCCACTGCCATCTGTATGCCACTCCTGCAGATGGCTTTTACTCTCGACACCTGCTGCTTCGTGTTAATCAGTGGAGCAGCATTACGATCTTATGGGACGATCGCCAATGGGCCAGATGCCCTTACGCAGTACTAGTGGCTCGGAGCAACATTTCGGCCTTTCAGCTGGACTAGTGCCTCCCCATTGGGACGGCCCTGCGGTTCTGTGCGCTTCCATGTTGCCTTTTCGTACGTGAATGTGGCTCTGTGTACCATGAAGGAACAGGGCGTCACACAAGAAGTAGCTGGTCATTTCTTGCGGATGCAGCCCACAATGGTGAAATGTGTTTTGGAGTTCATGGCCTAATGGCTGTATGGGCTTGGTGAATTTGTTGTGCATTAAATTTCTATTCTGATATGGGCCGTGTAGCGTTCTTCTTTGCAAGTGATGTGGCATATTCCTATTTGGGCAGCGATGTATTGTGAGGAGATCTGCATTGGGTTCCAGCTTCGGAGTATAGTTGCGTGGTACTGTGCTGGGCGCGTTTGCCTACGAAGCCCAGTGAGGTCAGGGATGAGGGCTGCCAATATGACTGTTTGAATGATGTCATGCTCAGGGGCGGGGGATTAGGTTTTGTGTAACAGATGCCGGTCAGCCAGGTGGACTGGTGGAATGATGTGATTTTCGGAATATTGCTGGTCACAGGTGCCTGTGTTTGCGTGCGTTTCTTGGTGGGGGACTGTGGTCATGTCCATTGGAATGGCTTCTGTATTCGTGCCATCTGTGCCCTGCAGCTCCCATTGGCCCCTCTTGAGATTCTTTTGTTCGTTGGCATGCATGGGTGACTTGTACATTTCACTGGTTGCATTGTGACTTCATTGCACCTACGGGGAGTTGTACTATGTGGGCAGGGAGCGGTGTACAGGCACTCAGTGGGGCCGTTTACGGTTGATTCGCGATGCCGTACTTCTCACCATGGCGGAATGGTACTTTCCGCCGTGCTTGATGGCGTTAGGTACATGTCCGCTAGGGTCGGAATTCGCGTACCCTTGCGCCATGGTGGTATTTACGGTTTGGCATGGCGCGCGCGCGCGTACTTGGTGCAGTTAGCGTTGGCGTTCACTACGGTGTCGCTAATGGCATCGTACTTTGCGGTGACGGGTCATAGTTGCACCGAGCGCTATTCGATGGCGGTATTGCATTTCCGCCATCGTTTTTCAATTTCCACAAGGGTCGTAATGAGGGCCCTAGTCTCTTATCCACTCTAGAGGCCATAGCTTCTAGGCTGTTCGTTTTTTCTACTAGGCCTCCAATCAAAGTTGATTGTATTTGTAGCGACTGGTGTCCAGACATTTGGTCGACCTAAAACTGGTCGAATGACATTTGGTCGACGCAATTTGGTCGAAAACCAAATGGTCGATTTTTTTTTCATTATATATTTATTTTTCGGGTTTTCGTTTTTTACAAAAATGGGTTTTTAGAAAAAAAGGGGGTTGTGGGGGGGACCCCCCCAAAAAAAAAAAAAAAATGGTGAAAATAAAAAAAAAAAATTCGACCATTTGGTTTTCGACCAAATTGGTTCGACCATTTGTCTGGTCGACCAATTTTTTTCGACCAAATGTCTGGAAACCGTAGCGACTCATTCAAATTCTCATAGAGCTTTGTAAAGGTCCCTAGAGATATGGACAATGAGGCTATCACGAGTTGCTGCAGGTGCATCAAATTCACCCTTTGTCCCCCGACCCCAGACCTATGATTTCTTCTACACCGGTGATTCTGTTTCAGGGGAGAGTAATCTGGGGATGCACTACCGCAAGATGATGAATCAAGGGCAATCTCACTATAAGATGCCGACGGCCGTATGTCCTTTCTAGATGGTGGACTCATCACCTCCGGCACTGCGTTGCAAATATCAGTGAGGATGTTCGCGACACCCTCCTGAATATTTTCAGTCAGATCTTCTACTTCCAGCAACACCTCCGCCTCCATTCCATCCTCCCCAACATTATTCGATTCAGATAGACCATTGCCCCCTTTGGACACCAGATCATCAGCTTCAAGGAGGGATTTGTCCAACAACCTTAGACATTCGTTCACTCTCGATAAACTTTGATTAGCAATTTTAAGGGTAAGATCAGAAAGATCATAAGCCAATTTACTAGCCAGCTCCTCATTTACTCCTCGCTTGCCAGCTGGATTTGCACTCAGGACTGCAAGTTGTAGGCATGTCTTGTTGTTGGAAGTTGCCCCTTCCAGATCATTAGACTTCATCTTCCCCATTGGACTTCCACTCCCCATTACGCTTCCACTCCCCAACTCTGCAACACTATCCTCAAGTCCAGTAACTTACCCCACCTTAGTCCTTTGCCATTGGCACCCTCATCAGTTCTTAATGCACCATTCCCCAATGGTTTCGATGGGGGCAGCACTGACATAGCCATCGTGGTATCAGATTTTTCCTTCGCCTGTACAAAGACTTCCACCTCTGCCAATGCCGGTGGACCAGCCCCATCTCTCCTAACCTGCAGCCGCGTCCTCGCGCAGTGCAGAGAGGAGGATCTCATCTTCTCCCCCATCATTTCCTCTCACCCTCTTACCACGGCTCTATTTCTCTCTACAACCTTCAAAGAGGTTGCCAGAGGGCCTAATGGCTTTAGATTTAATAAGAGCTACCCCTTAACCACCCTCCTCAGTTACCGCCTCGTACCTCGTACTTAGGGGGCAAAAGAAGGAGGTGGTATAGGAGGGGAGGGAGAGGGAGATTGTGGTTAGGGCAGCGGTTTCCCGCGAAGTAAAACACCTAGGAAAGCTAGCTAGGAAAGCTGGGGGAGCACTCACCTTGCTGGGCTCAGCACGCAATACTCACATGCCGCCTCTCTGCCTCCAAAGGCCATAGCCATTGCCGTGTATCGGTCCTCCAGAAAAGACCGGACTCGGCAGTGAAGCCCAGGCGACGAGTGACAGGCTGCAGAAATGCAGGAAAGCAAGCTCGGGAGAGGAGTGCCGAGCAAAGGCAAGACAAGGGAACCGCTACCCTTCACTTCCTTCACTTGGAGACACCGCAGTATAGCATCAACGTCAACGTCCTTTTCGGAAAAAGGATCTCCGGCCGTCAAGCCGCACCGCCCGTATCGTTTCACACACGTAGTGATTCACTCACAATGATCAGGGCAGCCGCTTCCGACTGGCTACAATTACTCAGGCACACCTAGAAACAAAGGACAGGGACGTTTCGGGACCCTCTCTCACTTCCTGCCTTTCCAGACACACTGGAGCCTGTCCAGGCTTCAGAGCTGAAGCCTGCGAAAGGCAAAATGCACAAAGAACTCAAACCTGATTCAAACAACAGAGTAAAAGCCCAGAAAGAATGAACTGACAAGATATGGTAAAAAAGAAGACAGGCCATTTTGGGAAAATGGCCACCCTTGGGTGCTGTACTGCAGCTGATAAATCAGCCTGCAGAAACATGGCACAAAAAGAAACCACTGCCACCAGCCATTCATATTAGTTAGTGTAACAAAAGGTCACATGAGAAGTGGGATAAGGAGTTACTATGTAACCCCCCAGCACTCCACATAGGGTTGTGTGCTGGACCCATAAACGAAAGGGTAAAACAACAGTCATCTTACTATTCTTGGGAACAGTTGTTCACTCGAGAAAATGTATTTAAACATTAAGAGAAGTCCAAGGTACTTTGAGTGGCACTGCACAGAAGATGCTGTGTGTCACCATGCAAAAAGCAGATGCCTATGGAGTTTACCAGACTCCATTAATCAGTAAGAAACCAAGTCAGAAAAACACATGAGGGAGTGGGGGGAAAAAGTCCCACTCACTCAGGAGTAAACATTAAAAATCCCTGAGTCCAGCAAAAGAGCTGGGGGTCTCTAAGGTTAAAGGTGCATCAAATTCACCCTTTGTCCCCCGACCCCAGACCTATGATTTCTTCTACACCGGTGATTCTGAGTCAGGGGAGAGTAATCTGGGGATGCACTACCGCAAGATGATGAATCAAGGGCAATCTCACTATAAGATGCCGACGGCCGTATGTCCTTTCTAGATGGTGGACTCATCACCTCCGGCACTGCGTTGCAAATATCAGTGAGGATGTTCGCGACACCCTCCTGAATATTTTCAGTCAGATCTTCTACTTCCAGCAACACCTCCGCCTCCATTCCATCCTCCCCAACATTATTCGATTCAGATAGACCATTGCCCCCTTTGGACACCAGACCATCAGCTTCAAGGAGGGATTTGTCCAACAACCTTAGACATTCGTTCACTCTCGATAAACTTTGATTAGCAATTTTAAGGGTAAGATCAGAAAGATCATAAGCCAATTTACTAGCCAGCTCCTCATTTACTCCTCGCTTGCCAGCTGGATTTGCACTCAGGACTGCAAGTTGTAGGCATGTCTTGTTGTTGGAAGTTGCCCCTTCCAGATCATTAGACTTCATCTTCCCCATTGGACTTCCACTCCCCATTACGCTTCCACTCCCCAACTCTGCAACACTATCCTCAAGTCCAGTAAAGGAGCCCACTAGGGGACCCGATCTATTAGGTGTCTCGACATTAGGTTGGGAAGTCTGGGTCAATTACCCCACCTTAGTCCTTTGCCATTGGCACCCTCATCAGGTCTTAATGCACCATTCCCCAATGGTTTCGATGGGGGCAGCACTGACATAGCCATCGTGGTATCAGATTTTTCCTTCGCCTGTACAAAGACTTCCACCTCTGCCAATGCCGGTGGACCAGCCCCATCTCTCCTAACCTGCAGCCGCGTCCTCGCGCAGTGCAGAGAGGAGGATCTCATCTTCTCCCCCATCATTTCCTCTCACCCTCTTACCACGGCTCTATTTCTCTCTACAACCTTCAAAGAGGTTGCCAGAGGGCCTAATGGCTTTAGATTTAATAAGAGCTACCCCTTAACCACCCTCCTCAGTTACCGCCTCGTACCTCGTACTTAGGGGGCAAAAGAAGGAGGTGGTATAGGAGGGGAGGGAGAGGGAGATTGTGGTTAGGGCAGCGGTTTCCCGCGAAGTTAAACACCTAGGAAAGCTAGCTAGGAAAGCTGGGGGAGCACTCACCTTGCTGGGCTCAGCACGCAATACTCACATGCCGCCTCTCTGCCTCCAAAGGCCATAGCCATTGCCGTGTATCGGTCCTCCAGAAAAGACCGGACTCGGCAGTGAAGCCCAGGCGACGAGTGACAGGCTGCAGAAATGCAGGAAAGCAAGCTCGGGAGAGCAGTGCCGAGCAAAGGCAAGACAAGGGAACCGCTACCCTTCACTTCCTTCACTTGGAGACACCGCAGTATAGCATCAACGTCAACGTCCTTTTCGGAAAAAGGATCTCCGGCCGTCAAGCCGCACCGCCCGTATCGTTTCACACACGTAGTGATTCACTCACAATGATCAGGGCAGCCGCTTCCGACTGGCTACAATTACTCAGGCACACCTAGAAACAAAGGACAGGGACGTTTCGGGACCCTCTCTCACTTCCTGCCTTTCCAGACACACTGGAGCCTGTCCAGGCTTCAGAGCTGAAGCCTGCGAAAGGCAAAATGCACAAAGAACTCAAACCTGATTCAAACAACAGAGTAAAAGCCCAGAAAGAACTAACTGACAAGATATGGTAAAAAAGAAGACAGGCCATTTTGGGAAAATGGCCACCCTTGGGTGCTGTACTGCAGCTGATAAATCAGCCTGCAGAAACATGGCACAAAAAGAAACCACTGCCACCAGCCATTCATATTAGTTAGTGTAACAAAAGGTCACATGAGAAGTGGGATAAGGAGTTACTATGTAACCCCCCAGCACTCCACATAGGGTTGTGTGCTGGACCCATAAACGAAAGGGTAAGACAACAGTCATCTTACTATTCGTGGGAACAGTTGTTCACCCGAGAAAATGTATTTAAACATTAAGAGAAGTCCAAGGTACTTTGAGTGGCACTGCACAGAAGATGCTGTGTGTCACCATGCAAAAAGCAGATGCCTATGGAGTTTACCAGACTCCATTAATCAGTAAGAAACCAAGTCAGAAAAACACATGAGGGAGTGGGGGGAAAAAGTCCCACTCACTCAGGAGTAAACATTAAAAATCCCTGAGTCCAGCAAAAGAGCTGGGGGTCTCTAAGGTTAAAGGGAATTGGCACAGAAATACACATTCTCCCAAACACCACCCTCCCTCCCTTCTCCTCCCACTCCTTCCCTGTTTCTCAGGGGGTCCCTCAGGGAGCATTCCTCTCCCCCCTCCTCTTCAACCTCTACCTAAACCCACTTCCTGCGCTCATCCACTCCCACAAACTTACCTACTACAACTCTGCAGTGACACTCAGATAATTTTCACAGTTCCCAACTTCCTGACCTCCCCCGCACTCAGACCTTGCCTCCTGCCTCACGGATATCAACCACTGGATGACGGCCAACCACCGCCTCCTCAATCGTCACAAAAGCAAAATCCTGATTTGTGGCAAGACAGCACTCCTGCAGCAACCCATACCCTGGCTGCCCTCCTTATGACCCCCTCCCACAGCATCCACCTCAGTAAAGAACATGGGATGCATCCTCAGCTTGGACCTTTCTCTCGCCACATCAACGTTGTCTCCTGATCTTGCCACTATCACCTTCACATTCTCAGGCGAATCTTCCCTTATCTCTCGTACCCTCACAAAATCTCTGCAATCCTGTCCACCATCCTCTCTCAGCTAGATTACGCCAACCTAGCCGCCCCTTCCTCCCAGCTCAAAAAGCTCCAGCAGATCCAAAACTCTGCAGCAAGTCTCCTCATTGCCCTTCTGCCAAGGGAACATATATCCCCTGCCCTCAGAGTGCTCCACTGGCTCACAATCAGCCGAAGGGTCACTTTCAAAACCATGCGCATCACCCAGCATGCCCTCCACAAGAAAGGCCCTGAATTCCTCCAAAACAAACTCTTTCACTACCAACCCAACATATCTGGATCTGTACACCTCCTGGTGGCTCCCTCATTCAATTTGATCAGACTAGGAGGATCCTCATTCACTGTTCAAATACCCACAATCTGAAACTCCCTCCCTTTCAACCTCCGCCTCCAAAAGGACCACCTACCCTTCAGGAAGGCCTAAAACATGGTTTTTCCTTCCTGCAACCTGACTTTCCCCCTCCCTGAGTCGAGTCTTGTGACTATAACACTCCTGCCACCAGCAGGGGATGGGGGAGGTTATCAGGGACAACTCCCATCCACAGCTTGCCCCTTCTCCGGTGGGAGGCCCCATACAGGCATTGAAACCAATCGACAGCAACGGCAAGGTAAGACACGACGAGCTAACTCTCATTGTCAGTGTTTGCATGTGGGAGGGCGACCATTAAGGTATATACACTGTGATCTTTAAAGTTGATTGTCATAGTGTAACCAGTTTACTGACACTATGATTGCAGAATGCAGCCAGGCACAAACCTAGGTGGATTACAAATACATCAAGTTCTTCTAAGAACCTGTGAAAAATAGCCATCACTTATTCTCAGGTCTTTGTGGATTGTAGAATACAGCCAGGCTCGAATCTAGGTGAATGAAGAATACAGCCAATGTATTGATTCTAGATAGCCATCACTTCATTCCAGATCCTTGCGGAATGCAGCCACGATATTACTTCCAGGTGAATTTAGAATGTAGCCATTGCACTGAAGTAGGTGAACACAGAATAGTACTTAATGGAATCTATGCTAATTGTACAATCTAGCATGGACACTGAACCTATATGAAAGGAAAAATGTCAGCCTAGCTTGGAATCTTGAAGAATGTAGAATATGGATGTATGTGATTTCACCGAATTTACTTCACCCAAAGGTGAAATCTTCGAATTCCTTTTCTTCTAATGTTTTTATTATGGCGGGGGAAGACCCCCCGCACCACCACCCCACTTCCCCCTACCTTATCCTATGCTCTTACCCCACCCATCTATGTTTTAAAATGTACCCACTTACCCAAACAAATTCGAAGAAAAATAAATTCAAAGATTTCTCATAAGGTGAAATTGGATTCAGTTAAATGTAGGTATCCCGTAGAATATAGCCAGATATAGAAGAATGTTGATGGTAACCTTTACACCGATCCTAAGAGCATGTAGAAGTTAGCCCTACATCAAAGCAAGTTGATTTAGAATTTAGCCATCATACCATCTTTTGAGTAGCATTGATAATTTCATAACAACATATAACTGTGACCCAGCCAATGCTCTCCTTAAAGCTATGGAAGAGGCAGCAGATGCTCTTGTTCCTCTAGTGACCTGCCACAGTAGTTCCAAACAGTCAGCCCCCTGGTTCCCTCAAGAACTGCGAGTTCTTAAAAAAGAAAGCTGTCGTTTGGAACGATAATCCTATCTCGACCTCCACTTCTGTAAAAACCTTGGGAATTTACCTTGACTCTTCACTTACTTTCACTCGCCAAATCAATGCCATCGCCTCCTCTGCAGCGTGCACCTCTAAAGTCATTAACTCATGCCGTCCCTTCCTTTCCTCAGACAGTTGTCTCACTATTGCTTCAGCACTCATTGGCTCCAGGTTGGATTACTGTAATGTCCTCTTTGCAGGCACTTCAAAGCAACGTACAGGAGTTGCAAGTAATCCAAAACAATGCGCTAAGAGCAGCTTTAAACATCTCGAAGAAAGAACACATCTCCGAAGCAAGGAAAAATGCACACTGGTTCCACATGAGAGACTGAATGGCCTTCAAGACACTGGCTATCACCCACAAGTACCTCTCTAACTCAGCACCCCATTACCTTTAACAGAAGATTGTCACAGCCCACTCCAAAAGACCAACTAGAACGGCCTACACTCACCGTCTCCTCCAGCCTAAATTCAGGTTGGCTAGGCACAAGTGTCCCAGTAATCTCTGCCAAACTTTATTATTTATTTATTTATTTGTATTTAGTTCGAAAACATTTACAAACTTAAAGCATATTATTAGCATCACATACGTTCAAAAGCAAATAGAGATCAAAATACACAATACACAATATTTACTCTGTAAAGAAATTCCACATATTCAATCTGTTAAGGACTACACTGACAGAGTTATCTCATCCGAAGGTGTACAACAATTAATGGCTGCATCAAGTTTGACGTCACAGCAAGAAATACATGGGGCCTCATCATGAGTTGGGCTGTAGCCCTTAAATACGGCAGTAACGGTATTACTGCCGCATTTAAGGGCTGGCCCTATCACGAATTGGGTGCTAAATCGGCTGTTTTACCTCCAGCTTTTTTCTGGAAGTGAAAATACCATTTATCGCCCTGTTTTCGGTGGTATTACCGCCGGCTGTATTAGTGCCAAAAATGCCCCATTGGATCCAATCGACCCAATGGGGGATGGGGATATACCGTTAACACCCAACACGTGATCCGGCGTTAATACCACCAGACCGGTGGGTGCTAAGGCTATTACATTCGGGTGGTAATACTGCCGTGATGAGGCCTATAGTATTCAATATAATTCACTGTACATGCTCCATACTGTCTTTAGAATCTTTAAAACTATAAATACTAAAACGTACCGGTCATCATTACATATACAAACTAAAAGAGATAAAAGGAACTATTTGTGCATTTCAGCCAATTCAGTAAATCAATTAATGTTCATTGTATGGGAGAAAGAGAAAATTGTTACTGTAAACACAGATAGTCATTCTTGGGCAATAGTTTCTCAATAGTACACCAAAGTCTATACAAGTCTGGCTGTACTTTTTCACTCTGCGTATTGAGGCAAATGTTCCAATATGCATCCTGTTTAATTGTCATAATTATGCACAAAACCACCCATTATAGTCGTGATAGGGTTTTGCACTCAGTAAAAGCGAGCCAGGACTATTGCATATACGACAGGTCCTATGCTGAAGCGGGATTTTAAGATAGGCACCCTGAGATATTAACAGAGGAAGTTGGTTTGTCCTTAGTCTCAGTATAAAGTGGCAAACCTCAGGGCTGGGGCACTGTCTCAAATATCTTTGAGCTTTCAAAAACCGGTGGGTGACATTTGAAACATGTGCATATGTACTCAATGTAAAGAGGTGTGTGTAATTATTAGTCCACTCCCATTTCTTTAGTTTACTTTTAAATAACTGTTGTAAAATAACGAGTCTAGTACCTCGTTTGAAGTCAGGGAACCAACCAATATTATCATACAGCCTAGCTATTAGGCTGTTGAATTCCTCTCCTTTAGACTTTTTACATGTACCCAGAGCAGGCCCCAGCAGAGAAAGCAATTGACATTTTGGCCAAGAATTAATTTTAAGGTTTAGCAACCCCTGCTTAATCATCGCTTGTCCCTTTAGTGAGACTAACCCCAATTCTAATCTAAGGTACTCAACATGGGTCGAAGGTCGTTGTTTTAATATACCCTTCCAGAAATAACCCTCGATGTTGTCAAGCCAGTGTAAATCGTGCGTGATTAAGGCATCTAAGCAATATCAAACACGGCCCTTGCTCCACTGTAGGTGTGGTTAAACAATACCAAGTTGTCCACATATAACATACATTTTGTTTGACCACAGATTCTCGGCCAACAACCAACTACTTGGGTAAATCGCAAAGGTAGATCGGGCATATAGGGCCTCATTACAGGTCTAGCAGTAACTGTGCCGGTAAAACCGGCAGGAAGCCGCTGGACCCGTTAACAGTTGCTGGTGCCTGACTTGCCGTTAACACCGGGATATTACAACCCCGGCGGCCGGAAAGTCTGGCGCCGGTAAAATGTTGTTCCCCATTCCTATAGAGTCCGATAGGACTCTTTGGGAATGGGGACCACAGAAACACTGGCACCGGTAATAATGGTGCTGGTGCTTCTGTGAAACTCTGTGGGCGGGTGCCGGTCCGCCCGGCAGGTCAGACCTGCCGGGTGGGAGGGCACCCGCCCGGCAGAGTTGTACTTTGCCGGCCCGGAAACATCGGTGCTGGTAAGCTTACCATTACTGTTGTTTCCGGACCGGCAAGATGTAATGAGGCCCATAGATGTAATACAAAAGGGGCGCCAGAGTACAACCCTGTTTTACCAACTTATAGATGTTGAGCAGGGCGGTCAAGCCACCCTGGTCGTCCAATTGCACACACGCTTGCGTGTTAAAATGGAGACCCTTAATTACACTCATAAGTCAAGAGGGCACCTCCAATTTTCGATCTTGACCCATAGCTTATCACTACACACTCCGTCAAAGGTCGCCCGGAAGTCCACATAGATGGTATACAATGTCGACCCCCCAGGCGGCGTGGCTTCTCTAAACAGTGTATTCATAATCCTTAGATTATGAGAGGTACAACACCCAGGGAGGAAACCCGGCTGTGTGAAATTTAGTAGTTGTGCCTCATCAACCCAATTCTGCAAGGCTCTGAGGACAAATGTGGCCAAATGTTTCCCCATAACATCTAATAATGACAGCAGTCTGTAGTTTACTGACAACACTTGATCGCCTTTTTTTATAAACCAGTACCAACACAGACTGCTGCCCAAAGATCGGGATTTCCTTTGTAGCACACACTTTGTCGAACAGGATTTTCAAAATAGATGCCCACTTAGAAGGGTTCTGCTTCAGTACTGCATTGGTAAGGCCATTTGGGCCAGGGCCCTGGAGTTATTAAGGTTCGCAATTGTCATTTCAATGTCTTCCTCCCTAATTACCAGTGGCCAGCCCACAATCAGAAATTGAGGGGGATAGGCCTCTACAGGGGAGCCTCCATTCCCCTTGAGATGAATGAGCCACTCAGATTCCTGGATCGGGTTTGGAATGTTTTCCCTACTGTCCCCTTTAACCCTAGTTAGCATAGCCCAAATGTACCTAGTTTTCCCTCTCCTGAGTAAAGAGATCATACTTTGACAATTCATATTTTTTATAGAGCACCTCCAGCACTTAAGCCAACACGTGCAGTTGTTCCTAATGCGTCTCAACCATCTGATCTTCTCAAGCGCTTGCCACCTACTGCCTAGCACTACTCTAATTTCCCTATGCATAAGTCTCTTAGCATCCCGGATGTCCCTATCCAATTTATTGTTGGTTTTATTACTAACCAGCAGGTACCTCTTAGGGAAAGAACCTACTTGGGTGGGTAGACGTTTAAGCCATGCTTAAACCTTGTTACAACCCAATACACCCAGGTACTCAATATCCTTGCCAGTGAGGGTGACCCTCGCCCCTATCTTTTGAAGGTTTCTGATGGACCAGTGGATTTGGTTCCCAGCATGACTAAGCTGTAAACCGGAACAGCCACATGAATCCTGCTGGCTGGGCTGTAAATCAGGCTTTAAATTAATGGTGAGGGCCAGGATGTCGTGGTCACTATAATCATTAGTGATCACACTGAGGTCCTGGGTTGCCATGAGACAAGCATTAATACCAAAGAAATAATCAAGTGTGGCATGTCTATTATTCCCAACCCAAGCGTATTGCCCTGGGATATCCCCCTTGTTCTACCATTCAACATAATGAGGTCCCACCACCTCAAGAAGGTGACCCATTGTTTTCCATTATTATTACTGCCCCCCTTTCGCATCTCACACTGTTTAGCCATATTGCAGTAGGCAGCACACAGTAATTTATCTAAACTGTTAAGTTGTGTGTCACGTGAAGTACCTGAATTTCCTGAAGATGTCCGTGCTGGAGAAGCCAGGCTGGTTGGTCAGGTTGGTTGGTCAGGTCGACAGCAACAGCAAGGTAAGACACGACGAGCTAACTCTCATTGTCGGTAGATGATAAGATGACGCAAGGAAGCAGCCCCAACCCAGCCCTGATGATACAGGAGTGGACGGGGAGCCCCTCCTGACGCCACAAGAACTCTTCCCTGCGGATTTACGTGACCTCAAGACAGTGCAAGCACTGACAGGGATGATAGTGGTGTTGAAGGCAAGTCCAAGGAGTTCAATATGTTGGTAGAAGATTGCAGAGAAGAGATAGGCACACACAGTTCAGATTGGGGAATCAAGAAAAACAGTCAATAACTGGTCTCTGAAGAGGCTGGTGAAAACTGGTTGAGTAATAAAGTCCAGGAAAGGGAATCCAGGTAGAGCAGGAGAGCTGATGCAGATAATGAGGCCGAAGGCTGGAGTCCAGGAGAAGCAAAGGGCCTGAAGCAGGAAAGCAGGCTGATCTGGTACCCAAGCAAGGCAGACAGGAAGGAGCCCAGAGATATGGACCCTCCCAGACGAAAACTGGGAACCCTAGGAAGGGAAACCAGGGAACCCAGACCAGGGAAGACATGAGCCGGGGGGAGGGCAGGCACAGGAACAGAATCCAAGGAATCCAAACGGGTGCAGGCAGCACGGAGCGAACAACAGCGGCGAGTCAGGAACGAACCGCGTTAAGACGCGATTCGCTCCTGCACTCGGGCGCTATTTACAGCATACGGCATGAAGCCGAGGCTTGGAGCGCGGGCCGGCCCGCGCATGCGCCGCGGCCCTGCCGGAGCGGAAACGAGGTTTGGCACACAAGCTGTCGGCCGCCGTGGTCCGCAGCGCATGCGTGCGCCCGCGCCTGGAACAAGGCAGCCGGTTCGGACGTCGGGAGAACCTTCCCCTGGCGAGCCGAAACCTAGAATAGAGCTGCCAGGGTTGATGACATCCTGCAGCCCTCCAGGTGGGTGTCCTAACATAAACATCTTGCATTAAAGTCCCCACCCAACAAGATAGGGCAATCCCCCCCAAAGCTCACGTCCCCCACTGCCAAAATTACTTCCAAAGAGGTTTTTACTTCTTCCATACATTTAGTACGAGGAGGAATGTAAAGGTTTATGACCAACATCCTCTAATCATCCACCTCTTTGTCTGGCCATAGCTCAACACCTTGGATGTTGGCCCCAACTGTGGCCATCAACACTTGTGGGCATCAACTTTGAAATGCCCTCCCCCAGTAAGTCTGCCTTACTTGGGTAGTTTCCCTTGTTGCTAGCCTGGTTGGTTCTAACGAGCAGGGTGGCGTCAGGGAAGGCTCGCCCTTATCTCCACAAACCCTGGTCTACAAAAAAGAAAGAGAAGACTCCCGTGAAGAAGTCCACCAAGACGAAACAGGTGAGAAGAGAATCTAATTCCTCAGATTCTGACAGCGGCAATAGCATTGCCTCCACATTTTACTGCTCCGCCCAACGCAGGATGAGGCCCATATTCCTTCCAGACAATTGCGCTCTGCCTCTCTCAACCTGTTGATGGTTCCTAGATATCGTAGCGCCAGGGCGGGAGGGAGGTATTTTTCCATGCTGACTGGCACCTTGTGGAATGCCCTTCCCCCTCAATGCATAAGATTACAGATCTTCTTAAGTTTCGTAAAGTGATCAAGAAGTATATGTTCTGAGTTTGCCTATTTTCTGGTGGCTATGGTGAGCTGTAATTTTCCAGTTTACTGCTGCTGTTAGCACCTAGATGCCCTTGGGCCATAGTATGTGCTTTATAAATCTAATTTAATTAATTTCTTCATTCATACTAATTCTGGGTTACTGCTTAGAATGTAGACAATGCATTCAACCTCTTACTCTCCATGCATAGGGAAACTAGCTGAAGGCACGGCCACAGACCTGCACACGTCTGCCATTATAAACCACTTGAAGACACTTCGCACAACACCTCTTACCTAAGAATGCAGCTATGGTTCACAACAAAAATTCGATACATAGATGCACACATAACTTCTATTCAGAACTCGCTTACATCCACTAAACAACTTATCACCACCCACCACATGCCAGCTCGACTTGGGTGGCTAGCAGGGACTTGGCCATGGCTCATATCTTAAGCACTAACCAATATGCACAAACGCATACTAGCACCACCTCAATTTTCTTCCCACACCCGGACTCTGGAAGAGGCATAGTTGTTCAACCTACAGCACTTTGTGACCATACTAATGGTGAAAGGCGCTATACAAATGACGCACTACTACTACTACTTTATGCCATGTATGGTTAATGAGAGTGAGTTCCAGATGGTGGCTGCTTGGACACAGAAGGAGGAGCCACCCATGCCGGTTGATTTTGTCACTGGAATGAGGAGAAGAAGTGCTGAGCCTCATCTGAGGTTTCTGTTAGGCCGTAGCATGTAACTTTATAATGCAGGAATTCCGGTTATTTGTTGTGAAGAGCTTGATGGGTGATGCACATCGCCTTGAAGGTGGATCGTCGCCCGATCGGAACCCAGTGAAGGACACGGAGGGCAGGGGTGGTGTGTTTTCTTGGGCCTAGGGCTAGGAGGGGCCTTGCAGCTCTTTTGTACTCAGAGATTTCTTATCTGTGATGCAGCGCCCCTGGGTATAGGGCTTTAGCATAGTCTAGGCATGAAAGGATGATAGTAACGATCGCAGAGACTCTGGCAAGGTTCGGTATGGTAAAGGCAGCAGAGGGTGCGAATGTGTAGGTAACAGCATTTTATCAAGAAGTTGATGTGATGTCAAAGGGTCATGTCCACGTCCATAATGCATCTGACATGTTTTACTCAGTTGGAGCTGGTGGGAGGTGTGCCTAGGCAGGATAGAACAGGAGGTGGTTGGCCGTCATCCAGTGTTTGATTTCTGAGAGACATGTTGGAAGATCGGGGGAGGTAGAGGTGAGGCTCTTTGGGATTTTGAAGATTGGGTGTCACCTGCGTAATTATAGCACAGTAGTCTATTGAATCGAATGAGTGTGGGAAGGGGGCTCAGCTAGAGGTTAAACAGGAGTGGGGATAGTAAGGCACCGTGTGACACTCCATGCGCGACTGGGAGGGATGTTGAGGAGAATGGAGGCTTGTGTGCTATTTGGGATCTGTTGGAGAGGAAGGAGGATATCCAATTCAGGGATGAGTCCCTGATGCTGAGGAGCATAAAGTCTGTCAGTGAGGATGGAATGGTTAATGGTGTTGAATGCTACCGAGAGGTCTATTAGGATTAAGTGTGTGTGTCTTTCAAGATCATCCCACATGGAGACTAAGAAGGGTTCAGTTCCTTGTGATGGTATGAAGCCAGATTGGGCACAGTCAAGGATCTGGTTGGATTCTGAGAAGCGGCATAGTTGTGAGCATGCCGCTCGGTCGGTTAATTTTGCTATATACTGGTTGTTTGAGACGGGTCTGTAATTGGTTAGTACAAGAGGGTCGAAGGAGGTCTTTTTGATCAGGGGCTTGATGTAGGTAGTTTTAAGTTCTGCTTGGAAGGTGCCGGAAGTGGGTGAAGTGTTGAGGATGGATCTTGTGAAGTTGATGACGCAGGTATTTGTGGGAGAGTGGAGAGAAGGTAGAAAAGAGCGGGAGGATGGATGGGTGTTCTGATGTCATGGGAGAGGTGGGGTGAGAAATGCGATTTTAGAGAGGATGGAATGTGTCTCTCTAGGGCTATGTTGAGGAAGTGGTCTGTGAAGGAGTCACAGAGGGATTGGGTGTGGTTGAGAGTGTTAGTGGTGCAGGCGGGGTTGTTATTTAGCTTTAAGTTTGAAGAGTTCCCTTGATGGGTGATGGGCATTGATAATTCTGTTCCAGTAGTAGAATTGTTTGACTTTGCAAATCTCTGCCCACTAAGCTTTGAGTTGGGTGGTGTAGGCTCATCCATTGGATGACGTTACTTCTGCCTGCCATCTGCTCTCTAGGATGTGGCTTTGGGATTTCTGTTGTTTGAGGGCTGAGGTGAACCATCTGGGGAAGAAGTCTTGTCTGTAAGAGAAGGATCTGATTGGGGTGAGGGGACTGAGGGCTTCAGAAAGCCAGTAAGTAAATATGGGGATGGTGAGCTCACTCGAATAGAGGGGAGAGAAGGTCAGGGAGGCAAATAGGTTGTCTGGCAGGTCTAGAGTTACTTTGACTTTCTTAAAGAGGCGGGAGTGAATGTGTAGCCCTGTGGCTGCCAGCGGGGTGGGTGGGTCCACAGAGGTGATGGTGTTGAGGATAGCAGTGGTCAGTCCAGAGAAGTGGGCGTGGTGGCATTGTGGTGATGAGGCCTGCTCAGCCAAAGATTGCGTCTAGGGTGTGACCAGCAGAGTGTGTAGGACCTGAGACTAGCTGTGAAAGGTGCAAGGTATCCAGGTTGCCCGGAAGAGATCGGGTCATAGGGTTATGTGGGATGTCGAACCAGATGTTAAAATCCCCTAATACTGTGGTTTGGGTTTGGGAGACAATAATGGCTGCTAAGTAGTCCCTTGGGGATTCCACAAAGCTTCTATTGTATCCCGGGGGTCGATATATGAGTAGGAAGCTGTGATTGTGCGAAGGGGTGAACATGAAATTTACGCGGAGGGTTTGCAGTCTGTGTTGCAGGCTTGTTCATCCGAGTGCGAGACGGATAGGGGTGGCAATGCCACCTGCCCTGCTAGCCCTGTTATGCACAGTAAGTTTGTATCCCAGGGGGAAGGCTTCATGTGCAATTGGGCAGTGGTTTTGGGAGAATTAGGTTTCGTTGATGAAGAGAATGTCGGGGCATTCAGATGAGATTAGGTCATAGATGTGATGATTTTTTGGGACAGATCTGGCATTGATGAGAATGCACTTTAGACGACTGTTTAGTCATTTGTTTGAGGTCAGGGGTTTAGGTTCTGGGTGGATGCTGCGGGGGTGGGGGAGATGATTCCCGAAAGGATGGCGATGGGTTGATGCAGAGGTGGGAGAGGGTGATGGCTGGTGATGAGATTGCTGCAGTAGAGAGGTGGCTGGAAGGGGAGGTCGGAAGAGGGGGAAGGTGGGAGCTGATGCCGGGTCTGAGATTTCTCTGTAGGTGAGGTGTCTCTCGGTAAGGGGCTGATGGTTTACAGAGGAGGGTGATGAGACTGAGGCCTTGTGCGTTGTTGGTGGATGTGTGCTGAGGGCTCAGATTAGGGAGAGGTCTGGCTATCAGTTAGTAATGTGGCTGCAAGGGGTGAGGGTGTATGCAAGGTGGGTGAGGATTAGTGTCACTTCTGTGGGGGTGAAGTAGGATAGTGGAGGCTGATTTGTGGTGTATGAAGGGACGGTGGGTTCTGAAGTGCTCTCAGTTGGGTATCCATTTGGGAGGGGGAGTCTAGTGACAGTCTTCCAGCGGTGCGCGGCACGGCCAGTGTGCTTTGAGGACTATTTAGCAGGTGGAGGAGAGATGTTACTGGGTTTGGGCATGTGGGGAGGAGGCGACAGTGTATGTATGTGAGTCACTCTTGTGTCTGGACTGTAGGTAGGGGTTATGCTCAAAAGGAATGGCGTGGGAGCCACACTGTCTGTTCTTTAGGTATTTCAGGGGACTTGGAGAATGTTGTTAAGGGTTGGAGGGATGGCTGAGATGGGGGGGCAGGATTGCACGTAAAGTGCTTAGAGATGCAAAGTGTGGATTAGAGTGGTGTGACTGCAGTGTTTGTGGGTGAGTGGGGCAGTCAAAAGAGGTATAGGCCTGGAGGGAGAGAGCTGGGAAGACAACCTGAAAGGGGGTATGTTGTGGCCAATCATGAGTTCTAAATTTGCGCATGTAATGGGTTGAGTGGCGGCCCTCCTGGAGTGCCAGTTGGCACCTCTAATTTTGGAGCTGTTTGCCATGGTGGGGGGCAGACTATAGCAGTGATGAGATTCAAAGTGGACAATCCACACCTGGAACACTGTGGGAAGAGAAAATGCAAGTGTGGCAAAACACAACCGTGGCAAGACTCGAAACAGCAGAGCTCACACCTGGAAACACTGTGGGAAGATAAATCTGAGTGTGGCACAAACACAACAGTGGCGAGATTCACAACAGGAGAAACTGGCGGCATTGCTTAAGGCGCAGACAATGCGGTCACCATTTTAGAAGCCTCTGTGGGACGCTCGAGCTACTGCTGAAAAGTTCCTGCAATCTGCTGACATAGAGGCACCAAAGCCAGAGGTCCGGTGGGGGAACTGCCAGGGAGCGGATAGCTGGAAGGAGGGATAAAATCGGACCCCGGAACCTAAAAAACTCCATGGCGAGGGAGAGCGTGCCAACAAATCTTCAGAGGTCCCCAGGATGGCGGCTTCCAGAGCACGCTGAAGGGGGAGTGAAGCCCTATCCCCCCTACCCTCCCAGAGCAGCACTGGAGCAGCAGAGGAGGCAGCCCGGACACCTCAACCCGCTACTATAGGCAACTCAACAATTTCAGAGCCCCGCAGAGAAGCACTCTCTCCAACTGCAGAGGCCGTGAAAGACCCGGGCCAGTGCCGAGGACCCCTCAGCACTGGGGATTCGGGGCCGCCAGCCGCAGCGGAGGAGACGGAGGCCCACGACAGCAGCGACCCGGCATCTTCTATTGCCTGAAGGCAATACGCCAAGGGCTCCGACAGGACAGGGGGGCCCCGAAGACACCGGGGCAAGTCAGCAGTGGAGATAAGGGAGGAGCCGGCAACGTATCTCCGGTGGCCTCCCCCAAGAGGACTGTGGCTCCCCCTGCCCACATAGCAGAGAGCCGGGTGGCTGCAGGCGGGCCCCCAGCAGGACCCCCGTGGTGGCGACTGAGAGAGGCAGAGAAACACCCCAGCTGAGGCAATCCAACAGAGGCTCTGAAAGCAAGACGGTGAGCCTCCGTCCCCGTGACTCTCACCCGACAAGGTGAGAGCTTTGCGTGCCCAGGGGGGCTCCCACATAGCGCCATCCCCAGTGGCCGGCGCAACCTCACGCAATGTGGCCTTGCCAGCCATAAGAGGGCCGGATCATCTCGAGGGGAGTACCACACAACTCAGGGTGGCGGGGAGGGAGTGCCCCCCCAACAGCCAACCCCACAGCCACAGCAAACAGGACATGGGAGAGCTCGCCACAGGGACCCCTGAGGAAGAACAGCCTACGCCTATCTCCCCAGATTCAGCAAGTAAGAGCCTATGCAGCAGAAGCACCCAAACCCTACGAGACTAGTGGACTCTCTCTGCAAACTAACATAGATTGGGGACATCCACAGAAACTTCACCTGCAGCTGCTCATACACAACAGACGATACAACACTCAGGAGACCCGTCAAGCGGACCACGCCCGGCAGCCCAGAACAGTGAAGCAGGGGAACTATAGACCCCAATCAGGACCAGGACCACTAACAGGTCCGGAAAACGCTACATACCCCCTGCTTCATATAAAAGGACATAACTAAAGCTACTCCAGGGCAGCCGAGCAGGTCCTAGAGCAACACCAGAAGAGGAGGACCACTATCGCGGTCAGAACACAGGAAGTGGCGAGAAAATGCTACTTCCCCTGGGATTGACCCGAATAACATAGCAAATCCAACCATATTTTCTGACCCGCCTTCAGTCTCCACAGTCACAATGGCCAAACAGAAGCACGTGAAATCAGCAGACATCGCCAGCATGCTACAGCAGCAAGAGAAGCCTAAGAAAGCGGATTCCAGTCACGCCCAAACCCTCTCACTGGAGAGAACCCAGAGTCAATGGGCGATGAAAGATGATATACAGGCCTTATTAGCAGACATCAAGACAGAATTTCAGAGCTACAGGTCGGAGGTTACAGCTAAAATAGAGGGGCTAGATAATTGAATGGAAGAAGTGGAGCGTAGAGTCAGCGAAACAGAAGGCCAGGTCATGGACCACTCGACGCAGCTCACAAACCTACAAAGGAAACTCTGGTCTCTGGAGGAGGACAGCAAAGGCATGAAACGCAAACAGGAGGATTTCGAGAACAGGGCCTGCAGGAACAATATTAGAATCAAAGGAGTTCCAGCCTCAATCTCAGACCAGGCCCTGCCGGCATATGTTAGCAACCTCCTCCAAACCCTTCTCCCCGAATGAGACAAATCTTTACTCCTGCTGGACCAAACCCACAGATTGCAGGGCCGATGGGGCTCCCCGGCAACAGATCCGCCTGAAGTAATCACACTGGTCCACTTTTTTTCCAAGAAACAGGAAATTATTACTGCAAGTCGCACCCAGGGGGACTTGACCTTTCAGGGGGCCCTGCCGCAAATTTTTCAGGGCCTGGCGGCCACGACAATTTGAAGACGTTAAGCCCTCAGACCCCTGGCGACCTTCCTCCAGTACCGGAAAGTTAAATATTGCTGGCTCTTCCCGGCAGCGCTGCAGTTCTCACTGGAAGGCCAAACACGCATAATTGTCTCCCTAGAGGAGGCAGTAGGCATCTTACGGGGGATCCCACGACTCCAGATGAAGACATAATGAGCATTTCCCGGAGAGAGATCGGGAAACAACCCCTAAATCTCATTGAAACCACTGGACAAAAACCAGAGGAGGGAAGCAACCAAACCAGCTAAATCAAATCTAAGCACCCTCCGCACGGTGGGAAGAAACAAGAATAACCTGCTCTCTATGCTGCAGCATCGCTCGGAGTTCGGGCGTCCCACATCATGCCCCAGCTGAGCGTATGGACTCACGCTCTGGCCCACAGCCCCAGAGGCCCAGTTTGACTTTGGTCCTGTTTATAGTTCATTTTAGGCTCCTCCAGTACCCGGGCCACTTTCAGGCCCAACCTGACAATGTTAAAACCCTAGTCGCAGCAGAGAAGAACGCGCAACATAGCACTAGCAGGCAGCTTCCTGCAGCCCGACCGCCCACTTCCTGTCCCCCCCATAAATTGATGCAACACTACGGGAGTCCCCCCCCCAGCGCACCTGAAACTGTGTTACACCTCACTGAACGTCAAAGGCCTGAACATTCCAGATCCATCCTCTGGCGTTTAAGGGACCTTCACAGCACGGTAGCATTTCCCCAGGAGATGCACGTTCTCCCTACAGACTTCACACGACTGCAAGACAGAGCATTCCCGAAAAAATATTTGGCATCCGGAGATAACAAGAAAGGAGGCACAGTGATTCTACTAGCAAAAGGCACACTGTTAAGGGGACGAGAGATCCTGCGGAACCCGAAGGGAAGATCCATAGCAGTAAAAGGGGAGCTCTATGGCCAACTACACACCCTAATCTCAGTCTACGCCCCGAAGAGAGCCAGGAAGCTTTCTACGCGGAACTAGAGGCGAAAATGCTCTCCTTTCTAGAAGGTCAGGTGGTTATAGGGGGGATTTCAATGGAGTCCCTAACCCTCTATTCTACAAATCAAATCACCCTTCACCCAAAGACTTTAGAATTGCCCTGGGTCTCTGCCACCTATTTAAAGCTCTGGGGGTCGTGGACACAAGGAGAGTCCTCCACCCGGAGACCATAGACTTTCATTCTTCTCTCACGCCCACCGTTCCTCCTCTCGGATCGATATGATATTGGCCAGCCTGCACCTACATTCCTTCACGGACAGGGTGGAAATAGGCACCAGGATTCTCTCCAACCACGTGCCCGTAGTCCTAACGGCGCCGTATATGACCCAGACCCCCCATGAGACCCTGCTGGTCCCTCTATGAACCAATGCTCCTTGACATGGCTGTGCGGGATGCTATAACCACAGCGATCCAAAACTATTTCAAAGAAAACACCCCAGGGCTCACCTCTGCAGCGACTAGGTGGGAGGCCATGAAGGCAGTAGTCAGGGGAGAACTGATCGCCCAGGCAGCAGCATACTGGAAGCGGCATAGAAAGATGAAGGAAGAGCTGGAAGGGGAAATGGGGAACAACAGAGAACAACCTTATGAAAAGGTGGGTACCTAAAGCAGCCAAACTTCTTTGACTTGCCCGCACCACTACGTGGAGGACACAGCCCAGGCCCTGATCAAAACAAAACAAAGCTACTATGCATATGGCAACACAGCCAATAAGTTCCTGGTCAGTAACCAGGCGAAAGTTTAACAGCGGAATCTTATTACAGCATTGACAAACCCGCAGGGCGCAACTCTCTACAGGCAAGAAGCATAGCTGCAGCTAGCGATAACCCACCTCACAAACACACTAACGGCCACCCCCGTCCCCTAAGGCATCAGGATCAAATCATAACACAGGCCAACCTCACCCACATCTCTGCTTCGGATATGTCCACTCTGGAACTTCTGATCGCTGCCAAAGTGGTAAAGGCAGTTATCAAAGCCCTAGAACCAAGAGCGCCATGCCCCGATGGCTTCCCACTCAAATTCTTCAAACTCTTCCAACCCTTCCGGAACTTTTAAACTCATTCCATGATACAGGCACGATAACCCCCATCGATGCAGGAGTCCACCACAATAATGTCCCTAAAACCTGGGAAAGACCCAAAGGACTGTGCCTCATACAGGCCCATTCTCTACTCAATATAGAAGGAAATATCTATTCCAAAGTGCTGGCAAACTGACCAGCGACAGTGCTGCCGTCCATCATCGATCCTGACCAGACATGCTTTATCAGGGGGAGAAGCACAGGAAACAACATTCAGCGGGGCCTCAACCGCATCGAAATGGCTGCCCAAGAACAATGAGAACTGGCGTTATTAACACCCTTATTAACTCTAGACGCCTCAAAAGCTTTCGATCGAATAGACTGGACCTTCATGAGGCTTACCCTGAAAGCTTTCCAATTTGGCCCAATCGTCCGCAAGATGCTACTCGCCAACTACCAAACCCCAAAATTATCTCTGAAGATGAATCAAAAGCGATCTCTTTCTCCTGCGGGACAAGACAGGGCTGTCCGCTCTCCCTGCTAATCTTCACCCTCATGATGGAACCATTCGCACAAAGAATCCGGAAGAACGACAACATAACGGGGATGGAAATAAAAGGGGAACAGCTCAATATATCATTATACGCAGACAATGTGATGCTCTCCCTTACCAACAGCCAGTCCGCCTTCCCTACGTCCCTGGTCGAACTGAAAGCATTTGAGCAGACGGCAGGCTTTGCAATCAACTATGGCATATCTGAAGCGCTAGGGGTAAACATGTCCAATGAACTTATTAACGACCTCCGAGAGGCATGTCCGCTCAAATGGAGCACCACGGCTTCATCCTACCTGGGGGTACACAACGTGGCACACCCAAAGCAACTTTATGCAGCGAATATTCCCCCCCGTACAAGGAACTGGAAGCCGACTTGAAGAGATGGGAGGGCCAGGAAACCTCCCTACTGGTAAGGGTTACAGCATGTAAAATGAACCTCCTGCCCAGATTCCTGTACCTATGCTCAACCTTACCGGTCCAACTACCCAGACAACCCCTCCTACAGCTGTTACCCGGGGCTCAAGGGGTTAACGCTCATGAGCCCCCTCCGTTGGAAAGGCGGAGTTTTGACTGGGCAAGGGGGTTATGGGGCACGTGCGCAAGAAGCGCCAGTTCCTGCTTGGTTGTAAAAGAATAAAGAAGTTCCTCCTATCTCTCCGTGTGTGCGTCCTTCATTGGGCCTAGATCCCTAGGCAACATTTGGCGACGAGGATTTCTCCCGCACACTGGAGACCTCCTCCTGCTGCAGCCCGCTCGTGGTGGGCAACCCAGCGAACCTCCTCCTCCTGCTCCACCTCCGCGCAACACGGCACTCCGCCGGATCCGCCTCGCCGGACCTCCTCCACCGAAGCTCCGCGGAAGCAGTCCCGCCCGCGCCTCCATCCTGTGCCCTGCCCGTCGACGCCTGGCCGTAGAAGAGGCCTGATTCGGCAAAAGCGACGGACCCCCTTTTGCCGGGGCGCCGGGTGCACGTAGGCTCGTCCTAGGCCCGACCCAGGGCCAGAGTGGAGCGACTGAAGAGGAGCCAGATCTTGGGACTCGAGGTGAGAGGCCGAGACGACTCATAAAGAAGCTGATGAGACTTGTTGAAGAGTGCTGAGTTATTGTTTGGACACAGAGTGTCAAGTTGATGTTTGGACATATTGTCCGGGGGTAGTGTTACCCGGGGCTCAAGGGGTTAACGCTCATGAGCCCCCTCCGTTGGAAAGGCGGAGTTTTGACTGGGCAAGGGGGTTATGGGGCACGTGCGCAAGAAGCGCCAGTTCCTGCTTGGTTGTAAAAGAATAAAGAAGTTCCTCCTATCTCTCCGTGTGTGCGTCCTTCATTGGGCCTAGATCCCTAGGCAACAACAGCTACAGAAGCAAGTGACCAAATTTGTCTAGAGAGGGGGCAAAGCTAGGATCCCGCTAAAGGTAATGACCGGAGTGGCTAAACGGGGAGGAATGGGGCTACCAAACCTCTATAACTATTACATAGCAGGCCAACTCTCGAACGCAGCCGCCTGGACCGATCAAACAAACCCTCTAAAATGGACATACATTGAACAAGCCAAGAGCCCCCCCCCTGCCGCTAAGCACCTTGCTACATACATCAGGCACGCCAGACCGCCACTGGTTGACGCTGTTGACGTCCACTAAAACCACCTGCAGTCCTGGGCCTGGGCGCAACGGAAAAAGAAGCTCCCTGTGGGCCTTGGCACGCTTTCTTCTCTGGTCCTCCGGAACCCAGACTTTTCTCCCAGCATGGAGGCAGCAAATTTCAGGGGTTGGGCCAAGGGGGGCCTGCGCAACTGTTCGACAACGACATTCTGCTCACTTTTTGGGACTACAAGAGTCGCTTCCCATTAGCAGAGACAGAAAGATTCACCTACGCCCAGATCCGACACTAGATTTTGCATCCAGCGGTTAAAAAAGGGGCCACAAGGGAGCTCCATTCCTTGGAACACGAGCTGACGGAGGGCTCGCGCCAGGGGCTGATCACCAAGCTTTATAAACTATTCCAAGTCGACATGTTGGCTTCGGAGCCCTCGTATATGGCCCGCTAAGAGGCTGACCTAGGACACCCCATAGATGAGCAAACGTGGGTGGACATACCTACAAGAAACAATTCCACATCCAGGTGTATAACCAACAAGGAATGTGCACTCAAACTCCTCCTTTACACCACTTTCAGAGGGCCCTGGATCCGACCTGCTGGAGGCAATGTGGTGCCCTCAGGACCTTCTTCCACATGTGGTGGGAGAGCCCGAAAGCGCAGACTTTTTGGGAGGAGGTCCTACTAACTATTGCTGCCATAACCCGATGCCAACTGCCGCTGAATCCAGAGGTGATCTTGTTTGGGCAGCTTGGCCGGACGGCTTCCCAAAAGCAGGGAACACTGCTAAATTACTCACCCAGCTTCTTCTGCCGGCAGAAATAACCATTGCCTGCAAATGGAAAACACAGGAAGGCCCCTCCAGAGCGCTGTGGTGGATTAAGGTCTGGGAGAGCCTGGTGGCCAAAAAAAGTCACAGCGGCAAAAGAAGGAGCACTATATTGCTTCACGGACTGCTGTGTCCCAATCCTGGAATACAACAATCAATTCCCCGCAATGACTTTTCCAACCACAGCTGGCAAGACGCTTCCTGAGACCATAGAGGCCCCCGCCTCCACACCGGAGGGGTCATGCCATCGAGAAGTCCTGGGGGAACGAGAACTGAGCGGGGGTGGAAGGGGTTAAGATAGAAATCAAAAAGTGACTCATAACATTCTCTGCTGTCTTCTTATGTAACGGGCATGTGTTTTTTTGCTGTAACCGCTCATAAATAAAGTTGTTAAAAAAAAAAACAGGACAAATCACCTCCAGAAACATTGTGTGAAGAGAAATGTGAGTGTTGCAAAACACAACAGTGGCAAGATTCCAAACAGCAGAAACACTGTGTGAAGAGAAATGCGTGTGTGGCAAAACACAACCGCCTCGAAACACTTTGCGTATAGGCACATCATAAATACCCAGTAAATTTAATGAAATTAAATTAAACAGTTGCGAGATTCAAAACAGTACAGCCAACACCTGGAAAAAGACAGTGGGAAGAAAAATTTGAGTGTGGCAAAAATACAACACTGGCAAGATAAAAAAAAGCTGACATTTCTGATTTCTGGGCGGACTGCATGTGTTGTTGAATATAGACAATGGTTAAATATACTGTACCAAACCTACACTTGGAACACTGTGATGAGCACAGAACCGGTGTGGTAAACTACGGCAGTGGCAGGATTCAATGGTCACGTCTCTAATCTGGAAGTAGCTGCAGAGGGCGAGAGTAGCATACAGCAGGGCGCCTGAGCAAACAGGCACAAAGGGATGGTAGGTGCTGTGGCAGATCAGAAGAAGGATGCAGACTCTGGGAGGGCATCTTTAGAATTACTTTTTAAAGGATATTGTGAAAACCTGGCTATCCCTGTTGCTATGGGGTATTCCCTACCGATTTACAATTGTGCTCATCAGTCATCTTGTTAGGTCCGAAAACAGTGAGTCCACCATCCAAAAACGAATACTATCTGACCCAACCACTAAGTTGAACCAAAAAGAATAAGGTCAGGAGAATGTCTGCCTTCTCCTGGCAGGGGTTTCTTGCACTGTTCCTTTTATTCTTTAAACTCCAGTTTAATATGCAATTTTCATATAGTCTTTCATGACTCCTTGTATTAGCTCATGGAACTCTCTTAAAAGGCTCTTGCTGGGCCAACAAACGAAGGATGCAGGCGTGAAGCTCCGGAGCTCCTGCTCCAAGCCACACTCAGATCCGTCATAAATCCTGATAATAAAGCATCCCAGAGGCAGCTGTTGAGAGGGATCGTGCATCAGAAGATCCCAGGACCTACATCCCCAAGTTGGAAGGAGTGCTGACGTTGGTCTACAGCTGAACGCAGCGAGTGGGAGAGTTGTCGGAGGGGACTGCAAGATGGCCGCCACTGGGGGAAGCAGTGACTGGTGACACCAGCGAGCGGTGCACAGCATATCCCTAAGGGACTGCTGTACTCTGGGTACCCGAGCGAGGTGTCCGGAGGAGAGAGACAGTGGGGGGCGCTGCACCCCTTGAGTGAGGGGCGTGCAAGAAGGACATTTACCAGCGCGAGCCAGCTGGGAGGTGAAGCGGAGGAGGAGGTGATCCTGCATAGGGACCACAAGCTGGCAACCCACCCCCTGAAGTCGGGAGAGAGAGAGAAGCGGTGCAGGGGAAGGGAAGCGAATGAAGCCAACGGGCCAGCGGGCTCTCAGCACGCAAAAATAAAGCTGAGGAAGCCCCGGCAGGGAACGTAGATACGAGCAGGAGCCCAGACAGCAGGCAACGAGGTGAGAGGAGCGGTAGGGAATATCCAAGCCTGGCAAGAGGGGGATCGACGGGCATAGGGGCTGACAGAGACCAGCTGGTGGGAAATTGAGGCACCAGGGAATACTACTGCTGGACGGACCAGCATCACTGAGAGCACCTGAGACAGTATGTGTGGAAAACCATACCCCCACACTGTATGTGCAGCCCCAACTTCAAGACCCGGTGGCACAGAGCTAATATATACCCCCATGAGTTGTGCGCAGCCCCCACACTCAATGGCTGGCGGCACGGAGCTAGGATCATTCAGAGTCGGAGTGGACCCAGCAAAGAGGACTTCAACAAGTGTGAACTAGCGGTCCCCCCCTTGGGAGGCTGGGGAGCCGGTGGACTGAGTGGACAGGATGGCCAGTCCAGTAGAAAACACATCCACAGGCTGATTAACAGCGAGCACCGGAGCAGAAGGCTTCTTAGAGATTGGGACAGGCTCACAAGGGCTACAAGCCAGGCGACAGTATGAGGAGGAAATAGAAGCAGGGAAGGCGGAGAAGAGGTGTCAGGGTCAGGTCTCATGCATGGAAAAGCAAGGCACCCTGTTACTTGGCCCATAGAAGCAACTGGGGAACACACCAGTGGGGCACCGGGAGGACCCGGCAGATACGAGGAGAGTGTGAGACGCTGGCGCCCAGATATAGAAAGAAGAAGGGAAGATGCACAGAAAGCAGGACGCCGGAGGAGGCTTCCTCTTGCCGCAGTGAACAGTGCGGATGATACAGTCCCCACATAATCAGGCACGCAACGCACACTGGCATAATGGTGAAAGGCCAACAAAAAATGGATCAATATGGGGCCCCCAATCAAAAAACAACCAAGGGCCAGGAGGGAGAGAATGATGCTTTGGGAACACTAGCAGTGAAGGGCGAGGGAGTCACGCTGGAAGGACTGCTAGCTGCCATACAGGAATCCAGAACCTCATTGGAAGGAAAGGTACAGGAGGTGGGAACGGACGTGTCCTTATTACGAGCTGGCCTACGTAAAGTCAGCGAAAGGGAGACCGAGGTGGAGCAATGTGTAAGCACAGTGGAGGACGGTCTAATCATGCTTAAGAACCAAGTGTGAGGCCTGATTGGAGCAACGCGGGGGCTGGAAGTGAAGGCAGACGACTCTGAAGGCCGCTTCCAGCGTAATAACAAATGCCTGGTGGGGGTCCCGGAGGGCCAAGAAGGGCCAAGTGTAGAATTGTACGTAGAAAAGCTGATATTGGAAACCCTACGCCTGAAAGGCTTATCAAAGTTATTTACGGTGGAGCGAGCACATCGAGTACCGGACAGGCCCCCACCCACAGGGGGCCAACACCAGAGCGATAATAGCCAAACTGTTGAATTTTATGGACAGAGACACAATACTGCAGGTGGCACGTAAGGTTGGATACATTGAGGTGGAAAATGCCAAGATCCTGATCTTTCCAGACTTTACACTAGAGGTAAAGAAACAAAGGAGGTATTTCACCTCGGGTTGCTGCAGACTTCGAGAACTTAACGTACGATACATGACAATTTTCCCTGCGAAGCTGAAAGTGATGGAGGAGGGACGGTCATTCATGTTCACACCCCCGAAAGACACTTGGTATTGGTTGGATGGCAGGGAACCGAAAGAGACAACCCAAGGTTCGGAAGACCGACAACGAAAGGAGAGGAGAGAAAGCACGCTGACGGGGAACTGAACTGAGGCGCTGGAGATGGTCCATAACTATTTGCATGTTTGAGAAGGGGAAGAGACGGGATGCTCACTGGAAGAAAACTGCGAGGGAGCTTGGAGAGATGTGGCTGGAACAGAAAGGGGGTCCAGCCAACCCCAGAACTGGGATATACCTGGCATATCGGATAGCGGATGCAACACGGAGGTTTGTCCCGGTTGGAGCAGGTTGAAGGGGAGACAGGGGGGAGAGGGGGTTCAGGAGACTCAGGGGGGAGGGAGACGGGAGGGCATGTTGGGGTTGGGAAGTTGGGGGAAAGTTGTTTGTTGGCGGCTGGAGAAATAGTTGCCCAAAGGGCTGTCCAGAAACAAGGGAAAGGGTGCCAGGGACGACAGCTTTGAGGCCGCAGCGGACCCCGAAGTAAACAATGGCGAGTGTGGGAACCACCTTAGAATAGGCACGTGGAATGTACATGGTTTGGGGAGTAGAGGAAAAAGGGTTTGAGTGGAGCAATACCTGAAATGGCAAGGGGTACAACTGCTGATATTACAGGAGACCCACCTGCAGGGAAAGATTTGAAGGTACTGGAAACTACATGGTGGGGGGCCAGGTGTTTGGGTCCTCGTACTCTACCTACGCGAGAGGAGTGTTGATTTGGGTGTCCGCGGGGGTCGCCATATAGGTGGAACGAACGGTGGGAGATATGGAGGGTAAGACAATAGCCCTGGTGGGACAGTGGGAGGGGCAGGATATTTGTGTGGTGAACTCCTACGCTCCGAACGTGGATGATAAGGCCTATTTTACCACAGTTATGGAATTGACAAGTGGCCAACGGAAAGGGTTATATAGATGGGGTGGGATGTTTTAACTGCATCCTGGATCCAGATCTAGACCGCACAGGGAGATGGGGCTTAACAAAACCGCTGGCACGGGAGGTGTTGCGGCTAGTGGCGGAGAGACTGGATCTAGTAGAGCTCTGGAGGGAGACACACGGATCAGAGAGAGGGTACTCCTTTCATTCAGGGGTACACAGGACATTCTCTATACTGGACTATCTATTTGTGGGGAGAGTGAGCTTCCACTGATTCCATGGCCCACGGTATTTGGATAGAGCTCTGTCAGATCACTCCCCACTAGTCACTGGGCGGGAGGGTGCATACAGCCGGATCAATATGAGATTATGGCGAATGAGGCAGGGGCTGCTAGGGGATGTGGCTAATACTCAGGCCCTGTGGGAGGCAATTATTATTTTGTTTAATTCAAAGAGGGGTCGGTGGGTGTTGTGGGAGTACAGTGGGAGGCATTTAAGGTAACATTAAGGGGAGTGTGCATGTCCCAGGTGATAGGGGTCAGGCGATCACTAGACGACACTATTAAACAATGAGATGGTGAAATACGGCAACCAGAGGTAGATCTGGAGGGGGAACATCAGGCAGGGGAAGCATTGGCAGAGAAACTAAGCTCACACAGGAGGGCCCTGGACTCGCTAGAGCAATTCAACAAGGGGCAATACACAACACAAATCCATGGGGAAGGCGACAATGCGGGCAGCTCTTAGCATGGCTAATAAAGTACGGGACTCGATGGGGAGCCTGGTGTCATCACAACAGGAGATAAATGGGGTCTTCAGGAGTATTACAAGCAATTGTACTTAACGGAGGGGAACTACTCCGACCAAGAGGCCTCAGATTTGTTGGACCTGGTACGATTGCCCAGACTGGATGGGGAAGATAGGGAAAGGCTGGATCTGCCCATAGAGGAGAGGGAAATACTGGGGGCAATAAAGATGATGCAGACTAATAAGGCACTGGGAAGCGGTGGCTTCTCGGTGGAATTTTATAGGACGTTCGCAGATTGATGCAAGTCTACGATCACGCACTCCAGAAAGGCTCACTACCGGAGTCAATGAGAGAGGCAGGAATCACGATACTGTTAAAAAAAAGGGGGGGACCCACACCAGTGGGCCTCCTACAGGCCCATTTCTTTATTAAACAAGGATGCGGGGGCCAGCGATGTGCACGTAGTTTCGTGGTGCACCCGCTCCACTGGCCAAAATCCTGTTAAAATCCAGCACTAGAACCTCATAAATTGAGCCGGGATCAGCACGTAGTTTCGCGGTGCACCCGCTCCACTAGCCAAAATCCTGTTAAAATCCGGCACTAGAACCTCATAAATTGAGCCGGGATCAGCATGACCGATGCAGGAAGGATAACTGACACGAACAACGGCCCGAGGGAGAAAGAACGTGAAGTACTTTCCCTAAGAAACTGCATCGGGAAAAGGACGAGGAAGGACCGCAGCGCAGATCTAAGATAGATGCTGGGACACCCTAGCGGGACATCGCAGAGACTCCGGACAGACGAGGGAAGGAAGCCTGCCCTCGAAGAACCTAGAGGGAGTCAGGACAACCCCTGATGAGGTCGGAGGAAGAGGCAGGCGGCTTCTGGGAGAGCAGAGGGATAGTGCTTGTCAGGGGAAGCTCTTCCGCTCACAACGAGGATTACGGACACCGTCTCCCCACAAAGGGGGAAGGTACACTGGGCCGGGAAGGGGACACGAGGCAGCCCAGCTACAACGTGCGGTGAAGAGGGAGAGGCTGTAGGACATAAACCCTGAACACAGTGGCAGTGGACCCGCCGTGGTAAGGATTGTGATATACATGGTTGGACATCTCTGAAAACACAGTGTTATTGGAATGGAGAGACGCCGCTCCTGCCACGTGGCACCTGGGAGACCGGAGGAAACCCCTGTGAAGCCAGGACAAGAAATAAAGAGGAAGCGGTGCCACCGGACCATAATGTTTCAAGATATATGAAGAGGTGAGAGGTGAAAGCACCTGCTTGGGCTCCCCTGACCCTCTCGTCCTGATAACCTTCCACCTGCCTCCCTCCCCTTAGGCTGGGCCTTGGGTGAGACGACTGAGGGGATGACCAGGATCTATGACCTGTGATTAAGTCAAGGGGAGCAATCAGGAGGGAGTGGGACACCACAGGCCCAGAGGGAATTATGTTGGAGGAGTTGGCCTGGAAGCCTGAACTGGCAGTGTGCATGGTGTTAGAAGCGCCCCGGCGACACCACATGGCACGTCATATACTGGGGTGCTGGGTGATGAATTCGGACGTAGCATATTGAATCGCTACAGACACCCGGGAAGAAACGGAAGAGAGCGGGAGGGGAACGGACTGCACTTCTAAATCCCAGACTTAGTCACGGGCTACAACCAACTCCTCCCATGGACATTGGAAAGATCAAAGGGACAGAAGGAAAGCAAGCTGGAGAGGTGGAATAAAACACTGAAACCCAGATAAGAGGAGGGAACAAGGGCTGTGAGCCCGCGACAGAGCCAGGAGAACCAACGCTGGCACCACTAGACGGGAGGCCTGAAGTAGCTAGTGTGTCGGAAGGAGGGCCATATCACTACGACCCTCGGAAGGCGGAGCAGAAACACCAGGAACTATACTGGGGTGGGGGCACAAGATTAGAACAGTGGAGATAGACAAGAGAAGCCGTCCACCACATATACAGGGGACCTGGAAGCATAACCTTGAGAAGCCCTGAAAAAGTTTGTGGCCAGTATGGTTAAAGGACAACAAAGGATGGAAAAATATACAGAAACAAAAGGCAGGTCACAAAAACAGGAAGGATCGGATCGGGCAACGGAGGAGGGGGTGACATGAGGGGGGGGAGGAATGAACCTGGACACGCTGATGGAGGCGATTCAAGCAACCAGAGCCTCCCCTGAAGGAAGCATTAAGGAGATAGGGGTGGACGTCTCCCTAGTGAGAGTTGACCTCCACAAGGTATGTTAACGAGTCACAGAAGTGGAACAAAGGGTCAGTACAGTGGAAGACGACATTCAACTCCTTAAAAATCAGGTAGCAGGACTGGTGGGGGAGACCATAACTTTGGAGACAAGAAGGGAAGATGCAGAGAGTCGATCCAGGCGGTACAACATTCGACTGATCGGAGTACCGGAGAGAGAAGAGGAAACCAGCGTGGAGCTATTTGTTGAAAACCTGGTACTGAAGGTGCTAGGGATAAAGGGTCTGTCTAAGTTCTTCTTGGATGACGCCACTGGCTACTAACCCATGAGGAGAAGGGGAAAAGGTGGGATACGCTAGCCAAGGGGTCCAAGTTATGAAACTGATGGGATGGAACCCAGAAGGGGGACACCCACTAGACACAGTTAAGGAGTTGGGGGGAGGGGACGGAGAGATGGGAGGTAGGAGGGAGGAGGGGAAGGAGAGGGGAGGGAGGGAGTGCAGAGTTGGGGCGGGTTTGGGAAGATAATACCAAGTTGGGGAGAGGTGTTGTCTGGGGAATGGTTAAGGGATAGCAAGGGAGCAGGGGACCTGGATAGAGACTGAACACCGAAAGGAATAGGATCGGGAATGGGACAGAGAGAAAGGGATATCAGTACACTAAAGATGATGGAGATAGAGGAAATAGGACGGGGGATTAAAAGAGAACCAAAAGGAGAGGACCCAGGAGGGTGCGGGGGGGACGGAATACTAAAATTGACCATTAAGATGAGAGAGAGTAGAGGGCTGAAAGTTGGAACTTGGAATGTTCGGGGACTGGGATTGAGGCAAAAAAGACAGGGAGTAGGAGTGTTTTTGAAACAACAAGGGATACAGGTGGCCCTGAGTGTTAGGGAGAATTCTCATTCAATGGCTAATTTCCCTTACCTAGTGAGTCCCCCAGCAGCTTTGCTGGATGTTTGGAGTTAATTTTTTCCACTTGGTAACAGTGTGAGCTTTCCCCCCACTCTTACCCATGTTTTGCCAGTGTATTTCATCTGTTTTTGTGATTGTGGGCTCTGGAGTACACCACTTCAGTAGCCCCCTTCTTTTGTGTGTAACACAGCACCTTCAGTGCAGTGACACAGGGTTGTCTTTTAGACTTCCCACCGACTCCATTTCTGGGGCTGACTACTATCCCCCAGAAAAGGGTAAAGTTGACATTAACTTTACTTAGTCATTTAACCACAGATCCAGTACACCCCATCTTACATGGAGCACTGGAAAGGGTTAATCCTTAGCCCTTTTTATCTGTACCTCTAGAGCAGTGTTTCGCTCTTTTAACATTTAGACTTGGCTGGTGGCAGTGGTATCTACCCTACCTTTTCTACCGCGATTATACTATCTAAACGTGGTATTGTTTTGGGCTATTATATTAGCCTCGAACTTAAACCCGCTTGACCAAATACTTTTTCTTTTGGCTCTGGTCGGGTTTATTCGTCATTTCTTTTTGATAAAGTCCTTTTTGTGTTTTACTTTGCGTGGCAAACCAGGTTTGCCTTCTTTGTTCACTGTCTTTTGGTGGGCTTCTGCCAAGAAGCCCTCCTCTAGGAGCCTGGGTGTCTAGGTGGACTGAATGTGAGGGAGGGGTGTAGTCACCCCCTGCACAGGCTATCCTAGGAAACCCAAGTCGCACTTTGCCATGATTGGCAACCAGGTTTGCCTTCTTTGTTCACTGTCTTTTGGTGGGCTTCTGCCAAGAAGCCCTCCTCTAGGAGCCTGGGTGTCTAGGTGGACTGAATGTGAGGGAGGGGTGTAGTCACCCCCTGCACAGGCTATCCTAGGAAACCCAAGTCGCACTTTGCCATGATTGGCTGAGGTGGTTGTCCGGCCTGGACAACCCCCCTGCTGCGTGATTGACAGCCAGGCTGTGTGAATGGGGGATTTTCGCATAAAAGGCAGGACTCTTGGGCTAGAAGTCAGAGTCGCCACTGGAACTGCAAGGAACTGAAGAGAAGCGGAGACGAAGTCGGCTGCTGCAACTATCCCATCCCGGTGAAGCCCTGCTGCAGTCCTGAGCTATCTACCCTTCGACGACCAGAGAAGATCCAGTCCGGAGTCTTCTTCCCTTGAGCTTGGTGGGGATAACTAGCTCATCTTCTTCAGCCAGAGGATCCTCTTCCTGGTCGAAATTGCTGCACACTGCTGTAGTGGTCCAGATAGCCATCTGAAGAGCTTCTCCTGTTTTTAAGGCGCGCACATTTTATTCACCGTCGCTGCTGCCGGCTTCAGCCCTGTGTGGTGCAGACCCCTCCAGACGTCCTCTTCTTGCCGAAGCTCCAGGAACTGTGGGTCTGCAGGAAATTACCAGGAACAACTGCCGTGGCACCAGCTTCTTCATTGAATAAGGTACTGTGTTCTGCTTGAGGAAATCGGGTGAATCCCTTTTTCTCCTCCTACAAGGCTTGCCCTTATCTTCCCACCTTCTTATAACTTTTGCTTCCTCCATTGACAATATCTAAGTACTCCTGGCTACGTTGAATCATGAACTGTCCGACTGTGTGATCCACGACAACAGGAACCCGGTTCCACTTGACACTGGCTCCAGCCTATTGACTCTTGAATTTCTGTCTATGAGTGTTCTCCGATTCTGTCGGCCTTGACAAATGTATTGCCTATGATTTTTGCCCCCAACTCTCTCTGGGTATCTCAGGTGCTAAGTGTGTTTTTGCCCCGGTATGTCATGATGCCTACCTCCAAGGAGCCTGGTCCGACCCAGCAACCCCAGAGGCAGGCATCATTTCCCCCAGGGGAGTACCAGCGGGCCCAAGCTGGGGCCCTTTGGACGCAGTCCTGGCGTCTTAGGCGCCAGGCTCATGTTGGACCCCTGTCCTGGCGCCTTAGGCGCCAGGCTCATAAAGCTAGACATGTGTTCAAGTGTTTTAATGTGCACTTACCTGATGCAGACCATGCTGCCACATCCAGGCCCTCTTGAGGCCTGAATGGAACTACTTTACCTGTGGGATTACTTTCCACCCTGGTGTGGTCGGGGAAGGATACATACCTGATCGGAGGAAGGATACACACTTGGAACTTCTTCCAAAGCTATTTAAACCACACCCGATCAACAACTCACGCTTCGCGTTGTTCTGCTCCTCGCAGCTGGACGCTCACCGTGTCAGCTCCTGCATCTGGATCTCAGCCACGCCTGTCAGTATCCTGGGTCACCTGCAAAGGGAGACAAAAGACCTTACCTGCTAAATCAGCACCACAGAGGCATCACACCGACGATCCTGAAAAGGAAGACATCATTTTAAAAGCATTTCGCTACGATCGCTGCAGCGCTGAATTTCACTCACCTTTCCTGGACGCCACCATCTTCAGCAGCGATCATCCGGATCCACAGCCACTTCCCAGAACCTAGAGAGAAAGACAAGAACAAGGTGAGAGAAGGAAGGGAATAGGAAAATCTCAGTTTCCTTCTAAGTCTTACCTGTTGGGTCATTCCCATTTCATTTCGGATCTTGCCGCTTCCAGGCATTTTCCGGACCCCGGCCCCTATGGGGAAAAAAGACAAAGACATTGAATGAGCGAATGCAAAGACATTACCCGAGCGCTCATCCAGAACTTACCTGTCATTTACTGGAACTGCACGTATCACTTCGGGTCGGCGCCATATCTCTGGCATTCCGAACCCTGGCCCCTAAGGGGAAAAAGATAATGAACATTATTATTAAGCTTGGACTTTTGAACTTGCAACAGAACTTTTACAGAGCCTTACCTGAATAGTCAAGCTTACCTGAACTCCCATAATCCTCAATCCAGTGAAGTAACTGGGTTTCAACGCGCCCCTGCATCAGAAGCAGGATGGAGAGCTCATCCTTCCTGACCCTAAGGTGAGACTTCATGGGGAATCGTGGAAGGGTATCGTGGAGGGTTGGAAGAGAGTGGGAGGCTTGAGCATAACTCAGTCAGTAGGTAATACTCCCTTTTCACGCACAGGGGAATATTCCTGCGTGCCGGAGAAGCCAGAGTAGAGGGGCCCTTCCTGTCCATCTTCAGAGTCCTGCGCTTCACCATTGAAGAAGCATCAGCACTCGAAGCCAGACCTGCGCCTCCGTGGGAATCAGGTGAGCGTTACACGGTAATATTTATTGCCACGGATACACGTTTCTTTAGTAAGACCAAACTGTCATTACTGTCAAAAAGTGATCTCATATGTATTCTCGGTAACATCTTTTGTTTCACAACACCGGTCCGTTAAAACATAGGGTACTTACCTTGAAGTTATACCGTACAAAGTAAATTGATTGGTTGTAGTATATTTTACGTGTGGTTTTGAATTAATAGAAGTGTTGTGTTTATAACAAATGGTTTAAAAATAAATGTACTTATATTTTTTACCTGAAACCTTGAGTCAGTGTTTGATTGAGTCACAGTGATTGTGGTCTCTTTTTGTAATCTCTGCTACTGCTCATATACTCTTGAGATAAGCCTGGCTGCTCCACTACTGCTACCACTTTAACATAGCAGTACAGGCTTGTACCAAAGGTAAAACTTGTATTACCACTTGTAGTCTTAATTGAGCGTAGTGGTCCCTAAGGGCACTGCACAGGATTCTGCCTAACACTGATACAAGAGATACATATGGGTAAAGCAGACCTGGTAGAACTGGGCAGGACATGGGGCGGACGGGTGGTGGGTACCTCCTACTCAAATACAGGCAAGAGGGGTATTGATCTGGGTGGTGAAAGGGGTACCACTGCGAGTGGAAAAGGTACTGAAAGATGAGGTGGAGAGGACAGTGGTTAGGTGGGAATGTGGGAGGAGCACTCACTGTGTCTGGTGAATTCGTATGCACCAGACATCGACGACAAGGAATACTACACCTCAGTACTACATATGGTTGGGGCGTTCAGGGGGGAAATAATCATATGGGGGTGGACTTCAATTGTCATCTAGATACGCTCTTGGGGGGAATGGAGCCCAGTAAAAAACACATAGATGCGTCACTTCACAAGTTGATGGATGAGCTGGACTTGGTGGAAATATGGAGGGAAAGGCATGGTGAAGAGAGGGGGTTCTCATATTACTCTGGAATACAAGGGTCGTACTCGCACTTGGATTACCTGCTAACAGGAAGAGAGCATTGTCAGCAATTTGAGGGACCAGAATATCTGGGTCGCATTCTATCGGATCATTCCCCTCTGGTGGTTAAGCTGCTGGGAAGAGGTAGAGGACCCCCATGACGGTTGTGGCATATACAGAGGGAAGCTTTAGAAGATGGGGATTTTAATAATGAGATGCGCAAGGGGATTGTAAACTACTTTGAGCTAAATGAGGGGTCGCTGTCGTCGGCAAAGGTGCTTTGGGAGGCCTTCAAGGCAAATATGAGAGGGATGTGCCTTTCAACAACGGTGGGGATGAGAAGGAGACTACAGGAGATGCTACGACAGACAGAGGTACAGGTAGTAGAACTGGATAGGGACGCTGCGCAGGGAACTCGGGTGGGAGACAAGACTGGCACAGAGCCTAGCGCTCCATTACAAGACCCTAACAGATCAGTCACACTTTGACAATAGAAGACAGGCCGTGCAAATACATGGAGAGGGAGATAAGGCGGGGAAACTATTAGTGTGGTTGATAAATAGGGAAAACCTGAGGAGAGATATAACCCAAAATAGGACCAAATCGGGAGAAATTGTGGGCACACAGGACCAAATTAATACTACGTTCGTGGAATTCTATGGGGAACTGTATACAAGTGAAGGGGGATACGTGGAAGAGGATGTGTAAGATTTGTTGGACATGGTCCGGCTATCAAAGCTAGGAGGGGATATGAGGAGGGGAGAAGTCAGATGGGCCATACGCTCCATGAGGAAGGGCACGGCGCCTGGTAGTGATGGGTTTCCCATGGAATTTTATTCAGAGTTTATAGATCTCCTTTCCCCATGGCTCAAGAAGGTATATGATGAAGCTTTTGAGGAAGGAAGCCTTCCGGAATTCATGAGAGAAGCCATTATAACAGTGATCCTGAAGGAGGTGAAGGAACCGCTTGACTGCATGTCATACTGACCCATATCTTTATTGAATATTGATGGGAAGATACTGGGGAAGATACTGGCAGCCAGGATGGCGAGGGTGGCTCCGATATTGGTCCACTCAGACCAATGTGGGTTCATTGGGGGAAGAAATACGTCGGCTAACATCTGTCGCCTCCACCACGTCATTGATCATATCAAATCTCATAGACAAGACATGGCGATTGCCTCCTTGGATGCCATGAAGGCGTTTGACTTGCTGGAGTGGAAGTGGCTATTCCAGGTATTGAAGGAGTTCGGGTTTGTGGAAAATATCTGCCAATGGCTGGGCCTGCTCTATAACAAAACGATAGCAATGGTAAAAACTAATGACTGGGTCTCGGGGAAGTGGGAACTAAGCAAGGGGACACGACAGGGGTGTTCAGCGTCCCCAATACTGTTAGCTTTGGGTCTAGAACCCCTGGCAGAGTTTCTACGACAGGAAATGATATAAGCAGGGATTGAAGCTGGGGGTGTGAGGCATATAGTATTGCTATATGCCGACGATTTACTGCTATATGTGAGCAACCCACAGGAGAATCTCCCAATGCTACGGGAAGTTTTAAAAAATGTCAGCACATGTCGGGCTTTCGAATTAACAAGGATAAATCGCTGTTATTCCCACTAGGAGGGCTACAGGAATGTCGAGTGGAGGACCTAACGGTAGTGGGGATAAAATGGGAGACAGAGTCATTAAATTATTTGGGTATACAGATATTCCACGAGATGGAAGAAATGTTTGTACATAATACGGGGAGGCCACTATCTAGAATAGGGGACTCGGTTCAGCTCTGGAAGTGCCTATCTCTCTCCTTGATGAGAAGGGTGGCGTTATGCAAAATGGTGATCCTACCGAGATTACTCTACTTCTTCACCAATATACCGTATGTGGCGGAAAAACAAATCTTTAAAATGCTAGATAATAGAGTGGGAGAATTACTATGGAATACGGGGAGGAGGAGGGTGTCTTTAGCAATACTACAAAGACCAAGGTCAGAGGGGGGACTGGGCCTACCTGACTATGGGAAGTATTGTATAGCAGCACAGTTGCAGATGGTTTTGGAATGGGATCAACCAGGGGGAGGGGGGCCTGAAGAGATTAGTGGGAGATTTGCTACCTCATCGCAGGGGGGTCAAATTGCTGTGGGACTCAATGGGGAATAAGAGAACTACAATAGTATTTGAGGCAATCAGAGAGACATGACAGAAATATGGTCGGAAGAAGGGTCCCGGAGGACTATATGGAAGGAATTTACCCTGGACACCCCCTAAGATTCGCAACCAAGCTGAAGTCTAATTCACAAAGGTTCCGGAATTGTCGATTGACTCGCATGAAGTGTGGACGACTCAATGATCAATCCGCATAATGCCGACTACGATTTTTGATCTAGCACACTAGCGTCTATTAATAACTTCAGTATACTCCTATACACTGTGACATTCGGCACAAGAGGCACACAGAAATTCGTGAAGATGACAAAGGGAGCAGGTGCTAAAAAGAAGGGCCCCATGGACTAATTTACTAATACCCAGACACCAGGCCCTGTGCCTGAGACACCAGCTACATCCAGTGCCCAATCTGAAGATGAAGGCAGTGATAGAGAGGACCGGCTGACGACCATAGTACAAAATGGCTTCTTGGCAATCAATGTCAAGCTTGATGATATTGTTGCTACCATCGGATCACTGAAGGCAAGAGTGGACAAGGAGAGTTTGCGAATCACTGAGGCGGAAGGCAGGATTAGCACTAACGAAGATACCATCGCCCATCACAGCCGGGACATCGCCCAACTTAAAGATAACCTATCCAAGATGCAGAACAAATGTGAGGATCTTGAGTCACGAACCAGGAGAAGTAATGTTCGGATTGTGGGCGTTGCCGAGAAATTTGGCAAAGGTGCGATGGAACCGCAGGTGGAATCCCTCCTTAGAACTCTCTTCGGGTCAGAATCCTTCTCGGATCACTTTTTGGTCGAAAGAGCGCATCGCACGCTGGCTCCTGTACCGAAGTCTGGAGCGCCACCCCACACGATCATTGCACATCTCCTCAATTACAGGGACAGAGATGCAATACTCAGAATGGCAAGGGAGCAAGGTACACTGCAATACGAGGAGAACTGCATCCATATATATCTGGATTTTGCAGCGCGAGTCCAGGCTACTTGAAGATCGTATGAACCAGTCAAAAGGCTGCTTAGAGCATTCCAAGTGCCGTAAGTATTAATATTTCCGGCTAAGATGAGAATCCAGCATGGGGGAAGAGCACACTTTTTTGAAACTCAGGCCGCAGCCATGGCATATGTTGAGACCTCGATACCCTTACCCCCCAGAGAGCGTAGACCGGATCAAAATGGCAGACCTCTTACAGAAGCGGAGAGACGCAATCTTGCTGATTGACCAAGACATGCACAGATATCCTTTATACCAATTGAAATGTTGCCCAGGCTTCCGTGGGGGGGCTCCACATACTACCTTTGAACCGGGTCGTGAGCCTGGGTCTGGTGGCCATGTGATGGCAACATGGCGACCTCAGGAGAGCTCCAAAGGTTTGTAAGGGACAATCGTCAAGTTGCGGTGGATGATGCGGGTGGGGGAGAGGAGGGGGTAGGAAGGGGGCATGTTCCGTGAATGCCTGCTGGATCGTGTGGGGCTCTCGTGAAAAGTTTCGGGACTTGAGTGATAAATGTTTAGTAAAGTTATGGTCTTTCAGATGCAGGTGCTGCCCTCGTACATATGTGTACACGATTATAGTCAATGATTTTGCAAGAATACACACAACTGAGATGCGGGTGTTTGCATGGGACCATCATCAAGTTGGGATGTATGATGTGGGTGAGGGGCGGGTTGTGGGAGGTGGGTTGGGTTGATCCATGATTTCCTGTCTAACGCAGAATGGAGGGTATAGACTGCCACAAGTTGCGGGTGTTAACATTTCTCAAATTCATGGTCTTGCGGATGCTAACGCTGTCCACACTAAGCTCACACATTCATATTAAAATCCATGGCTGGATACAAATATACATGATCCCCTCACAGGTGACGGGCTAAGGGTCAAACTTCTATCAGGGAATGTCTGTGGACTTAACAACCCTACAAAATCCAGAAAAATTGAGGCCTATGTGAACAGGGCTGCTCTTCACATAGTAATCTTGCAGGAAACACACACCGAAGGGGCCAGTAATATGCAAATATTGGCCACCTGGGGCAAACAAAGATACCACACAGACTATTCTACCAAGGCCAGAGGAGTACTCACGATATTACAACCCTTCGTTGGGGTTTCAACCCAAAGGCCATAAGATAGATCCCCTTGGGAGATACGTGATAGTATGGGGCGAAATAGCAGACAAGCCAGTCACGTTAGTCAACACCTATGGCCCTAATACAGATGACCCAAGCTTTTACTTGAACATTTTAGAAATGCTCATCCCTCTAGATGAATCCCATATAATCTGGGGGGGACTTCAATTTGGTCTTGGACATGTCACTCGATAGGACCTCAACAGTTAAAAAACTGCCCGCTAAGGCGGCGATCACACTGGGGCCAAATCATACCACAGTTATCGCTGAAAGATGCATGGAGAGAGCTGCACCCGAACACCAGAGAATACACATATTACTCCACAGAGCATTACTCAGAGTCGCAAATCGACTATTGGCTCCTCTCCTCTTCCATATCAGATGCACTAGGGAAATATGAGATCCACTGCCCTACATTATCTGATCTCTCCCCTATATCACTTGAGCTGGTATTTCGTGATACCCCCAAACCTGCAAGAAGATGAAGAATGGCTGCCAAAATATGAATGGACCCTAATGTCGTGGAATCCCTACACATCGAGATCGAGGAGTTCTTCACTAATAATGTAGGAACGGTTGACAGGTGCTCCACACTCTGTGAATCATTCAAAGTATGGTTTAGGGGGGTTCTGATATCCAAAACCACAGGCCCCCTGAAGTCTGTACGACGTCAGCTTGCTGATACCGAGTCACGACTGCAGACTTTGGAAATAGCCTATAGCAATATTCATAACAAAGATACACTTGCTGAAATTAATAAAGTCTTAAAGGACTTTGATAGTCTGGCCACTAGGGAGATACAATATATTGCTGCCCCAACTTGAGCACGTAGATACGGGGAAAGCAACAAAGCGGGAAGGTTCTTGGCCAACCTAATCAAGGCTAATCGGCAGCAGAACCTGATTGCAAGTATCAGCTTGACGGAGGGACGGGTGGTCACAGGGGAGAAGGCCATAAACCAGGAATTTGCTAAATTCTACCAAGAATTATACGTCAATCGGGATAAAAGAACAGCGTCAGATATACAGAAATATCTTGATGAACTCGAACTCCCGAAACTTCCTTTAGAAACTAAATTAAGCCTCGAGCAGCCGGTCACTGAAGAAGAAATTGCTGAGGCTATAAAGGCATTGACATCCGGGAAAGACCCGGGTTCAGATGGCCTGGGGGTCGAACTCTACAGGGCGTTTCAGGTGGAACTAGTCCCGATAGTGTTAAAGGTATGGCAGGAGGCGCTGGAGCAGAACATACTACCCAATTCAATGAGAGAAGCCATAATTACTGTGTTGTCGAAACCCCAACGTCCTCCCCAGGACACGTCGTCATACAGGCCCCTGTCGCTAATCAATGCAGATGCCAAGATATTTGCGAAAGTGTTGGTAAATAAACTGCAGCCTAGCATGCCAACTCTGGTTCACCCTGACCAGTGCGGATTCATCCCCACAAGATCCACTGCTTTAAACCTGCGTAGATTTTTTGGGATAATGGCACAAATAAACCCGGATGCACGCGCAGTAGCAATCTTCCTGGATGCCGAGAAGACATTCGACTCGGTATCGTGGGTCTATCTCCTATCGGTATTGAAAACATTCGGAATGGGCCCTAACTTTGTTAAATATGTGAAACTACTGTATACAGCACCGGGTGGCAGAGTCCTGACTAACCATCTGATCCCTGAGTTGTTCCTATTGAGTAGGGGCACCAGGCAAGGCTGTCCGTTTTCGCCTACACTATTGGCACTAACTATAGAACCTATGGCAGCACTTGTTAGGCAGAAACACGGGGACAGAGCAACACGGATGTCAGGCCCGACTCAATCTATCTCATTATATGCAGACAATACTCTCCTGTTTGTTCGAAACCCCCGAAACTAACTTGACACCTCTTATGTCAGATATTCACGGATTTGATGAGTATTCAAGATATAAGATTAATAATGGCAAATCTGAGATCTTCCCATTGACTCCAGCCACTACATGCCCGGTGGCAACCTCTGGACTCAAATGGTCAACCCAACACATCCGATATTTAGGCATATTAGTTTCTAGGGATAGGCAGACCTTTATGCAGACAATCAAGAACAAGTCCTGCAACTCCTTAGCACTAAATTCCAAATATGGGCCAAACTTCCCATTTCCATTTACGTCCGGTTCGCTATTCTGAAAATGATAATTCTTCCTAAATTGCTCCTCCTCTTCATGAATATACCCATATGGCAGGAAGAACCTTCTTCAAGAAGCTCCGTTCTATGGTGACAACGTTCCTTTTTGACAGGAAAATGGTTAGAATGAAGTAGGAAAAAATGGTTGAACCGTACTGTTTGGGTGGGATTGCAGCACCAGATTTTGAATTGTATTATCAAGTTGCACAAGCACAATTCGCCAAACACTGGTATGATTTATCAGACAATTCACTGCCCATATGGATAGAGAAATATGCTGCATCTCCTATCGACCTACGCTCTATTATTTTTAGTCTACGCCACAAAGATCCATGTCCTTTTGACCCTGTGAGCAGTACGGTTCGAGCATGGGGCGCACTATGCAAGCAGCGACATCGGGACGTGTCCTAGGAATCTCCAAACTGTATGCATTAACACAGACACACACCCCTACACTAAATAATGTTAACGACAAATGGGAAAAGAACCTGAATACACCTATCACTGAGGAGAAATGGTCCAAATACTGTGCGCTCACCAAAACTGTATCACTGAATGCAGGCCTGCGTCTGATTCAGTTCAAGGTCCTAAATCGGCTCCACTATACCCAGGCAAAAACAGCCAAATTTACCAATGATGGTACGGGGGAATGCCCCAAATGCAATGCACCTCAGGCGGGATCGTTCCACATGTACTGGGGATGCCCGGCAGTGGCTGGGTTTTGGAAAGACGTAGCAGGTATTATAGAAGAAAAAACACAAATACCTGCCTCCCTGACTCCCCAAAAGTACTTGTTCGGGGACATCGGTAAGAGTGCAGAAACTACCAGGAGACTATTCAATATCTCATGTGTGATAGTGACAAAATGCATAATGCAAAGTTGGAAGAGCCCTTACCCGCCACGCATAAATAACTTCCTCCGAGAACTGGCAAATGCCAATGAATGTGAGGAACAATATCTATTGACTGAACCTAAAACAAGTCGCCCCCAGGACATATGGGCTCAGTTTCGAATGTACTTATATGAAATGGTCTTGGATGAGGAAGCTTCTATGTAAAATAAATGTACCATTATGTGATTATATTGTGCCAGACGACATGTGTGCTTTGCATTGTGGATTGGAAGTCATGTTGTATCTGCTAAAACCATCAATAAACAAAGTTTAAAAAAAAAAAAAAAAAAAAAAAAAAAAAGAGGCCTTCCCAAGGGAATGAGAATGCGCCCCCCATGCTCCCCTGCTGGGTAAAACCTGCTGGCAAATCTCTGGCACTTGATATTCGTCAGCGTCTCAAACAAGTCTATCTGAGGATTGCCCAATATGAGGAACAGGTTCTCCACTAGATCATGCCGAAGTTCCCACTCATGGCAAGAGCGAAGCTCCCTGCTCAAGGAGTCGGCTACTGCGTTCTTTATTCCTGCCAGATTAAACGGCATAAGGAACATCCGCTGGGTGACGGCCCAATGACATAAGTCCTGTGCCTCTTTAGAGAGCGCTGGGGACATGGTGCCCCCCTGTTTCCTGATGTAAAATATTGTGGTGGTATTGTCTGTAAAGACCTGCACCACCTTGCCCTTGAGGGACGGCAGGAACAAACACTGCCCGTAGCTCCAGAATGTTGATGTGCAACGTCTTTTCCTCCGGCAGCCACAGGCCTCAGGCGTGAAGACTTCCGGTATGGGCTCCCCATCCCTCCAGGGAGGTGTCCATTGTTATCATCTCCTGATGTGGTGGGGTCTGAAAATCCATGCCTCCGGTCAGATGAGAGCGCATGCCACACCATCTTATCGCCCGACAGAACCCCTCATCGAGGGCGATCTTGTCCTGGAAGCTTCCGGACACTTAAATCCAATGGGCGTCGAGCAACTCCTGCAGTGGCCGCATCCGTAGCCTGCAGAGTCATGCATGGCAACATCATGCCGAGCAGAGACTTGATGGCCTACACAGTGGCGATCTTCAGAGAGAGCAGTCATTGCACCTTGCCCAGGATGGCCGCCACTCTCTCCTCCAACAGTGACGCCAGGCATGACACAGTGTTGAGCCGGGATCCCAGAAACAGGGCATCCAGCGATGAAGTCAAGTTTAGCGTAATTCACTGAGAACCCCAGATCCCTCAGTGGGCGGACGGTCCTTGCAGTGTGGTCGAGGGCGATGCTCCTTGAGCTGGCCTGGATGAGCCATTAATCCAAGTAAGGGTAGACGTGGATCCCTTGCATTCGCAGATGTGCTGCTAAAGGGGCCAGGCATTTCGTGAAGACCCTTGACGCCAACTTCAGTCCGAAGGGAAGGGCCTTGAATTGGTAGTGCTTCCCTTGCATGACGAAGTGCAGAAACTTGCAGTGTCTCTTGTGATTTGGAATGTGGAAGTACGCAACTTCCAGATCCAACAACGACAGAAAGTCTCCCTCTTCTAGCTGTCTCAGTGTTAGGCAGAATTATATGCAGTACCCTTTGGGAACACCATACACAATTAAGACTACAAGTGACAGTACAATTTCACCTTTGGTACAAGCCTGTACTACACAGTTATAGGGGTAGCAGCAGCGGAGCAGCCAGACTTATCTCAAGAGTAAGTGGGCAGTACAAATAGTTACACAAAGGACAGCAATTACTATGATTCAGGAAACCACTGACTCAAGGTTTCTAAGTAAAAGAATATATATTTATTTACTCAACAGTTGTATAACATTTCACTATTGTAAGCAAGTTAAAAATCACAATCATAAATACACCACACCACTTCCTTTAAATTCCAGACAAGTTAAGCTCACAAAATGAAGTGGGAGCAAAATGTCACTCCAGCAATTTAAAAGGGAGGGAAAGACAAAGTTATTAGAAATTAGGCAAAACCAACAGGTAAGTACTCAGGGCAATTGAACAAGAGAGATTACAAGGTTAAAATCAGATAGAAAAGGCTTAGGGCCAAAGTCAATGGTTCAAAAGTCGTTTGCTCAAGATAATACGGTTCAATGTAGTTTGCGGTAAAGTTCGTGGCACAGATTCAGGACGAGGTTGGTTGGTAAAAAATGTAGTTCAAAGAGAAGAGAAGGACAAGCCCTCAGGTTGGAGAAAGATTTCAAACACTTTCACCGCGGTTGAATGAAACAGACAACCGGATTTGCACAGCACCTTAAAACGGAGAGGGAGCTGTAGCTGAGGTGGACGTTCCTGGTGGTTCCTGCAGACTCACGGTTCCTGAAGCGACTGTCGGACTGACACGAAGTAGGAAGACTGGAGTGTCCTGCGCCACCCAGGGAAGAAACCAGAAGCAAAGCAAAACAACAAATAAAAGGTGAGCTCCTTAAAACCCAAGCAGGGTCCGACCTTCCTGGCTATCCGGCCCACTGTAGCTCTGTACAGTGAATTCGACCAGAGGAGGGGTCCTGGCTTGCAGTTTGGGTGAACTGGTTGGTCCCACCAGTTCAAGGGAAGAGGTTTCCTGGAGGATCTTCTCTGTCGTCGGATTTGGAGATTCGGACCTGCAGCAGGGCTTCACCGGGCGGTTCAGTCATGGTAGGGGTCCTCTTCTTCCAGTTCCTCGTTGGTTTTTTCGTTCCTGTGGCGACTCTGCTCTTCCAGTCCCAGAGACCTGCTTTTTACGCAGTTTTCCCCCATTCATACAGCCTGGCTGTCAATCACACAGCAGGGTGGCTGGCCTGGCAAGGCCAGTCCCCTTAGCCAATGAGACAAGAGTGTGACTTGGGTTACCAAGGGAACCCATGGCAGGGGTCCGAAGATCCCTCCCTCACATCCTGCCTACCTAGACTATCAGGCGCCTTAAGGAGGGCTTCTCTGCAGAAGCCAGCGAAAAGACAGCGAACAAAGAAATCATCCCCGGTTTGGCACGCAGAGAAAAACATGAGAAAGACTTTAACAAAAAGAAATGGTGAATAAACCCAGCCGGAACCAAAATAAAAGTATTTGGTCAAGCGGGTTTATGTTCGAGGCTAATATAATAGCCTAAAACAATACCACGTTTATATAATATAATCGCGGTAGAAAAGTTAGGGTAGATACCACTGCCACCAGCCAAGTCTTAAAGTTAAGGGAGCAAAACAAGGCTCCAAGAGGCACAGACAAAAAGGGGTAATAATTAACCCTTTCCAGTACTCCATGTAAGATGGGGGTGTACTGGTTCTGTAGTTTAAAGTGACCATATAAAGTTAATGGCAGATTTACCTGTTTCTGGGGGACAGCAGTCAGCCCCAGAAAAACAGAGTCAGTAGGAAGTCTCAAAGACAAACCTGTGTCACTGCACTGAAGGTGCTGTGTAACACACACAAAAAGTGGTGCTCTGGAGTAGATGAGGCTCGAGTGCCCAAGATCACACAAAAAGTGAAAACACACACAGCAAAACACATGTAAGAGTGGAAAAAAGGCTCACACTTTTACCAGGTGAAAAAAATAAACCCTAGAAATCCAGCAAAGCTGCTGAGGGACTCAGTAGGTAAGGGAAATCAGCCATTTATTGAGAATTCACCCTAACACTCGCCCCCCAGCCCCCAGACAGGAGGATGTAATCCACTCCTGGATGAATCTCTACCTCTAGTTGGTTATAAACATCCTAGAGAGACCATCAGCATTTTGGTGGTAACATCCTTTATTTGCAGGCTATATGACTGTAAAGACCGGTGGGGGGGTCTGTACTTCCGCTCTCTATATGGTAGAGGAGAGGCACAGAGGACCCCAGCCAAGATTCTCTATTACGGTAGCGATGGACGAGCAATCAAGGCCTAGCTTCTCAGGAGGTGATGCAGGCTGGTTCTTAAGTACAGTGTATCCCCCAAGCCCCCACAAAGGAATGTCCACACACTGTATTACTGAAAACACAGTCTTTATATAATTAATATTCAAAGGTTATGTACACTTATCACAATAACGCACTTTGTGCTCAGGAAAATCAATAATGGTAAATATCTACAATTCTAAAGTGGTACCACTAATATTAGACCTCATTAAAGTGCATTCACAATACTGTTAAAATGGCACACAGATCAATAAGAAGGAAACCAGCAATAGAGAGAGGAGAGATAACAGAGGGTTGAAACAATAGGCAGAATACTGGCCCCTACCACTGGACACAGTTCTGTGTGGAGATCCCCCCACCTGGGCCACCTGTAAAATAAAGAGATATAACACAAGCCCAGTCCATATATTGTTCAATAGTCTTATTCTCTCCTACAATGTTTTTACCCCCCCAATGTACCTGGTGGAGTCGAGTTCTTCGAAGAGGCGTCGACAGATCCTTCTTGAATGATCCCCTTTAAAGCAGGAGTCACGGATCGTCGAGAGGCGTCGAGAAGCGTCGAGGAACTCGGTGTTCGGTGTCGGGGAATCGACGGCCCTTCTTGAATGCCTTCCCTTTCAAGCGGGAGACACGGGGCGTCGAACGTCCGACAACAAACAGGGTAGAACGGCGTCGATGAGGCGGCAGGCTTCGATCCGAGCGGTGCTCGTCGGCGTCGAGACGTCGGCGTCCTGCGAGGAAGAGGCGTGCGGGGCACCTCGGCGACACTAGTTCTGGACCGCAAAGATTGTGAATGACGGTAGCCCAACAAGGGCGTCGAGTCGCTCGAGTCTTTGGGGTCGTGAGGTGGCGGGAAACCCACCGGCGGATTCTCCTCGGCGCGTTGGTCGTCCTCGACTTTCTCCGGCAGGACAAAAGCGGTCGACGGTGCGGACGAGGGAGTCCTTCGAGTCAAATGTTCTTAGGCAAGGAGCGGACGGCTCCGGTCGTCGGCGGCTCGGCGTCAAGTGGTTCCCACGGCTGGGCAACACAACTTCGACGGGCCTCCAGCGGTTGCACAGACCTGCGAACCCTGGTCGACGGCAATGGACTTCGACAGCGTCGATGTCCGGGTGCTTTACTTCGGTCTCCTCGGCAGTCCCCTTCTCCGGTCGGCAGCCTTTCGATGGTCTGGCGTCCAGGGAGCTTCGGCGAAGATTCAGCGGTGCTCGATGGTCCCTCGGAGCACGGGAAGAGGGCGCCTAGCCAGGTCCTCTCTCGGGTCAGTCCTCGACGATTTCGACAACCTTCAGTTCCGTCGAAGCAAATGCCACAGCAAGTCTTCTTCTTCCAGCTGGACGTCGAGGATCAGCAAATCCAGTTACTCTTGAGTGGAGACTCAGCTTCTGAATGCTTCTGAACAATTTCCAGTGGTGAGAGGTCCCCAGATATACTATTCTGTCTCTCATCCACACTGCTGGCACACACACAGCAGCCAATCACACAGAAGGGCTTTCATGCAGTCAGTCAGCCAATCAGGCACACAGTGCATTCAGGCCACACTCCTCCCTTTCAGACACTCACAACAAGGAATGTGGATTGGGACAAGTACCCAGCCATTCAACACTACACACTGCATTCAGGCCAGTTTCGGGCAGGGCTGTCTCAGTCTTTGTCTCATATGCCAGAAACCAGACAACCACAACAAGGAGTGTATATTGGTCACACACTCCATTCACCCAGGTCCCACCCACAGGAGGTACCCATAACATACAGTCACTGGGAAGGCTCCAGTCAGTCTAGCTGGGCCTTCACAACAACACCATATATGGAACTTCCACCCAACAGCCAGTCAGGGGGAAGGGACAGAGCCAGGGCTTCCCAGGACTTTGGGAAAAACAAGACAACAGGCAATAGAAAGCAAGAGGCCACAGGGGCCATCTTGTTCCTATCAGGAATCAACTGATCCCAATGGCAGGGCCTGGGTATCCCAAAATGGAGGACACTCAGAGCACCTGTCAAGTTCAGCATGGAGCTGCCACCAGCCCATACCCTGCTCTGTGGGCCACCCACAGGTGCCCAAAAACATACACTAGGGGCACAGGGTTGTACCCCTACCCATGGGTGCCATAAGGGTATCCCATGGGTCTGTTCACCAAACCAAAAGAGAGCTGCACTGCCAGGAGTCCCTCATGGACTCCTGGGCAGAAAACATGACAGAACACACGGTAAAAACAGAAAAAGGACAAGGATTCAGAGGCCCTGTCCCTCAGATGCATTTCCAGCATCACAGTCGCCCCCCCCAGACTGAGGTGGAGGGTGCCTAATCTCCCACGGGATAGACACCCTCATCCAGACGGTCAACATACCTTCTGGAAAGGCCATCTGCATTATCGTGACTCTTCCCTGGTCTGTGCTCTATGGTGAAGTCTAGCCCTTGTAGGCTAATCGACCACCTGAGCAATTTCGGATTCTCACCCTTCATCTGCATAAGCCACTTCAGGGGCTTATGATCTGTTTGGACCTTGAAGGTGGACCCCGTAAGGTAGGGCCTAAAACGCCTAAGGCTCCAAACTATACTAAAACATTCCTTTTCAACAGTAGCCCACCTAAGTTCTCTACCCTTGAGTTGTCTACTGATGAATATGATAGGATGTTCTCTCCCTTTGTCATCTAACTGGGACAAGACAGCTCCAATTCCGGTGTCGCAGGCATCCGTCTGGACGATAAAGGGTCGGCTGTAGTCAGGCGCACTCAACACAGGTGCCCTACACAGACTTTCTTTCAAGCCATCAAAGGCCCTCTGACAGTCTTCAGTCCAATTAACCTTCCTAGGCTGTTTGGGTGAAGTTAGAGCTGTCAGGGGTGCAGCTATGGTTCCATAGTCTGCCATGAAATTGCGATAGTACCCAGTGAGGCCCAAAAAGGCTCTCACCTGGGTTTGAGTAGTGGGAGTCTCCCAGTTCTGTACGTCCTGTACTTTACTGGAGAGAGGTTGGATTTGACCCCCTCCTACCTCATGACCAAGATAGGTAACTTTCCCCTGAGCTATCTGGCACTTGGTGGCCTTGATAGTGAGGTTAGCCCTTTTCAAGGCCTGCAACACCTTATCCAGATGTGTCAAATGCTCTTCCCAGGTGGAACTGTAGACGGCAATGTCGTCTAAGTAAGCCACACAAAAGGCTTCCAGCCCACTGAGCGCATGGTTGACCAATCTCTGGAAGGTGGCAGGGGCATTCTTCAACCCAAAGGGCATGACCCTAAACTGGTAGAGTCCCTCAGGTGTGGAGAATGCCGTCTTTTCCTTGGCATGGTCCGTCAGAGCTATTTGCCAATAGCCTGAGGTAAGGTCAAAGGTGCTCACAAATTTGGCAGCACCTATAGTGTCCACGAGCTCATCAGCCCTGGGCAATGGGTGCGCGTCAGTTTTGGTGACGGCATTGACTCCTCGGTAGTCCACACAGAACCTCCAATCCTTGGTACCCGCCTGGGAACTTGCCTTGGGGACAAGGACCACTGGACTGGACCAGGGACTGGTTGAGGGTTCAATAACACCCAGATCCAACATCTTGGCGACCTCAGCCTGGATGTGGTTTTTGACGGTATCTGACATACGATAGCTCCTGCTTTTGACAGGCACACTGTCACCAGTGTCAATTTCGTGCTTACACCACGGGGTAAGGCCCGGTGTCAGTGAAAACAGAGAGGCATACTGCTGGAGCAAAGCCCGGCAGGCCCTCTGCTGCTCTGTTGTCAAATCTGGGGAGAGTTGTACTCCCTCCACTGAGCCATCCTGAGGGTTGCTATGCAGCAAATCAGGAAGGGGCTCACTCTCATCCTCCTCTTGCCCTGAAGCTAGCAAGAGACATGAGACCTCTGCTCGCCTGTGGAAAGGCTTGAGCCTGTTGACATGGAATACCTGGGGGGCTACCCCAGAGGCTCCCATGTCAACCAGATAATTGACTTCGCCCATCTTGGAGATGATCCTGAAGGGTCCAGTCCACTTGTCTGCCAAAGCTCTAGGCTTGGTAGGCTCCATCACAAGGATTTCCTGTCCCGGAGTCCAATCCACTTGCGAAGCTTTCAGGTCATGCCAGTACTTATTCAATTCCTGGCTGGCCTTGAGATTTGCTGTTGCCTGACCCATCATTTGTGTCATCCTCCGCCTGAGGCCTAACACATAGTCCCCCACTTGCTTGGCGGGACCTGGAGGGGTGGCTTCCAAGCCTTCTCGGATCAAGGCGAGGGGCCCCCTCACGGGATGTCCAAAGAGTAACTCAAAGGGGCTGAAACCAACACCCTCTTGAGGTACCTCTCTGTAAGCAAACAGCAGGCATGGCAGGAGGAGATCCCATTTCCTCCTTAGGGGCTCTTCCAAAGCACCTAGCATGCCCTTGAGAGTTTTATTAAATCTCTCAACCAGACCATTGGTCTGGGGGTGGTAAGAGGTGGAGAACTTGTAGGTTACCCCGCACTCTTTCCACATGGTTTTCATGTAACTAGACATGAAGTTGGATCCTCTGTCAGAGACAACCTCCTTGGGGAATCCAACACGGGTGAAAATGCCCAGGAGAGCCCTGGCAACCACCTTGGCAGTAACAGTCCGAAGGGGTATTGCCTCAGGGTACCTGGTGGCATGATCTACCAAGACCAGGATGAACCGATGTCCACCGGAAGTGGGAGGGTCAAGGGGACCGACGATGTCGATGCCCACCCTCTCAAATGGTGTGCCAACCACTGGTAATGGCTGCAGTGGGGCAATGATCCTGCCTCCAGTCTTGCCAGACAACTGACAAGTGGGGCAGGTCCTGCAGTGGGACTCCACCTCTACTCCCATCCTTGGCCAGTAGAAATGGGCAGAGAGCCTCTGCTTAGTCTTCTTAGTCCCAAGATGACCAGCCAAGGGCACCTCATGTGCCAACTGCAGTAGGAAGGGCCTGTAAACCTGGGGTACCACCAACCTCTTGCGGGCACCAGGTTCAGGCTTAGTGGGCTCACTAACAAGGAGCTCACCCTCCCAATAAATCCGGAATGTCCTAGGCACTTCACCTTGTGCCTGGGACAGGGCCTGTTTCCTCAGGCCCTCGAGAGAGTGGCACTCTCTCTGTCCTTTACAGAAGTCTGCCCGGGAGGGTCCCCCTTCAGCTAACAAGCATTGAAGGTCGGGGTGCTCCTCCGGGTTGAGAACCTCTCCCACAGGAGAGTCTTCTGTCTCTTCTCCCACAGGAGTTGAGTTTGGGTTTTCCACTGGACCCAGCCCGTCCGGAGCATGGATCCCAATGGGTGCAGCAGGAAGAGAAGGTGCTCCCTCCACAGAGGCGGCCTTCTTGGTCTTCCTTCTTCTTGCCTTAGGCCTCGCCTTTGGCTCGGGTACCGGACTCACAGCCAGACCCGGTGTCACCTGTGACCTAGTGACTGCAGCAGCAGTCATGGGAAGACCATCCGAGATCAACCCCAACTCTACTAGATCATTTCCTAACAGAATGTTAGCAGGGACATTGTCCTGAACCAGGACAGGAAGCTTTGCTGTCTTGTCTCCAATCATGAGTGTGACTAGGGCTACAGGCGATAATTTGGGAGGCCCACCAGCTAACCTGGTGGTTCTCAGAGGAGCACCTACATAGTCCTCTGGCTTGAGCAGGGTCCTGTCCACCACTGTCATGCTTGCCCCAGTGTCTCTCAAACCAGTAGAAGGCTGGCCATTCAAGAGGACACTTCTCAAAAACCTACGGGTGTTCTGCGGGATAGTTGCCAGTACTTCTGCGTACTGGTCCCAGGCCCCAAGGGACACTAAGGAAATCTCTACCGGAGCACCAAATGTGATTCCTGTAGAGGAGGGGAGGACAGTGGCCTCCACCTCAGACACGGGGTAAGGGTAGGTCAGGCTGACAGCCTGTACTCCAAGTGCCTTACCTTTACACTTGGGGTCACCCCTTTTGTGATCCAGAGCCCCACAATCCCAACAAGTGCCAGGAGTGCGGGGTACGGTACTGGAACCACTGGGAACCTGCTTTGCAGCAGGTGGACCACTACTCTTATTCCCACCCACAGAGGACTTATCCCCACTAGATTTTTGGGTCTTAGGAGAGGAAGGTTTTGGTTTACCCGACTGTGATTGCTTTTGGGACTCCTCAGCTTTCTGAGAGGTCCCCTTTTCTTTGTCCTTGTCCTTCCCACTGGAGTCCTTAGGGGACACCCGGTGGGAGACCCACTTGTCAGCCAACCTAGCCAGCTTAAAGGGGTCCAAAATGTTCTGGTCAGCCACATACTGACGCAGCTCTGGTGAACAGGCTTCAGAAAAATGCTCAAAAAACAAGAGGTGGGACAACTCAACAAAAGTTTTCACCTTGTAACCATCAATCCACCCCATCATGTTCATGTGCGCAGTACTCACCCAGTCAACCCAAGACACATTCTCTCTTTTCTTAAAATCCCTGAACCTTTTAAGGTATTGGGTAGGTGTCTTGCCAAACTTGGCAATCAAAGCAGACTTCATACACTCATACTGACCCCTTTCTTCCACACTCAGCTTCAGAATACAGTCATATCCAGTTTGAGGCACTCTGCTTAACAAACACTTAGCCCAATCTCTTTTATCTACATCATGAATTGCACAAGCCATTTCAAACGCTTCAATCCATTGGAGGATATCTGAACCCTCCACAAACACACCAACCAAATCTTTCATAAACTTGGTGGCTGGGGACCTGCCACTCTCAATTGGTCTAGCTGAAGTCTCCACTCTAGCTCTCTCTAGCTGGATTCTCTGACATTCAGTGTCCTTGTCTTTGAGCGCAAGATCCCTATTCTTGAGTTCCACTTGCTGTGCCAGCTCCTCTTTCTTAAGCTCAGCTTCTATTTCCAACTTGCGATATTCAAAGGCCAATTTCATCCTTAATAACTCAAGTTCCATGGAATTGCTGGGGTTTGGAACAGAGGCAGCAGGAATGGTGGCATTCCCAGAAACAGATTCAGCGACAACCCCAGGGGCAGAGTCCTCACTGGTTGCATCCCCCCCTTCATCAAGGGTTTCACCATCAGTCTGGTAGTCCACCAGGGCAGCTATCAGCTCAGCCCTAGACTTATCCACAAAGTCTAACTCCCTGGCTTCACAAGCACTCTGGAGAGCCTCTAAGCTCATCCGAGTCAATTTACCATTTGCAATGGGCTCCATTGCCTGTAATGCAGTTATTTGGTACACACCCAAACCTTAATCTAATAAAGTGCGGATATTTTGTAAGTGGCACGGTTATACACTGAGTCTTAAAACCATAAGCATCCCACCGCTGCCACCAGCTTGTAAAGACCGGTGGGGGGGTCTGTACTTCCGCTCTCTATATGGTAGAGGAGAGGCACAGAGGACCCCAGCCAAGATTCTCTATTACGGTAGCGATGGACGAGCAATCAAGGCCTAGCTTCTCAGGAGGTGATGCAGGCTGGTTCTTAAGTACAGTGTATCCCCCAAGCCCCCACAAAGGAATGTCCACACACTGTATTACTGAAAACACAGTCTTTATATAATTAATATTCAAAGGTTATGTACACTTATCACAATAACGCACTTTGTGCTCAGGAAAATCAATAATGGTAAATATCTACAATTCTAAAGTGGTACCACTAATATTAGACCTCATTAAAGTGCATTCACAATACTGTTAAAATGGCACACAGATCAATAAGAAGGAAACCAGCAATAGAGAGAGGAGAGATAACAGAGGGTTAAAACAATAGGCAGAATACTGGCCCCTTCCACTGGACACAGTTCTGTGTGGAGATCCCCCCACCTGGGCCACCTATAAAATAAAGAGATATAACACAAGCCCAGTCCATATATTGTTCAATAGTCTTATTCTCTCCTACAATGTTTTTACCCCCCCAATGTACCTGGTGGAGTCGAGTTCTTCGAAGAGGCGTCGACAGATCCTTCTTGAATGACCCCCTTTAAAGCAGGAGTCACGGATCGTCGAGAGGCGTCGAGAAGCGTCGAGGAACTCGGTGTTCGGTGTCGGGGAATCGACGGCCCTTCTTGAATGCCTTCCCTTTCAAGCGGGAGACACGGGGCGTCGAACGTCCGACAACAAACAGGGTAGAACGGCGTCGATGAGGCGGCAGGCTTCGATCCGAGCGGTGCTCGTCGGCGTCGAGACGTCGGCGTCCTGCGAGGAAGAGGCGTGCGGGGCACCTCGGCGACACTAGTTCTGGACCGCAAAGATTGTGAATGACGGTAGCCCAACAAGGGCGTCGAGTCGCTCGAGTCTTTGGGGTCGTGAGGTGGCGGGAAACCCACCGGCGGATTCTCCTCGGCGCGTTGGTCGTCCTCGACTTTCTCCGGCAGGACAAAAGCGGTCGACGGTGCGGACGAGGGAGTCCTTCGAGTCAAATGTTCTTAGGCAAGGAGCGGACGGCTCCGGTCGTCGGCGGCTCGGCGTCAGGTGGTTCCCACGGCTGGGCAACACAACTTCGACGGGCCTCCAGCAGTTGCACAGACCTGCGAACCCTGGTCGACGGCAATGGACTTCGACAGCGTCGATGTCCGGGTGCTTTACTTCGGTCTCCTCGGCAGTCCCCTTCTCCGGTCGGCAGCCTTTCGATGGTCTGGCGTCCAGGGAGCTTTGGCGAAGATTCAGCGGTGCTCGATGGTCCCTCGGAGCACGGGAAGAGGGCGCCTAGCCAGGTCCTCTCTCGGGTCAGTCCTCGACGATTTCGACAACCTTCAGTTCCGTCGAAGCAAATGCCACAGCAAGTCTTCTTCTTCCAGCTGGACGTCGAGGATCAGCAAATCCAGTTACTCTTGAGTGGAGACTCAGCTTCTGAATGCTTCTGAACAATTTCCAGTGGTGAGAGGTCCCCAGATATACTATTCTGTCTCTCATCCACACTGCTGGCACACACACAGCAGCCAAACACACAGAAGGGCATTCATGCAGTCAGTCAGCCAATCAGGCACACAGTGCATTCAGGCCACACTCCTCCCTTTCAGACACTCACAACAAGGAATGTGGATTGGGACAAGTACCCAGCCATTCAACACTACACACTGCATTCAGGCCAGTTTCGGGCAGGGCTGTCTCAGTCTTTGTCTCATATGCCAGAAACCAGACAACCACAACAAGGAGTGTATATTGGTCACACACTCCATTCACCCAGGTCCCACCCACAGGAGGTACCCATAACATACAGTCACTGGGAAGGCTCCAGTCAGTCTAGCTGGGCCTTCACAACAACACCATATATGGAACTTCCACCCAACAGCCAGTCAGGGGGAAGGGACAGAGCCAGGGCTTCCCAGGACTTTGGGAAAAACAAGACAACAGGCAATAGAAAGCAAGAGGCCACAGGGGCCATCTTGTTCCTATCAGGAATCAACTGATCCCAATGGCAGGGCCTGGGTATCCCAAAATGGAGGACACTCAGAGCACCTGTCAAGTTCAGCATGGAGCTGCCACCAGCCCATACCCTGCTCTGTGGGCCACCCACAGGTGCCCAAAAACATACACTAGGGGCACAGGGTTGTACCCCTACCCATGGGTGCCATAAGGGTATCCCATGGGTCTGTTCACCAAACCAAAAGAGAGCTGCACTGCCAGGAGTCCCTCATGGACTCCTGGGCAGAAAACATGACAGAACACACGGTAAAAACAGAAAAAGGACAAGGATTCAGAGGCCCTGTCCCTCAGATGCATTTCCAGCATCACAATGACCTACAAACCTTTTGAGGTACATCACTCTTTTTTAATGTATAGGGGATCTGTTCTAACAGTCCCTCAGATGTTGTAATAACCTCTGAACCTACACTAGGCTTTTTCAAGGGGTCCTTAGAAAGGAATCCCTTAGATCTTGAGGGGCCTCCATGGATCCTCACCACCTCTCTCACAAGAGCAGGCTGGGTCTCAGGTATCTTGGTTGGAGGGGATGCGGTCAAGCAAGGTACATGCAGCCACTTCCTCTGAGATCTGACCTTACCTATTTTAGAAGTTTCCCTCCTAACATTAGGATTTTCAGTGGGGCCTTCAGTAGAAGTTCCACCAGTCTTAAGGTGTTTAGCCTTAGACCTATTTTCCTGGTTTTCCACCAGTTTTGAGAAGGAACAAGTTACTTACCTGTAACTGTTGTTCTCCAGCATGGGTCTGGCATGGATTCACATGCTCATGAATATTCCCCGTCGTCAGGCTGGGAATCCTTGGTAAAGAAAAATCAGTATCAGTTTCGTTTCTGATCTGTCTTTCGTAGTAGTAACCAATCACTGATCTCTGCGTCATACTGACCACAGCCAATGACTGCCCTCTCCCTAAGCCCCGCCTCTGGCAGCCATCTTCAGATTTGGTAGCACGTGAAGTGGCAGTATGACCAAGTGAAGAGCCGTGGAGGGGTAGGTTCGCATGTGAATCCATGCCAGACCCATGCTGGAGAACAACAGTTACAGGTAAGTAACTTGTTCCTTCTCCAGCATAGGGTCTGGCATGGATTCAAATGCTCATGAATAAAAGAATACATAGCAGTACACACATGCACAACCACGGGAGGTGGCAAAGGCTCAACATTAAGCATTACATCAAACTCAACATTAAGCAATTCTTACCTCCTCACCAGGCTCACCTTAGGCAAACAGGTTGCGCAGCACTGCTTGGCCGACCCTGGACTCCTCCCTGGAATCCCGATCGACGCAGTAGAATTTCGTGAAGGTGTGCGTCGACCTCCACGTAGCAGGCCTGCAGATGTCCAGCAAGGGCACACCAGATAGGAACGCCGTGGTAGCAGCGATCGCTCTGGTGGAATGGGCTCTCGGACGGCCAGGCAGCGGTCGGTTTGCCAACCGATGACAGTACATGATACAGCCGTAGAGCCATCTGGAAATGGAGGCCTTCGAGAGAGCCTTCCCCTGATTGACAGGTCCAAAGTTCACAAAAAGTTGTGACGTCTTCCGAAAACACTTTGTGCGGTCCACGTAGAACTTCAGCGCTCTAGCCACATCCAGCGAGTGCAAAGTCCTTTCAGCCGGCGACGAAGGCGACGGGAAGAAAACAGGCAACACCAAGGGTTCGTTGAGGTGGAAGTCCGACGGCACCTTGGGCATGAAGGAGGGGTGCGTCCTGAGCACTACCCTCGTGTCGTGAAAAGTCAAATATGGGGGCTTGCAGGAAAGGGCCTGGATCTCTCCCACCCGTCGTGCGGAGGTGATGGCCACAAGAAACGCTGTTTTCCACGACAAGAACTTCAACGGAGCCGAGTGCAGAAGCTCGAACGGAGGTCCCATGAGCTTGATCAGCACCACGTTGAGCTCCCACGCCGGGGCCGGAGCCTTCACCGGCGGGAACGATCTGAACAATCCCTTCATGAATTCCTTCACCAGACGATGAGACCACAAAGACGTCCGCCCCGTGGTTCTGGTGTATCGGGAGATCGCAGCAAGATGAATCTTGATGGACGCGTGCGCCAGTCCAGCCTTGGCCAGCGTCAGTAGGTACGGCAGTACCTGGGGGGCCGTAATCCGCAGAGGGTTAATCTTCTGTGCGCGGCACCAGACAGAGAACCTCTTCCATTTGTGTCCATAGCATTTAAGAGTTGAGGACGCCCTGGCCTTTGCAAGAACCTCTCTGCAGTCGGCCGGTATGTCGTAGCCTCCAAACTCTAACGCTGCAGGAGCCAGGCCTGCAAGTTCAGCGACTTCGGGTCGTGATGGAGGATGGCGCCTCCTTCCCTGGAGAGAAGATCCGCGTCCACTGGCAGCTTGATTGACCGGGACGCTGACAAGTCCAGAAGGTCCGGGAACCATATCTGTCTCGGCCACGCAGGTGCGACGAGGATCATCCTGCGCCGTGACCTCTTGAGCTGGTTGATGAGCTGGATCAGCAGCGGCAATGGAGGGAACGCATAGAGGGACAGGCCCTCCCAGGGGAACGAGAAAGCATCGCTCATGCTCCTCAGCTGGGGAAACCTGCTGGCGAACCTCCGGCACTTGGAGTTCGCCGCGTCGCGAACAGGTCGATCTGGGGTGTGCCCCACCGTCGGAAGAGGCGGTCAACTAGATCCTGTCATAGTTCCCACTCGTGGCACGAGCGCAGCTCTCTGCTGAGCGAGTCGGCAATGGTGTTCTTTATTCCTGCCAGATGAAACGGCACCAGAAACATCCCTTGGGCGACGGCCCAATGCCACAGGTCCTGTGCCTCCTTGGACAGGGCTGGGGATCTGGTACCGCCCTGCTTCCTGATGTAGAACATGGTGGTGGTGTTGTCGGTGAAGATCTTCACCACCTTGCCCTTGAGGGACAGAAGAAAAGACCTGAGGGCCCAAAACACTGCACAGAGTTCCAGGACGTAGATATGGAGGGACCTCTCCACCGGCAGCCAAAGACCCCTCGCGTGCAGGTTTTCGGTGTGCGCTCCCCACCCTTCCAGGGAGGCATCCGTGGTCAATGTCTTCTGGTGGCCCGGGGTCTGGAAGTCCATGCCCGCCGTCAGATGCGCGCGGGTGCCCCACCACCGGATCGCTCGTCGGAAACTCTCGTCGAGTGTGATCCTGTCCTCAAAGCCGCCCGTCGTCTGGATCCAGCGAGCGTCCAGGAACTCCTGCAACGGGCGCATCCGAAGCCTGCACAGGCGGATGAGATAAATGCAAGACGACATCATTCCGAGGAGGGACTTGACGGACCTCACCCTGGCCGCGTCCGCAACCAGCATGCGCTGCACCTTGCCCAAGATGGCCCTCGTCCTTTCCTCCGACGGAGAGGCCAGAAGCAACACTTTGTTGAGCCTCTCTCCCAGAAACAGTGCGTCTTGAGAGGGCACCAGGTGGGACTTGGCGTAGTTTATGGAGAATCCCAGGTCCGTGAGTAGTTGGACGGTCCTTGCCGTGTGCTCCGCGGCGAGCTCCTTCGTCTTCGCTCGGATGAGCCAGTCGTCCAGGTAGGGGTAGACGTGGATCCCCTCTCGGCGCAGCTGCGCCGCCACCGGTGCGAGGCACTTGGTGAACACCCTGGGTGCCGACCTCAAACCGAAGGGAAGGGCTCTGAACTGGTAGTGACGCCCTAGGACCACGAACCTGAGAAACTTTCGGTGTCCCTTTAGGATGGGGATATGGAAGTAGGCATCCTCCAAATCCAACGACGACAGGAAATCGCCCTCCTCCAGTTGACCCAGGACGTGTTGGAGGGTGACCATCCGGAACTTCTGTGCCTTGATGAATTTGTTCAGTCGTCATAGGTCCAGGATGGGACGCCATCCTCCCGTCTTCTTCTTCACGAGGAAGTATCTTGAGTAAACTCCGGAGCCCCGAAGCCTCTTTGGGACGAGCTCGATGGCGCCCTTCTTGAGCATCGCCTTTACCTCCAAGAGAAGTTGAGGGACGTGATGTTCTTTCCTGGCCACAGGGGGGACGCGCGGGCACCTCTTTAGAAACTCGAGCGCGTGATCCTGAGCCAGGGCGTCCAGCACCCAACGGTCGGTGGAGATGGACTCCCACACGCTGACGAAGCTCGCCAGCCGGCCTGCCACCGGGGTGCTTTGGTGGGGGCCCGACCCCACGGCCGGTTCAGTCCTGCTTCGACAAGGTTTTGCCGCCTTGTCCTCCTTGGCGACGACGGCGGGGTCCGCCTGACTTGCCTCGTCCCCTGTAAGCTTCCTGTGACGACGAACGGGCCGCTTGACGGTAGGTGGAAAATCTGCCGCTGGAACCTTTGGAGGCACCCTGTTTGCCTCCGCCGCTCCGAAAGGGCGGCCGCCGTTGCTGGAGAACCCCAAGAGCCCGGGCCGTCTCCGTGTCCGCCTTGATGGCTTGAAGGGATTCGTCCACTGTTTTCCCAAACAGGTTGTTCCCGTCGAACGGCATGTCCAAGACTCTGGTCTGCACGTCCTGACGGAAGTCAGTAGCCTTGAGCCATCCACGCCGCCTAAGGCACACGCCGTTGCCCAACTGGCGAAATCCAGTGTCAGCGATGTCCGTCGCAATCGTAATGGCGTGGTCCGATGCCACCTCTCCTTCCTGCAAGATCTCTAGGGCTTCCGCCCTCTTGTCATCTGGTAGGAAGTCCAGCAGGGGGGCCAGTTTGTACTACAACTCCCTGTCGTAGCGGGCTACGATAGCCAAGGCGTTGGCCACCTTAATCGTCGTCGCTGCCGATGAGATGACTCTGCGTCCCATCGCGTCTAATTTCTTTCCCTCGCCGTCCGGCGGGGAGGTTGACGTAGAGGCCGCGCCCCTCCCGTGCTTTCTTCCTGGCCGCCGCGGAGACGACCGAGTCCGGGGTCGGCTGTGCCCATAGGCACAAGGGGGCCGCGTCCGGGACCAGGTACTTCTTCTCGTACCGATCCCTTCTAGCCGGCGTCGTGGATGGGTTCTTGAGGAGGGCGAGGCCCTCATCCCAAATATCGTCTAGTAGAGGTACAGCGAGGACCGTCTTCCTCTTGGTCTCACGCTGTTGATAAAGGAAACCTTCCTTCTTCTTCTCTTCCGGGCAGAGCTGGAAAAGCTCGGATGCCCTGGTGATCATGGAGTGAAACGATCCAATCTCGTCGGGCGGGGAAGCCCGGGTGGGAGGTGACGACGGGAGATCCTCGTCGTAAACCTCGTCGTCTGTACCCGTCGCGGCCGTGTCAGTCCCCGTATCATCCCCACGTGTCATGGACGGGGAGGACGGCTGAGCAGGGGTGATGGCTGAAAAGGAGGTGGAGGATGAATCCTTCTTCTCTTAGGAGGAGGGCTCCCAGAAGGGCCTGGCTCCGGGTACCCCGTCGGGAGCAGTTCCTCCGTTGGTGATAACGGCAGTCTCGTCCTTATCTCCGAGCATAAGGACTGTATAGCCAACAAAATGGCCGCCGAGTTGTCTTGCGGCACTGGTTGAGGGAGTTCCGACGACGACCTCCTGCCCCCCCTTTTTCTTCTCCGTCGGAGGTTTCACGGGGGTCCTGTCGATGGGCATGAAAGAGGACTCCCTCCGCGGTGGCAGGGAGATTCTGGGCCCCGAGGTCGCCACCACTTGTGTAGCCTCCACAGGCTGAGCCAGGGCCGCCGCGACTGTCTCGATAGAGGCCTTGGCCGGATGGATCAAGGCTTTCACCACCTTAGGTGCGCTCACCGCCTTCTCCTTGGGGGGAGGGTCACCACCTCGCTCCCCCTCCGATGGGGCCTTAGGGCACGACCAGGGTCTCTCCAGGAGTTTCGCCGGGTGCTCGGCCTTCCTCTTACCCGAGTCGGAGCGTTGGCTCGTGGTTGATGGCGCCGGGGAGGATGCACCCTGCCTGGCGCCCGTAGATCCCGACCGTTCGGCGCTCCTGGTGCCAGCGGACTCGCGGTGCTTGGCCTTCTGTTGGACCCCCGTCGCCGGGGCGCCCTCAAAGGTCTTAGAAGACCGCTCAGACTTCTTCTTCTTCTTCTCGCCTGACGGGCTCTTTCCTTCCAGCCAGTTGGCGAGACGTTGATGGCGGTCCTTCATGGTCCGCTCCGACATATTGCCGCAAAACGCACAGTCCTTCTCCACATGCGTCTTGTCCTCATGTAGGCAGTAAAGGCAAAGGGAGTGTTCGTCCTCCTTAAAGACATTCTGAAGCTGGCATCCAGGGCAGACCCTGAACAGCTTTCCGGGCGTCGAGCTTCCCTTCTCCTAGGCCATGCTCGAGAAGGGCCTGAAAAACTTCTGGAATCCTCCAAAAGCGTGCTCGACGAAATCTTCACCCTTGAGGGGCGTAGAAGAATCCGACACGGGTCCCCGTTGATCGGATAAAGAAACGGTGGAGCTTGAGACCCTTTTGACCGAAAAAGAGAAATTTTTCTAAGAAAAAGCGCGAAAAAAAGCACTAACGCTCGAGAGCAAGAGCACGAGGATCCCAACACTTGAACGTGCGGTAAAAATCTGAAGATGGCTGCCAGAGGCGGGGCTTAGGGAGAGGGCAGTCATTGGCTGTGGTCAGTATGACGCAGAGATCAGTGATTGGTTACTACTACGAAAGACAGATCAGAAACGAAACTGATACTGATTTTTCTTTACCGAGGATTCCCAGCCTGACGACGGGGAATATTCATGAGCATGTGAATCCATGCCAGACCCCATGCTGGAGAATTACCAGTTCTCCTAGACCTAGATAGGGGTTCAACATGTCTATCCACATTTTCCTCAGAAGCAGGGGGAGTCAAAGACTTTACAATTGAACGGGCAATGATGGAGCTTGGTTGGGGCTCCCATTCCCCTACTATACTAGCCTCAGATTTGCCTGGGTTAGAGGTCAACTTACTAACACCAGGGCTTGCAGTGGGGTTCTCTGTAGAGGTTCCCACAGGCTCGGAGTGGTCTCTTAAGGTTGCTTCTCTAGCCAATTTATTTTGGTTCAGTTTCTCCTTACTGGGAGGCCTGGGGGTACTGGATACTACTCCTAGAGCTTTTAGATCATTCCCCAAGAGGACTCTCCCAGGCACCTCATTCTGGACACTGCAGCAATCCTCACTGTCATATTATTACACTGAATGAGAGCTGGCAGAATTGGAACCAACTGGACAGGGCCTCCAGAAAATTTAGTGGGACCTTTGGGTGTTTTAGCAACATCCTCTGGTTTGAAAAAGCTTTCATCCACTACTGTTCTGCTGGCCCCAGTGTCTCTCCTGGAAGGAGTATCCTGGCCATTGACAAGAACACTGTCCATATAATACCCTCTAGAGTTTTCTGGAATGGAGTTGTACATATCCATATTCTGTCTCTTACCCAGACCCCTGGACTCTAAGGATACAGTTGCCTGAAGTCCCAAGGGTTCCTCAGCAAATAATTCAAAGTGGGCACTAGCCATTTGTACTTCTTCCTCTGGGGAGAAGGCCAAGGAAGCAGTGCTGATCCCTGCAGGTTTACCCTTGCACCTGGTATCTCCTTTGATATGGTCAGGTGACCCACAGACATAGCATTTACCAAATGCCCCCTGGAATGGGGGTTTGTTCTGACCTCCCTTTGGTTGAGCACCAGAGGATTCACTAGCCCTGTTTGGTTTCCCCTGTGGCTTACCCTGGTTATGTTTGGGGGCCTCTTCTGAATGGGAGGTATTGGAATTCTACTTGTTGTCTTTCCTTGGCTGTTTCCCCTCATCCTTTTTCTCAGTAGCCCCAGAATCCTTGTGAGTAGTCCTGTTGGTAACACACAAGTCAGCAGCCTTAGCTGGCTTCTTTGGATCTACCTCCTTAGAATCAGCCAAGTGCTGTCTGAGCTCAGGAGAGCAGATATCAAAAATAGATTCCAACATTAAAATATTTCTCATTCCTCCATAAGTGTATACTCTGTAACCCTTAATCCAACCATCTAAGTTTTTCCCATCTAAGTTTTTCAAACACTCACACACCCTGGTAGCCCAAGGGGTACCAACATGCTTTTTGAGGGTCCTAACTCTCTTAAGGTACTGGGAAGGGGTCTTTCCAAATCTAGCAATTAAAGCTAGCTTCACACACTCATATTCCATCCTATCCACCTCCCCCAACTCCATCACAACATCAGATGCAACAGTGGGTAGCCTAGAGAAGAGTCAGGGAAGCAATTGATTCCCTGAGAGACCTTGAATACCATGGTTATATTCAAACATTGCCAACCAATCTAAAATATTAAGCTTAACCCCATACATACCAACAATTTCCTTAGGCATACGGGGTCTCTTAGGACTGGAAGACCTAGAAGACTCTGGGAAAGAAGCATTCTCAAGAGACAATTTCTTCATTTCAAGTTCATGATTCAACTCCATTTCTCTGAGCTTAAGTTCTTGCATTTTGTTTTCAGTTTGAGCATTTAACAGTTTGAATTCCAGTTCAAGCCTCATTTTCTCTAAAGCAATGAATTCAGGACTGAGTGTAGGACCTGTGGAGGTCCCAGTGGACAAGGGTTGAGGTTGCTGAGCAGGCAAGGGAGCAGAGAGACCTAAATTAGGAGACACATCTACTTCTTCTAACTCATCGTTAACAGACATAGCATCATCCTCAATACTTTCCACATTTGCTAAGGAGTCAGGTATTTCAGACCCACTCCCTAGACTTGGGTTCTTTAACAACTTTTCAACTAATTCAATATTTTTGCCTTTGGCAGAGAGTTTCCTTTCTTTACACATGTTTCTTAAATAATCAGCAGTGTAACTCAGGAGGGTCTCCTAACTGTGGCTTTCCATATCAGACATGATTGATATTGCTTTTTAGTGATGTTAGCCTTGTGGTTAGTTGATCCAAGGTAATAGCAGCACTCTAAGTGTAATTACTATACTTTTATCCCACCGCTGTACACCAGTGTTAGGCAGAATTATATGCGGTACCCTTTGGGAACACTACACACAATTAAGACTACAAGTGACAGTACAATTTCATCTTTGGTACAAGTCTGTACTACACAGTTATAGTGGTAGCAGCAGCGGAGCAGCCAGACTTATCTCAAGAGTAAGTGAGCAGTACAAATAGTTACACAAAGGACAGCAATTACTATGATTCAGGCAAACACTGACTCAAGCTTTCTAAGTAAAAGAATATATATTTATTTACTCAACAGTTGTATAACATTTCACTATTATAATTGGACAACCGGATTTGCACAGTACCTTAAAACGGAGAGGGCGCTGTAGCTGAGGTGGACGTTCCTGGTGGTTCCTGCAGGCTCACGGTTCCTGAAGTGACTGTCAGACTGACACGAAGTAGGAAGACTGGAGGGTCCTGTGCCACTCAGGGAAGAAACCAGCATCAGAGCAAAACAACAAATAAAAGGTGCGCTCCTTAAATCCCAAGCAGGGTCCGACCCTCCTGGCTATCCAGCCCACTGTAGCTCTGTACAGCAAATTCGGGGGTCCTGGCTTGCAGTTTGGGCGAACTGGTTGGTCCCACCAGCTCAAGGGAAGAAGTTTCCTGGAGGATCTTCTCTGTCGTCGGATTTGGAGATTAGGACCTGCAGCAGGGCTTCACCGGGCGGTTCAGTCGTGGTAGGGGTCCTCTTCTTCCAGTTCCTCGTTGGTTCTTTCGTTCCAGTGGCGACTCTGCTCTTCCAGTCCCAGAGACCTGATTTTTATGCGGTTTTCCCCCATTCATACAGCCTGGCTGTCAATTACACAGCAGGGTGGCTGGCCTGGCAAGGCCAGTCCCCTTAGCCAATGGAACAAGAGTGTGACTTGGGTAATCAAGTGAACCCATGGCAGGGGTCCGAAGATCTCTCCCTCACATCCTGCCTACCTAGACTATCAGGCGCCTTAAGGAGGGCTTCTGTGCAGAAGCCAGCGAAAAGACAGCGAACAAAGGAATCATCCCCGGTTTGGCGCACAGATATAAACATAAGAAAGACTTTAACAAAAAGAAATGGCGAATAAACCCAGCCGGAACAAAAATAAAATGTATTTGGTCAAGCGGGTTTATGTTCGAGGCTAATATAATATCCTAAAACAATACCACTTTTATATATTATAATCACGGTAGAAAAGTTAGGGTAGATACTACTGCCATTAGCCAAGTCTTAAAGTTAAGGGAGCAGAACAAGGCTCCAAGAGGCACAGACAAAAAGGGGTAAGAATTAACCCTTTCCAGTACTCCATGTACTTGGTCTGTAGTTTAAAGTGACTAAATAAAGTTAATGGAAACTTTACCTGTTTCTGGGGAACAGTAGTCAGCCCCAAAAAAACAGAGTCAGTGGGAAGTATCAAAGACAACCCTGTGTCACTGCACTGAAGGTGCTGTGTAACACAAACACACACAAAAAGTGGTGCTCTGGAGTAGGTGAGGCTCCAGTGCCCAAGATCACACAAAAAGTGAAAACACACACAGCAAAACACATGTAAGAGTGGGAACAAGGCTCACACTCTTACCAGGTGAAAAAAAGAAACCCTAGAAATCCAGCAAAGCTGCTGAGGGACTCAGTAGGTAAGGGAAATCAGCCATTTATTGAGAATTTTCCCTAACATCGAGCATGTGCTGACGAGTGACCATTCAGAACTTCTGGGACTTGATGTATTTGTTTAGTCATCATAGGGCGAGAATGGGCCTCCAGCCCCCGGGCTTCTTTCTCACAAGGAAGTACCTTGAGTACACTCCGGAGAGACTTTGGGACAGGCTCTAATGCCCCTTTCTTTAGCATGGCCCGAACCTCCAGGAGCAGCTGAGGGACATGGATTTCCTGACGGGCCACCAGTGGTGTCTGGGGACACTTTCGTTGAAACTCCAGGGTGTGTCCATATGCGAGAGCGTCAAGCACCCAACGGTCGGTGGAGATGGTCTTCGACACGCTGACGAAGTTCGCCTCCCACTAGGGTGCACGGGTGGGGGCCCGACATCATGGACGGTTCATTCTTGCTTGGATGTCGACGAGCCGCCTTGGGGTCCCTGGCAACGACGACGTCCACCTTCGAAAGCCTTGGAGCAGCCCCTGTCTTTCTCCTGGGCCGGAGGAGTGGGAGGGCTAGTGGTACGATGAAGAGCTCTCACCGTAACCATTGGAAGAACGGGCAGTCTTGCCTCCTGTGGATCGAAAGGCCGGTCGTAGCTGCTGTAGCGTGCCCTGGGCACGTGCCGTCTCCGTGTCCGCCTTGATGGCCTGTAGAGGCTCATCTACAGCCTTCCCGAAGAGATTGTCTCCGCCAAAGGGCATGTCCAAAACCCTTGTCTGGACGTACTGTCGAAAGTTGGTGGCCTTGAGCCAGCCACGACGACGAAGGCAAACGCTGTTGCCCATCTGGCAGAACCCCGCGTCGGCGATGTCCGTGGCCACCATGATGGTGTGGTGGTCGTGGCCGCAGAGTAGATAACACATTGTCCCATGGCATCTAACTTCTTCCCCTCGCTGTCTGGAGGGGTGGACAATGCCGAGGAAGAAGTGCCCGATGACTTCTTCTTGGCCGCTGCCGAGACCAGCGATTGTTGGTCCCGCAAGCACTTGGGTGCAGAGTCCGGCACCCTGTACTTCTTCTCAAGTCGATCCCTCTTCGTCTGGGCCGTAGAAGGGTTATTCATGTGAGACAAGCCTTCGTCCCAAATGTCATCCAGGAGTGGGACCGAGCGGATGGTCTTTCTCTTCGCCACTCTTCACTTGTACAAGAAACCCTCCTTCTTCTTCTCCTCTGGAGCGAGCTGGAAGGACTCAGAAGCTCTGGAGATCATCTGGTGAAACAAGCTTATCTTGTCCAGCGGGGAAGATCTGGGAGGCGGCGACGGGAGGTGTCCTATCCCACCGTCGTCGACCATGCCCATCATCGTTGTCGTCGTGTCATGGTCCGTCTCACCCCTCGGGGGGGGGAGAGGGCGGGCGAGGGGTGGCAAGCAGGCAGTGGGTGCCTCTTCCTCTTCTTGACCAGGGGTTCCCCCGTCACCAGGGGGTGAACCGTCACTGGCGCTGCTGGCGGGCCGTCGGCACAATAGGCATCCTCATCTGTATCTCAGAGACCAGAGTATGCAGCGTAGAGAGAAAGTCCACAGAGAAGTCTCTAGGCGGCATTTGAGGCGGAGGAGGCAGCTGCGACGGAGGTGTAATAGGAAGCTGGGGCGTAGGCAGAGAGCCCAGGCCCTCGAAGACCTGTGGCTCTCTGTTGCCTTCCTCAACAGTATCCTCGTCATTGTTGCTTTCATCGTCGCCTTCGTCGGCACCCTCGACGTAGGGCCTAATTCCGATGTTCTCGTCCTGCTGGAGGGTCTGAAGGTAGACAAGCTCCTCCTCTGAGAAGATATCCGTACCCTGGAGGACCTACGTGCCTCCCCCTTCTTCTTTGCGTCCAGAGGAGACGGTCTCTGGGAGATGACCGGCATCTTCATCTCCGGGGTCTTCTCTATGGACTGGAATGAAGACTCCCTCCTGGCAGGGTGGGACACTCTTGCCTTCGGGGGTGCGCCCTGTTGATCCGCCTCAGCAGCCTTCAAGAAGGACGCCACCACCACCTCGATGGAAGGCAGGGCCTTCGTCCGGTGTACCTGGACCTTCACGGTCAGGACCGGTCCCTTGTCCTGCTTGGCCTTGGCCGTCCCGGACGCCTTGTCCTGCTTGGCCTTCTCCTTAGGGGGAGGGTCAGAGCCCCAATCCCCCTTGGCCTTCTCCAGCAGGTCGGTCTTGGGCTTCTCCTTGGCTGTCTCCAGGGCCACCTTGAGTTTGTCCGGATGGTCCGACTTCCTCTTGGACGACGATCCTGAGCGCTGACTGGAGACGGAAGTCACTGGAGATATTGGATGCGCCCTGGCCGTCGAGGAGCCTGCTGTAACGTCGCTCCCGGTGGCAGTGGACGCGGGGTGCTTAGCCTTATGTTGGGCCCCCGTGAGAGGGGCACCCTCAAAGGACTTAGAAGCCTGCTCAGCTTTCCCGGATCTGGGAGAGGCATGACCCTGGGAAACACCCGGTGCAGATGTCATGAACCATCGGACGCGTCCCTTCTGGACTTCCTGGTCCCTGACACATAGGGGCTTGCACTCAGCAGTACTCCCAACATGGCCTTCAAACACGGAACACTGTTTACCAGTTTCCGCGTTGGACGCATCAAGTTCTATAAAGTTGACACGCCCCTGCGGCCCTGCGTGTCTCAATGCTACCGATTGCAGTGGCTAGACGTGTGCTGCCGTAGTTCGCTCTCGCTAACTTCTTTGATTCCTGGTTCCTGGTCCCCTAATATTCTTCCTCATTCATTCCTTTCCCTTTTTGTCCTCTCTTGCATCCCGGATTTTCGTGTACTCGTTCCCGGGTACACTCTTCGCCGTTTCCTGGACTTCCCGGACATTCTGAACGATCCCAGGAGTCGGGACGCTGAACGCACGCTGGAACCCGAGGGCATACGCACAGGGTTATACAAGACCCGAACTGTGCGAAAGAAGACTCCACCGAAGAACTCCAATAAACAACACAGACAGGTGAGAAGGGGGAAACCTGTGACAGCAGAGGCATTGGCCTGTAGCCACTCGTTCAGCCGCTTACGCCGATCCTTCAACGTGCGTGTCAAAAATTCATGGCAAAATGCACAATCTTCCTCCTTGTGCGTAGGGTACAGGCAGTAAAGGCACTGGGAATGTTTGTCGTCCGAGCAAAACGTTCCATAAGCCGCAGTCGGAACAAAGCTTGAACAGGGGGGTGGAATCCTTCTTCTCCTCCGACATGGTACACGTGGTGTAGGCCTGAGGAATCTTCTGGAAGCCTTCACAAAGAAATTCTATGAAATCCGCCCTTGAGGGGCGCTGAAGAATCCGAAAACCGTGTCCCCCTTAATAGGAAGGTTGATCGATGGAGCACAAGGCTCGAACAAGGCTCGATTGACCAAAAAATAGAGTAAACTCTTCCAAAAAAGCGGAAAACGCAGTAAAAGCTCGAGAGCTAAGCACAAGGACTCCCAACACTTGAACGTGTGGTAAAAATCTGAAGATGGCAGCCAAAGGAGGGGCTTAAGTAGAGGGCAGTCATTGGCTCGGGTGTAAAGCTTACCTTGTCTCCACAGGAGCGTAATGATCCAAGAGCCCTGTTGATCTGCTAAAATTGTTTTTTGAAGGGTTTTTTTCTGTCATGAAAGAGAGATAACAAGAAGGGAGGTACTGTAATTAATATGAACAGTAAATTCTACTAGGGCTCTCTCCTGCCTTCCACCCTGAAAAAGCTCCCCCTTTATTTCTTAGGCCCACACTCTCCTCACCTGTGTTTTGTGTTGTATGAGCTCTCCATCCTGCAATCACACAGAGGCGTGTAGATGTTGAGGTTCAGAAAACTAGGATGCTGTTGAACTCTGGTAAGCTTCTAAAGATAAGTGTCTTAATATATGAATAAAGTCTCTTTTCAGAACAAAGGGGAAAAGGCAGATGTCTCTGAGGAAAACGTTCTAAAGTTGGAGAGATAACTCTTACTGACTTAAATCATTCTTTTTCCTTTTGCAGGTTCTCTGAAGAATAAGCTTTAGCTGAAGAGGTTGGCGATATCAAAGAAAAATCAGGAACACATTTTCTTGAGGTAAGTTGGCTGCTTGCTATAGTTGAGCACGAAACGCAGTGTTTTCAGTAACCTGATAAGGTTTTTCTATTGTGGTAAGTATGCACACGTATCAGGGAAAAGAGCGCTGCACAGTGTAAGTTTGTTTTAAAAACTACAGCCTTCTTCTGTGAAGCGCGGCTTTTAACTGTGAGGAAAAACTCATGGGAGCTTCAGGTACGTATGCGCATAAGTATTTTCTTTCGCCTTTAATTCTGCAATGTTCATTATTTAACTATGGTTCCTTTATATTGCAGGTTTTAGGAAGTCAGAAAAACCTCGGAATGTTGCTACAGCTGCGAACGAAGGCTGATGACTGCACTGGGAACTATGATGGAAGAAAATTTTCTGTTGGAGGACTGCGGCGGCACACACTTTGGTCAGGTAATACTAGTCTGTGGTCTGTAGATATTCTGTGAACATTTCAGATAATTAACATTACTTTTCTTTTATTCTGCAGGTTCTGTGAGCTGAGCGCTGGTAGCGTTACACTGCTGTCAGCGGACCTAACGCGAAGCGCACGTTCCTGCAGAAGCGGGTTTTATATAGCCATCAATGCCCAATGTCTGGCTCTCTATTGTAACTTATCAGGGCAGACCCACAGGGCGGCCATTTAGGGGTATTTGGATACTATGGAGTTTCTATGGAAGCCTATGGTTAACTTAATACTGTGGACTGTGAGAATGCCATGTTTGCAATACTAACACCCATCTAGAGCCTGCAGATCTATACAAAGAATCACGCCAGGCCTGAACTCCTGAATCTAAACCAGAAACCCTGGATGTGATCATGACATGGGGGCAGTATGACCCAGAGCTCAGTGATTGGTTGTAGGAGAAAGACAGATCAGAAACGAAACTGAAACTGATTTTTTCTTTACCGAGGATTCCCAGCCTGACGACAGGGAATATTCATGAGCATGTGAATCCATGAGCATGTGAATCCATGCCAGACCCCATGCTGGAGAATGACAGGAGAACCCCCCGCCCCATGGACTAACTTCAGAGGAATGGAGATTAGGCGATCCCAAGGCACGACAGAACCCAACGAACTGAGCCCCAGCGGAGTAGCATTTGGTGGTTTGATTGACATGGATTCACGTATGGGCCGCACGACTATGAGAAAGGCACAAGAGAGCGGCGATGACAATTTCAATAGTTGTAACATATAAAGTGAGTCATGTTGAAATGTTTTATTGTTCTTCTACTGTGTTCACTTAAAAAGGCTCTTGCTGCTCCCTTTCTTTGATACAACAACTTTCCTTGAGTCTGGTCGGTTTTGCCAGTTTTTTTTTCATGAAGGCTTCATGGGCTTTCTGCTCACTGTCTTGTGTCTTTCTTATATACCAATAATTCACTTCGTACTCCGGATTAACCTTCCCTTCTTTCCAGGATAATGCTGTGTTTCCTTGTAAGCTGTTTATCATAAAGGTGTCCCAGCCTTCCTCACTTTCCCTGAAATGTGTTTCAAACTTTCTTGCAAGTCTGTCTCTCTCCTTTACAGGATTAGTATTCTCTCTCGTCATTTAGGTAATTCATGTCATTCACATTTAGCAACAAATCCTTTTATCTTCCAACTCTATTGGTTTCTTTTTCAAGGGGGTGTTATGATTCTTTTTGTTCAAGTTTGTCACATTTACTTTCTCACTTTTCTCGTTTCTACGGGGATGAGTTTCAATATTCGCATAATGATCCACTTCTCGGTTCACGTTCCTCCCGGGTTCCCCGTAGCCTTCTCTTTCAGGTGAGAACATCTCAGGGTTGCTTACGGTTTGGTTACTTGTGGGCGTTCTCTCTTCTTCGTTCCTCTCCTCGCCAGCGTCTTTGCCTGATGCAGCTCCTCTTCACTTCCGGCTTCTGGGTATTCAGGATATCCCTCATTAATATTCATGAGCAAAAATGTGCATACATTTAAAATCATTGTATGCAAATTGATCTCATGAATATTAATGAGAGGTATCCTGAAAACCCATCAAGGCTTGGAGTTGGACAAACCTGCTTTAGGTGGTCTCGGTGTCGTTACCCGGGCAGCATGCCCACCGCTGTAATCTTGTGGTCACGCCACCACTGCTACTCCGGCTACGGTCAGGTTGGAGTCTCGTCTCCTTCAGCCTCCAAGCAGATAGCTTCTCTGTTGCAGACTCCCAGCAAGTTTGGACTTAGCAGGCTCCACCCTCGTCTACAGCCCAGCCTCCAGCTAACGTGAAGTTACCAGAGGACCTCCCCTGCTTCACCACACAATTATCTCTCCTCGCTCTCTCCTCCTCCCCCAGAGTTAACCAATACTCCTCCTTAAATCCACTTGTCCCAGTGGATCTAGGCTTTTCAATTAAAGAGCCAGCAGTTCTTTTCTCTCATGGGTAATATATTTGATCTGTTTAGGAAGATCACAATTCAGAAGATTACATCGAGGAAGATTTCCTCACATTTTTTACAATGAATTTCACGGCAAATATATGTGATGTGGGTGTGGGTGGGGGGATTAGGGTAATAAATAATGTAGGGATGTGAGGGGGGTTCCCCCATTTATATTTGTAGCAAAATGTACCTAAAAAAAGAAATTAAATAAAATCTCTTTCGATGTAAAAATCTCAATGAAATCATATAGATCTATTTTTATCTTGCTCCTTTTTCAAGTCTTGATAATTGGAAACATTGGAAATGAGAGACAGTCCCATATATGCCATTACATGGCTTGCCTTCGGGAATTCCTCACAGGAACAGAAGTCCTTGTCCCCAAACAGGGAGTCTCTCCTGGTGAGATCCCACTTGCCTTGACCCCCAGGGAGGGTGTTGCGCTGCAGGCTCACCTCCCTAGCCTCACAGGGAGAAGCACCCCCATGGGGAGAAGTGACGAGTTTCCTTGATTCGTCACAGCACCCAAGGGCAGGCGTCCTTTGGCTGTGCCCTTCGCTGGCTACCTAGGCAAGGCTGCCCTGGGGGAGAGCTTCAAATATTGTGTTCTAGGTCTCATGACTTGGAACACCAATTGAATGCGGTATGGGCGGGCATTGGGGTGGGAGATGGAGCTGGGACTCAGGGCCAGGGAGCGTGGTAAAGCACTAATGCTGCAGCAAAAAATCCCCCCAACTAGGCAAAATACCAAACAACGACTGCTCACACCATGGGAAGTCTCCTCTCTGTGGCAGAGGCCGGGAAACAAATGGAGTCAACAGACTAGGTCACAGTAGACTAAAGGAAGGTAAGGAGAGGCATCAACTTAAGACTGCCACTGGGTTGGAATCTCCGAAGACCCCCCCAAAGGCAATGAGACCGCACAGTGAGTGATCAGATAGCAAAGTGTGACAGATCCTGAGATCTTGTCACTGCTTTGGATGGGGAGCCCCTTCCCGTGAGCCCAGGGAGGTGAGGCCACTGCCCGAGACTTCCCCTGGGGGTGGTGCTCACCAGGATGATCTCATGGGGAGTAGGGACCCCATCGAGAGCAGTGGTGAACCTGGGAGAATGCAGTGTCCCCTTAAACCTCCCACCTTCCCTCCAAACGCATCCTTCTCTACATTACCTGGGACCCCCATGTACTATTGCAATACATCCCAATTAACAACTACTGGGAAGAGGAAGTGGCCGGAAGGAATGATCACAAACACGAGTGACAGTATGCGCTCTAGTCTTTGATGGGGCGTGATTGGCCCACTATCATTCAAAGAAGCAGCCGGAGAATGACGTTTTTGTTCTGGGTCCGATGCCGACCATGAGAGGCTGCAGGTACGCGGAGGCCGGCCTACACGTCCCACTCTGAACCGTACTCGTAGAAGCTTGCCAATTGGGAAGCAGACTGAAGCACAGGTAAGTCGCCAGTTGTGGAGCAGAGCCGCAAGAGTGCAGGGAGACGGACACTGAGCAGTGGAAGAAGTACAGAGATGCCTGGTTAGGACGCCGGAAAGCCAAAGAAGCCGGTGAAATCCCTGTGAGGCCTACAAGTAATACGAGAGGGACAGTCCAGACCCTAAAGGTAACAAGGTGGCTGATCGCAAGGTTGGGGAGACCCAGAGGGAGCAGCCGGCGAGGGGCAAAAGACACGTGAAGGGGGTCTGGGACCTGTTTTTTTTAAACCTAAACAGCAAATTAAGGAAAATACAAACTTTGCCTATTTAAGCCCCAATATCCACAGACCTTGGCAGTCGCCTGCTCGTAAACCAAGGCTGTCGAGGACAGAGAAAGGGCCTCATTACGAGTCCGGCAGTAACCAGGGGGTAAAACCGCTTGGTGTTAATCCCCATTCCCATTGAGTCCTATGGGACTCGATGGGAATGGGGATCATGGAAACACCGGCAGCATCTCGTAATGCTGCCGGTGTTTCCTCGTCCGCCTGCAGGCGGGCAGTGTTAAACCCGCCAGGTCAGACCTGCGGGAGTCGGGATCAGGTGGTCCGGAAACAACGGTGGCGGCGGGTTTACCGCCACCGTTATTTCCGGACCGCCTTAGTTATAATGAGGCCCAAAGAGAACTGTGAAAATATACAATTGAAGGAGGTCTGAATCCATACTGGAGGAGCAAACCTCTGGGCATCACAAAAGGGCAGAGTCATTTTGTGGACACAAGGAAGTATCACAGACCTTGGCCAGAGAACAGTGGTCGAAGTGTACGAAAAGAAGTAGTGGAACTATGTTCCCTACTGGCCTGCACCGCTCCCCAAAGACCTCTTCACCGCCCACCCCTCCCATGGACAATAAAAACCCCAAAACACATGTGCCAGCTCTTTAAGGGTACGTCCTGTGCAGTGCACTGAAAGTGCAAATCCAACCTCTTCTTGCACTTCTATTTTAAAACGAAACCGTTCCGGAACGGGACAAAAGGGAGCCAAATCTTAGGGTCATTGTGGAACTATTATTTGTTCACATGTTGGAAAGACTCATGGGAAAGGGAGACACCCTGAAGAAAGGGAACCAAACCCTTGGGTCTTTGTGAAACATTTACTTGTTAGCATATGCTGGAAAGACTCTGGGGAAAGGGAAACAACACTTGAGACTTGTGGAAGCTTTGCTTGCTTTTTTCCACATTTTGGAACTTTTATGTTTAGCTGACAAGATTGGGCTGCAGGTCGGCAGTCAAGAGACACTTTTCCCTTGCACATTTTACTTCATTCAGCTTGTGAGGGACAGAGTAGGTTTTGAACACAGAATGGCAAACTTACTTTGGACATTCTGACACAGACCGCTTCATTAATTAGTTTTGTTGAGGTAGGGAAACCCCTCTCAGAGATAGGGCTACTTAGGTTTTCCTCCACCTCTGCCATTTTACTTTATAATAAAGGTATTTACCAATCAACATGCCACCCTTATGTCCGGCTCAGAAAATTACGCCCGGAGAAACCCTAAGCTGAAAAAAGTCATCCTAAACTTTTAATACGTCCCGGCGAATGGGCTGATCCTGACCATTTAGAGGTGAACTCCTTCTCCATTTCTTATTTTTTCCCACACTGTAAATAAACCCAATTAAACCATGCGACAGTTTAGTGTCAAGTCTTGTCTGGTCTTTTGTTCCATATCCACCATTTGACACAAGGCACGCCATAAGTAGGGAAGGCCCTGCTCCCTGACCAGCTACTATGATTGATAAAAGGCTTTTCTTCTGGTCTACCACCCATTTGCTTAAGTCACTAAAAGGCCCTATTGAAGATATTTCCATTCACTGGGTGACATTTTGCAATTCTGTGGCTGTTTAAAGAAGCATTTTCTTAATTGAGAACTGGAGGCATCTAATCAAGAATGGTTGAGAGTGCTGGCCCTCAAATTATTTTGAGAGGTGTCAGATGAGCCCTTGCAATTACCAGTGTAATCCAAGGTGACAAGTTCAAGATCCTGGTAATGCCTTTTGGAAACATTCAATAGGTTTGCCTCTCCCAACCCCCTCTGGAAGACTGGTAACCCCAAGGATTGCTTCACAAAGAGTACTTTTCCTGATCAGCAATCTTTTTGTGAGCAGACTGCAGCTGGATAAAAAGAAAGCAATTTTAACTATTATTAAAAAGCATGAACACAGGTTCCCCCAAGTAAAACAAGCTACCCAAATCAGTCTTGCAAGTAGCTTCTCATGAAGAAGTGTAAACTGTTATGGTTTTACCTGGACTGATCAAATCAATATCACTTATGGTATACTCATTAGCCGCAATGTTGTTTGTTGTGGGGCAGTAGTGAGACATTTCTAGGTCAGAAGTTTGTTTTGCAAACAATTCTAAAAAGAAGACAAACATAGTAACTATTAATAAATATCTCAAAAATTACAACCACTAAATTCCATTCATTGAAAGAAGAATTTGTTTTCATGGATATACTGTGTCACACAATAACATCTGTATTTGCCACAGCATGTAATGTGAAGTACTGCATCAAGTACCTATCTTTATAAAATGCATATTTCTCATCCACTCTTAGACCAAAATGGAATCCCCCATGCCGCTACAGAAGTAGACATCCGGAATATAGGCAATATGTAATCCTTGCTCTCTTGTGTTCTATATTTTTGGAAATTGACAGGTGGCTAAGCAAATAAACAGAGTACCCTTTATGACCAATTTTACCATCTAAAACTAGCAAAGAACAATGTTGGATAAAAACAGTTAACCTAATAAAATATTGCATTTTTAAATTCTAGGAGGGCAGCCTACTTGCATCATCATATATTGAGGCTGCCCACAGTGGCAGCCAAGGTACTGTATACAAATAATGTTCTACCCCACTTTCTTTATCCAACAGGCGACTGAAACTTGGATAGCTATGTTTTTTATTGTTTTATTGATTTCTCAAAATAATATATACAGTGGCCGGACTTTCCCCCATTCCATCACCCAAACCACAATAAGACATAACAACAAGATATACAACTAAACAGCTTGCCCCCATCCGTTCCCCCTGCAAAGTACATCGCGACAATAAGACAAACTCCATACCAAAATGTGTAATTATTGGTCATCCAGGATCCTCCCACGTATCCCATCCTAATGGACATGGAAGGCTGCATGGTGTCCGGTCAGCCAATCGTCCTGTCGACCATTTATTTTCAACCAAATGACCTAGAACCAGGCAGAATCCCTTAGGAAGAATAATAAACAGTATTTTCACTGCTAACTAATGTCCTCATCATTCAGGGAGGCATGTCAACAGAGGGGTAGATAAGAGATTGAATGAGTGAGTTCCAGGCTACAAGTATCACTCACATCCTGTGTTCCGTTACCTGCATTTCTATTCCATACTCTAGTTTCAGCCATGGACCATGTCTGAAGATCGGCCCAACATGCTCTAAATTGCAGACCTGTTTCTGCTTTCCACGCCATTGCAATCCTTTGTTTCACCAATATACAGGCTAAGTCAAGCAGTGTAGTGACATGTTTCTTGCCCTTTGGACGAGGGTACATACACAGTAGGCATGCTTTGGGTGACCACTTACAGTGCTTAATACCAACCGCTTAAATTTTCCGCTGAGTAGAGCTCCAAAAACTGCATACCATGTACAAGCCCAGAACATATGTATCAAATCCACCCCCTCACTACTGCATCGTAGGAAGTATGAAGACGTTTCTGAAAGAATCTGGATATTGTAGCTGGAGTCATGTATGTCCTATGTAGGGCTTGCAGTTGAACAAGCTTATGTCTAGCATTCCTAAACACTTCTTGTACATACATCAACGCATTGGCCCATTCATTTTCTTCAATATCCCTTCCAAGTATCCTTCTCTGAATGAGCCTTCACTTTAAGTTCCCCTCCCTGCGCACCAGCCAGCAGCCTTACATACAGACTAGAAACGCAGTAACTTTCCTCAATAAGGACGTATAGTAGAGGAAGTGCCTCACCCACCTCTGGTTCTACAGGCAGACACGGCCATCAGGGACTCATCAATCACAACATATACATATCTGCCAGGAATAGTCCCTGGTGCAGCCCATATTCCTAGGTCATCTAATTAAAGTCTACAAGGTTCCCTTCCCGAAACATGTCTCACCAGATAGCCATTCCCTTAATCTCCCAGCATCATCCCACATTCAGCAAATCCCCCCACTCTGGCCGTAGGTGGCCACCAGCTGTATATGAGGGGTATGGGTCCTGAATTTTAAGTAGCCCTAGTGCCAGATGCCAGAGTTTCTTACCTAGCTTCAGAAGATACAGGCAGCCTTTTAACCCCTTATCATTCACCCGCAGAACCACCCCCATCATGAACGGCCTCCCGGTCGGCTGGAGTAGTTCTGTGTCTAAGTTAGCCTCATTCGACAGCCACATTGAAACACATTGGACCTGCCCCGCAAATGTAGTACATCTGAAAGTGCAGCACTTGTATGCTCTCATAGTGTAAACATAGCGTTCCAGCGAGAATTTATTCCGTCCTACACCCCATAGGAGTTCCCTTACCTTTGTATCTAATGTCCAGAAAAAACCTACAGATATATCAAATGGGACATTTGTGAAGAAATACAACGGACGCAGGAAGATAATCATCTTAACCAGTGACGCAGGCCACATGAGGGACAAGGGCAGCTTCTTCCAAAAGCCAATGGATTTCGATATGCCGTCCAACGCCCGCACAGTGTTTAGTTCATGTGATTCCCTCACATCACTGTAAATGTGTATAACCGAATATTTACAGGCGCTGGACACCCACTTAATTCCCAAATTCGGCAACTGAAAGTCCCTCTGAGTTGTTAATGCTGCCAACGGAAAAGGCAAGGTTTATGTTGATTAACCGTTATGCGTAATAGCACCGCAAAATTATCTAGCACCTCAAAAATATATTGCAGATTATATTTCGGATTTTGGATACATAAGAGCATGTCATAAACATAGAGAGATATCAGATGCCTATCTCCATCAACCAGTATACCCGCCTTTGCAAACTCTGTCCTAAGAAACACAGTGGGGGTCATTAAGAGGTAGGAGGTAGCCATGGTGCTATTAGCACCATGGCTACCCCCTTATCGCATTCTGGGTCCGGGTTCCCGAAATAGGGACTTACCGGGTCATTCCAACCTTGGAGGACCCGGTAAATCCCCATTCCGGGAACCATAGGGCTCAATGGGAATGTGGATGGAGCTAATAACGGTACCGCAATTTGTGGTACCGTTATTAGCTCTGAAGTCCCTTAACAGGTCCCTTCCATAACGCCTGGTGAAACCAGGTGTTAAGGAAGGGACCCGCTAAGGGACCTCTGAATAGGGTGGTAATAGATTACCCGCACCGGTGTCCTTACCGGTGCCGGTAATCCCTTACCACCTACCTCATAATGACCCCCAGTTAGTAGTTCCAATGCCAATATGAACAGCATAGGGAATAACAGGCAGCCCTGTCTCTTACCTTTATTTACATCCCAAGACTCTGATATGACTATCCCAGTCCTCACGTGGCCCTGGGTTTATTGTATATTAATCTCACCCAGCAAAGTAAGGTATCCCCCACGCCAGTGTCTAAATATTGTGTAAATCCACTCCCACTACACCGAATCAAATGCCTTAACTGTGTCTTATGATGCGACCACATATTGTTCCTCCAGACCCCTGGTCTTGTCAATGACATGGTGTAGCTGTTGTAGATTGAGCGAGGTGGTTCTACCCAGCACAAATCCATTCTGATCCCTGTACCTAAGTGAGGTTATTACTGGCTGCAGTCTACCCATCAGCAGGGCAATCAAGATTTTGAAATCCTGATTCAGCATAGAAAGGAGTCTGTAGGAATTAAAGCAATCTTGAGTCATCCCTGGTTTGAGGATGGGCACTATCACCAACTCTATCATACTCGATGGTGTAAGGATGCTATAGCAGCTTGCAGCTCTACGTCCGTCCAAGGGGCATCCAACGGTTACACCTGTTCCCATGTCAATTTAGGCAGTGTTATCTGGGACAATGTATATTCTATCTCCTAATTGCATTCAGCCCTGGCATCACCATATAATGTGAAATAGCAACTTTGAAAAATCCTATTGATTTCCGCATGGGATCACCAAATCTACCCGCACTCATCAGCTATTTTATTTTTACTTTATTGTGCATTTGTAAGGCGCTTATACATGAAGTAAATTGTGTGTCAAAGCGCCCACAAGGTGTCTTAGGAGGGGTATAAGAACACATCTGAGCCAGCCCACTTATCATAAAACACCCGCTACTCCTGCTCCCAGGTTCGACTTTGCGCTACAGCCATGAACTCATGCCAGAGAGATAACACTTTAAGCATAAAAACTTAGCATTTATTTAAGCAACAGACAGCAATTTCAGTAAAATTGGAAGAAAATGCAAGTTATAAATCACAGATATATTTAGAACACAGTCTCACGTTCCTTTTAGCCAATACTTAGGACCCAGCTCAGCTTAACAACTGGCCTCTCCCAGGATGTCATCATCCCTCTGGTCAGACACTGCACCCTCCAGCTCCCAGTCCTTAAGTGAGAACGTGGCAAGGAATGCGGCTTAGGGGTAAATGAGAATCTGGGCACCTGCACTTGCTCAGCACAAGCCCATGGAAGAGTCCCTGACGATTAATGTGGGCATGCATTCTTATAAGATTGGGCTGTCAATCTGAATGATGCAATCTTCCAGAACCTTCTTCTGTGTAAAACATGTTTGTGCTGGTGGAAAAACCCCACTCAGTATCGATCCAAGGCGCTCCTTCCCCTCCCAACTCCCAGCTGCAAAATCTCTGGTATGTCTCTTATCAGAAGTGCTTGTGTCAAGCGCTTTTCTCATGAGAATGAGGGTCTGTTTACGAAGCATGGCAAAGCCACGGTTGCGAAAGAAAATTATTCCAGGGGAAGGGGAAGCATACGCATTGAAATCAACCCCTAGTGAGCATGCTCTCTAGGCCTTGCATTATGCTAGTTAGTGTCATAGTATTACAAGACCAGCCATCTAGGCGCTATAATGCTCTAATACGGCAGGTCTGCAAGACCTCAATACATGCCACTATTAGCTAACAAACCTGGTCCTCTGTCCTGCCTTTGCAAGCTATGCACTTGTGCACAATGTTTTCACCCCTTAGAGGCCTGCACGTTTAATATAGCTGATTATGCTTGATATCTAGGCGCTGCTAAGGTAGTACTAAGCCATCTACATCAGCATTTAGTACACTCTTTGAATAAGCTATTAGTCTTTGCTGTTAATACAGATATAGACCTAATATGCAATATGGTTAGCACAGTGGGTCAATGCACCTGCGCTAATGCATCTACACTTTACACCTCACAAGACAACAGGGAGGGAACATATGAATGAGAGGCAAATATAGCAATCAAAGGGAGAGGTGGTCCTAGTAGGCCTTGTGAGCTATCAGAACGTGCAAGTGCAGAGAGAGAGAGGGATGGGGCGTAAGTGCTAGGAGTAACACAGAGGGAAGTGCTAGAGAGTAAGTTGCAAGCAACTGTTAAGTGACTGGCAGAGATCACTTGGTAAGAGTGGTCAACTGCCAATAAATAAGTGCATGCCTGTGATAACACAGGCCAGTGGGTGCTGAGGCAAGTGCTGGGTGTGGGCAGAGGCTGGAGCCGATTAGGGGTGAGAGGCCAGGGCCCAGGTGGATACATAAGGGCCCTGGTCACCAATCTCAGTGACTGTGAGGTTTTAGCAAAGGAGGGGAGGGAGAGGTGAAAAGGAAAGTGAGCAGCTTCTGGAATTTGAGAAGATACGGCTCAAGATGAAGAGGGAGGGGAGGCTGTTCCGTAGGAGGGAGCCAGCCGAGGAAAGAGATCAGCCACCAGCTCGCTGTTTAGCGAAGAGCTTGACATGAAGAGAGTTGGTGCTGGAGGAACATAAAGATCTGGAGGGAGTGTATTTAGTGAGAGCCAGTTGAAGATAGCGTGGTCTCAGGCCCCAGACAGCCTTATGGATGATGTAGAGGGATTTGAATTTGAAATATAATCCTTGCAGCAACCGGGAGCCACTTGAGAGTTTTTAGGGCTGGAGAGATGCAGTCCCTGGGCTTGAGGCCCTATTCCGGATTAGCTGGAGGAGACGTAGAGAGGAAGCAGGTAGATTAAGGAAGAGGATATCACAGTAATCAAGCCTAGAGAGTACCAGAGCTCTAGAGACATTGAGCTTCTGTGGAAAGGTGAGGAATGGAAGGATTCCTTTGTGGAGGTGAAGTTGAAAGTGGGCCTTCTTGGCAAGGTGCTGGATGTGAAGGAGGCAGGAAAGAGAGGAGACGAAGATGACTCCAAGGTTTTTGGCTTCAAGTGAAGGAGAAGGGGGAGAACCCATAGAGGGCGGCCATAGTGATGGGAAGAAAGAGGGAGCAGGAGTCCCAATGAGAAGGATCTCAGTCTTGTCAGCATTGAGGCAGAGATCATTGGAGGCACACCATGACTGGATAGCAGATAGGCAGTCAGGAATTATGGAGGAAGTAAGGAGAGGATCAGAGGGAAGTTTAAACAAGAGAAGTGTGTCATCTGCATAACACTGGAAGTAAGGGGAGTAGGTTGAAATTAGGTGTGCCAGCGGAGCAAGATAGATGTTAAAGAGCCAGGGAGAAAGGTTGGAGCACGGGCGGACGCCACAAGTGGAGATAGAGGTGGGGGAGGAGAAAGAGCCCAGGATAACCTGGGAGGGACGGTCATTAAGGGAAGGAGGACAGCCAGTCCAGTGCCCGCTCTGAGATACCTAGGGTACTGTGGAGCCGTTTTATGAGGATGCAGTGGTTGACTGTGTCAAATACAGAGGAAAGATCAAGTAGAATGAGAATGGCAGGAGAGTTAGAATCAAGAGATGCAAGCAGGATAGCAGTTTTCGTGCCTCTGGATGCTAGGAATCCAGAGTTGACGGTCGTGTAGGCAACCAACAAGCTCAGTATGGTGGGTCAGTTGGGGGAAGACCAGCTTCTCCAAGAGTTTCCCAAGGAAGGGTGTGATAGAAATGGGGCGATAGTTAGCGGACAAGACGGGTCTACCATTTTTGTTTTTCAGAAGGGGGCGCACAAGAGAGTGCTTGAGGGAGGAGGGGAAAGACCCAGTAGCAAAAGAGTGATTGCAGAAATCAGCAAGTGCACTGGCAAGAGAGCCAATATTATCCTTAATAGTTGTGCAAGAACAGAGGGAGACCTGTTTGGAGGAGACCTTCATAGAGTGGATGACTCTAGTGACCTTGTCGGATGTGATAGGAGAGAAGGTGGAGAGAAAGGCAGAGGAGGATGGGACGCCATAGGTGGCAGGAGGGTGGGGGAAAAGGAAGAGAGGGTGCTCCGAATGGCCTGAGTTTTTGCAGTGAAGTGTGTGGCCAGTACATCACAGAGGGTATGGGAGCGAAGAGGTGAGGTGGAGACTGCAGAAGGGTTGGCTAGTTCCTTGCAGATTTTAAAGAGTTCAGCTGTGTTGCTGGATGCACCAGATACGCAAGTCTGGATGTGGGCCGTTTTCTTGGAGCGAATGGAGAGTCGGTATTGCCTTTGGAGCAGGCGACAGGCCAGTTTGTCAGAGGGTGAGCCTGAGATCTGCCACTTCCATCCCGCAGGTCTGCACTTGCATTTCAGGGCTGCAAGTGCAGAGTCGTACCAGGTGTTACGCTTGGAGGCATGTTTCAGACGGCTACTCATGACTGGGGAAAGAATGTCAAGAGTATTAGTGATGGCAAGTTGGAGGTTGTTGAGAGCGGAGTCAGAGGTAGAGTTTGCGGAGGGAGGATAAGAGGGATGAAGATAGATGACACTCGTTTCCTCTGACAGATGTTTGTGAACAAGGTTGGCAGGGCTGGGGGAGGTGCAGTCAGACTGCAAAGAGGACTCAGGTGAGATGAGAGGAGCAAATGGTCTGACCAGGAGAGTGGGGTGGTGAGTGGGGAAGAGAGCAACAGATCAGTGTGGATGATGTCATCGAGAGTGTGTCCGGCCGAATGGGTAGGACCAGAGGGAAGAATGGAGAGGGAGAGCGAGGTGCAGAGGTCACGGAAGAGAGTGGATGGCATGATAGAGGAGTCAAGGTGGATATTAAAGTCACCCAGGAGAAGCAGTTTAGAGGTTGATGAGAGCAGAGAGGAGGAGAGATAAGCCCATTCAAAGAGGACAAGATGGTAGAGCCAGGTGGCCTGTAGATAGTGGCAACGGTCAGGAGGAACAGGGAGAGATGACCAGTTTGCAAACCAGGCTCTCGATTGCAAACCAGGCTCTCGATGGAAGAGTAAGGCTGGGTGGGTATGAGGGAAGAAGGGGCCCACTCAATGAAGATCAGGGCAACCCTGCCGCCAGCGCAGATAGGGCGTGGCGTGGAGATGATTTTATAGCCATCTGGAAGAAGTGAGTCAAAAGCAGTGACTAAGCTGGCATTGAACCACGTCTCGGTAAGACTGAGGATATTGAGGTCAAGTTTTTCAAGGAGGAGGCAGATGTCGACTGAGTGTTTGATAGAGCGAGCATTAAGTGTGGCTAGATGCAAGAGGTTACTGCCTTTGAAGGTTTTCCGAGGAGGGCTACAGGGGCGTGGTACACCAGGCAGAGGAGTGGGGACAGAGCGAGAGGATGAAGGAGTAGCAGGTGTGGCAAGCAAGTTGATGAGGGATGACAAGTGCCGGTCAAAGAGGAGGAGGTTGGGTTGAGGACCCTGAGCCATGATAGTGCCATTGTGATAGACATTAATGATACACCTGGATGATGAGAAGCCCACAAGAGCACTTCCCATCTAGTGCAACAGTTAATGGGTGAATATGTGAGAGGAGAGATAAGATGAGGAGTACATAGATCTGGAGAGTGGACAGAAGGGTAGGCCAGGGTTAGTGGTCAGGATGTTTTTTTAAAGCTTTTTTCTTCCATACTTTGCAAGAGAGGGAGGATAGGTGATAGTATAGCAGTTAGAAAAGATAGGGGAGATGGTGAGTGGCATAGAGCGGCAGAAGATGGAAGATAGAGGAGGGACTGCACAGTAAGAGCACAAACTCACCAGGCGGAATAGCCAGGAGAAGCAACAAAACATATGCAATGAAAACAATTTAGTACCAAAAATGGGGTGCAGAGATGATAAAAGCACACCAGGAATCGAATTACACAGAGGCACAGAAATGCAATCCAAAAATGGGATGCAGCGATTTTAAAAGCACACCAGGATTCGAATTACACAGAGGCATAGAAATGCAATGCAAAAATGGGGTGCAGAGATGTTAAAAGCACACCAGGATAGGAATTACACAGAGGCATGGACATGCATTGAAAAAAGGGATTAAGTAGTGCAAGGGAGGCAGAATGGCTTAGGCACACCGAGGTTCAGCAGCTGTCTAGGTTAGTAAAAAAGGCGATAACAATGTCCAGCTATGACTTACGGGTATTCTTGAGGGGTGCACAAAGTTCTAGGGGCCCAAGTTTGTGGGCTAACAGGCTGCATGCTCGGTGGTTGTTCTATGAGGTGCTGCGGGGTGCAACGAGGAGGAGGCCCTGCAAAGCGCGGACAGACTCAGACAGGGGGCTTGGTAGTGGGCCTTAGGAGGTGGGCCAGCACTCGCCTGCCGGATCACTGATTGGCTGCATTAAAAGGTGGAAAGGCCAATCACATTGGCTGCAGTGGTGAAGGTACATGAGGCACTCCGGTGCCAGGAAAGAAAACAGTGGCAGCAGCCATGTTTGAAAGAAATGAGGCAATAGATTTTAAGTAGTGCCACCCCCTAAAGCAGTGGGGATAGTTCAGATGAAGCTCCAGCTGCGCGATGATAGCAGCACACCAGTAATGATAAAAATAGCCAGCTGCACAAAATCAGGTACTCATTTTTAAATATCGATGATGTGCATTTCAAATGCCACAAAGCAACAGGCATAGCCCAAAAGGGCTTACCTGGTGGTGTAGGTGCTCCTTTGTGGTTGCCGCCTCATGGTCTCCCTTAAATGAGGTGAGCGTCTGCAAGCGCTAGATTTGAAATATTAGTAAAGGCACATAATGCAATGTAAAATGTTGTATTTGTTGTTCTCCTATATCATGTGAGACTGATAATAAGCTTTATCACCTGTGGAGTGCCCCACAGGGACACTTCAAGGCAAGCAGAAGGACTATCTAAGCTATCCATGCATCCCCAAAATCCAACTATTCACACAGGGAGGTACGCCTGCTTTTTGTACGGTACTCCTAATGAAGGCAGGGGGCTACCTAACAAACATCCCAGGGTATCACAGGGTAGGTCAAGTATTGCCATGCGTCTCCCTTCATCCCCACACCACAATTCAATAATAAAATTAATAATAATATCTAGTTTTATATTGCGCTACAGCCCGCAAGCATCCAAGCGCTGAGATAACAGTTGATATTATTATCCAACAGCGTGGTATTGCGTGGTACTCAATTTATCGACCTCGGAAGGATGAAAGGTTGAGTTGGCCCTGCTGGGAGTCGAACCTGCATCAGCAGGCTGCACACAAATGACAGAAACGGGTGCTCAGCTCGTTGTGCTATCTTCCCGGCTTTCCTCCTTCGGTCCGCTCCTCAGGGCCCTTGTTTCCTTGTTCCCCTGCGAGCACCGGGGGAATGCGCAGCAATCTTCTCTGTCGACCTGTGCCTTCACTACCAAGCTCCACGCAATCACAAGGCTATGCAGTCTGCCATGTTTTTTTACTCAAACTCGATCTCTGAGCTCGGAGGCAGGCAGCCCGTAACCACACTCCCCAACGTTCAATCTAAGCCAAAGTTCGCAAATCAATTGCTGCAATGATCAGACAGCCGCATCTGAAATGTCCATATCCCGCACACTATAATAAAGGATCCAATGTCGGATCAGTGTAGGAGCTCACGCCGTGTTCGTCTTCACGGTCTCCAGCCATGCCCAGGCCACCTATATTGAACATATAATGTTACAAGGAGATTCTTTATGACACAATCATGTTAGTAATCTGCCTGTCTTCTCCCCCTGTTAATGAAGTGCTCTTACAGTGTATGACCTATAGTCAAATTTACAGATCACTCCCAGAACGCAATGCATTCTTGTCTTAGAATAGTCCTGTCTATTTCACCTATTTCTATAAATATTTCCTCACTCCCTCAGCTTTAGCAATCGCGTCCCCCCTGATCACCACCTTGATTGATTACCATACCATATTATAATTGTCCACACTACCTTCATTTATCCCCAAAAAACCTCTGTTTTTCTACACAAGCGCTCCCTAAATGGAGCATTAATTAGAGTCTATGCTCTCAGTTTCCTTGTTGGGATAGTGGAGCACCCCTGTGCAAAATCCATGTGGCAAGCAGTGGGCGTGGTCTGATGGCGATCTGTCCATATAGCTTGTTTGAAAAACTGGTGTTAGTCTTCCTTGCCAGTGAACATGTCTATTTGTGTATAAACTTTATGAGGGATCGAATAAAAGTATCCCCTTTACCCTTCATGTTCTGTTCCCCAGATATCCACAAGAGCAGTCAGTTAACACTTTCTCCACGGTTCTCCCCTGCAGGGGACGGGCCCATGCATTTATCAACTGATCTATCCACCAATGAATTATTTTTTTAAACATATTTTTATTGATTTTGTGCATAAAACAACAACACATCAAATACCCATCTCTTCCCCCCTCCCTCACCACTTCCCCCCCCCAGAAGAGTAGGATCCCTTTCGGATTTCGTTTCGGGAAATGTTTATGTGCCGTATATGTCTGATATTTTGATGTTGTGCGGGCACCATTGTTCCATGTAGTCCAATTTCAAATATTCCAACACCGTTCCCCATTCCTTCAGGAAGGAGTTCTTCTGGTCCTGTAGGTGGAGCGTTATCTTTTCCATGGTCAATTGCAACCAGACTTTTTGTAGCCAAGTGAACACCACTGGGGGGTCTTGTTTTTTCCAGTTTTGGGCTATCGTTGCCCATGCCACTATGACTAGGCCCATGAAACTCCTCCATTGTGCTTTGTGGAGTCTCTTGGCCTGTAGGTCTGTAAATCTGCACAGCCACACTCGCATCCCCTTTTGGTCTGCCCCTGGGAAGATTTTTGTCATTTCCTTTTGCACTTCTCTCCAGAAGCCTTTTACCCCCGGGCAGTCCCACCAGATATGCCTCCAGGTGCCGGATTCCGGGCACCCCCTCCAGCAGCGACCCGACGTTTCCGGGTACATTGATTTGAGCCTCTCTGGAGTGTAATGCCATTGTGTGATTATTTTAAGCCACATTTCTCTGGTTTGGACTGCCAGGGTGAGTTTCGGAATTCCAACCCATAATTCCTCCCACTGCTGTCTGGTTATTCCTTCCCCCAGCCTGCCCTCCTATCTCTTCATGTATGTCCATTTGACGTCTTCTTCTGGCATATTGATGAAGTGATACAGTGTTGACACCAGTTTTTTGTCACCTGGGTTGGTTATTATATATTTTTCAAACGGTGTTAGGTCCCTTGAGGCCGCCTGGAATACCTCTGATGTGGTAAGCCAGTGTTTTATTTGTTTATATTTGTACCTATCTGTGTCCGTCAGGTTCCACATTTTTTTACATTCTGCAAATGTTCTAATTTCATTGTCCTGAATCATTTCTTCAATTTTCCTGCACCCTGCGGCTTCCCATTTTTCAAATCCGCCAGGTTCGTGTCCCGGAGGGAACTGTGGGTTTCGGCATATGGGTATAAAGGGGGCCAGTGGGGTGGTCATGATTTCCTTCTTGGTTTAGTCGTCCCAGGCATTGAGAGTGGCTTTCATGACCTCGCTGATTCTAAGATTCTGGTGTCTATGGTGTTTGTGTTTCCACAGAAGGTCCTCTAGGGGGGTCCTTGCGACCGCCCTATCTTGTGATACCCATATTGTTAGTTGGTCTTCCCCCAGCCATTCCTTCAGGACCCATAGTTGTGCTGCTTGATAGTACTTCTTGAAATGTGGGAGTGTTAATCCCCCTGCCCTGGTTGGTGCCGTGAGGATGGCTCTGGCTACCCTAGGGGATTTCCTGTTCCAGACGTATGCTGATATGGCCTTGGACAATGCTTTAAAGAAAGAGTCTGGGACTGTCACTGGGAGGGTGTGGAAATAATAGAGCACCCTGGGAAGTATGTTCATTTTTATTGATTGGATTCTGCCCCACCATGAGACCCTTAGCGGGCACCATCTATCTAGGTCCTTCTTCACTCTGTCCAATAGGTGTGGGTAATTGTTCTTATATATCCGGTCTACCTTACTTGTGAGTGTGACCCCTAGGTACTTAATACCCTCTTCAGCTATTTTTAGCCCTAGTGAGCCCACCTCATTTTCCAGTGACCCCTTATCTCCCGCTAGGAAGATGATCTATGATTTATTCCTGTTTATTTTTAAGCCTGAGATCCCCCCAAATTCCTCCAATTCTTTCAGGGTTTGTGGGAGAGAATTCCCTGGGTCTTCCAGGGCCAAAAGCATATCATCTGCGTATGCTACAACTTTGTGCTGTCTGCCCGCCATCTCTATCCTCCTTACCCTTACCGATTCCCTTATTTTAATTAGTAGAGGTTCTAAGAATATGGCATATAGGAGAGGGGAAAGGGGGCATCCCTGTTTCGTACCTCTTGTGATCTCCACCCTGTCTGTTACTTCCCCATTTATTGCAATTCTTATCGATGGAGATTTATAGTTGGCTTTGACCATATTTATGAATTGGTCTCCAAACCCCATGTGTTTCAGCGTCTTGAATAAGATGGACCATTCTACCCGGTCAAAGGCCTTTTCGGCATCTAGTGAAAGCAATATTGCTGGTGTGTGAGTGATGCCTATTTTTTCTACTAGGTGAATAATTCTTCTTAGGTTATCATGTGTTTGCCTGCCGGGGATGAAGCCTGTTGGTCCGTGTTTATTAGTGTCGGGAGTAGGGGTGATAATCTGGCTGCCAGTATCCTGGTATATAATTTTGCATCCAAATTTATCAGGGCTATAGGACGGTACGAGCTGGGGAGAGTGGGGTCTTCAACTGGCTTTATGGAACACTAGGACTTTCGCCTTGTTCATTGATGGAGTTACGTTGCCCTCGTTCTTGAATGTGTTAAGTAGCCTAGTCAGGACTGGGGCTAGAGTGTCCACGTATTTTTTATAAAAGGGGGCCGTAAAGCCATCTGGACCTGGTGCCTTTGCTGTTGGGAGGTCTGCTATTGCCCTTCTGACTTCTTCTTCTGTTATCTTGGATTCCAGTTTCTCTTTGCCCTCCTCTGTTATTGTTGGGATGGTGAGAGATTGTAGCAACCTGTCTTGTTGCTTCTCATCAGGGTGATCTGTCGCGTAGAGGTCCTGATAGAAAGCCTTAAAGGCCTCCCCTATGTCCCTGTTGCGTGTTTGTGTCTTTCCGTGTGCATCTTTGACGTTCAGAATTGCCATAGATTTCTGTTTTTCTCTGAGTTGTCTTGCTAGATACTTGTCTGCCTTGTTGGCCTTGATATAGTATTGTTGCTTTAGGTAGAGTAGGGATCTCTCTGCTTTTTTGTTGCGGAGCATTTCTAGTTGTCCTTGCACGTGCTTCAGTGCCCTTTTGAGGCTTCTTGTGGGGTGTGCCACGAGTTCTCCTTGTATGTCTGTTATTGTCTTTTCCAGTGTACTTTCCCATTCGTAGTTCTGCTTGTCTTTCGTGGCCTTTAGTGCTATTATGTGACCACGTATCACTGCCTTGAAGGCTTCCCATACGGTCCTTAGAGGTACTTCTCCATTGTCATTTAGGTCGAAGAATTCTTTAATTTTGTCCCCTACTGCCTCTCCCATCACCTGGTCCGTAAGAATGTCGGATGGTAATTTCCATTTCCAGAGGCCCCTTCCCCCACCTGGAATCTGGATGTCCAGCCAAAGCGGGGCGTGATCTGATAGAGCAATTGCACCCAATTCTATTCCCTGGATCATCCCAATCAGTCCCACTGACACCCAGAAGTAGTCTATCCTCGACCTCGTGTTATGCACGGGTGAGTAATACGTGAAACCATTAGCTTGTCCCTTCTTTTCCCTCCAGGCATCATGTAATGCCAGCTGTTCCATCATTTGCTTGAGTTGTTTGGACGGGGCCCCCTGACCTTGAGTTCCACCAGCGCTCTTGTCCAGCTTTGGTTGCCAGGCCATGTTTAGATCTCCTCCCAGTATTATCTCACCTTTCGCATATCCTTGTAGTTTCCTTAGGGTGTCTCGGAGAAATCTGTCCTGTCCAGAGTTTGGTGAGTATATTGCCACTAGTGTGACCCGGAATCCCTCAATTGAGATGTTTGCGAATGCGAACCTCCCTTCCCTGTCTACCTGTGTATCTATGAGGGTAGCCCCCATTCCCTCTTTTGCGGCAATCATCACTCCTGCTCTTTTTTCCACTGCATTCGCCTGTGCCCAGATTGTGTACCCTCTGAGGTGTACTTTCTTTCTGTCCTGGGCCTTAATATGTGTCTCCTGAAGGATCATAATGGTCGCCTTCTCCCTTCTTGCCAAAGCCTCCAGTTTTTTCCTCTTCACCGGCGAATTCAGCCCCCTAACATTTAGTGTGAGGATTCTGAGTTTTCCCATCTCGTCTACTCTGTTGTCATTGCCTTCTTTCCCATTTCCTGTGATCCCTTCCCTCTTCTGGAGTCTACCCCTCCCCTTTTCCCCCCCAAACTTCCCAACTTCCCCTTAACCATTAACGGTAACTCAACTTTGATCCCGAGGAGGGCCCAGGCACCTATGGTTGCTATGGCGTTCCGCCTTTTGCTCCTTGCCCTCTCTAGACTCGGGGTAAACTTTGCGGTGGATCCTAAACCCTGCATCTTCCTCAGGCCTGGGCTGTGTCCCTTCTGGGTCCCCCGCCTGACCGCTAGTTATCTGGTATTCCGAGATTCCTCTAATTTCTTTTCCTCTCCCGTCTCCTCCATTCAGAAACTAAGCAGTTGGTTTTTAGTCTGTTATTACTACTTTTTCCCTGGTGGTTGCCCTGCTTTCCCCCAGCCATTTAGTTTCTTTTGTTGCCGCACTGCTTCCCATCGTCTCAGCCTTTTGTGTGGATCCCCCTTTGTCCTGAGCGCTCTTGTGACGTCTTCGTCCTCTTGCAGGTCCATTATATGAAGTCCCTCCTCGCAGGTGGTCACTCTTCTCTGTTTGCCTTCCCACTCGAACAGTAGCCCAAATGGAAAGGTCCACTTGTATCTAATTTCCTTCGCCACCAGCTCCTTCACCAGTGGGGCCATCTCCCTTCTTTTTAAGAGTGTCGCTGAGGCCAGATCTTGGTATAGTTGGATTTCCACCCCATTCATCCTTATGTGGTCAAGTTGCCTTGCTTTCCTTAGAATCTGTTCCTTTTGCGGATATGATGAGAGGGCCGCAAATACATCTCTTGGTCTTTCCCCCGGGGCACCAGTTCTTTTTGGACCCACCCTGTGGACTCTGTCGATCCGTATGCTCTCCGCTTCCTGTTCCTCTACTATGTCTCTGAAGACTTCTTGCACTGCACTCTTTAGGTCTTTGTCTGTCACCGATTCAGGCATATATTTGATGCGGATATTGGATCTGCGGGAGCGGTTTTCCAGATCTTCGCATTGAATTTCTAGATTATGGGTTAGCCGAACCAAATGTTCCTGTGTTTCACTGTTCTGTTTCGCTTCATCCTCTACATTTTGCATGATCCTCTCTAGGGGGTCAGTTCTCTCCTCCAACTTGGCCACATCTATTTTCAACTCTTGGACAGCCTGCTTCATTTCGCTCCTCATTGATATAAATTGTTCCTGTACCATGGACATGAACTTGTCCTGCAGCTCCACAAACCAGGCCCTCATGTCAACCCTTGGTAAGTGGGGAGGTGCTCGGGGTTTGGGGAGTTGTGTCTATCGTGGGTTCTTCTCCTGCCCTGTCCTTCATGTTCGCTGGTATGTCTGAAGACCACATTTGTAGCAGGTTTGAGTCCTGTCTGGGCGGCTGCGACGCTGTTAGGGAAGTACTTCCTTTCCCTTTTGCTCTTGACATCTTTCTTTATTTGTGGGGATCCTGTTGTAACTCTGTGTATCTCCCAAGTGTGCAAGGAGGGGGTTCTATGTGAGGTTTCTGATGTATCTGTTAGTTTTCCGGGTTCTCTGGTAGCCTTCCGTTGTATCTGGTAGTATTTCCAACCTTCTTTCTGTGCGCCCATGTGCAGGGCCTATAGGTGAGCTTCGGTGTGGGATGTATTACGGCGTCTCCTGCATCCTTCTTGGGTATCCTGGTTGAGCGTTGTTAGTGTGGGGTCATGTGTTCCCCCTCCCTAGGGGCCGCGACACCCCCCCTTGCTTTGTAACGCTCTGTTGTGAAGGGTGTGATGGGGGGGTACGCAGCACCTCCGTTCCTGGAGTGGTGCCTTGCTTGTATGTTCCCGGCCTGTCCTGGGCCCTATGTGATGGGGAGAGGGGGAGTAATCAGGCTGGCGCTCTCACCTCTGTCTTTGGGTCCCCTGTCCTCCGCGACCGATGCTCCTTCGTTTCGTGTCCGTGACTGGTGCTCCGCCCTCCGTCCGGGCCGCCTGTGCTGCCGCGGTGAGATCGGCGGGCTTGATGCATCCCTGCGGGGTCTGATTGGGCCCTCCTGTCCCCCTGCCCTCTTAGCCAGTTCACGCGAGGAACTCTGTCTGCTCCGTCGGAGGGGGAGGGTAGCGCCGTTCTCTCCCTGCAGTGTCTGCTCCCTGAGTTTCGCAATGCTCCTTCCTGGTGTCACGGGCGGGCACCCGATCGTTGGAGCGACTCTTTGTTCCTCCGTGGATGTGAGCCGGGAGCATGTGTTTCGGTCCCCGTGCTCTCCCTTCCTCCTGCTCCGATTCCGCTCGATCACTCCAGTCCGAGTGGTGGGGTTCCCTCAGTGGGAGAGGGGCAGTCGCCTCCCTTGGATGGTTCTCTCCCCCAGTGGGGGCCTTGCTGTTATGATTTCTGGTCGCTTCAGCACCCGCTACAGTAAGAGAGGTGCGGGAGAGTGTCCGGTGCAAAAACCTCTCGGAAATCAGCGTTTGAAGTGCTTATTATAGGCGGCCCGGCGGGAGCGCAACTCAGACGCGACTTCCACAGCCGGCAGCCATCTTGGATTCCGTCCTATCCACCAATGAATTTAGGGTGCAATTAAAGCCCCCCTCCCCATATCCAAAGAGCATCTCTAATGAGGGACAGTCTTTAATATATAGGGCCTCATTCCGACCTATATACCGTTAAGGACATCAGTGCCGGTAATCCCTTTGCGTCCTATTCCGAGGTTCCTTAGTGGGAGCCGCAAAAGGACCAGGGAGCAAATAACGGTACCGCAAATTGCAGTACCATTATTAGCTCCCTCCCCATCAAATGGGAATGGGGATTGCCTTTTTCAATGGGGACTTACCGGTCCCTGTAGGGTCGGAATGGACCGGTAAGTCCCCATTGAACAAGGTCGGAGTCGGACCCAGTTTTGGAGGCAGCCATGGCGCAAATAGCCCCATGGCTACCTCGAAACTCGGAATGAGGCCCATAGAGTGGAAAAAAACAGAGGCGTTATGGTAAGGCGCTAACACATTAATAATACACATCTCCCTGTGTTCCACATACCCATGAACCAATATCAACCTGCCATCTGGGTCAGACTGCACTTCCAACAGCTTAAAAGGTAAACATGCATCAACCCAGAACAAAACCCTGCTTGCACATGGGGAGTAATTAGACCCGAACCCCACACCTCCCCACCTGCCTATGAGATCAGCCTGCTTAGAAGCCGTAAGGTGAGTTTCCTGCAACAGAGCTATCTTCACTCACTTTCTACGCAGGTAAGACCCAAGCCTGTTGTGTTTTACATAGCCTTTCAACCCCCTACCATTCCATGTCACAATATTCAGCTCAGTCACCATAAGCATCCAACAGGTGTACCCCATTGCTTGGCTATAATTATCCCAGTCATTGAACAGGTGCAGATGGAAGGAATGTAGCAGACAGGCACCCCTCAGCCAGTCCACTCTGGACCATCTCTAATTCTATGAGTTCCCTAAATCTCTCCAACCTACATCTACACATCTTTGCTAAACAACCCCAGTGATGTCTCTCTGTGCCCCCCACACCTCCTCTAATCCCCCTGATGGCTCTCTGTGCGCCGCACCCCCCTCTGGCCACCCTGACGTCTCTCTGTTCCCCCACACCCCTCTGGTCCCCCTGATGTCTCTGTGTACCCCCTCTGTCCCCCACCCTCCTATGGTCCCCTGTGATGTCTCTCCCTGATGTCTCTCTGTGCCTCCCTCCCCCCCTCTGGTTCCCCTGATGTCTCTGTGTGCCCCTCGCCCCCCTCTCTGGTCCCCTTGATGTCTCTGTGTGCCCCCTAACCCCCTCTGTTCCCCCTTGTTGCCCTCCACACCCCATCTGGTCCCCTGTGATGTCTCTCTGTGCCCCCACCCCCTTTGGTCCCGCTGATGTCTCTCTGTGCCCCCAACCCCCTCTGGTCCCCCTCATGTCTCTCTGTGACCCCTCCCCCCTCTGTTCCCCCTTGTGCCCCCCACCCCCTCTCTGGTTCCCGGTGATGTCTCTCTGTGGCCCCACCCCTGTCAGGTCCCCTTGATGCCCCCCTCTGGTCCCCCTGATGTATCTCTGTGCCACCACCCCTCTCTGGTTCCCCTGATGTATCTCTGTGCCCCCCTCCCCGCTCTGTTCCCTCTTGCTGCCCCTCACCCTCCCTTTTCCCCCGTGATGTCTCCCTGTGCCCCCCCGGCCATGGAACAGAATCTGCCTTACTAGACCTAAAAAAACAAATCACACAAATCTTGGACAGAGGCAAACCGGCCCTGCTCCTCCTTCTCGACCTATCAGCGGCTTTTGATCTGGTTGATCACCAAACACTTACCAAACACCTCACTCAGGCAGCCCATTTCTCCAAACAAGCAGCATCATGGATCACCTCTTTCCTCGAAGGAAGGGCCATGAAGGTCTACTCCGACACAGCAAATGCAGACCCCACCACGATAAACTGCTGTGCCCCCCAAAGATCATGCACAGCCCCTACCCTCCATAACCTCTTCACGAAACCCCTTTTCGACCTACTTGACTCCATCAGTGTGGCATACACCAACTACGCAGACGACACGCAAGTACTCATACCCCTAACTGGAATCTACTACAAAGACGCCGCCACCCTCAACAACATCTATGCCACAATCCAAGCGTGGATGGCTATCAACGGCCTGTGTCTCAATGGAGACAAGACTGAAATTCTTATTCCTGGACTAAAAAACACTATAACGAAGTTAAGCCCTCAATATACCAACTTCAACATATACCAACATATACCAGCGCCACGATGCCCCCGGGATGACGTGCACTCTACAAATTTGAATAAATAATAACGTAGACAACTCAACCATACTGGTATCACCATCCGTCAAGACGCCAACCTTTCAATGACCAAACAAGTCAACGCCATAACCTCTGCATCAGCGTTCAGCACCAAACTCATCAATGCCATCAAACCTTACCTTTTCCGCCCCCATCCGAGTGGCCATAGCAAGAGCAACCATAGGCGCTAAACTTGATTACTGTAATGCCCTCCTAGCCGGCACCTCAGATAAAAACATCCACAGACTACAAATCACCCAAAATAACGCCCTCAGAGCCGCCTTGAGCATCCCCAGAAGGGACCGTATATCCCTTGCCAGACGCTCAGCACGATGGCTTCAGGTCCAAGATCGAATCACGCTGAAAATCCTCACCATCACACACAGATGCATCAACAACACTGCTCCCACTTACCTATCTGAAGCAATATCTAGAACCACTTCCGACCGACCGACTAGATCTCAGTACACCAACCAGCTACACACTCCTCGCATCAAGAGAGCCACTGCTGGAGGCCTAGGCTTCTCTTACATCGCACTATAACTCTGGAACTCTCTCCCATTCACCCTCAGAGCTGAAACTTCCATCTCGGCCTTCCGTAACAACCTCAAATCCACACTCCTCAATTAGTACCATGACCTCCTCTCCCGCCATGACATGTATATTGTAATATAACCGGAAATGTATATGCTTATTGTATATAACCAGAAATGCAAATGTAAATAACCTAACTATTGTACCTTGTATATAGATTGCTGATGACTCTGTAACTAAGATTGCACTGTAACAAGTGCCACGATGTCCCCGGACTGTTGTGCGCTATATAAATGTTAATAAAACATAACAAACAAACAACAAACCCCCTCTGGTCCCCTGTGATGTCTCTGTGTGCCCCCACCCCCCTCTTGTCCCCCTGATGTCTCTCTGTGCCCCCCTCTGTTCCCCCTTGATGCCCCTCACCCCCACCTCTGGTCCCCCGTGATGTATCTCTGTGCCCCCCACTGGTCCCCATGATGCCCCCCCACGCCCCTCTGGTCCCCTGTGATGTCTCTGTGTGCCCCTCACACCCCTCCGGTCCCCCTTGATGTCTCTCTGTGCCCCCCCTATGGTCCCCCGTGATGTCTCTCTGTGCCCCCCACCCACCTCTGGTCCCGTGTGATGTCTCTCTATGCCCCCACCCCCTCTCTTGTCCCCCCTTGATGTACACTGTGCCCCCTATTGTGCTTTCCCTGATCTTTTCTCACGTTTCCCCTTCCCTCTTTCCCTTTCTTCCAAACCCCCTCCTACACCTTATCACTGCTGGAGTTGCCTTGATTCATTATGGTTTCACCATCACTGACCTGTTGCCAATGCTTGGACTTGACTTTATGGACACATTGCGCCTCATTACAACATAGGCGCTCCCGTAATGAAGGGTGCCGGTACGGGACCGGCACCCTTCATAACGGGAGCGCCTATTACGAGATTCCCTTGCGGGACCCAGAACAGACGTCTGGTAAAACCAGACGTCCTTTCCGGGTCCTGCGAGGGGACCAAGGAGCTAATAACGGGCCCATTATGGACGGGCCCGTTGTTAGCTCCATCCCCATTCCCATTGAGCCGTATGGGGGCTCAAATGTGAATGGGGAATGCTTTTTCCAATGAGGACTTACTGGGTCCTCCATGGTTGGAATAGCCCGGTAAGTCCTCATTGAAGGAACCCGGTATTGGAGCTTGGTATGGAGGCAGCTATGCCCTTATTAAGGGCATGGCTGCCTCCATACTCGTAATGAGGCCCATGGACTCTTGGTGCTTCACCTTCTGAACTCTCATGCTGGACCTCCCCTGGATCTCATACTCAGGGTGGCCCTGAATCATGCTGTGTCCATCGTCATCTTGAACCCTTTGCCTACATTTTCGGTTCCCTGCAACATTATGGGCCTAATTACGTGAGCACCGATTACTGGTAAAACCAGACGTCCATTCCGGGTCCCGCGAGGGGAAGAGGGAGCTAATAAGGGGCCATTCGTAATTTGCCCATTATTACCTCCCTCCCCATTCCCATTTGAGCCCTATGGGGTCTGAAATGGGAATGGGGAATGGTTCCTTCAAGGAGGAATTACCGGGTCCTCCAATGTTGGAATGACCCGGTTATTCCTCATTGAAGGAACCCGGTATTGGAGCCGGGTTTGGAGGCAGCCATGGTGCTAGTAGCATCATGGCTGCCTCCAAACTCATAATGAGGCCCTATGTGTTTTATTGACCTCTGCAACTGTATTCGCTCTCCCCTCTGCTTCTCTGCTCTTTTTCACTGTTTTATTCTCTGTTCTCTCCTCCTCCCCTTCTCCCTCTCTCCTCCCACCCTCCCTTACTTTTTTCTATGCACTTATTCTATCAGAATTGTCCCTGGACCTAGTATGATAGCAACATATGTTTGTCTCCTACCCCCTCCCTTACTTGTCTCCCCCCCCAGCACTATCTGAAATGTCATCTGGCCTAGTATGATAGTAGCTTGTTTTGTTCCTCACCCTCCTTTCTCCTCCCCATTCCCTCACCTCTTGTAATTCTCCGGCTCTACCAGAAATGTCGTCAGGCCTAGTACGGTAGTCGCCTGTCTGTTCCCATTAACTTCCTATTTTATTTTTATTTATTTATTTATTGGGCACCTAAAGCCTGCAGGCATTGGGGCACAACATAAAGACAGATACATGTAACAGAAATACAAGACTTAGGTGGACAGGACACTTGGGAAGCCAAGACAGAAAGAGGAGCTGTCATTTAACTAGGGAAACTATCTTCATTTGAAAAGGAGCGCTTCAACTTCTTTCTGACAATGAGGTGAATGGGTTCTGTTAGGGAGAATTCTCATTCAATGGCTAATTTCCCTTACCTATAGAGTCCCCCAGCAGCTTTGCTGGATTTGAAGGGTTTGTTTCTTTTTACCTGCTAAGAGTGAGACTCTTTTTCCCACTCTTAGGCATTTTTGCTATGTGTGTTCTAGGCTAATTGTGTGTTTAATGCCTATGGGATCTTTCCCTCCCCCATAGGAACCATCTTTATTCACATATGTTACACAGCACCCTCAGTGCAGTGACACAGGGGTGTCGTAGAGACCCCCAAACATAGACTCCATACCCTGGGACTGACTACTGTCTCCCAGGGCATGTAAAGTCCCCATTGACTTTACTAGTCAATTTCTATGAACTAAACCAGTACAACCCATCTTACTATGGAGGTACTGGAAGGGGTTAATAGTTTTTCTCCTATGTTCATTTTTGAGAGGGTACCCTAAAGTCCCTCTCTCAAAAGTTTCTGGCTGGTGGCAGTGGTTACTACCTTTAATATTCGACCGCGAATATTTCCCTATGGGATTTTACCATTGTTCGAGGCTACCAATCTTTCTGACAGCCTCTAACATACCGCCGGTGCATTTTAATATTAACTTTGCTCGGGTAGGTTTTATTTGCCAGAACTTTTATATAACTTCTTTCTCGTATCTTTCTCTACAATCCTAACCCAGGTCGGGGATCCTTTGTTTGTCCGTTTGGCGGGCTTCTGCCCAGAAGCCCTCCTTCCGGCGCCACTGAGTCTGGGGTGGGTCCATTGTGTGGGAGGGGGAGTAGGACCCCTGGACAGGGTTGCCTCCGCAACCCATGTCGCACTCTATCCTGATAGGCTGGATGGTCTCCCGCCAAGATGACCACTCCACTGTGTGAGTGACAGCTAGACTGTATGAATGGGAATCTTTCTGCATAAAAGCAGGGTCCTGAGGACTGGAAGAGCAAGACGTCGCCACTGGAACTAAGAAGCCAAAGAGGAGAGAAGCCAAAGACATCTGCAACGCCTGAACCACCGGTGAAGCCCTGCTGCACCGTCTCACCACTTTTCTCCACACGACGAGAGGAGATATTCATCTGAAAGAGCCTTCTTCCTTTGAGCTGGTGGGGCCAACCAGTTTGCCAATCGCCTTCCTGAACCTGCCGTAGTTGAATCGGCAGTGCCCCGCACTTGGAGACCGGATAGCCAGGCAGCTATCGACCTGGACCGCGATTAAAAGGAGCCTACCTTTTAAACTTCGTTTGGCAGCACCGTGGCTGGTTTCATCCCTGGGTAGTGCAGTACCTCGAACCTTCCGCCACGACGAGAGCCTCTCTTCCTCTGCTGGACCACTCGAAATGCAGGAACTACCAGTAACAAACGCCACCGCAGGAGCCACTTCATTATTTTAAAGGTATATAGTTCCGCCAGGCCGCCCTTTCTTCGCGGTAGTGCTAAAGGTGTTTTAAATCCTTTACCTACCTGTTGGGTTGGCCGCTCCCCTCTCTTAACCTTGTCTTTTCAAACTTTTGCAACCACCATTTCACATATCGTTAACCAAAGACTTGACTGCAGCTACAAGAACATTTTTGCTCCTGGGCCCATGCCCTGTACCACTAACTTTGGCACAGGCCTACTGACTCTGGTCACATTTGTTCGATCTGCCTTCTCGAGATTGATTCTCCATTCAAACTGTGTGGTGCACCCCTTTCTTATAACTACTCTTCCTTCCCACTGCATAATCATTGTGAACTGCCATTTTGCTCAATTTTCATTCTAAGTATTGCTTATATTGATGCACTGTCTTGCTGAATTGGTCACAACTGATGGGAAGTGTTGCTAGGGTATATAAGAGCCTATTTCTGAATAACATGTACTTTCTCTCCCTTGTGAAGAATTGTTAGAGGATCCCTTGTGTGTAGTTTTCACTGTGCCGTTTTGCTCAGTTATCACTCTGGTTCAATTGGTCTACAATTCATATAGGGAGTGGGTATATTTTTCCTTGACTTAATTTAACTTGCTGGATACTTGTGATACATGTGATTGACTAGAAGTGTATAAAATAAATATATATCTACATTTTAACTACAAAGCTTTGGTCAGTGTTTCCTTGTTCCATAGTCTACTAGGCCTAATGTGTAAACCCTGAATACTGCTCATCTACCTCTTGAGATAAGTCTGACTGCTCAGCCACAGCTACCAACTAAATCTTTGTGGTACAGACTGATACCAAAGGGGATGTTTTGCTCTCACCTGTAGTCCTAATCTGGTGTAGTGCTCCCTAAGGGAACTGCACTGGATTCTGCCTAACAGGTTCCAATCTCAAATTCAGAGTAGTTTGTTCCAGCTAGCGGCTGCACAGTTGGGGAAATGCTATTCCTAGGCCATTTTCTTTCTTGTGTGGGTTTACTACAATGAGCCCCTGAGCTTCTGATCCCAACGCTCAGAAAGGCGTGTAGCTGGCAATTTTTTATTTAAGGTAGACCGGGGCTTTGCCATACAGGCACTTGTGTGCAAGTGTTCGTGATTTGAACAAGCTGCGGTCTTCAAACTTCAGCCAATGTAGCTCCCATCTAGCATTGCTGATGTGGTCTGATCTTGCTTTTTGTTTGATTATTCTGACCGTGTTATTTTGAATGAGTTGGTCTTTTGTCATGCATTGTTTACCAGCGCCTAGCAAAAGCGCATTACCATAATCCAGGCAGGATAAGATGGTTGCTCTGGCTATGGTGGTACAATTTACTTTGTTGAGTAAGGATTTGATTGGTCTCAACAGCCTAATGTAATAGGAGCAATTTTTGCTCACGTACATGGCTTGGGCATCTGAGCTCATGGAGGCTTCCAAGGTCATGCCCAGGGTTTTGACCTTGCCAACTACTTTGATGTAAGTGTCTTTGATCGAAAATGACTCATATTCAGATGATAGTTTAGCCCTGGCCTGATTGGAGCCGAAAACCATCAACTCGGTCATGTTACCATTTAAACATATCCAGTTTTGATCCATCCATTTTTCTATGGTATCCATACATATTATCCCCACCAAAAATATTGCTGTACATATGGTTGTTTGTCTCGCCATGGGCGATATTAAAAATAATGCGGGGGTGTCCCCCGCAGGGTCCATGGCTCAATATCTCCACAAAAATATGGCGATATTTTTGTATCGCAATATTTTTTGCGGGGATATTAACACATGGAACCGTTTCTATGATGTTGTAAAGGTCTTTCACTGATTTGCTGTCCTTATCATAATCCCCGCTCATTTACACCACCAGCTGAGTGTCGTCAGCGTAGTTGGTGAAAAAGGCCTGGATGTTATCTAATACCTCACAGAGGAAACGTAGGTACAGATTGAATAAGAGTGGTGAGAAACTAGCTCCTTAGTGAACACTGCAAAAGATGTTGGACTTGTGCGAGAATTTGTCGCCCCAGTGTACTCTTGATATTCTGTCCGAGAGAAACGATATCAACCAACCAATTGCCTCCGTTGGTCGAGGTTGAGTTTTTTCACCAACGAAGTAATAGTGACCCGTTTGATATTTTTTGGTACCATTTCATCACGATAAGAGTCATTGGGCCTCATTACACGATAGGCGGTAAGTAACGGTCCTTACCGGCATGGCGCTAATAACGTGTCTGTGTAGGAAGCAGCTGGCTAAATGCGTGGCATCACGAGTACGCAGGCAAGAGCTTAGCGCCATGCCGGTAAGGACCCTACCGCCCTGCCGCAAAAGGCCCCGATAAGTCCCTTAGCGGCACTGAGGAAAGCGCTGATTGCACTTCCGCCGTCCTACAACACGGCATTAGCGGTTACCGCCAAAAACGGTGACCGCTAATAGCGGTGACCGTAAATAAGGGGAACCGGAAGTAGCATCATCGCACAGGAACGGGAAAGAGCATGACGGCCATCTTTAAAAACACAATCCATTGCCATCTTCTGCCCCCAGGACCTGCAGCCACACCAGAGGTTTCCAAAATCATCCCCAGACTCAATGAGAATGGCCAAGGCCATAAAAAAAGGAGCTGCGCGGCAGCGCAAGGAGCGCTTTCCAAATGAAGAGCTCATAATGCTATCTGACACGCTTGCTGCCAATGCAGAGGTCGTGTTTGCCAATGACATGCGGCGTCTGGGTAGAGGTGGCCCGTAAAGTCAGTGCGGTGGGCTCCATCCCCCTCACTGTGAAGGATGTACGGAAGCGGTGGGACGATCTACGCCTCCGTGAACGCAGCATCCTGGCTGCCAACAGGAGCCTGGCCATGGGCACTGGAGGCGGTGGAGGAACCCCAATAAAACTGCAGGAGTGGGAGGAGACCTGTGCAAGCACCATTGGGGTCCAATCAATAGAGGGAGTAGGCGAAATGGAGCGTGGTGTGCCGACATCGTCAGATGGAGGCGAGTGTCCACACAAAACACTGCACTGTGAAACATGAGGTAATCCCCCAAATGTGACCCTGAAATCATCTCATGGATGGGGCCATCAAACATACATGCACACAACCGGGCCCATATGCGGTGCACATCCCGATACAAACACAAGCATGCAGCACCACAGACATGTGTCAACCAGACTCATGCATGAATGACCCACCCAACTGTCTAACGACCTGTATGGCCAAACATGAAGTCCAAATGCATAGAACAGCAGGAACAACAACATCTGCATGAAGCACGTTGACCCATCACCAATGCCATCCCTCTCTTTGTCCCCCACAGTCTCACAAACTGACAGTGATGAGCAGGACAATGCGACGCAGGCCCCACCTGCTAAGAAACAGGCAAGTTGAATGGAAGCAGGCACCATGGCCAGAACGTCGAGGGGCACTGGAAAGAGTGCACTCGTGCAGAGGGCCAAACCCACAAAGCCACCCACGTCACCAAGACGAGAAAGTCCGCCAGACGCAATTGCAGCACCCACTCCAGCAATCCCCCCCACGCACGATATACCCGCAGAAGGGACACTCTCCGCTGCTAATAGCTCCATCGGCCAGGCAGCTGCCACGGCACCCATGTCCGATGTGGAGGACACTTGTAACTCGCCCATTCAACACCATACACCCAGCCCGCAGCAGTCAAAACAACCGAGCCCACGCCCCACATCACATTCCAGCAGCCATGAGCAGTCTGGGGATGAATTTGTGGCAGGGTGCTGGAGTCCACCGGTGACATCACCTGATGCTGGACAAATACCACAAGGTGCGGCACCCACCGCACAACGCAGACACAGAGGCCATGACATGGCCATCATCAGGCAGTGGCAGGAAGACATCACTGTGCTGGTTGGCCAGCATGTGGGCGAGGCTGCCCTGGCAAGGGAGGAGTGCAGGGAGCATGCAAGGGGCATCAGACAAGCCATAGAAGCCAGCACCAACCGGCTATGTGAGGAAATGTCACTTGTGAGGCAGGTCCTCACACGCATAGCAGACGCGATGGACAGGCAGAATCCCCCACCGGCACCGGACCAACTGTGCACCTCCTCCTCTGCCGGCTCAAGGCAGACCAGCCCCCTGCACAGGTCCTTGCGGGCTATGCGGAGCACAACCTCACAACCCCCCAATGGTGGCAGAGGGGATGGGAACTAGAGCCAGCCAGATGTTGCTGACACGTGTATAGCTATGCAGCACTGATGTGCAAACCATGTTTGGGAGTGATGTGGGGGGAGGGGGGAAAGGGTTTTTGGGAGTGTTGTGGGGGGAGGGGGGAAAGGGTTTTTGGGAGTGTTGTGGGGGAGGGGGGAAAGGGTTTTTGGGAGTGTTGTGAGGGAAGGGGGAAAGGGTTTTTGGGAGAGTTGTGGGGGAGGAGGGAAAGGGTTTTTGGGAGTGTTGTGAGGGGAGGGGGAAAGGGTGTTTGTGTTGTTGGGTCCATGCACTTCTTTACTTACAATACTTAATACACACTGGTGACATGACAAATCACAGGAGTGGACAATTTTCTTTGTGTATGTGTGCTTTACTGGTGGACAGGGCACAGTGTACATTTCACCACAAAACCCAGCGCCCAAATACCCACATCCATTGAACACTCTTCATCCATGTGTATTCGAAATATTGGTCTATCAGATACTGGCGCACAGCACGTCCTTCCTGGGCATCGCCACCTGCTTGACGTGCAGCCCCATCTTCTCCCTCCTCTTCCCCATCATCATCCTCACCAGGTGGTTGCAGTTCAATGTCAGGGGGCAGTGGCACATTCCGTCTGATGCACATATGTGTCACAGGTTTCCCCCCTTCTCACCTGTCTGTGTTGTTTATTGGAGTTTTTCGATGGAGTCTTCTTTCGCGCAGTTCGGGTCTTGTATAACCCTGTGCGTATGTCCTCGGGTTCCAGCGTGCGTTCAGCGTCCCGACTCCTGGGATCGTTCAGAATGTCCGGGAAGTCCAGGAAACAGCAAAGAGTGTACCCGGGAACGAGTACATGGAAATCCGGGATGCAAGAGAGGACAAAAAGGGAAAGTAATGAATGAGGAGGAATATTAGGGGACCAGGAACCAGGAATCAAAGAAGTTAGCAAGAGCGAACTACGGCAGCACACGTCTAGCCACTGCAATCGGTAGCGTTGAGACGCACAGGGCAGCGGGGGCGTGTCAACTTTATAGAATGTGATGTGTCCAACGCGGAAACTGGTAAACAGTGTTCCATGTTTGACGGCCATGTTGGGAGTACTGCTGAGCGCAAGCCCCTATATGTCAGGGACCAGGAAGTCCAGAAGGGACGCGTCCGATGGTTCATGACAGCATGACACATGCCATGGTGATCTTGGCCACCTTCTCATGGCCGTACAGGAGTGCCTCACCTGACCTGCTGAGGCACCGGAACCGTGTCTTCAAAAGGCCAAATGTCTGCTCAATTACCACACGGGTACGGGTATGTGCACAATTGTATTCCTCTTCGTGCCTGTTCTGTGGGTTCCGTACAGGGGTAAGAAGCCACCTCTTCAGGGGATAGCCAGCATCACCTGCATGGGTACAACAATGGGTATGTGTAAGTGTGTACATCAAGTGGAACCTGTACATATCACACAAATTAACTTAGCATTGTGAATGACATCCACAAATCCCTGCATGCATGGAGGTAATCAAAGTAACTGCAATGTGGGAAGGTGATGTAGTCCTTGCAAGTGGACGGCGGTTGATGCCATGTACTGGGTGAGGTCCAGTCATTCGTGTATTTTGGTGCAGGCACCATTTGGACCACACTGCTAGTGAACTGCCATTCCGAAGTCCCCATGCTGTCATGCGGCACTTCTGTAGCGGTGTACGGGTGTGAATCAGTATAATGGATAGAGGTAATCCCTTTGTATGCACTCAAGGTCGCATTTCCGTTGTGATGCTGTTCAGCGTACATTTCCATTGTCCATATTGGCTACATGTAGCTGTGTTATAGGGGTTATGGTCTGATGTGCAATGTGCATGTTGATGGATATGGCATGACTGGGTTAATGGGTTCATTTCTTTGTAGTGCAGCTTACTACTTGCATGTGGTTTCCATGTGTCAGGTCCAGTGTGGGCTGCCTCGGGGGACAGTGGTGTGATTCTGTATGGGCATAGATGACCCTGACAACTAATGACACCCGGTTGGAGTATGCTTACCCCCCCCCCAATCACACCCGGGTGGAGTCTGCTTCTCTCCCCCCCAATCACAACCGGTTGGAGTATGCTTCTCTCCCCCCCAATCACACCCGGATGGAATATGCTCCCCCCCACAAATCACACCCGGTTGGAGTATGCTTCTCCCCCCCCCAATCACACCCGGTTGGAGTATGCTTCTCCCCCCCCCAAAACAAACCCGGTTGGAGTATGCTTCTCTCTCCCCCCCGAATGTACTGCCCACATAACAATGCCATGTGCATGCCATGCTACTCACCAAGTAGCCACAAACGTTGTCCAGCATGCCGCTCCATGTAGCGTGGTATCATTGAGTTCCGCAGGACCATTGAATCATGGGTTGATCCGGGATAGCGGGCACAACAATGTGTGACGATCTTGTTGGAGTCACATACCATTTGGACGTTGATGGAGTGGTATTGCTTTCTGTTACCGTACACCGCCTCTTCAGCATGTGGGACAACCAATTCTACATGGGTAAAGTTGATGGCCCCGATGCAACTTGGGATGCCTTCCAGTGAATGGAAGCCAACCTTGGTTTTAGAGATCTCCTGGGCAGTCCGCGGCAGGGATATGTGTTCACTTGTGTGCTTCAGGAGGGCATCGAGCACCTGGTTCATTCAGCGTGCGTGAGAATACTGGTTGTGATATGCCATGCATTTGCCCTACCGTATGTTGGTATGTGCCTGTGGCCAGGAAGTGGAGCACAGTTACCACCTTCAGTAGAGGGGGGATGGCAGTACGGATGTCTATGATGCTGACAATGTCGTTGTGTACCATGTCCACAATGCTGGTGATAGTATCCCGGTCCAGACGGTACAGGGGGTGTATCTACTCAGGGGTTAGGTGGAATGGACTGGCTCTGATCCTGGGGATTCGTGGCTGCCTCTGTGGTACAACTAGATGCACTGGTGGGGCTTGCTGTGCCTGTCTCGCCCTCCTCCTCCTCCTGCGTCTCCTCTGTGCTGCCTGTTGTTGTTGCTGTTGCAATGCAATCATGTCCTCCAGTCCATGTAATGCTGCTAGTATTGGAATCATTTTGGTGTGTGAATGCGTGTGGAAAGGGGTGTGGTGTGCTCCTTTTGTGCTGGCCCAGTCCCCATTGCCTCCACCTGTGCTGATTGTGGGCACCTGTGGCGGTTGGGAACACTGCACATGTCCCTTTACGGGTGGTTTGCGATGCCGGTATTTCCGCCATGCCGGTATGGGCTTTTTGGGACTGCTCCATGCCGCTATTTGCATGTTTGCATGTCTTGTAATAGACTTCTATTTCCGCCATGCCGCTATTGCCGCCATGAAGGGTCGCGTGCCTGCGACCATTCCGTTATTAGAGGCACCGTACTTAGCGGTGCCGCTAATAGCGGGGAGGCGGGTCGTAATTGGCAGGTGCAGTTAGCAATGCCGGTAATCCTTTACCGCATCGCTTTTCCCTTAACGCCTACCGTGTAATGAGGCCCATTGACTATTCTCATGAGTAATGGTGCAAAGATATCAGAGTTTACAAGAATTATTTAAGGGGGGAGTTTATTCTCAGTACATGTGCCTTAGCTCTTGCACTACCTGAAATGTCGCCAGGCCAAGTACGATAGATAATTTCACATTCTTGTTGTTCATGGCCATTAAGAATATCATTGTATTTTCCCTTGTACCCTCACTTGCCGTGAAGCGCTTTGAAACACTTTGGGCCTCATTACGAAGTAGGAGGTAGCCATGGTGCTATTAGCACCATGGCCACCCCCTTACTGCATTCCGGGTCCGGGTCTGGGTTCTCGGAATAGGGATTTACCGGGTCATTCCAACCTTGGAGGACCCGGTAAATTCCCATTCTGAGAACCATTCCCCATTCCCATTTGAGCCCCCATAGGGCTCAATGGGAATGGGGATGGAGCTAATAACGGGCCCGCTAATAGCGGGCCCGTTATTAGCTCCCTGGTTCCTCAGCGGCTCCGGCTAAGGGACCTCGGAATGCAGCGGAAGGGGGTTAACGGCAACGGCACCCTTACCGTTGCCGTTAACCCCTTACCGCCAACCTCGTAATGAGGCCCTTTGTGTATAGGCGCTTTATAAATAAACTATCAAATCATATCATAACTCCTATGTACAGACATGCAGCGTCACCAGACAGCAACAGTTACTAGGCAAGCATATGTAACACAACCAATTCAACCCAAACCTAAAAACACGCTCAATAGTGCTTTGCTATTTGAGTGAAAACGCCCAACTGTCCCAGCCTACATTGTAGGCAATGGTAGGTGCCGGATCACCCCAACCTTGGGAACCTTAAAAAATAGGAGAAACAATAAGACAACAAACAAAGGTGGGATCGTGGCCAATAAGTGTGTAAGCAAGAATTTGCTCCAGAAAGAAGTAATGCACAACCAATTCAAGCAGGATCAGGCTGTGTGTTTATAGTCATAGTCCACCGCATTTGTGGCTCAGAGAAGTATGAAGGTTGATCACCATAATATGTCATAGAATCTTCAGCAATGAATGTTTCCTTAATACCCATCCAGTGCTGCACATCTTCAAAAGCATCAAAAAAGTGTGATTCACTGTTACACAACACCTTCAACTTGGCAGGGTAAATCAACATATTTTTCAATCCTTGCTGCCGGAGCCTTTCTTTCACCGGGTTCAAACATATTTTTTCTCCTCTGGACTAGGATAGTATAATCCAGAGAAGTTGCCAGCGTAGACCATCCTCTCCGTATCTGGCCCCCATCTCTTGAGAATTTCAGGATCTGCTCTCTGTCCTTAAAAATCTGAACTATTACAATGGCCCTCATTCCAACCCAGGCGTTAAGGGTTTAACGGCGCTGTCGGCGCCGTTAACCCTTAACGCCTGATTTCCACCTTAACGCCTGCTTTTAGTAGGCGTTAAGTACCAAGGCGCTAAGCGTCCTTGGCGCTAATTACGGCACCGTAATTTACGGTGCCGTAATTAGCGCCTTCCCCACTCCCATTATGCCCTATGGGGCAAAAATGGGAATGGGGAAGGGTAAATGGGGATTGGGGATTTACCGCCCCACTCACCTTGGAATGGGGCGGTAAATCCGCCATCCACCATGGTGTAAACAGAGTTTATACCATGGTGGTAAAGTAGGGAACTTACCACCTGGGTTGGAATGAGGGCCAATGAGTGGTGTCGGAGGGGCTCCATGCAGAGGCTTATTTCTTAACGATTTGTGTGTGCTTTCAATTGTGAACCCTTGGAACAATGCACTGGGCCCAATTTCCATTTGCAGTAGATTTTCCACAAAGTTAGTCGGGTCTTGAGCCTCCTCACCTTCCAGAAGACCCAGACTCCTGATGTTGTTCCTGCAAGCCTTTCCCTCAGTATCCTCAATCAAAGTTTACTAATGTCTGCATGTCATTCATAGCAATCATGGTGCCAGAGACATTACTCTCCACAGTGCCCACTCTGCCCGCAAGCGAGCGGTCATCTTGTCGCAGCAAGTTGACATCTATTTTCACTTCGTCAATTTTGGCCTCTACCGGGGTCTGCAAGGATGCAGTAGCCTCCAAGATTTGGCCTTCCCTTATCTGTGTCATGGGAGGCAGCTCTTCCTGCCAGAGCTCCCGCATTGCAGAAAAGTCACATTTTGAAGGAAGATTTTTATGGGCATACGTGATCTGTTTAGCTTACCCATGTTCTTTAGGTTTTGCATGTATGAGAGTCTCAAGTCCCCCAAACAGCAGTAGTAGGAATCAGGGGAACGGCCCCAGCTCAACCCCCATGAACATGTACTGGCACAGCCCTCCTTAACTCACTTAGCACAGAACACACCACATGTACAGCAGCTCAGTAGTGAAACAGGGCCCCAAGACTAGAGACTAGCTGTGTGTCCCTCTTAAACCAACAAAATAATCCAGGTCGACAGCGCAATTCACTTCCCTTTCACTGGGTCCACGCCTTCTGGTTTCCAATCAGGCCCAGTAAGCCTCTTCCAGTTCCCAGCAGATGCCGTTTTGCCCCATTCACTCTTGAAACTGCTCTAAGGCCCCCTTGGCTCATCTACACCTAAATCAACAGTAGCTCATGCATACCATTGTCATACCCCCCTTACCAGCCTCGGTTTTCCCCCATATGCAGATACAGGCCACAGTGCCGTTCTGCAGGGTCAGCCATGGCAACCCAGCTCCCGCAGCAATGCAGCCCAATCTTCCACACAGGCCCACTGCCAGACCTTCAACACTCTACAAGTTGCTGAACCCTGGGGCCATCTTGAACGGCATGGGGTTCCACGTGCTCCACTTTCTGCACCTCTCTCCATCAGCGGTATCTTCCACAGATTGAGCTGGAGGGAGTTGTGTCTCCCACGCCAGCTCCAGACACTTTCAAACCTCGGGTCCCCTCTGAACGCAGGGAACAGCAGGATCATTCAAGAGCATCCACTGGGAGCTCGACCAGACAGCATCCTGTCACCGTGCAAGTTGCTCACGCCCCCTGAAACATGGATATCGATAGTCATAATTTTCTTATACAATCGAGCACATCCAGAAAGTCAGAAAGTCTGGAAAATCCAGGAAATTAGTAGGTAGCTTAGCATTGTGAGGTACCTGAGGGCATCCTCCCATCTACTCCCCTTGGGTCTTTCTGTCAGGTGGCCAGGGAAGGGCCATCGCTCTTGGATCCCGACCCTGGGGGTGGATTTGCGAGGGAGGATCATCTGGGTGGAGGAAAGGTGCCTTTAGGTGAGGCAAGGTATCCCCCTCTCCCTTATCAGAATGCATCCTAGCTTCCCTCTACCTTTGTAGGTTATTACAAGTCTTCCCCACTGGGAATATGGGACACCAACTGTCCCATATTCACATCCATTTAAGACTTGTATTTAAGACTTCACATAAGGCGAAATCAGCGACTGAGCAAGAGAGATCCAACTGGGAAGGAGGATGTGGCAAACCGATGTGGAGAAGGCAGAAGAGGGAGTGGTGAAAAGGACCCTGACCGCTGCAGGAGAGCAAAAACGACACTGAGGCCAGAACGAGCCGCGAGATGGTCGAAAGCACTGCAGAGCCCTGAGCCGCGTGTCCCCTGCTAGGGCTGGGGGACACAGAAGTCTACAGCAGCAGGAAGGTTCAGAGTGGGCAAAGGAAGATGCTGATCGAGTGAAAGCATGTAATCAATGGGTCTGGAGACCAAATGGACAATAATGAAAACCGAACAAGCTGCAAAGTACTTAATGAGTTACTGAATACCGAACTAAGGAAAAGATATGTAAAATATGTGAAATACTGCACGAGTGAAAGGAAAGTGATGTATATTTACGAATTAAGTGAAAACAAGTAAAAAGCCTGTATGCACAATGCAACAGTGCAAGCCAAGTAACAGTCAGTAATGAGAGCTTGTGCAGCAAGTGTAAAGCAAATGACAAGCACAATTGGATAGTGTGAAAGCAAGGTGGTGACAAGGAGAAATACCACAAAGTGAAATGTGTGAAAGTCACGTGTTGGCAGAGTCAAACGACTGTCAAAGGGAAACAGAAGTGCATATGGACTAACAACACAGATGAAGAAAAGAAACCTGTGTTGGAAAGTAAGTCCAATGAAAGCCAATGAACATTACAAAGTGCCAAGGGTTATCGGTTGCATGACCTGTGATGGGTGGACCGTGTAGTCCGACAACTGCGCCTAGACCAAGTAACCCCTACTTGGAGTGAACCAAGGAAAGTTAAGAGGCTGAAGCTGTTAAACCTAACAGGTGTTCAAGTGACTAAAAGAAAGGCAAGTTCAGAGAATTGATGAAAAGACTGAAAGGTTACAAAGTGTATTTGCTAAGAAAGTTGAATTGACTGTGAACTGGAACCAAGAGAGCTGCCCTCTTGGGGAAGGGAGCCGCAGGTTTCTTTAACTGTGTTGAACTTGGGGAAGGTAATCCTGAGGTCTTTTTGTAGAACTGTTTTGAACCCGGGGAAGGGGAAGCTGAAAACAAGCCAGGAGCTGGAAGAAGATCAGAACTTCATTTTGAACACTATTTTGTTGGTTACTGACATCCCTACGCACTGTGTATCTTGAGTTGTGAGAGCAAGTATAGGTTTTGGACATAGATAGACTTTTGAGTTGAACTTCATGACACAGGCTATCCTTACTTTCATTAGGTAGGGAAAACCCACCTTAGTATAGGGCAAGTTAGGCCTTCCTCCATCCTGATATTCAAGAAATAAACCTTTGATTTTAGAAAAGTAAATCTGTTGTCTGTGTCTTATTTCCTGATGCCTTCACAACAAGTAAACATTTACTTGAAGCCATATATAATATTTCACTGCAACAATAAGATACCTTCTCTTTTTTTTTCTTCACTTTATTTAGATTTTAAGGTAACATGAGACAAACAATCAACCTTTGGTCCGTGTATATGAAGGCTTAAAATAATAAACAAAATATAGTCCCAATAAAGTTATTTAAATCAATTATATACATTTCAAATAATTTACTGCAGCACCTCCATATGTCTATTAATGTAACCGAACAAACAACATAAACACAACTCAAAAAGATACTACACAAATCTTAATTTTGTCGAATATAGACATTTAGTACAGTGTGATGCTGATACAAATTCTGACCTTATCAAGAGGGGATGGGGAGGCATGGCCAACTCCCGAGCAATGAAGACATGAAGACATAGGGGGTCATTACGAGTTTGGAGGCAGCTATGGTGCTATTAGCACCATGGCTGCCTCCAAACCCGTGTCCGGATCCGGATAGTCAGAATGGAGACTTAACGGGTCATTCCGACCTTGGAGGACCCGGTAGGTCCACATTCTGAAAACCATTCCCCATCCCCATTTGAGCCCCCATAGGGCTCAATGGGAATGGGGAAGGAGCTAATAACGGGCCCGCGAATAGCGGGCCCGTTATTAGCTCCATGGTCCCTTAACGGGTCCCGCTAAGGACAGCTGGTCAGACCATCCTGTCCTGGTGGGACGCGCTAAGGGACCTCGGAATGTGGCGGTAGGGGGTTAACGGCACCGGCATCCTTACTGGTGCCGTTAACCCCCTACCGCCATACTCGGAATTACCCCTATAGTCTCTAACAGCTCCCAGGGTCGCCCTAGAATCCTGCCAAAATATCCTGCAAAACTAAACGAAACATGCACCTGAACAGTGTTTCACTGATAGCAGCTGCGGACCAACCGAGAACAAAAGGAACGGTCCAATTCCGCCAAGTATTACCAGAAATATCGGCCGCAAAGGGAAGTGCCTGTCAGCGTGCGGCAGAGAAGAAAATGGCCGCCGGAGGTGCGCTATGCCTGGGAGACACCACCCGATGCTAGACCGAACAGGGGCATAGACCTATTGAGCTGGAGCGGGGGGCGGAAGCCGGGAGAAGCCGTCTGAAGACCAGCGGAACAGATGGTGGGCGCGGGCTGCACCAACCATGTAGTGTAATAGGTGGAACCATGGAGGTATCGCCCAGTGCGGCCAACAGTTGAGGCGCTGTGGGGACGGATCACCGATCGGAGACAGCCTGCGGTGTCCGCCTGTGGGCAACGGGGGTGGACAGCGACCGAACACCACCATATGCTGCAGGAATCACCCACACCTCCCTCTGAACGGCTGAGGTGGCCAAGCAGTGCCTTGACAGAGGTGGAAACCCACCCCCAGAGCCCATGGTGCTGGCTGAGGCCACCCCCGCTGCTGAACAAATATTGCCTGTGACATAGCAGGTTTCTCCTCTTCCTCCCCTTGAATGGTGTTGGCCGGCATCTGCCCACCTCAGGACCCCTCTCCCCTTGTGCGTCCCGACAGGAACTGTTCATCCTATACGGAGGTGGAGAGCAACGACAGCATACTCCCCGGCGGCAGATCATATGCGCTCTGCAGTTCATCTTCTGGACAGCTGCGTTTCTGTCCTGCAGTGGATACCGTGAAAAGACTTGCCCAGCACCCTATTATACCCGACAACGGCGCACACTGGAGGGCAGACTGGGTGTACGTGCGGCTACAAGACCATGACGTAACAGAACAGGATTTTCCATTGGGAATCTTCTGGCGGAGGGGCAGTGAGGCGGTAAGGCCTTGGATTGGTGCCGCACCCCCCTCCCAGTCAGGCGGGGAGACTGAGCGCTGCGGTGGTGGAGAGAGAACCACAGCCTGCTGCTGAAGCAGTTGATATCCACGCAAGAGGTGAGAGAGACATCGGAAGGGAGTGCGGTGGGGCACTAGTGTACAGAGTGTTGGCGCTCATGTTAGCCCTGTCTGGTAGCCTGATGCCTGAGTAGGACTGCGGCTGCTCCTCGGCTACAACGGTGGGATCAGTGGAGAGATGGTGGAGGGGGAACAACGTGAATACTGCAAGATACCCGGGCTGCAGTAACAGTGTTGGGGCTTTTGGCGGTGATCAAAATGCACTGTGCACCCGATCATAGAAGTGACATAGGGTGCTGAGCCCTTGTATTGGGACACCCTGAGGAACAGCAAGAGGAGGAAGAGGAGCTGCAGTTCAGACCACAGTCTTACTCATTGGGGGAGGAACACAACTCCTACGACCCCGAAGCACTGGGTCCACCCGGGGAGACACTCTTACACCGCCTTGAACCTCTTGAGGTGCCCATAAACGGGATCGCCAAACACCACAGACCTGCCCCCCCGACTCTCCGCTGAGCCTTGTCCCAAACATGGCTAAAGACAGAATTAAGAAAACAACAATGCAGAGCACCATGGACCAATACGCAACGACCATCTCTGCTGCAACAATGGACTCCACATCGCAGGCTACTTCCTCGGAGACGGCGGAACCTTTGTCTTTAAAAGACGTGATGGCGGTCATTGCTGGCACCCGCGCCTCCATGGAGAAAAAGATGGATGGCATGACAGCAGAAATATCCTTCCTCTGTCACGACCACCAGAAACTGTCTTCCCACACAGGTGAGGTGGAGCGCCGCGTCCCCGGATTGGAGGACGACCTCGGAGGAGTACATCAACAACTCTCGCAGACACTATCGCGTCTGAAGACCCTGGAGGCGTGGGTCGATGAAGGCGAAGGCAGATCACGCCACAATAACATTTGCGTTCTGAGCCTTCCGGAGAACACGGAAGGGCCCAGCATGGAAATCTTCCTGGAACACTGGTTGGCGGACTTCTTTACACCAAAATCCTTTTCCAAATTCTTTTCGATTGTGTGGGCCCATCGGATGCCGGCTGGACGACCCACCCCGGGTGCCCCTCTGAGAACAGTCATTGCTAAACTTTTAATTTTCCGAGACAGAGATGCCATTTTACAGATGGCGCGCACAAAGGGGACGATTACATACAACGGCTCCAAAATCACCTTTTTGCCGGATTATACCAGAGAGGTACAAAATGCCACACAGTCCTTCTCCACTCTATGAACGTGAAATACGGGCTGCTCTTTCCGGCCCATTTGAAGATCTACCACAATGGCACCACGGTGCACTTCACAGAGCCGCAAGATGTCTGGAGATGGGCGGAGAACCACTTTTAAGGGAACTGGGGAGAGGTTAACCCAAACCCCCGGGGAAGACCCCGGGTCCGTCCGAACCGAGGCTCACCCATACGGCAACCTCTGCCACCAGAACTGGATGATCCTGAACAAGAAGCAGCCCCCCGAGACTAATGATCGGTGTGTAACGGACTCAGTTTGAGTAGGTGGGGAGGCCCGATGTAGGGTGGTGCACCATCCGGGGTGGCATGTTGATCCTTGCTTCCCTCTCCTACAAGGTCATCATAGCTGCGGCGTACCCCAAGGCCAATACCTAGGAACTTTGGCTGTCCCCCATCAAATTTTCAGGCGACAGATACTTCAGGTTGGGGTGGAGTATAGGAAGGAGGGAGGGATGGGAGAAGGTTACTTTTGTTTAATATTCAAGTTTGTTAGACGAATGTGTGCACACCGTAATACATACACTTACCTGGTCCAGATCACGCGCGTATGCAACTCCACGCACCAGCGCCGACATGTCCATACCTCGATATGGCACAAATCCACAATCACTTAAGGGGAGACGGAACACATAGGTCCCTCAAGCTCCTCACCTGGAATGTTGACGGGTTGGGATCCGGGATTAAGAGATGGTTGGTCACCCAGTTTCTCAGTAGAGACATCATCCTCATTACTGAATCCCATCTAGTAGGCACATCATGTAACCTCTTCCACAGGACCAACTACCGTACTGCACTGCATGCAGGCTTTACCATGGGCTCCCGTGGGGTCTTAATCATAATACATAAATGACTTCCAATTACTCTAATCTCGGTGGAACAGTACCGTAGCTGCAGGTTTGTCATGATGCAGGGTATGTTGTGGAATGAATCTATAGGTATCCCCTGGCTATTTATGCCCCCCCTGCACTCACGAAGGGGCTGCTGGTGAATGTGGGGAATGTAATGGCGAAGGACCAACTGGACCTGTGGGTCCTTGGAGGTGAGTTCAACGATGCAATGAACAATACGAGAGACCACACCCACCTTAGGGGCCAAAACCCAGACATTCCCACCAGCCTTAACCCAATTGCATCGGCCATGGGTCTAAGTGACGTGTGGAGAGAACTTCACCCACTGGAGAGTGGATACTCGTTCCACTCAGGGGTGCATGCTTCTCTGTCCAGATTGGATTACTTTTTCCTCCTGTCCCCAGACACCTACAGAGTCACCACTGCATTGCTGCTCCCCCGGGGCAACCCTTTTTGCCCCCCAAATTATGGCGATTGAATAGCTACTATCTTAGTTTCACTGACTTCGTGGAGCATATCCACGAGAAGACGACGGAATAGTTTGAGATAAACTCTTCCTCAGTGGACAATCCAACAACGGTCTGGGAGGCTTATAAGGCAGTGCTCAGGGGGGAGGTGATTTCCTAGACAAGCGCAAAGAGGAAGGAACTCCCCCGCCGGGGGACAGAAGCAGAGCGGGAGGTTGAGACTTGGGAGACTAGCTATATACAAAATGGTACCCCAGACACCCACCTGTCCCTTTTGAAGGCTAAAGACTGCCTCTGGAATATTGTACTTGATAATGCAAAACATGTCCACTCAGCTACTACGGCTCATGTCTATGAACACAGAGATAAAGCAGGTACACTTTTAGCTTGGCTGGAGAGGAGAGAGGAAGGGAATCGACATATCAGAACAATCATGAATAATCAAAATGAACTGGTACACCGAGACTCTGCTACTGCGGAAACGTTCACGGAGTACTACGCTACATTATACTGGGAGCCACATGCCCCAGTAGATTTTTCTATACTCAACAATATTGTCCTCCCTCAGCTGACTCACTCTCAACGTTGTGAAGGGTTTTGACCCATGCTGAATCAATAGACTGGGTAGATGTGGGGATGAGCTGCCACCGCCCATCATTCCATCCCAGAGTCCAGGAGAACCGTGCAGTTGTGCGCATACCAAAAGCGCCAGGGGTGAAAGGTGGTGCCAAAGGAAAAATAGCAACACCTGTCAGAGCAAAAGCGCTTTTAAATCACCTCTGTTTCTTTGAGGGCAAGCTCCAAATGTCAAGTTCAAACATTGCAAGATAGATAATACCGGAGACCTTTGTTCAAAAATCTGTTTTACTGATGTCATGGGCACAAGACCACTCTAAAGATTCAACCTTCTTGTGGGGGGGGTTCCACATAACCACTCTAATGTAAGGATGCCTATCAAAACAATAGCAAAAATATCCTGTCAATTTCAAGACAACTCCTAAATGGATGCAGTTCCGACAAATTCCACAAGGCGGCGCTAGCGGTCTAAACTCTGACAGGAGAACTGAGTTCAATAGCTGACAAAGGGACCTGAGCCAGCTGGACTTCAAAGCCTGTTGGTTAATTAAAAATCTTAGCCACCTGCTGTTCCCAGAGGCCAAGAGGCTGGGAAACCTTAACACCTCAGAGATTCCCACACTAGGAGGCAGGATATCACATGGCCCTTCTGAGTGAGAAGGAGGGGTTTTCCTTCAGCTCGCTGGAGCCCACACAAGACTCTTCCCCTTGAATGGGGTATGTTAATTTTGAGTGTTTCCTGTCAACAGCCCTCTGCCAGCAAGGAGAGACATGTGTTTCCTGACCCACCCAAGCTTCTGGAGGCGGACCCAAACACTTTGGGGAGTTGAATTGAAGGCAAATATATGTTTCATAAAAATACTGATAACTCTTTGTAACCAGATGACAGAAATGTGCAATTTGGGGATCCTTAAAATGAAAACTGGCCCACAATTCAAGACCAAACTCCAATTTGTGTGATGTTCTGGTGCAAAACCCCGCTAATTATGAATATTGCAGACACAGTATTTAAGCTAGCGACCTGGAAATTTACTGGGACATGTGTAGAAGGGGGGTGTGCATTTGTATAATTTTTGATGAAAAACCAATGTTGCAAAACCCACTAAAATCGAAAATAAGTTGCCATTTTTGAATGCAAGTTCCTAGAAACGCCAGAGTCGGAACAGAGACTACCTTAAGCAATGTGTAATATGTACATGTAATGTCAACCACTTGTGTACCTGGAAAATATGTATTTGGATCAGAAATAGATTTGTGTGCACATTGACCAGGGGAGTGTCATTTCTGCAGGTCATAAAAATGACATCACTCTGACACACTATCCCTTCCCAAATCAGGGACCAAAGAATCTATTGACCTATCAAATTAAGAGAGGGGCAGGTTTAGTGAAGTTAGCCTCTCCACCCACTTTCTAAACACATAAAAGCAGACAGTGCAGGACAGATAGGGATTCAATTCCATTTGTTGTGGAGCGTGCTGACGACGACTTCACATCCAGCGATCCAACACTTAGACTACCAGGCTAAACAGAGACTACAGAACTTTGAACCAAGAAAGCCCACTGCAAGCAAAAGTATTTGTCAGCAGGCCTCAAACTCTTTTACAACTGAACTCTTCAAATAGCCGGGCTGAGCTGTTTGATTCTGGCCTAGAACCCTGTGACAGAAACATCCAGAACCAGGAGCCGTGCTGTGTCCAGAGAAGGCAGAACCCGATCCAGAGAACCAGTGCCTAGCAGACCCAGGACAGCAGAGCAGAGCTGACCTAGACGCTGTGAGCAGAACCGCCCGAAGTCCAGTCCAGTTGACCCGATCCGTGACGAGGCCCAGTCCTTCTAAAAATATTGTGTGAATACTGCCAGAACTGTGCGAAACCCAATCCCTTAGTTAAAATAATCTAATGCAAACTATTTTAACCTAAGTAGAACTGCCTCCTAGTAATCCTGTCATCTGTCATTCTAAAGCTGCGAGCTGTCATCTGTCATTCTAAAGCTGCAACTGTCACCTGTGATTTTGAGTTTTACTTTAAATCCGAAAAAACTGCCTTTACTAAATCGTCCGTATCTCTGGAACCGTTTGTCCTGGGAACGTGGTTTAACTTTCATTTAAAAGCTAAGATTCTAGGCTTTCCAACGAAGCAACAACTTGCTACTACTTCTACTTTTGCCGTAATCACGATTCACGCACTCGCGAAATTTTACCGCGATTTGCGATTTGGCCTGATTTCTTCACCTGTAAAAGTCAGCAGCTCCTTGCTTTCCTTGGCTAAAATCCGTTTAACCTGCTAGTTACTCATAGAGCATTGCTAACGTGAGCCTGAACTAATATAAAGTATCTCTCCCTCACCCTGAACCTCCTGCAGGCAATTAAAATCAATTTTAGCATCTTTTCACTTCATTGCCACCACATTTCAAGTAATTCGCCTGTGTTTAAAACTCATACCTGTTTTCTCTAAGCTTGCTGGGGGAACTGGAACTCTGTATTGCATTATAAAGTGTGATTTGTTGGGATTCTTGAAGACTGTGTGCTCTCCTTTCCATCTCCTTATATTGTATAAAGGGGGGGAGTGAGTTGCCAGAGAAAGGTGATTACATTGTTGTTGGTTGAAATCATATCAAGTTTATTTGCTGTACTGCATTTTATTCCACCTTGCGTTTCCTTGAAACCATCAAGCATTTTCAGCTACCTCATCCTCTATACTACTCCTAAGTAATCAAGTGTACCACTGTAACATTACCCCTTGTGGATCCACATCATATGTCTAAGTGTACTATCAGATATTAGTGTGTTATAAAAGTGTGATATATATATATATATATATATATATATATATATATATATATATATATATATATATATTGTTCAATTTTTAAAAATAGAACCTTTTAAATTTGCAAAACACACCTACTTCTTGTCTCAGTGAGGTCAGGGGGATTCTCTGAGAGGGGTGTTATACAAGGGTTCGTCATCCAGATTATAACTTGCCATAAAAATATAAGAATAAGGGCTTCCCTTGGGCATCCCAGACAAGGCACTGACTTAGTGGGATCGCTTGATTGGAGTCACTTACAACGTGCATAGTTGGACAAAGACCTTACCAAAGCTGAAATATCAGAGGCTATAGCCCAGCTACAATCGGGGAAAACGCCAGGTCCTAATGGGTTCCCGTTTGAGACCTGGAAGAAGTTAAGTGGGAATGTAATAGCGACTCAGTTGCATAAGGTCTTTCTTCACTGCAAGGCATCCTCTGTCCGGACCGGCACAAGGCAATCATTGTAGTCATCCCTAAGCTGGGAAAAGCCCCAGAACTTTACAGTTCATACCGGCCGATCTAACAGGCAGGCCAAAATCTTAGCCAAGGTGCTCGCGGCACGCCTACAGGCAGTTATCCTCTCACTGGTCCATCCTGATCAATGTGGTTTTATGACGAACAAATCGACCCAAATGAACCTGAGACGTCTCCACCTACTCCTAGAACGAATCCCAATCCTTAATATCCCCCTTTGCCCTATTACCAATCGATTTCGAGAAAGCGTTTGACACAGTGCTATGGGAAAGTCTCTGGGAGATTCTACGACGAACGGGATTTGGTGACATATTCCTGAGGTGGGTGCGGTTACTGTACGAAGCCCCGCAAGCAGAAGTCAAGGTCAATGGCTGGGTCTCTAAGCCCTTTTCTCTGGGTAGGGGTAAGCGACAGGGGTGCCCCTTCTCACCCCTGTTGTTTGCGCTGGCTATCGAACCTCTGGCCCTATGGCTTTGCCAGGCTAACACATGGGAGGGTTTTAACTGGCCTGACGGGGAACAGGACAAACTTTCCCTATACGCAGCCAACCTCCTGATATATATGGGGGACCCGGCTCGCTCCTGTCTAGTGGTTACCCACATTTTGGCAAGCTATGTATCAGCTGACTTCGTGTTAACTGAAGTAAGTCGATCCTCTTTACGGTAAAGGGAGGGGCATGCTATACCGCCCAATTGCCCATATCAGATCAAACGGGAATGTTTCTGCTACTTTGGCATTCAGATCTCGGGAGACCTTACACAATATATATCTCCCGTAATCTACAACCTATTATCGAACGCTTAGCGGGCAATGTCCAGCATTAGATGCACCTCCCCCTCACATTGCTGGGCAGGGCAGCACTATTTAAAATGTTAGCGCTCCCCCGATTCCTGTCCAAACCGCCCCACTCTGGATCCCCGATTCAGAATTCCATTGGGTGGATCGCCTCCTCCGAAAACTCAATTTGGGATGAAGGTCACCCACATATTGCCCTCAGTACACTCCAACGGTCGATGTGGGAGGGGGGCGTAGGCCTGCCCCACCTCCAAACATATTACTGGGTGAGCCAGATGTCTTTAATTAATGATATGCTGTATGGCAAACGGAAGTTACCTCACATTAGGGCCGAAATTCAGGGAAGACCGAACACCGTGGTTAGAGCGTTCCTTTACCAACCCCTGAAAAGCCACCACTCACTCACGACAACAACGCATATTGTTAAGGTGTGGAGAAGTGCATACAAGCACATTGGGTGGGGACAGAGGGTGACAAGGCTACACCCCCTGTGGAACAACGAGTGTCTGGCCGAGGTGAATAAACTGCCAATGTGGCCGCGATGGACTGAGGCCCACATAACGATGGTTGATGATCTTCTTGCCGAGGGAGACCTTATCTCCTTCGACTTGCTTCAACAGAAATACGGAATTCCACAGACAGAACACTATCACTACATACAGCTCACTCACGCGCTGCGTAGGAACATACCTTCATTTAACGAGGTGCCAGAAAATTCCCCCATAGAATGTAATCTACTGATAGAATATGTGCCCACTAAGGTCACATCCACGCTATATTGTGCCGTTGCGGCTTTTGCCACTCCCGAGCTGGTCACCATGAAACAGAAATGGGAGAGGGATGTGGGCACTATTGATTTGAAGGATTGGATACTGGCGATGATGCACCTAAAGGAAATAGCGATTACTTCCAGACTTCGCTTAGTACAACTTAAGATACTTCATAAGGATATACTACCCGAGGGTGGCATTTTATGGGTGTGGCAGGGCCTTCAACCCGAACTGTTTGAGATGCCGGACAGAAGAGGGGACATTCATACATATTCTGTGGACCTGTCACAGAATTCAAAGATACTGGCATCAATGTTGCACTAAACTATCTGAGACACTGGGGAGTGAAGTGCCGACGGACCCAAAACTATTACTGCTGTGCATACCCGACAAACAAGCCAACAACAAGTGGGTGAAATTGTTCATCCTCACGGCAGCTGAGTTGATCAAACGGAACATTGCCCATTTGTGGAGCTCAACGTAGACGCCAGTGTTAGCCCAATGGATGGCCGACATGGTTGTATGTGCTGCAGTGGAACATTGCATATACACAGCGCCTGGCTGTCCGTTGAAAGCCACCAAAGTATGGGGCAAATGGGAAGACGGACACTAATACAAACCCTGAGGCATTCCTAAAGAATAGAAACCCAATCATTTGAACTGACCTGAGAGTGTACACTGCTACAGGGGATTGCCGTATCTGTCCTTTCGGCTACGATTTGTCAATTATGAGGAAGTGTATGTACGTATATGTATGGTGTTTGTATGCTTTTAAATGCTAATAAAAAAGACTTAATAAAAATAAAAGAGGGGATAGGAACCCTACTCAGCTGGAGGTGGGAGGCCTACCAGGGAGAAAACCAAAGCCAGTACCACTCCTCAGGATGGTAGCAGTTTGGGGGCAATTGAGAGGGCCCCAATTCCTCACCCCACACTCCACTGCGCCAGCTTGTTTTTGTGCAGTACACCACTATCTCACGCAAGGCCTATTAAGCAGGATAATCACCAAGAGTCTTAGGGACACAATCTCAAAAAGTAGCGCAAATAAAAGGAGCAAATTTGTGCTACTTTCTGAAATGCTCAGGTATTCTCAAAGGTGTCCTGAGCTTTTGAGGAGGGGCTAGACAGTAGGGAAAGATGCGCTGTCCAGCCTCCTTGCATACATTAGTGACAGAAGTGCACTACCTTAAAGGGTCCGAATGTTTCAAAAGGCGCAAGGGGATGACACTATTTCTGAGCATTTACAAATGCAGTTCATCTAAGAATTTGGGATGCGCTTTTAACTGCCCAGAAACTCCCCCTTATTTACGCAAAAGGAGAATTCTAAGATGCGCTCATTCAGATGCCCTTTGTAAATTGGGCTGCTACTTTTTTGGGCTAGCACATATCACTTGTGTCAAAAAATGTTTTGAGAATCTGGCCCTTTATGTTTTTCTAGAAACAACACGCTGTACCTGCATCAGCAAGAACCAACAAAAAGAGAACAGTCATCCAGTTCCACAGGCTGTCCGCATTAGGAAGCCAGAGACCAAGTCTCATACAAGTGAGAGCAATCCTCTCGCGGCTCCCACAGATCGTAGTATGTTACCAGAAATGGAAAGCAAGCGGAAAGAGAGAGAGAGACCACACCTATATGGCAGCGAGACAGACCGTGTTACACTCCCCATCAACCTTGGGCCACGGCCAGAGCCCTAGACCACTAGAGACAAAAATAAATGTCTCAGACCCCAGCATATTCTATTCTTGCCTTAGGGGACCTAGACCAAGGCTCCCAACATAAACTTAAGTGCAGGAGTCCCGCGTGGAGAAAAGGGGTGGGCCTTAGCCTGCTATTTAACACCTTTGCTGATTGTAACCCCTCATTGTGGGGAAGACAGAGCTAGATTGGTCAGGGTAACGGTTCCTATAGTAGAAGGAAGGGGCACATAAAGAAAGTAACAGGAAGTAAGAACGTGTTAGTTGTCTGAGCCAAGTCAGAAGGAAGGAGAGGTGGCCGACAAAAAGACCAGCAAGAGGAAGGAAGGAGAAGTGTTGAGGGGATTTATGGAGCAGGTGATGTATTGGTTAATAATGAGTGTAAAGTTATTGGGCCTCATTACGCGGTAGGAGGTAGCCCCTTATCGCATTCCGGGTCCGGGTTCCCGAAACAGGGACTTACCGGGTCATTCCAACCTTGGAGGACCCGGTAAATCCCCATTCCGGGAACCATTCCCCATTCCCATTCGAGCCCCCATAGGGCTCAATGGGAATGGGGATGGAGCTAATAACGTTACCGCAATTTGTGGTACCGTTATTAGCTCTGAAGTCCCTTGACGGGTCACGTCCTCAACACTTGGTCAGACCACAGACCTAAGGGACCTCGGAATAGGGTGGTAAGGGATTACCGGCACCTTAACACCTACCGCGTAATGAGGTCCATTGTGTTGTGAGTGTACATGAGAGAGTAACGAGTGTGACTAGGAGAGAAAGCATAGGGAGTGCATGTTAAGTGTTTGTGTGACTGAAAGGATGCTGTTTCTGAGGAAAGGTGTAATGAAGGGAGCAAAAGTGTGGAAGTGGGAGTAGGAGGAGGGACTAGTAGAATAGCATAGTACAGGAAGTCGAAACATCTAAGGGTAGAGCCTAGGCCCTGGATGAGCGACAGACATCAGAGAGACAGAAGAGAAGGAAGGGAGTAGAGAAAGTTGAGGGGAATGGAATTAGAGGAGGATAATAGTGGTAGGTGTACATTAGGCAGTGAGAGGGAAAGGAATACATGGGCTTGACAGAAAAAAGAGCATGTTATGTTATGTTAGAGTATTTCTAAAGCGGCAAAAGCCCAAAGGCATCCAGGCGCTATTCCTACCAGCAAGTGCAAGACAACTCGGGCAGAAGCAATTTATTTAAACAGTCTGGTTTTCAACAGTTTTCTAAAGGTCAGGTGGTTTTCCTGCTTACGAAAGGTCTACGGCAACTCGTTCCAAGCCCAGGCTGCCAGGACTGGGAAAGCACCACTGTTTCCTCGTGCTCTTCTTATACGGTCAACTTGTGGGCGACCGGCCTTTGAAGATCTAAGGTCCCTATTTGGTCGGTAAATGTTCACCCTTTCCTTGAGGTACTGGGGTGCAGAACCAAAGACACATTTCTGACATACTGGGCCCCATTATAAGTGAGGTGGTAAGGGGTTAACGGCGCCTGTAATGGTGCTGGCGCTGTTAAACCCATACCACCTCATTACGAGGTCCCCTCACGGGACCCGCTCTGCATGTCTGGTTCCACCAGACGTGCAGAACGTGTCCCGCGAGGGGGTGAGGGAGCTAACAACGGGCCGGTCGTAATTGGCCCGTTGTTAGCTTCCTCCCCCATTCCCATTCAGCCCTTAAAGGGCTGAATGGGAATGGGGAAGGTCCGGGCCCGGGTTCCTGGAGGGAGGAATTACCGGGCCCTCCGAACTCGGAATGGCCCGGTAATTCCCCATTCTGGGAACCTGGACCCGCCAAAATCGTAATGAGGCCCACTATCAGAAGTTTGAAAAAGAATCCTAGCCGTGACAGGCAACCAGTGCAGCTCCATTCCAAGCTGCATAGGTGGGCTCATTACGACTCATCCAGTACACCATACGTACTGCAGCATTTTGTACTTTTTGTAGCTTCTGGATATCCTCTATATTTGCTTCGCCCAATAGAGCGTAACAGTAGTCCGGGCGTGGCAGTATCACTGCCCTCGCTAGTTTTGCCCGATTTTCTTCTGAAACTAGCGGTGCAACCTGTTTTAGCACTTTGAGGTGATAATTGGTGTTTTTTACTATTGGCTCTACATGGGCATATTCCATTAAGGCTTGACTCTATGTAAGTGCCAAGAGTGTTCACTCTGGAAGTGACTCTTATCTGACTACCATCGATCAGTCCTGATTCAGGTTATCTCTGGCATGTTGTGATCCGTATATCATGAGTTCAGTCTTGGCTGCATTTAAGCATAGCAAGTTGTTTGGCATCTAACTCTTTATAGTTTGGTAGACAAGGTTCAGCTTTCTCTGGTCATCATAATTACCACTGATCTCAAGCGACAGCTGGAAATCATCTGCATAGTTAGAAAAGAAAAGCCCCAGTTTTTCTAGTTCTATACACAGAGGGATGATATATATATTAGAGTAGGGGGTCAAACATTCCCCCTGCGGAACTCTGCATGTGGTCATTTCCTCTTCGGATGAGTTTTCACCCCAATATACCCTTGATCTCCGGTCCTCCCAAAATGATTTTAACCATCGGACTACTTCCTCTGAAAGGCCTCCAACAGAGGCAAGCCTAGCCAACACGTTTTGATGAGCCAGCAGATCGAAAGCTGCCAAAAGTACTAATAACACCAGCAGCCCCGATCTACTCTTCTCCAGCATAGACAACATATGAGTCTGCAAATCCAGTAAAGTAGTTTCCGTGCCATGAAAACTTGTAAAACCGGACTGCTTATTGTGCAAGATTCCATTTGCTGTGATGTAGGATTGTAGTTGTATAGTCGCAACTTTATCGATCAATTTCAGGAAGAACAATGTGTTGGCGATAGGTCTTAAGTTGGCAGCGTCCTTTGGGTCCAAATCCACCATTTTTAAAAGCAGAATTACTGCCAGCCCTTTTATTAAATGAGGAATAACACATGATCTAAATGAGGCATTTAGAAACCTGAACAGAAATCGCGCAAAGATTTCCTTATGTTCCAAAATTATCTTAGAGGGGAGGAGATCTCCAGGGCAACTAGTGGGCCGCAGAGCTTTAAGGATATTGAGGATTTCTACAGTTGAATAGTAGAAAACCCGAAACCCAAAGAAGGTGCCCCCCGATTCTGATCTTCCATATTATCTATTTTATTTCCCCCCTCCTTGCATCCTTGCTCGCTAACTGATCTACCAGGTGTTAACAGTTGCTCCTGCTCAGCCAGGTCTTCTCTGATCTTACTTTAGGCAAGCTGCAGTTTATCTGAGAAAGCTTTTTGTGCTTGTAAGCAGTCATCCTTGGTAGGTTTAATAGAAGGATCTATAGCTCTGGGTTTTTCCCAAGATCTAAGAAGTCTAAAAAGCTCTTTTGTCTGGTTGCCAGCTTGATTTATCTGATCATTATAAATGCTAAACTTTGCTTCAATGATCTTAGTCTTGGAAGGGGGTGGCGCTGTGGAGCAGCCCAAGATGGCTGCTTAGCTTTTGAGCTCCGTGCGGCTCCGGCCCTCATCTGCCCACATCTGCGAACATCGGAGCTTGCTACACTCCTATTGCGGCCAACCATCTGCCCCTGTCTGCAGGGCAGCTCCTGGCGGAGTCCCGGCCTTCTCTGACTACTGGGAGACTTGCTACGGCCACATCTCTCTGGAGGCCTACCCGGGCTGCGGCGGTTACTCGAGGCCTCGTCACTCTTTCGCGGCCCGCCCGCCCCTGTCTCCCACCCTGGGGGACCCCGCGGGGCGGATCGCTGCCGGACGGGGGGCTGGGACCGAACCGACGGCTGCGGCGGCCTGTGGGGTGCCCCGCCACATCGACACTCGCCTGGCGGAGGACTGCACTGTCGAGGTGAGGAGCGGAGGGGTGACGCATCCGGACGGGGCACGGTGGGCCCGGCCTTCACCTCGCGCTGCCCCTGGACCTGCCCTGTGGGCGCCCCTGCCCCTGCCCCCCTGGTGCGCCCCGCTCTGTATTGCCAGCGTGATCCACGTCCACATCGGTGAAGATCCCCCCGGGCTTGACTCGACTCCTGGACCCTGTGCCCACCACCTCCACGTGGCTGACGCGTGATAACCACGGCGGCCGTCGCTACTCTTCGTCATGCCAAGTAAATCGAAAGGAAACTGCAGGGGAGGATCGATGGATAGATTTGCTAGAGCGGTTCCGAGATCCGACGCTTGCTCATCCCCACCCCCGCCGGAGGAGTCCGGGGTGGAGTCGCAGGCCGGGCCGCCGGGACCTGACCTCACGGTTATCATCATGGAGTCGATGGCCAAAAATTTCGCTTCCTTCCACGAGAAGTTGGACGATATACATGCCAATGTTGCCTCGCTCAAGACACGTGTAGACCAAGCCGGGACCCGAATAGCGGAGGCTGAAGGCAGGATCTCTACTAACGAGGACGAACTACACGTGCTGCAGTCCACGGTCGCGGCCCTGTCCCGGGACATGAAGGCGGTTAAATCCAAATGCGATGACTTGGAGTCCCGCTCTCGCAGGAATAATCTACGCATCATCGGTGTCCCCGAGAACGCACTCAAGGGGCGCATGGAGGATGCGATCGAGAGCTTGCTTAGGGAACTGCTCGACAACCCGACCCTGTCTCCGCACTTTACGGTCGAGCGCGCACATCGGGCCCTGTCCCCTCGCCCTAGACCGGGTGATCTTCCGAGACCCATCATTGCCAGGATCCTGAACTATCGGGACAGGGACCTCATCCTACGCTTGGCACGGGAGAAGGGAGAGCTGCGCCTGGAGGCCAACACCGTCAGGATCTTCCCCGACTTTTCCGTAGCGGTCCAGCAGGAAAGGCGCCAATTTCTTGGTGTCAAAAAGCTGCTCAGGGAACGCAATGTCCCATACGCCATCCTCTTCCCGGCGCGATTGAAATTGACCCACAACGGCAAACTCTACTTCTTCACGGTCCCCGAGGAGGCAGTGAAGTTCATTGAGCTGGAGATACCATTACCTAATCCGATAAATGCTCCCGTGGCCGCTGAGTGAGCACTCCCTGTAGTGCCCCACTCTCTTCGCCAGCTCTCTCCGCTCATTTTGGATGTGTTGCTGGTAATGCTGTTCTTTGCCCCAGCGACTCGAACCCCGTGGATGGCCATCCGGCCTGGGGTTTCGCCCTGGGCCCTTGGACACTACTCAATACTCCTCGTACACTGTATGCTCATGCGTTAGATCGCCTATTGTTTTCCTGTTATCATCCGACCTCAACTCCTGGGTTCGAACTTGGATCCTTCACCGCAGAACTTGACTTGATGGCCCATGTTGGCCTACATGATGCTTAAGATGCCGTCCGCACGGCTACAGCGCCCCCACTGCGTTTGCAATGTTTGTGTTTGTGCTTGGTTTGCTGTTAGGGCTGGGTGGCCACTGTTGGGCCGAATCGTGGGCGCATCCCCGTTGGGTGGTGCCCTCTGTTCCTCCCCGGTTGGGGAGACCCTGTCACTCCCCTGGCTTAGCTGGGGACCTTGGGTTTGGGTGGGGGACGATACCTACTGCAAGTTGCGGGTGGGCAGTGTGGGTGGTGGGTGGTGATGTTGGGGGTGTGTGGGATTGTATTACAAAAGACGGAGGTAGTGTGGCAGAATGCATGACATCGGGGCACCATTGTGGGGCCCATTTTAAACTACTGGCTGGCTCTAGGCAGAGAGTATGGGATGTACCCTAATTCGATGCAATGACAACTGTTGTGCTGTCTTGGAATGTACGGGGCCTTAGTAACTACACCAAGGCTCGTAAAATTATGGCTTACGCCAACAGACATTGTTGTAAAATTTTGTTCCTGCAGGAGACCCACTCTGGGGGCCACCTGGCCAGATGCATGGCCCCTTCCTGGGGCCCCAATAGATATTTTACCTCCTACTCCTCCCGTGCTAGGGGGGTCCTGACGATGGTTCATAGATCGCTCAAGTTTTCTCTACATAAGAATTATGTTGACCCTGAAGGGAGGTATGTTATCCTGCATTGTTCTTTGGCGAATAGGGAATACCTGCTGGTCAATACGTATGGCCCTAATGTGGACTCTCCTGATTTCGTTGACCGGGTGGCGGCGATACTGCTGGGTTATGTGGGGGTACAGATTATCTGGGGGGGGACATGAATTTCATAATGGATACCACGTTGGACAGAACGGGCACTGCCCCCAGATTGCTCTCGGGTGCAGCGCGTAGACTATTAGCACACGGGGTGACACTAGATGTTCGAGACGCATGGCGGGCGATGCACCCGTTGACGCGCGAATATACCCATTATTCCTCGGTACACGACAGCTCCTCGAGGATTGACATGTTTTTCGTGTCCAGTACGCTTCTGGGCAGGGTGGCTGAAACTCAGATCTTGGCGCGTACCCTGTCGGACCATTCTCCTGTCCGGATGTCCGTGGACCTGGGAGTCCCGGTTCCCACTATTAATACTTGGCGCTTCAAGTCTGCCGCCCTGCAGGACATAGTATTCAAGGCGGATATTCTTGCTGATATACAGTCCTACTTTGAGTTTAACCTGTCCCGGTCCACCTCCCTGGGGGTCCGGTGGGAGGCCTTCAAAGTCTTCATCAGGGGAATGTCCATATCGAGGGAGGCGGGAGTACTCAAGGCTATACGTGCTGCTCTTGCCCGTTCCGAAACCAAATTACGCGACCTGGAAAGAGCGCATCCCACTTCGGTTGACCCAGCCACCCTCTCCCAGATTAGTGAGGAGCTCCAAGCTTTTAATGACCAGGCCATCAGGGAAGTTCGATATTTCAGTCGCCCCCAGGCAGCTCGCAAGTATGGTGAGGGGGACAGGCCGGGCAGGACGCTGGCTGCTGTGGCCAGGGGCGAGTGGGGTCATTCACAGATCTCCTGTATCAAGGACAGGTCAGGGCTGAGCCAAACGTCTGACCAACGAATCTTGGAAGTCTTCGCGGACTTCTACGCTGACCTATACTCCCAGCCCCCTGAACATAGCGAGTTCCAAATGCGCGATCTCCTCAGCCAGATCCCCATGACACTCATTTCCCCCACAACCAAAGACTCACTGGACTCCCCCATTCTGCTGGACGAAATTGTCGGGGCAATCTCCAATCTACCCAAAGGAAAAGCTCCCGGTCCGGATGGGCTAACGGCAGAATTTTATCAGGAGCATGTGGCCATCTTGGCCCCCAGGCTGCTGGAGGTCTGGAATGAGTCGCTCCGGCTGGGCACCCTCCCTCCATCATTGCGGGAGGCCGCCATTACGGTCCTTCTCAAACCTGGGAAACCTGCTGATGAGTGTGGATCATATAGGCCCCTCTCGCTAATGAATCTAGATACCAAAATATTCGCTAAGGTGATTGCCAACCGCTTCCTCCCGGTCATGTCCTATATGGTGCATGATGACCAATCAGGGTTCGTCCCTGGGAGGTCGACGTCCCACAATATTAGACGGCTATTCAATGTCATGGCCCGCATGGATCAGGGAGTTGGCGCCGTGGCGGTTACGCTGGATGCCCAGAAGGCTTTTGACATGGTCTCCTGGAAATATACCTGGTTGGTGCTGGAGACCATGGGTGTAGGGCCTAACATGATAGCGTACATTAAGTTGCTATACACTTCCCCGGTGGCTAGGGTGCGGGTTAATTCCCAGACGTCAGCTCTGTTCCCTCTCTCTAGGGGCACCCGTCAGGGTTGCCCGTTTTCTCCGATCTTATTCGCCCTGGCAATAGAGTCGATGGCCGACTATATCAGGGCCCGGCACGCCCACCAGGGGATCCGCCTGAAGGACGCTCCCGAAATCGTCTCGCTCTATGCAGATGATGTTTTACTTTTCATAAGAGACCCGGATGTGCACCTGGACCCGATCATACGCGGTATCACCCGGATTGGCACTCACTCCGGGTTCACCATTAACTATACCAAATCCGAAATTTTCCCTCTTACTAGCTCCACCGCCCAACCGCTCACGGAGTACCCGCTACGCTGGTCCCCAATGGGGATTAAATATTTGGGGGTCCGGGTGTCTCGGTCTAGGGAAACACTGCTAGCGGATAACTACCGAGCGGTGGCGGAACAAGCTGAGGCCAAAATCACGCGCTGGCGCGCTCTCCCGCTATCGCTGGCCGGTAGACTCTCGCTGGTGAAAATGATCCTGCTCCCTAAGTTCTTGTATATCTTCTCTAACGTCCCTGTCTGGCCGGGTGGGAGATACTTTACAGACCTTCATAAAGCACTTGCACAATTTCTCTGGCACTCTGGTGCGGTGCGTAAGAAATGGTCGGACATGTGCCTCCCATATGACAAAGGGGGCTTCACGGCCCCGGACCTGCTTAGATACTGGACGGCTGCACAGGCGCAATTCGCCTCGTACTGGTACCCCGGACCCCCACCTCGCCCCCACGTCAAATTGGAGACTCTGGCGGGGGCACCCTGTAACATAATGTCCCTGATTCTAAATAGGAAGTATGTTCCGGACTCGCCTATCGATCCAGTCCGCGCCACTGTACAGGCCTGGGGCCGGCTGTTTAACACGTGTGCCGAACAACACCCATACTACAGGTGGCTTCCCGCCTGGAACCTTCCCGGGCTTGAACCCACGTGTGACATTGCACTGGCGCGGCACTGGGAGGCGCTGGGTTACCGTGCCCTCACTGACTTTTACCCAGATGGGCGGTTTATAACACTGCAGACGTTGAAGCCGGGGCACTCTGGTTCAGTCATGGAGCTGCTGCAGTTCTACAGGCTGCGCGCAGCCTTCTGCAGCGCGTGGCCTCACTTCCCAGCTGAGCCTCCGGACTCCCCCGGGATCGCATACATCGCCAATTCGGGAGGGGCGCGGGGTGTGGTCTCCTCATTATATGGATTGTTACTGACCGGCCCCTCTCCCCGCCCGTCCAGGGCACGGGAGGACTGGGCCGCTGAACTGGGGACGGACCTTACAGACCAATTGTGGGGGAAAATGTGCTCTCATACCAGTGGGGTGTCCTTGAACTTTCGCTACCGCACCATACAGTATAAATTGCTCAATAGGCTGTATTTTACACCGGGTAGAATTTCGAGATTTGCACGCTCTGCTCCCCGGCCCTGCCCTCGCTGCGGAACCGATGGGGCTGACCATCTACACATGTTCTGGGCCTGCCCGGAGCTGGCCACATTCTGGTCCAAGATCATGCAGACGTTGTCGACAATTATTGATGTTGATGTTGACCTCGACCCGCTGGGGGCACTGTTTGGGGTGTGGGGCCTCGAGGAGCCTAGAGATGTGGTCAAGTTCCTAAATGTAAGTTGTGTGGTGGCCAAGAAATGCATCTTGCTGGATTGGAAAAGCTCGACCCCCCCTACATACCAGAAATGGTTGAACCTGCTCACATGGTCTAGGAATTGCGAGGAGGGGTTTTTGGATATGCTCCCGGCCCGGTCCCGCCCCCGTAATATCTGGTCTGCCTTTAATAGTTATTTGAACGGTTTGGATGACATCTCCACGGTGGGCGGATCTCCCCGGCCTTCTACTAGTGTTGTCTAAAGTATTGGTGTCTCATGTTATGTTGCTGATGGTCCCTGACAGCTTACGTTCCGCAGAAAAGCCCTTGCATTAATGTACCTGTATACTGTATTTGCTCTTGCTGTCCTGATGTAAATGTGTATGCTACCTGCCTCTGTCAACAAAAATAAAAGTTTAAAAAAATAAAAAAAAATGATCTTAGTCTTGTATTCCTTATCCTTGCCTTTCCAGGCCGCCTTATTACTTGGGGTTTGATCTTTCAGACAAGCCTATACCATCTGTTTCTTACTAGCTTTTAATTGTGCTAAAGCCGGGGAAAACCATTTCTGGTAATTAGGGGTGTCTCTAATGTGTCTTACCTTCAAAGGGGCATTTCTCTCTAACATAGTAGTTATAACCTCATTGTAACTGGTTATGAGGGTGTCGGGATCGTCGGAATCCTCTGTTTTATTCATTAAAGAAGTCATACAAACTAGTAAATCTGCCGCCTTAATGCCCATATAATTTCTAGTTTGAACTTTGCGCACCGGTTTGTGCGGTTTTTAAAGGTGACGGAAGCTGAAGTTGACATAAAATAAAAAAGTGATCGGACCATACACAAGGTGCAGTTTTACATTCAGTGAGGAGGATATTACCACTCCCCACCCAATCAAAAGGGTTCCCCTTAATATGAGTTGGGCAAGTATTATGGATAGTTATATTGTGATTGTTTAGACATTTTTCCGATTGTATGGCTTTTTTGTCCTTGGAGTGCCTTTTCCAAAGATTCAGGTCTCCTAACAGTACCAGAGGAGAATGAGTAGATTGCATGGGGGTTAGGATATTTATAAGGTCCTCATTAAAACTTGCAGATTCTCCATGGGGTTTATAGAGTAGTATAAAATTAATACTGTGGTTAAAATTCGGGATAAGTTTAACGTGCAAGATGTCACATATGTCACATTCTATTTTAGCTTCGTAAATACCAAGCTCTTTTTTGCATATGATACCGACCCCCCTCCCAAACTTTCCTTTCGATGCTTTCTTGAGAAAACATACCCCGGTGGGGTTGCTTGCTCTATGGTAGGGCCGTGGACATCTAAGAGCCAAGTTTCTGTGAGGCACATAACATCCACTTTGTGTTCGATGATAAAAAATCACGCACATCGATAGTTTGCTTGACAAGAGACCAAGTCAGACAGAGTGGGCCTCATTCCGAGGTTGGAGGTAACCATGGAGTAAATAGCTCCATGGTAAGCAACCATGGAGCTATTTACTCCATGGAAATCCGGCATGGTGAATGGAGTAATTACCGGTCCATTCCAAGGTTGGAGGGACCGGTAAGTCCCCATTCACCATACCGGTTCCCCATCCCCATTCCTGCCCCCATAGGGCTCAATGGGAATGGGGAAGGAGTAAATTACGGCACCGTAAATTACAGTGCCGTAATTTACTCCAAGGTCACTTTGCGGGTCCCGTTATTTACTCCTGCTAAAAGCAGGAGGTAAAGAGGGACCCGCAAAGGGAAGTCGGAATACGGAGGTAAGTGTTAACGGTCACCGTTGCCATTAACGGTGACCGTTAACCCTTACCTCCAGCCTCGGAATGAGGCCCAGTGTCTTTAGGTACAATTCCATACCGTTTAGAACACTACCACTGGATAGAGTAGGGATATTAGTGTGTCTCTGAGGGAGTTTAGACAGAGAAGGCATATTGGGCCCAATTCATAGAATCCAGCACAGAAGCAGCGCAAGCACCATGCGCAGAAAAGTAGCGTGCGCAAACCAGCAATTATGTAGCACGCGTATTCATGGATTTCCCGCGCCATCAGTAGCCATGGTCAATGAACAGCAAGCAGCGCCAGTAACGCCCCCAGAACCGCCCCATGCACTGGAAAAAGCCAGTGAAGAGCCAAATACAGCTCAAGGTCCCGCACCATCCATGGGCCACCACACAGACCACCCCCCTCGTAATTGCATAAAAAATCAGAGCGAACTCTGCTCGCGCCTATCGAACCCCTGCAAAATCGTGTACCCCACTCGCGCCATCCAAACCGCGTTAAAAGTGGCTTGCGTACCCCCACGAAATCGCGTACCCCACTCGCGCCAGGCAAATCGCGTGAAAAGGGCCTAACCCCGCAAAATCGCATATCCCGCTGATGCCATTTAAATCACATGAAAAGGGCCTTGCGTACCTGTGAAACCGCATACCGCGCTCGCGCCATCCAAATCGTGTGAAAAAGGTCCTTGCGTACCCCCGATAACCAATGAGTTGGGAAAACGCCTCCCTATCCCTATTCTAAAGAGGAATTTCCCTGCCTAGAAACCAAAACTAAGGCTCCGTCTGTTGACAGGATATCAGTAACTGAAAAGCTGTTCGTATGTGCTAAACAACCTATCCTGACCCGCACACTTACAAACAAACAACAAAAGGTGCAAGGAAATGTCTTTAACTGAAAGGTAGAGAAAGTGTTCAAAACCAAAAATATGGAGGTGGCCACCAGGGGGCGTGGAGATGCAGCAGTCTCTGTGATCAGCTCCTCCTCTCAGGCCCTCATTGCGGGTTGAGCCCCCCAAGAAGCCCTCATCAGAGAAAGCCATAGCCCCTGTGGGCCGTATGAAGCCTGGGTGCACCCCCCGGTCCAACTCCCTGGACGGAGGGTGCACAGAAGTGAAAGTTGGGACTGCCGAGGCTACGGCAGAGAGTGAAGCATCCTCGAGCCAGAGAGGGGCTCCAGGAGGCACAAACATTTTCCCACGGGCTGAAGGCGGGCCAGCTATACAGCCCACCACGGCGGGCCTCCAGACTCGCAGGAGGCCACCAAAGAGGCCGCAGCTGACCCCCTTGGCCCTCCATCTTGGGGGGGGGGAATTTGAGGGGCTGACTAGATCCGCTCCCGGAGGTGGCTTGCTGGCTTGCCCCCCCCCCCACATTGGAGAAGTCACGGGGGCACCTGAGAACCTCCATTCCACCATTGGAGGCCCAACCGGTGCGGGTGTTCCCATTGTCACCACAGGGTGCCCACCCCAGCAGCGCTTTGGGTGAAGTCATTTTTTGGCGAAACAGCACAGGGAGTGCTGAGGGGTTGCGCGCAGTTGCGGCCTAGACACGGAGGCTGAAGTGCGGCCCTCACCCCCCATCCCCCACCCGTGAGGTGGGAGAGTGGAAGGTGGAACCACAGCTGGAATCGGAGGATAGCAGGTACCTTGCCCCTCCCCCGGAACATAGTGGGGCACTCCCTGGGAACCAAAATAGTACTGGCTCCCAGCCAATTTACCGCAGCCCAGTCCGGGGCCCCTCCTCTATCGCTGCAACTGAGGAAGGAGGGGCCAGATGCAAAGGAGGCACCAGAAACACAGTGAGAGTACAATCAAAGGGGAGTTTTGTCCCGCTACTGGCCCAGAAAGAATTCCAGGGAGACGAGGATTTTAGTTTATTTTTTCCATTTGCTAAGAGTGTGCCTCTTTTTCCCACTCTTACCTGTGTTTTGTCATGTGCATTTCTACTTGTTGTGTGATCTTGGGCTCTGGAGCACACTACTCCATGAGCCCAACTTGTTGTGCGTGTTACACAGCACCTTTCAGTGCAGTAACACCGGGTTGTTGTTAGGGAGAATTCCCTGTTCAGGCTGAATTTCCTAACCTAGTGAGTCCCCCAGCAGCTTTGCTGGATTTTTGGGGTTTATTTTTTTCTCCTGCCAAGAGTGAGACTCTTTTACCCTCACTCTTGGACATGATTTGAGTGTGTCTCTTTGATTCTATATGTGTTTAATGGGCTATCGGGTCTTTTACTCCATAGGGCTTCATGTGTTTTTGTGATGTGTGTTAAACAGCACCCTCAGTGCAGTAACACAGGGGTGTCATAGTGACCCCCCAATATAGACTCCATACCCTGGGACTGACTACTGTCTCCCAGGGCATGTAAAGTCACCATTGACTTTACTAGTCTCCAATTCTGAACAGAACCAGTACACACCATCATATTGAGGATGTACTGGCCGGGGCAATTCGATTGCCCCGGGGTCTGTTAGTCGAGGGGGCACGTCTCCACCCCCCCTGATCGAGTTTTGGCTGGTGGCAGTGGATACTACTTTTTATATTCGACCGCGAATATATCCCTATGGGATTTCCCATTGTTCGAGGCTACCAACTTTAATTATTTAATTCCTATAGCCTCGAACATACCGCCGTTTTATTTATTTAATATTAATTCTCCGGTTGGTAATTTTTGCCAGAACCTGGTTCTAAAATGGCGTTTGTGTTCGCTTCTGTGACTCCAACCCAAGTTGAGCCCTTTGTTCCACTATTTTGGAGGGCTTCTCCACAGAAGCCCTTCAAAGTGGTCCGCTCTGTCTGGGGTACTTAGGAGGGGTGGAGGGGGATTTAGGCACCCTGGACTGAGTTGCCTAGGCAACTCAAGTCACACTCTGTCCTGATTGGCCCAAGTGGTGAGCCGGCCGGCTCACCACTTAGCATGTTTGAGTGACAGCTAGGCTGAGTGAATGGGGGTTTTCTGCATAAAAGCAGGGCTTTGGGGACTGGAACTTCAGAAGTCGCCACAGGACCTAAGAATCCGACGAGGGAGAAGCTGAGCCGACCTGCTACGACGACACCACCGGTGGAGCCCTGCTGAACCGTCTCACCACTTTTCCCAACGACAGATGAGATCTCCAGCCGGAGAGTCTTCTTCCTTCGACTGGTGGGGATAACCAGTCTGCTTCCTTTTTCGCTTCCTGGAGCATCTCGTGGCCGCCTTGCCTGTGCCAAGCACCCCGGCAACCGGGATACCACGTTTTACCACTACCGCGAATCAAAGGGTAGTACCTTTAACTGGAAAACTCTGCGGCTGGTTTCTTCCCTGGCAGTGCAACGACCTTCATCTTTCCTCCACGTTGAGATCTTCTCTTCCTCTGGACGACACCGCAACTTGCACCCGCTGCCAGGAACAACTGCCCCCGCTGGAAGATCCTTTCCATATAATGTACCATGTTCCGCCTGGCTTCCCTTGCAACCAACTGTACGGGGTAGATTTAGCCACCGGCTTTCGACCCTGGGTTAGCCTGGGACACCCTGGCTAAACTTTTCTGAGCCTAACTAAAACCTTTCTGAACTCCCTGCAAGACTTTTTAAGCCTGTTGTCGTGTGATCTTGGGTGCATTTCTTGGGTCACAAGTAACTTTTGACTTTCCTGCCTTGCTTAAGAGTTCCTAAGTATTAGTGTGGTGTATTTTACTACATTCTGCCTTTTTCCCTCCCTTGTTCGTTAACTTATTGGAGTGCCATCTATAGTTAAGCGCTCACCTCTGTTTGGAAATAAGTGGTGTTAACTAAGACTTGTCTGATAAGGAATAAGGAGTGTATATATAATAATAGTAATTGTGTTTAGAGTGATTTACAATAATAGTGCTGGAGTGTTTCAATAAGTGTGTTTTTAAATAAATAATGATATACCTTGATACCAAAGCTCTGGTCAGTGTTTGCTTGTGCTATTGTATCTGAGTGCCTATTGTGTATACTTTGCATACTGCCTAACTCTTCTTGAGGGAAGTCTGACTGCTCAGCCACAGCTACCAGGTAAATCTGGGTGGTACAGACTGCTACCAAGTGGGTTTACTGCCAACACCTGTAGTCCTAAATCTTTTGCTGTGGTCCCCAAGGGAACCGCACAGGTTTCTGCCTAACACTGGTGTACAGCGGTGGGATTTGTATTGAGTATACACTTTAGAGTGCTTTAAGAGACCTTAGTGCAACTGGCCACAAAGCTTAGCACTGAAAAAGTAATCCTTCTAACATGTCAACTATGGAAAATTATAGTCAAGAGTCCCTTGCTACAAAAACTGCTGATTGTTTAAGAGTTCTCTGTAAGCATAAGAATCTCCTGACTAAAGGCAAGACAATGGAATTGATAGAAAGGTTGTTAGCTAACCAAAGTCAGGATGATGGTTCAGAGGAACCTACCATGCCAGAGACAGTAGATAACAGTATAGAGATTGATGTTGTTCAAAATGTTGATAATCTTGAGGAAGAGTCAGAAGAGGAGGGTGAGGCTGCTGTGACTGTCCCCCCTAGGCCTCTGCCTGCTCTACCAGCTGTACCTACCGGACCTTTACCAGGTCGCACACTTAGTCCTCAATACCTTGAGCTAGAGAAAATGAAACTTGAATTAGAATTCAAGAGACTGAATACTCAGGCTGAACAAAGACACCAGGAACTGAATCAAGAACTCAGGCTAAGAGAAATGGAGCTGAAGCATGAGCTAGAAATGAAGAAATTATCTGTAGACAATGCTTCTCTCTCTGACTCCTCTAGAAGTTCCAGTCCTAGAAGACCCCGGATGCCTAAGGAATTGATTGGTATGTATGAGCCTAAATTGGATGTGTTGGATTGGTTGTCTCTGTTTGAATATAACCATGGGCTCCAGAACATCACAGGAAATGACTTACTCACCTGTTTGTTCTCTAGGCTTCCCCCTTTTGCAACTGATGTGGTAATGGAAATGGGGGAGGAGGATAAGAAGGATTACGAATGTGTGAAACTAGCTTTGATAGCTAGGTTTGGGAAGACCCCTTCCCAGTATTTTAAGAGGTTTAGAACTCGCAAAAAGCATGATGGTACCCCTTGGGCTACCTGGGTGAGTGAAGGGTTGAAAAACTTAGAGGGATGGATTAAGGGTTACAAAGTGAACACTTATGAAGGTATGAGAAATTTGTTTATGTTGGAGTCAATTTATGATGCCTGGTCTCCTGAGCTCAGACAGCACTTGGCTGATTCAAAGGAATTAGAGTCCAGAAAACTAGCTAAGGCTGCTGACTTGTGGGTTGCCAACCGGGCCACTCACAAGGATTCTGGGGTAACTCAGAAAAAGGATGAGGGGAGACAGCCTAAAAAGCACTCCAAGAGAATTCCAATACTACAAATTCCAAAGAGGGCCCCAAACAAAACCATAAGGGTAAGCCACACGGGAAACCGAATCAGGCTAGTGTACCTTCTGGTCCCAGACCAGAAGGAGGTCAGAACAAGCCTCCATTCCAGAGAGCCTTTGGCTCTTGTTATGTTTGTAAGGCCACTGACCATGTGAAAGGAGATCCCAGATGTAAGGGTAAACCTCCAGGGATACAACTTGCCTCCTTAGCCTTCGCTCAAGAAGAGGAAGTCCCAATGGCAAGTGGAAACTTTCTACTGCTGACTGATGAACCCATGGGAGTCTCAGCCAGTGTTTCTATAGTCTCTCTGGGGTTGTGGGAACAACAGAATTTAGATGTATATAATTTGATCCCAGATAATACTAAAGAGTATTATAAGGACAGTGTCCAAGTGAATGGTCAGGAGACTCCTGCCATTAGGGACACTGGGGCCAGCATAACTGTGGTGGATGAATCATTTTTCAAGGCAGAGGATGTTGCTAAGGCACCCAAATGCCTCACCAAATTAGCTGAAGGGCCTGTGCAGATGTGTCCCCAGTTACCAGTTCCCATCCAGTGCAATGATATGACTGTAAAGATACCTGTCAGTGTACAATGCGAGGTGCCAGGAAGGGTTCTGTAGGGTAATGACCTGAAAGCTCTTGGAGTTGTGTCACATACCCCCAGACCTCGTGGTAAAAGGTTACAGGAGCTCACTAAACCTGCAAGAGAGAAAACCTTGAGAGGTCCTTCTCAGGAGATGATGAGGAAAGTTATCACTCCTCCTCCACTGGAGCAAACTACTGCAGTCTCAACCAGATCAGGAGCCAAGGGGCAACCCAAGACTCCAAGGAAAAAGCCAACAGCAAGCACTCCAGTTCTTCCAGCAAGGACTTCCCCTAGGATGTCCAACGTTACACCAGTAACTCCCCCTCCAGCTGAGGCTGAGAGGGAGGTTGAAACCTGTGTGGTTGAACTAGACTCTGAAGAAGAGCTAGTAGGAGGCCAAGACGTTATTGGAGATTTAGATCCAGCTGACCATCCTGAGCTGCAGTCTTTACTGGCAGAAGGTGGACCCAGCAGATCAGCTTTCCGTAAGGGCCAAAGAGAATGTCCAACTCTGGAAGGTCTCCGCCAACAGGCAACTTCTCAGGCTGATGGGCAAGAGCCTGGGAAGTACAGGTTACACTGGGAAGATGGCCTCTTCTACAGTGAACCAACTGAGTCTGAACCTAGAGACTACAAGCACCGTGTAGTACCTCAAGAAAACAGACAACAGTTCTTACAACTAGCCCATGAGATACCTTTGGCTGGTCACTTGAGTTTCAAGAAGACCAAGGAAAGGCTCTCTCTCTACTTTTATTGGCCAGAGCTGGGGGCAGAAGTAGATAAGTACTGTAAGAGCTGAAATACCTGCCAGACTTCTGGTAAGGTTGGTTACAAGAATGTGGCACCTTTAGTGCCTCTCCCAGTTGTGGGAGTCCCATTTGAGAGGGTAGGGATTGACATTGTTGGTCCCCTTGATCCCCCAACCCCCTCAGGCAACAGGTTTATCCTTGTTGTAGTAGACCATGCTACTAGGTACCTTGAGGCAATTCCTATGAGGACTGTTACAGCTCCGGCTGTGGCTAAGGCCCTCCTTGGTAATTTTACCAGGGTTGGGTTTCCTAAGGAAGTAATCTCTGACAGGGGGGCAAATTGTATGTCCCACTTCATGAAAGCCATGTGGAAAACCTGCAGAGTTACTTACAAGTTCTCAACAGCATACCACCCTCAGACAAATGGGTTGGTAGAAAGGTTTAACAGAACCATGAAGAGCATGATAGGTGCTTTAGAGGAACCACTTTAAACGAAAGTGGGACCTTCTACTGCCATGCCTTCTCTTTGCTTATAGAGAAGTCCCTCAGGAGGGAGTAGGTTATTCTCCCTTTGAGCTTCTTTATGGCCATCCGGTGTTAGGCAGAATCCTGTGCAGTTCCCTTAGGGACCACTGCAAAAGATTTAAGACTAGAGGTGTTGGCAGTAAACCCACTTGGTAGCAGTCTGTACCACCCAGATTTACCTGGTAGCTGTGGCTGAGCAGTCAGACTTCCCTCAAGAAGAGTTAGGCAGTATGCAGAGTATACACAATAGGCACTCGGATACAACAATACAAGCAAACACTGGCCAGAGCTTTGGTATCAAAGTATATAATTATTTATTTAAAAACACACTGTTGAAAACACTCCAGCACTCTTACTGTAAAATATTCTAAACACAGTTACTATTATAATATATACACCCCTTTTTCCTTATCAGATAAGTCACTGTAAAACACCACTTATTTTCATACAGAGGTGAGTGCTTAACTAGATGGCACTCCAATAAGTTTGTGAGAAAGGGAGGGAAAAAGACAGAATATGGAAAGGTACACCACTCTAAGATTCAGGAACACTGCTAGCAAGGCAGAAGAGCAAAAGTCACTGGTGAGCCAAAGTCCAAAGGCTGGGCCCATTCTTAGAGAGAGAAGAGCACAAATGTGCCCAAGATCACACAGTTACACTAGGCTTAGAAAGTCTTGCAGAGGGTTCAAAAAGAGTTTAGAGAGGCTTAGGAAAGTTTAGCCAGGGTGTCCCAGGCTAACCCAGGTTCGAAAGCCGGGGGCTAAATCTACCCCGTACAGTCGGTAGCAAGGGAAGCCAAGCGGGACACGGTACCTTAAGTGGGACAGATCCTCCAGCGGTGGCAGTTGTTCCTGGTAGTGGGTGCAAGTTGCGTCGTCGTCCAGGGGAAGAGAAGATCTCGACTTGGAGGAAAGATGAAGGTCGTTGCACTACCAGGGCAGAAACCAGCCGCAGAGTCTTCCGGTTAAAGGTGGTACCTTTGTTTCGCGGTCGTGGTAAAACGTGGTATCCCGGTTGCTGGGGTGCTTGGCACAGGCAAGGCGGCCACGAGGTACGTCGGGAAGGTGTAAAGACGGTGAAACTGGTTATCCCCACCAGTCAAAGGAAGAAGACTCTCCGGCAGGAGATCTCCTCTGTCGTTGGGAAAAAGTGGTGAGACGGTCCAGCAGGGCTCCACCGGTAGTGGTGTCGTGGCAGGTCGGCTCAGCTTCTCCCTTGTCGGATTCTTAGGTCCTGTGGCGACTTCTGAAGTTCCAGTCTCCAAAGCCCTGCTTTTATGCAGAAAACCCCCATTCACTCAGCCTAGCTGCCACTCAAACATGCTAAGTGGTGAGCCGGCCGGCTCACCACTTGGGCCAATCAGGACGGAGTGCGACTTGAGTTGCCTAGGCAACTCAGTCCAGGGTGCCTAAATCCCCCTCCACCCCTCCTAAGTACCCCAGACAGAGTGGCACCACTTTGGAGGGCTTCTGTGGAGAAGCCCGCCAAAAAGTGGAACAAAGGGCTCGACTTGGGTTGGAGTCACAGAAGAGAACACAAACGCCATTTTAGAATCAAGTTTTGGCAAAAAATACCAAACGGAGAATTAATATTAATTAAATAAACCGGCGGTATGTTCGAGGCTACCGTAAATAATTAAATAAAGATAGTAGCCTAAAACAATGGGAAATCCCATAGGAGAATATTCGTGGTTGAATATAAAAAGTAGTATCCACTGCCACCAGCCAAAACTCGATCAGGGGGGACGGAGAAGTGCCCCCTCGACTAACAGAACAGTACGTCCACAATATGATGGTTTGTACTGGTTCTGTTCAGAATTTAAGACTAGTAAAGTCAATGGTGACTTTACATGCCCTGGGAGACAGTAGTCAGTCCAAGGGTATGGAGTCTATACTGGGGGGTCACTATGACACCCCTGTGTCACTGCACTGAGGGTGCTGTGTAACACACATCACAAAAACACATGAAGCCCTATGGAGTAAAAGACCCCATAGCCCATTAAACACTTCTAGATTCAAAGAAACACACTCAAATCATGTCCAAGAGTGAGGGTAAAAGAGTCTCACTCTTGGCAGGAGAAATAATTAAACCCCAAAAATCCAGCAAAGCTGCTGGGAGCTTCACTAGGTTAGGAAATTCAGCCTAAACAGAGAATTCTCCCTAACATCCGGTCAGAGGTCCATTGGCCCTGATCAAGGAGGGGTTGGAGAGTGCTCCTTCCCCCAAGCCAGTCAGAGTGACAATGTGATAGGTTTCCGACGGAGAATGTCCCACATGATGGCAGAAGCAAGTGACAACTTGAAAGCTGGACAAGCTCTGGTCAAGCATTGGCATGATCAGAAGGCTAACATGGTTGAGTTCACTCAAGACCAGCTAGTTCTCGTTATGCTCCCAACAAGGCAGAGGGCCTTGCAAGACAAATGGATGGGATCCTTCAAAGGTTGTGGGAAAACTTGGAGAGGTCAACTATCTGGTGGATCTGGGAAAACCCAGGGAAGCTCCCAGAGTCTTCCACACCAACCGCCTCAAAGCCTATGCCTCTAGACCGGAAGTAGGAGCCTTGCTTCTAGCTTCATCGGAAGGGGAGGAGGAGAGTGAAGCTCTACCTGACCTCCTTAGAGGCTTACCTTTGGACGAAAAGGTTGAAGGAGTTAATCTCTCTTCAGATCTGACACCTGAGCAACAAGAGGAGTGCAAATCTATGTTAAATCAGTTTGCCTCCCTGGTCTCACTTTCACCAGGCTTGACCCCTTGGGGCCAGCACGATATTCTCACTGGTGACTGTCTGCCAGTCAAAAGCAGAGGGTACAGAATGTCAGAACATGTCAGAACCCACATCAAAGGTGAGGTCAAGAAGATGCTTGATCTCGGGGTAATAGAGCCCTCTACTAGTCCATGGTCTAGCCCAGTTGTGTTAGTACCAAAGGCAGGATCCAAAGAGTTAGGATTCTGTGTGGACTATAGAGCTCTTAATGCAGTCACCAAGACTAATGCCCACCCTTTGCCAAGGACAGATGAGTTGGTGGATAGGCTTGGCACAGCCAAGTACCTCAGCACATTTGACCTTACGTCAGGCTATTGGCAAATAGCCCTGACAGACCATGCCAAGGAGAAAACTAAACTGCATTTTCTACCCCACTTGGCTTATACCAATTCAAGGTTATGCCTTTTGGACTGAAAAATGCACCTGCTACATTTCAATGGATGGTAAACCAAGTTCTAGCTGGGATGGAGGACTTCTGCATGGCATACTTGATGACATTGCAGTCTTCAGCAACTCCTGGGAGGAACATGTGAACCACCTGGGACATGTTTTGCAGGCTCTTGAGCAGACCCATGTGACCATAAAGGCAAGTAAATGCCAAATTGGACAGAGTAAAGTGGTCTACCTTGGGCATGAGGTCGGAGGTGGAGAAATAAGGCCTCTGCTCAGCAAGATTGAAGCTGTGCAGAATTGGACAACACCTACTTCTCAAACCCAGGTGAGAGCCTTCCTATGCCTCACTGGGTATTACAGGAATTTCATAGAGAACTATGGGACCATAGTTTCTCCACTGAATGTAATCTCCTCTCCAGAATTCCCTAAAAAGGTAAAATGGAATGAGGAGTGCAATCAGGCATTTGAAAACCTGAAGAAAGCGCTATGCCAAGCACCAGTACTAAGAGTTCCTGACTACCACCAAACTTTCATAGTACAGACTGATGCTTCCAATGTAGGTATAGGTGCAGTCCTTAGCCAACTGGATGAGAAGGGTAGGGAGCACCCCATTTGCTTCATCAGCCGTAAGCTGAAGGATCCTGAGATAAGGTGGGCAAATCGAAAGAGAATGCTTTGCTATTGTGTGGGCACTGAAGACGTTTAGGCCATACTTGTATGGTTCTACTTTTGTCATTCAGACTGACCACCAACCCTTGAGATGGTTGATGCAAATGAAAGGGGAAAATCCAAAACGCGGCGAGTGTGTTGTTTGTGTTTGTCACTCAGAGGAGCTGCAGCGACCAGTCTCTTCACTCTGTCTACCTTACAGGAGGCGGACCTTTTGCTCAAAAACACCGGACACACGTGGAGCGTCGCGGAGTGCGGCGAGTGTGTTGTTTGTGTTGCTTGAGGAGCGGCGGGACGCGGGGAGACCGATTTTGGACTGTTGACGCCGGCATTTGGAAAACAGAGCGGGTCAGTCTGCAATAAATTGCAGGTAAGTACTAATTAAGCTAGTGGAAATCCTATTTTTGAGCATAAACTCTCACATGGCACGCGTACTTTCAGGCGTTCTACAAATTGAATCACATGTACCAGCGCACCCTATTAGTCCCTTCGAAGCTGTGGCCGTGACTGCGGGGCTCTGCCCTTTGAATGGCCTCAGTACAGAATTAACGGCCACTTTCATGAGACTTAGCCGTGTCTGCGGGGCGTTGCCCTTTGAACGGCTTTATTTCGTGCCTGTGGGGCTTGGTCCTGGAACGGACGTGCAACGACATAAAGAAATTTCATAGTAAGGTAAAGGCGCATCCGCCATCTGATAAAAGGCGCTTAAAAGGTGTGGCTGTTGAATGCAAACCGGTGGAGATTTCTTGCGATCAAAGATGTCTAAAAACTTGAAAATATCAAGTACGTCTCTCACTCTAAAATCCACACCTAGCAAGATCTCGAAAGTTAACAATCTGAAGAGAAAAGTGCGCAATCAATCTTTAGACATTGTTACTAAGAAACCATGCGAAGGAGACATTCGTGATTTCTGCAAATTAAAGCCCAGTGACAGTGCTTTGACCGATATTACAGGTGCTATGTGTCCTCATACTTTCTCTAATGCTATTTCATCAGTGAAGTGTAATAGTGAGAAGCCTATTGACATCCACGACACTTCCATAACGGATACACAACTGAGGACAGCCGCAGAGCAATTAGCAACAGCGATAGAAAACATGCCCGTAAACCAGACGATGGCCCGAATACCATTCTGAGACATCTGAAGTCAATCAAACTTTGTCACTGGAAGTATGTTCAAATCCAATTCCTGTAGAGGTGTCAGTTATCTTGATTGAAGATCAGGTTCATTCTGACACTGCAATTGTAATTGCATTAAATTCACTCAACAACTCTGAGTTGAAATCTGACAATGATCTCGTCTGTTCACAAGACGAGGGAAAAAAGATCATCCCACCAGGATCAACTAACATTGATCTACAACATGGAGAACAAAGGTCGAGGGTACATCATGAGTGTCCGTGTGACGAGGGAAATAATTTACCAACTGGCACAGCTGACATCGATCTAGAAGATAGAGAAGAAGGGTCAAGTTTAAATCTGGAAGAACTGTCAGTCATAGCATCGTCATCTATGATTCTGGACCAGAACAACAGTTTGTACAAATCGCCAAGTCTATATGACAATATTGAAAACACTCTACACATGTCTTTGGCTGGATTAGTAAATGAAGGAAAAGTGCCTCCCTCTCATGATAACAACAAGTCACCTTGTGCTGGGTCAGCTCAGGAACCACAATCACAAGTCAATATGTTGGAAATCACCCTCAACTCAATGCACATGACTATAGTCACATTGATGAAGCTCTTTGAAACTTTGGACTCCAAATTATCAATGCAAGCTACACAACTTGACCAACTAGTCACCTGGATGAATAGCTTGACGTCTAAAGCAGGTTGTGTGCCTAGGAGTCCTGATAAACTCATTTCCATTGATGCTTCTAAAGCAAATGTGTATTCCGTTCTACCGGAAATTGATCATGTCATCGAAGAAGCACTTCCTCAAGAGATTTCAAACAAATCCGTTCTGATTATTGACAACATGGCCGAACAACTGCAAGATAAGATTGAGGATGTTGTCTTCATTCCATCTCAGCAAAAGGATGATTTAAACTCCAATGCACATACGCAAGAGACCAACGTTAAGGCGACTTCTGCTACAAAAGAAAAGAAGTCTTCAGAGATTCCCGAAACAATAATGTATAATCTGTTTCAAAATACCAACCAAATGAAAGACAAAACTAAAGATCTTGGTTCAAATAAAAAAAAAAAAAAAACTGGAACGACTACCAGTACGCTCGAGAGCCAACATCAAACACCTAATCAAACGGTTAATTCCGAAAATGAAAGAGAATCAAAAGATGACTTTCAATAAGGCCTCCAAAAACCTGAAAAGCAAAAAAGCTGGCTTAACATCTGAAACCCCGACCCATTCTGTCAAGGATTATGTACCCTTGAACCAATTGATTGCCACTAAAGAAGGCAACGATTTGACTAATGCAAAAACGAAAAAGGATGAACTAACCGATGCAGTGGCGGTCCAACTTGCGACTCAAGATGTTCAAGTCCAATCTTTAATAACTCAGAAAGTAGGTCTCACCCAGGTGACGAACCCTAGCAACGCGACCACTATAACACAGGCGGTCACTGGCCCAACGCAGGGTGGTTGCTCAAAACGAGATGTATCGAACACTGACAAACAAGATGGAGAGAATTGTTCAATACTGGATGCCATTAGATCTCAGATTGAGAATTCTATTAAGAACTATCTTGAGCTGCAACAATCGATGAAAAGCACATTACAGTCACAAGATAATCAGATGAACATGCCAATATCTGCTATAAGCTCTACCAATGTGAATTTTCAACCACTACAACAAGTCCAAGTTACTCAACAGTCTCAACTTGCCTAGTATCATCAGGCAGTGCAGCAGTTGCTACCAAGTTCCAACAAAAATTCTTCTCTAAAGTTTGACACACATGACAAGAGAAAAAAACAGTTACACTCTCAAGAGTCTTTCATTCAACATGAGATGACTGCTAGGTCCAATAGTCCTTATGTCCAAGATGATTGTGAAAGTCAACAATCTGACACACGAGAGAAACAGCAAACAAAAGCAGCTGATATTGACATGCAAATAGCAAAAGCAATTGAAAATTATTTTATGCTGAATATGAATAAACCAATACAGTCCACTAAATCCACAACAGAAGTGGACCGAGACCAAACAATGAGTAAACAGCAAGAACTCAGAAAAAGACAGGAACCGGTTAAAGAGAAAGAAAATAGCACCATGAGAGGTAAAGAGACTAAGAATAAACAAAAATGGAATACTCTTCATAGGCTGATCCTCAAATGTCGACCTGCTCCATATCCGGATTATGTACTCAATCGAACGAGTATTCTAGCAATCTGTGAAGATATCGATGCTCTACATGACATCTCCTCAATTGACATCGCACAGGAGGAATTCATTAAAGATCATGATCACTCTATGGTGAGACTCTGGTTACCTTCGAACTTGACAAGAAATGCGCTATGGCAAGCCCGAATGGAACTATTTGCCTTGGGATTTGTGTTAGCCAGAGATCCCATGTGTTTAGATGCGCAAGGAAACATAACCTTAGAATCAAAAAGTAATTCTATGGAAGAACATGACCAGGGAAATTATACCCGTTCTACAGATAATACTGCCATAAACACAGCAAGAAACGTACAAACATCAGCTAATGAGGAAGAACTAAAATCATAACAAAGAAATGAATCACGTACAGTATCCTTAATCAGCTGGAACACATGTGGCCACATCCATCTACTAGGCCCCAGTGCAGCTGTCTTACTACCTCATGATATTATATTGTTGCAAGAAACATGGCTAATTAAGAGCCCTACGTGGGAAGATCACAATGTTTTGCTAAATCCAGCAATCTCAAGGCAGTCTGGAAGACCCTCTTCAGGGCTGATGATAATCACTAAGAACCATAAGAATTAGAGTCTCTCTGATTGGGCCTCCCCGAATCCTTATTTGCAATTGGTCAGACTGAACATGGGAGACAGTGCAATCGCACTACTCAACGTCTATCGCAATCCAAAAGGCATTGGGGACGAAGATTTTTTTCTGGAGTTGGAACTCCTTTTGAACTTAATCTCAGATGAACCGAACATCACTTCAATCATTGTAGCAGGAGATCTAAACTTGCAGCTGCTACCTAAACACAATTTGAAATATAATCTTACTTGTGTAAGATTGAAGACACTAATGAAAACTCGGAAATTGGTCATGTGCAATGGTTCGTTCCCTGGTGACCTTATCCCCAATACTACTTGGAGTAGAGGAACAGTGTCCTCAATAATCGATTATGTTTTTTTGGACTCTCTTACTTTTAATAAGGCGGTCAGTTTTCAGATTCTTCCACAAATCAGTAGTGATCATAATGTCTTGAACTTAAAATGGAATGTCGAAATGAATTTTCAAAATGATAATCAAAAATTTGAATGTATAGTGTCGTCCAATAATGCCCGTTCAAGGCTGGTATGGAATGGGAGGAAGTTGGAGGACTACTGCACAACTATTGAAGCGAACAGGCATCGTGACTATACAGCATATCTCCATCTTTTTCAAGTTTGTTTATAAAAACCGCAAACTTGACTTTGCAAAACCTAGGCATGAATTCAATGTGCTTGTACAACAAAAAAAAATACTTTAAGAAAAAATAGAAAAGCAATTCTACTTTCAAATTGTATCGATAAACATCAGAAGGTAAAAATCACTCAGCTGTCTGTATACTAACTGGCTGAGAGGCCATCGTATTCTTATGTACCAAAAAGATGTGGAATCTATGTTGCATAATAGTATTAATAAAAATACGGGTCAAATGTGGGCTTTAATCAATGATGCCTCGAATTCCACACAAAAGGCAGCTCAATTAAATGGAGTGAGCAAAGATCAATGGATCAATTATTTCACCAACATGTACCAGAAAGAGCCTTGCCCACTAAGTAATATCATTAGACAGAATTCCAATTACGTAGGTGTTACACCGCACCCCGCACGAGCTGCGACTCCTACAAAGACACGCCCCCCCACGTCTCTAGCCTCTTCCCATCCGGCACCCAAACACACACGTCCCGACAGGGGTACCTCATTACCTTATCTGGTGTCACGCTATGGGGCACGACGTGGCATGCTTGGCAGGACTGGGGTTTATCGCCCTTCATGTGTGTGGCAAACGAACTGGAGACTCCATCACAGATACGCACGAAGAACTGCGCGACCCAGCGCAGCCCGGAACACGTGACTCGTTGCCTAGCAACTCTCAACGCTTGGGTATACGTGTCACGTGATAATGGTCACGTGTTTCCTTTCCATGGTTAAAAGGAGCCCGGTTACGGAACACGTTGCTTCACAGCTGTTTCTCTCTGGATCACGTGTTGCTGCGCTTCGTTTTCAAGTCTCCTTACTTCGCCAGGCCCCTGCTCTGTCTACCGGACTGCTCAGTGCCTAACCCTTATCTGCTTTGTCTACCTTGGAACTGTGGATTATTGGTTGATGAACTATTTTGCCCAACGGATTGCTCGTGTCTCACCCCTTTCTGCCTTGGAATTTGGATCCATCAACGCCGACCTACGCTTTGCCTACGGACTGCCTTGTGTCTATCCCCTTGGACACTTCTGCTACTCGCTACCTTTCTTGTTACGAAGACCCCGTCCTGGGTGGTCACCTGCCTGTCTCTGCCGCCACGTCTGTCCCCCCCTGGTAACGCTGGCCTCCGACTCTCTGGGACTACGTTCCAGCATACACAACGCTCCAGCATACACAACGCTCCAGCATACACAGGTATATCGTGTCTTGGTTGTATTCACGAGAATTTGCATATTGAACAGTTACATAACCTTATACCTTCCTTTACAGCGCTCCGGGGTTTTTCCGGTTGTTCCTGAGTCCTGGCTCCACGGACTACCTTCTTTGGTCCTAAGCATCACTCTGGCGGTATTCTTGTGGTTGTCAGTCTGATACTTGGGAACAGAGGGATAGCCCATACTCTGCACGACCAACAGCTGCGTAACAGACTGTGAAGCCTTTTGGTCATCCAGAGTATGAATCCCTCCACCGGGGACCCAGTGACCGCTTTGATGCAAGCAGTAGCGGCCCTCAGGACCGACATGGCAGCCGCTACAACAGCCATACATGACCGTCTTGATGCCTTACAGAGCACGCGTTACCCATTACCCCCAGACATCGAATTCGGGGACTCCGGCCCCTCGGAACAGCCAGCAGCTATCCCGGCCTCTGCACCCACTCCTTTGTTGTTTCCGACACCCGTTCCTCTTGCTGCCCCAGAACGCTACCAGGGAGACCCTCGGAAATACCGGACCTTCATTAATCAATGTAAACTCCACTTCTTGTGCAGACCCTTGGCTTTCCCTGATTCAGTCACAAAGGCCGCATTCCTGCTTTCACATCTATCTGGGGTGGCGGCCACCTGGGCAAATCCAATGCTGGAAAACGACCATCCCGCTCTGTATGATTTCGACCTCCTCACAACGGAAATGGCCAAGGTCTTTAATACACATCATAAAGCCCAATCACGGGACCTTGAACTCCTAGACCTAACACAGGGTAAGCTATCATTAATAGAATACATAGCTCGGTATAACCAGCTCGCCGCCGAGACTTCCTGGCCGGAGGAAAAAAAGGCGATTGTGTTCTACCGTGGCTTATGTAACACCATGAAAGATGCGCTTTCAGTGGTTCCTGCCCTTCCCTCGGTATTTCCAGATCTGGTGGATCTCGCTTTACAGATAGATGCAAGGAGGTCCGAGAGAAGGACAGAAACAACATTCGCTAGCCAGTCCGGTCAGGTCTCTTCTACCACCCCTTCCGAACCCATGCAAATAGGAGGCATCCGAAGCCCGATAACACTGTTAGAACGCGAACGCCGGAGGGCGGATAACGCCTGCTTTTATTGCGGGTTAAACGGGCACCATGTAAGGGAATGCCCCCGACGCCCTAAGAACAAAAACCCGGGTTTTCAGAAGGCTCGCCCATGATACAGGGGGCACCGGCGAGCCTGTCTTCAAGCACCTCTGAAACCGCCTTCGGCCCTGTCAGACCAGTGATAGTCCAGGCCCTCATGAAGCCCACTAGGGATGTCACACATATGGTCCATATAGTGATTGACTCTGGGGCCACTGGTTGTTTTATCGATATCGCCTTGGCCCATCGTCTCAACCTACCCCTGGTCAGAAAAGAACACCCAGAACCCATACATGCTGTTGACGGCAAGTCCTTGTCGTCCGGCCCCATTCAGTTTCAGACCGCACCCTTGGAAGTATTGATCCAGAGCACCCACAGGGAAACCTTGTCATTTGATCTTATTACCACGCCACAGTTCGGTGTCATTTTGGGAATCCCCTGGTTGCGACAACACAACCCGTTGATTAACTGGGGGACAGGACAGGTCACGTTCGAGTCAGAGTTGTGTCAGCAGTTTTGTCTTGTGGATGGCGATACGCCCTCCTCTCCTGCCAATATCCTGGGCGTCATGACCGCTACTCGCATTACTGACGCAACCTCCGAGACTGGGCCTTCACATACTGTGGGGGCCGTCCTGGCTGACATCCCCATCGAATACCACGAATACCACATGGTATTTGATAAAGCCACGGCGGAGGGTCTCCCTCCACATAGACCATACGACTGCCCGATTGATTTGGTTCCGGATGCGCCTATACCCAGGGGGAGGATCTACTCATTGTCCCAATCAGAGGAGCAGGCCCTCAACGAATACATCCAGCAGGCATTGCAATTGGGTCACATTCGTCCATCAAGTTCCCCTGCTGCCAGCCCGATATTTTTTGTGCCAAAAAAGGAAGGCGATTTGCGTCCATGTGTGGACTACAGGAAGCTGAATGCCGTTACCATAAAAAACAGGTACCCTTTCCCCCTCATCTCCACACTGCTGGACAGGTTAACCAGGGCTACCATTTTTACCAAATTGGACCTAAGAGGGGCCTACAACCTGATCCGTATGCGACGTGGGGATGAGTGGAAGACGGCCTTCTGCTCTCGGCAAGGGTTATTTGAGTACACCGTAATGCCCTTTGGGCTTTGCAACGCTCCCGCAACTTTCCAGCGGTTTATCAATGACGTGTTCTCCGACGTCTTGGATACCTACGTAGTGGTATACCTGGACGATATATTGGTTTTTTCTCCCTCCTTAGAGGAACATATCGTTCATGTCAGAGAGGTCCTCTCTCGCCTTAAGGTGAACGCTCTGTTCGCCAAACCAGAGAAATGCATTTTTCATTCAAAGGAAGTGGAGTTCCTAGGCTTCCACATCTCCCCCGGAGGCTTGTCCATGAACCAGTCCAAGGTTCGTGCTGTCATGGAATGGCCGACTCCGACTAATGTTAAACAACTTCAATCCTTTCTTGGTTTCGCTAATTTCTACCGGCGGTTCATCGCCGGCTTCTCTTCCATCGTTTCTCCGCTGACCGCTCTGACCAGTCCTCTTGCCCCGTACTCTTGGACCCCCACGCAGCAAAGGGCGTTCGAGGCACTCAAATCCAGGTTTACTTCTGCCCCGGTCCTACAACACCCCGATCCCGACCTCCCCTACGTTCTGGAAGCGGATGCCTCTTCGTTTGCACTAGGTGCGGTGTTGTCCCAGCCGTGTCCAGCCACGGGCCGGTTACATCCGGTGGCCTACCATTCTCGGAAGTTCTCAACAGCCGAAACTCACTACACGGTAACCGAGAAAGAGCTGCTGGCCATCAAGGACGCCCTCCAGACATGGAGACACCACCTCATGGGGGCAAAACACCAAACAGTGGTTTATACAGACCACAAAAACCTGCAAGACCTGGCCTCCCTGAAGTGCGTAAATAGTCGGCAGGTACGCTGGCACTTGTTTTTTGCTGCCTTCGATTTTGTTGTGAAACACAGACCAGGCCTCACCAATGGCAAGGCTGACGCTTTGTCCCGATCTCCCGGTGGTGAGTCCTTAGTTTCGTTCCCAGACACTTTATTAGGGAAAGGCCATGTTGTCTGCTTATGTACGCCCTCGCAACTCATGCTCACTGCCATTAGAGAATGGGTTTCTCAACATCCCTATACACTCACGGAATGGGACATCACTCTCCAGGATGGGCTCCCTTTCATTCAGGGCAAGCTATTCCTTCCTACATGCGATGCACGCAACCAGGCGCTGGCATGGTCGCATGATGCGGCCATTAACGGCCATCCCGGGCAACAACGCACCCTTGAATTGTTACAACGCTGGTGCTGGTGGCCATCCATGAGGAAGGACATAGAAAGTTATGTAAACACGTGTTCCATATGCGCACAATGTAAAACACGTAGAGGACGACCATTGGGGTTGCTCCTGCCATTACCTATACCTCCCAGGCCCCCAGGCCGTGGCACACCATTTCGATGGACCTCATTACTGATCTACCTCGCAGACAGGGTTACGATACCATATGGGTTGTCGTTGACTCATACACCAAAATGGCCCGTTTTGTTCCTTGCACAGGCATTCCATCGGCCCCAACACTAGCTCGCCTGTTTTTCAAAACGGTTTTCTGTCTTTTCGGTTTACCACATGTCATCATATCAGACCGGGGATCCCAGTTCACGTCCTGCTTCTGGCGCGCTCTTACCAGGCTTCTGAAGATCGATGCACACTTCTCTTCGGCGTACCACCCTGAAAGCGATGGGCAGACGGAGAGGGTTAACCAAGCCCTAGAACAGTACCTGCGCTGTCTGTCCCTCCAGTACCAGGACTCTTGGTTCAAGCTGCTCTATCTGGCTGAGTTCGCATACAATAATTCCCGTCATTCGGCCACTGGGTTCTCCCCTTTCTACTCTCTGTACGGGCAGCATCCTCGCGCCCTACCGCTCCCTGACTTCTCCTCGGCCACTCCTGCTGCTAACGTCTGCGTGCGTGATTTAGCGGGGGTCCATGCACATACTCTGGTCCACCTCCGCGAGGCTCAGGCGGTGATGAAGGCCAAAGTGGACCGTAGGCGGGCTGAGGCACCGGTGTATCATGTGGGCGATCGGGTATGGTTGTCGACCAGACACCTGCGAATCCCTGGTTGTCGCAAGTTGTTGCCCCGCTTTGTGGGCCCCTATCGGATCGCCGGTATACTTAATCCCGTGGCCCTACGCCTGACTGTTCCGCGTGCTTGGCGGATCCACCCGGTTTTCCATATCTCCCTCCTCAAACCGTTCCTTGCTTCCACTCGCATCCTTGTTCCTCCCGCCCCAGTTTCTGTGTCTTCCCAGGACGTTTTTGAGGTCAGTGCCATCCTCGGATCCCGCTTCCATAGAGGCCGTCTACAGTACCTGGTGGACTGGCTGGGTTACGGTCCCGAAGACCGGTCCTGGGTTCCCTCCCATGACGTCCAGGCCCCTCTTCTGGTGGCGCAGTTCCATAAGGATAACCCGGCTTGCCCACGGGGTCGTGGGTCGTTGCGGGGGGAGTCTGTTACACCGCACCCCGCACGAGCTGCGACTCTTCCTACAAAGACACGCCCCCCCACGTCTCTAGCCTCTTCCCATCCGGCACCCAAACACACACGTCCCGACAGGGGTACCTCATTACCTTATCTGGTGTCACGCTATGGGGCACGACGTGGCATGCTTGGCAGGACTGGGGTTTATCGCCCTTCATGTGTGTGGCAAACGAACTGGAGACTCCATCACAGATACGCACGAAGAACTGCGCAACCCAGCGCAGCCCGGAACACGTGACTCGTTGCCTAGCAACTCTCAACGCTTGGGTATACGTGTCACGTGATAATGGTCACGTGTTTCCTTTCCATGGTTAAAAGGAGCCCGGTTACGGAACACGTTGCTTCACAGCTGTTTCTCTCTGGATCACGTGTTGCTGCGCTTCGTTTTCAAGTCTCCTTACTTCGCCAGGCCCCTGCTCTGTCTACCGGACTGCTCAGTGCCTAACCCTTGTCTGCTTTGTCTACCTTGGAACTGTGGATTATTGGTTGATGAACTATTTTGCCCAACGGATTGCTCGTGTCTCACCCCTTTCTGCCTTGGAATTTGGATCCATCAACGCCGACCTACGCTTTGCCTACGGACTGCCTTGTGTCTATCCCCTTGGACACTTCTGCTACTCGCTACCTTTCTTGTTACGAAGACCCCGTCCTGGGTGGTCACCTGCCTGTCTCTGCCGCCACGTCTGTCCCCCCCTGGTAACGCTGGCCTCCGACTCTCTGGGACTACGTTCCAGCATACACAACGCTCCAGCATACACAACGCTCCAGCATACACAGGTATATCGTGTCTTGGTTGTATTCACGAGAATTTGCATATTGAACAGTTACATAACCTTATACCTTCCTTTACAGCGCTCCGGGGTTTTTCCGGTTGTTCCTGAGTCCTGGCTCCACGGACTACCTTCTTTGGTCCTAAGCATCACTCTGGCGGTATTCTTGTGGTTGTCAGTCTGATACTTGGGAACAGAGGGATAGCCCATACTCTGCACGACCAACAGCTGCGTAACAGTAGGCCTCAAAATTGAAGAAGAGGATGTACTCTTCTAAATAAACAAGATTTCAAACTCACGTGCACCCGGACCAGATGGCATGAGCAATCATATATTCAAACAAGCTCCGATACAATGGTCTGAGATCTTGACGCTAATATTCAATCAAATCATCAACAATGTCATTTTACCAGCTTCGTGAAAAACAGCAATCATCATACCGATCTTCAAAAAAGGAGACTGCTCATTACCAAAGAACTATAGGCCCATTTCCCTACTTGAGGCCTCGGGCAAGTTGTTCTCAAAATTCATATTAAGAGACTTCAACAAATGGACATTAGAGTCAAATGTTAGAGATCCCTTTCAGACCGGTTTTGTAGCCGATATGGGAACTTCTATTAACAGCCATCATTGAGCACCATAAAATAATTAAACAACCATTATATTTCATTTATATAGATTTACGAGCCGCCTTTGACTCTGTTTCACGCAAGTTACTCGTTCAAAGGTTAACTCGATTAGGATGTCCGAATTACATCATACATCTCATCGAAGATTTGCATACAAATAACACAATAGAAATACGTCTCACACATGAGGGAAAATTATCTCAACCGATCAAAACATTTTGAGGTTTGAGACAAGGTTGTACCCTTGCATCAGCTCTTTTCAACTTTTTTATTTCTGATGTGGGTGAGTCCTTTGAAAACACTCTCATTGTTCCACCAAAATTAAACAACAAGGCCTTTCCTTTCTTAATGTATGCTGATGATCTTGTGATTATGTCCAAAACACCAAAGGGCCTCCAAAAGGCTTTGGATGCAATCATTAACTATACAAATGCGAATCATTTAAGCATGAACCGTGAGAAAACAAAGGTGATGACCGTCTATGTTAATCGTAAAACATCTAGAGCTATGCTCAATTGGAACATAGAGGGAGAGAACCTCCAAATAGTAAGTCATTATACCTATTTGGGTGCTCAAATATTTACAAAAGATCAAACTGTGGCATATAAACAACAACAACAAGACAAGGTGACTACTTTCATTCAACAATCCAAAATAATTTTAAGGAAATACGGAAAGTTCACACTGGTTCCGGCTCTATTGTTTTACAAGCAAAAAGTCTCACCAATTTTGCTATACTCATCAGAATCGAGACCGGTAATGACCGAAAAATTTTGGAACACTTTGGAATCAAAGTTCTGGCGTAGTGTCCTTCAGCTGCCATCATCAACTCCACTAGTCATCATTAGACATGAACTGGGACTGATTTCCCTATACTCCAGATATATTTGGCTAGTAATAGCGTTGTTCCGAAAATGCTTACTGGCGTGGAAAGCACCAACGGTCCTGGGAATATTGGCTAATTACATTTTTGATTCTAAAGACAGCTTCATAAAAAAATGTCGAAATTTAGTCATTGAGACGTTGGCGTTGGTCGATGTTTCCCTTTCCAGCTTTCTTCAAAATCCAGATCACATTAAAACAAGACTTTTTGCAATGGATTGGAATAACACCCGAACCAAATGCACAAAATATTGTGATCATGATCCCACAACCTTCACATTCAAGAAGCATTCTTTTCCGGAACGCTATCTGATTAAATCTCCATCTGCAAAGCATCGCAATGAGCTACTATGACTAAGACTCAACCTATGGCCGACGAGGCAGGTGATGGCCCGCCGCAAGCTTATTAACAAAGAGCAACCGTTTTGCAGATATTGTGAACACCAAGACACCAGTGAAACACTGAGACACTTACTTACTGAATGTGAATCCCTAAAAACTCTCGTGTTACATTTTTTAAACATCTAACTGAACCTTTTAGTGTCATAACATCTGATGCTCTTTGGAGAACTATATACTCTGGCATCTCAACAGCTGTGTCAATTGGGGCACTAGCCTTCTTAAAGGAACTGAAGCTTGAACAAATCAAAGCAGATTAATAGTATGGTAATTATAGTATCTGAACAAAAACTGATTTCAGGCAAATGTTTGACCCGTCCGTCACAAAGATGGACTTGTTTTTTTTTGTGGTTGTGTTGTTCTGCTTTGTGTCTGATGTTACTTAGCACCAATAGTCTCCCCTTGTCTAAGGTTCGTTTTCTATTCCTTTTGAAAAAGATTTAAAACAACTTTTGTTTGTTCTTTCACTCACTTCTTTTGTTTAAACTGTATATTTTAATTCATTTATATTGAAAAGTTGTAAAATTCAACTATATCAATAAAAAAAAAATCCAAAACTATTGAGATGGTCAATCTGCCTTCAAGGGTTTGATTTCACCATTGAGCACAGGTTAGGGTGTCACCATCAAAATGCTGATGGACTCTCTAGGATGTATGTCATCGAATAGCGGTACGAGGTTCATCCAGGAGTGGATTAAATCCTCCTGTCCCTTAGTCTGGGGGAGGGGAGGCGAGTGTTATGGAAAATTCTCTGTTTAGGCTGAATTTCCTAACCTAGTGAGTCCCCCAGCAGCTTTGCTGGATTTTTGGGGTTTATTTTTTTCTCCTGCCAAGAGTGAGACTATTTTACCCTCACTCTTGGACATGATTTGAGTGTGTCTCTTTGATTCTAGATGTGTTTAATAGGCTATGGGGTCTTTTACTCCATAGGGCTTCATGTGTTTTTGTGATGTGTCTTACACAGCACCCTCAGTGCAGTAACACAGGGGTGTCATAGTGACCCCCCAGTATAGACTCCATACCCTGGGACTGACTACTGTCTCCCAGGGCATGTAAAGTCACCATTGACTTTACTAGTCTCAAATTGTGAACAGAACTAGCACAAACCATCATATTGTGGACGTACTGGCCGGGGCAATTCGATTGCCCCGGGGTCTGTTAGTCGAGGGGGCACGTCTCCGTCCCCCCTGATCGAGTTTTGGCTGGTGGCAGTGGATACTACTTTTTATATTCGACTGCGAATATATCCCTATGGGATTTCCCATTGTTCGAGGCTACCAACTTTAATTATTTAATTCCTATAGCCTCGAACATACTGCAGATTTATTTATTTAATATTAATCCTCCGGTTGGTAATTTTTGCCAGAACTCGGTTCTAAAATGGCGTTTGTGTTCGCTTCTGTGACTCCAACCCAAGTTGAGCCCTTTGTTCCACTATTTTGGTGGGTTTCTCCACAGAAGCCCTCCAAAGTGGTGCCACTCTGTCTGGGGTACTTAGGAGGGGTGGAGGGGGATTTAGGCACCCTGGACTGAGTTGCCTAGGCAACTCAAGTCACACTCCGTCCTGATTGGCCCAAGTGGTGAGCCGGCCGGCTCACCACTTAGCATGTTTGAGTGACAGCTAGGCTGAGTGAATGGGGGTTTTCTGCATAAAAGCAGGGCTTTGGGGACTGGAACTTCAGAAGTCGCAGCAGGACCTAAGAATCTGACGAGGGAGAAGCTGAGCCGACCTGCTACGACGATACCACCGGTGGAGCCCTGCTGAACCGTCTCACCACTTTTCCCAACGACAGAGGAGATCTCCAGCCCGGAGAGTCTTCTTCTTTCGACTGGTGGGGATAACCAGTCTGCTTCCTTTTTCGCTTCCTGGAGCACTCGTGGCCGCCTTGCCTGTGCCAAGCACCCCGGCAACCGGGATACCACGTTTTACCACTACCGCGAATCAAAGGGTAGTACCTTTAACCGGAAAACTCTGCGGCTGGTTTCTTCCCTGGCAGTGCAATGACCTTCATCTTTCCTCCACGTCGAGATCTTTTCTTCCTCTGGACGACCCCGCAACTTGCACCCGCTGCCAGGAACAACTGCCCCTGCTGGAGGATCCTTTGCACATAAGGTACCGTGTTCCGCCTGGCTTCCCTTGTAACCGACTGTACGGGGTAGATTTAGCCCCCGGCTTTCGACCCTGGGTTAGCCTAGGACACCCTGGCTAAACTTTTCTGAGCCTAACTAAAACCTTTCTGAACTCCCTGCAAGACTTTTTAAGCCTGTTGCCATTGTGTGATCTTGGGTGCATTTGTGCCCCGCTCTCTCCAAGAGTGGGCCCGGCCTATGGACTTTGGCTCACAAGTAACTTTTGACTTTCCTGCCTTGCTTAAGAGTTCCTAAGTATTAGTGTGGTGTATTTTCCTACATTCTGCCTTTTTCCCTCCCTTGTTCGTTAACTAATTGGAGTGCCATCTATAGTTAAGCGCTCACCTCTGTCTGGAAATAAGTGGTGTTAACTAAGACTTGTCTGATAAGGAATAAGGAGTGTATGTTTAATAATAGTAATTGTGTTTAGAGTGATTTACAATAATAGTGCTGGAGTGTTTCAATAAGTGTGTTTTTAAATAAATAATTATATACCTTGATACCAAAGCTCTGGTCAGTGTTTGCTTGTGCTATTGTATCTGAGTGCCTATTGTGTATACTTTGCATACTGCCTAACTCTTCTTGAGGGAAGTCTGACTGCTCAGCCACAGCTACCAGGTAAATCTGGGTGGTACAGACTGCTACCAAGTGGGTTTACTGCCAACACCTGTAGTCCTAAATCTTTTGCAGTGGTCCCCAAGGGAACTGCACAGGTTTCTGCCTAACAGTTGTCTCTCAGACTTCCCAATGACACCTTTTTCTGGGGCTGACTACTGTCCCCCAGAAACAGGTAAAGTTGCCATTAACTTTACATAGTCAAATTACCACAGATCCCTGTACACCCCATCTTACATGGAGTATTGGAATGGGCTAATCCTTAGCCCTTTTTATCTGTCCCTCCAGGAGCATTGTTTTGCTGTTTTAACATTTAGACTTGGCTGGTGGCAGTGGTATCTACCCTAACTTTTCTACTGCAATTATACTATATAAACATGGTATTGTTTTAGCTATTATATTAGCCTCGAACATAAACCCGCTTGACCAAATACACTTTCTTTTGGCTCCAGTCAGGTTTATTCGCCACTTCTTTTTGTTAAACCAGGTTTGCCTTCTTTGTTCACCGTCTTTTGGTGGGCTTCTGCAGAGAAGCCCTCCTCTTAGCGCCTGGGTGTCTAGGTGGGCTGAATGTGAGGAGGGAAGGAACAAGTTACTTACCTGTAACTGTTGTTCTCCAGCATGGGTCTGGCATGGATTCACAGGCTCATGAATATTCCCTGTCGTCAGGCCGGGAATCCTCGGTATAGAAAAAATCAGTATCAGTTTCGTTTCTGATCTGTCTTTCTCAGTAGTAACCAATCACTGGTCTCTGGGTCATTCTGCCCCCAGCCAATGACTGTCCTCTCCCTAAGCCCCGCCCCTGGCAGCCATCCTCAGATTTGGTAGCACGTGAAGTGGCAGTATGACCAAGTGAAGAGCCGCAGAGGGGTAGGCGGGAGGGTTCGCATGTGAATCCATGCCAGACCCATGCTGGAGAACAACAGTTACAGGTAAGTAACTTGTTCCTTCTCCAGCATGGGGTCTGGCATGGATTCACATGCTCATGAATATAAGAATACATAGCAGTATACACATGCACAACCACGGGAGGCGGCACAAGGCTCAATATCAAGCAATACAACAACTCAACATTAAGCAACTCTTACCTCCTCACCAGGCTCACCTTAGGCGAACAGGTTGCGCAGCACTGCCTGCCCGACTCTGAACTCCTCCCTGGAATCCCGGTCGACGCAGTAGAATCTCGTGAAGGTGTGCGTCGACCTCCACGTTGCAGCCCTGCAGATGTCGAGCAGGGGCACACCAGACAGGAATGCCGTAGTAGCAGCGATCTCTCTGGTCGAATGGGCCCTCGGACGGCCTGGCAACGGTCGGTTTGCCAACCGGTGACAGTGCATGATGCAGCCAGAGAGCCATCTGGAAATGGAAGTCTTCGAGAGAGCCTTCCCTTGATTCATAGGTCCAAAGTTCACAAACAGCTGTGATGTCTTCCGAAAACTCTTTGTGCGGTCCACGTAGAACTTCAGCGCTCTAGCTACATCCAGCGAGTGCAGAGTCCTCTCAGCCAGCGACGAAGGCGACGGGAAGAAAACTGGCAACATCAAGGGCTTGTTGAGGTGGAAGTCCGACGGCACCTTGGGCATGAAAGAGGGGTGCGTCCTCAGCACCACCCTCGTGTCGTGAAAAGTCAAGTATGGAGGCTTGCAAGACAGGGCCTAGATCTCTCCCACTCGTCGTGCAGAGGTGATGGCCACGAGGAATGCTGTCTTCCACGACAGAAACTTCAACGGCACTGAATGCATAGGCTCGAATGGGGCCCCCATGAGCCTAGTTAGCACCACGTTGAGCTCCCACGCTGGGGCAGGGGCCTTCACCGGCGGGAATGATCGGAACAGTCCTTTCATAAATTCCTTCACCAGACGATGAGACCACAAGGACGCCCATCCTGTAGTTCTGGTGTAACGTGAGACGGCAGCCAGATGTACCTTGATGGAAGCGTGAGATAGGCCAGCCTTGGCCAAAGACAGTAGGTACGGCAAAACTTGAGGGGCCGTAATCCGCAGAGGGTTAATCTTCTGTGCACGGCACCAGACAGAGAACCTCTTCCATTTGTGTCCGTAGCACTTGAGAGTTGAGGATGCCCTGGCCTTTGCAAGAACCTCTCTGCAGTCGGCCGGGATGTCGTATCCTCCAAACTCTAGTGCTGCAGGAGCCAGGCCTGCAAGTTCAGCGACTCTGGTTCGTGATGAAGAATGGCGCCTCCTTCTCTGGAGAGAAGATCCGGGTCCGTCGGCAGCTTGACTGGTGTGGACGCTGACAAGTCCAGAAGGTCCGGGAACCAGATCTGCCTCGGCCACACCAGTGCGACGAGGATCATCCTACACCGGGACCTCTTGAGCTGGTTGACGAGCCGGAGTAGCAACGGCAACGGCGGGAATGCATAAAGGAACAGGCCGTCCCAGGGGAACGAGAAAGCATCGCCCATGCTCCTCGGTTGGGGAAACCTGCTGGCGAACCTCCGCCACTTGGAGTTCGCCGCCGTCGCGAAGAGATCAATCTGGGGTTCGCCCCATCGTCGGAAGAGTCGGTCCACTTGATCCTGGTGCAGTTCCCACTCGTGGCACGAGCGCAGCTCTCTGCTGAGTGAGTCGGCGATGGTGTTTTTTTTATCCCTGCCAGATGAAAGGGTACCAGAAACATCCCTTGGGCGACGTCCAATGCCACAGATCCTGGGCTTGCTTGGCCAGGGCAGGGGATCTGGTTCCGCCCTGCTTCCGAATGTAAAACATTGTGGTGGTGTTGTCGGTGAAGATCCTCACCACCTTGCCCTTGAGGGACGGAAGGAAGGACCTGAGGGCCCAGAACACTGCGCGGAGCTCCAAGATGTTGATGTGGAGAGTCTTCTCCTCCGAGCACCAAAGGCCTCTCGCGTGGAGACCCCCGGTGTGCGCTCCCCAACCTTCCAGGGAGGCATCCGTTGTCACCGTCACCTGGTGGGCCGGGGCTAGGAAGCCTGTTCCCGCTGTCAGATGAGCGCGGACACCCCACCATCGTATCGCATGACGGAACGCTTCGTCGAGCGGGATCCTGTCCTCGAAGCTGCCCGTCATCTGGATCCAGTGGGCGTCGAGGAATTCTTGCAAGGGCCGCATCCGAAGTCTGCCGTGGGGCACCAGATAAATGCAGGAGGACATCATTCCGAGGAGGGACTTGATAGACCTCACTCTGGCCACGTCCGTGACCAGTAGACGTTGCACCTTTCCTAGGATGGTCCTTATCCTTTCCTCCGACGGTGAGGCCCGCCGCGCCACTGTGTCGAGCTGTGCTCCCAGAAACAGGGCGACTTGCGACGGGACCAGGTGGGATTCTGGAAAGTTGATGGAGAACCCCAGGTCCGTGAGCAGCTGGACGGACTTCGCAGTGTTTTCCACGGCGAGCTCCCTTGTCCTTGCCCGTATGAGCCAGTCGTCCAGGTAGGGGTAGACGTGGATCTCCTGCAGGCGCAGCCGCGCCGCCACCGGTGCTAGGCACTTGGTGAACACCCTGGGCACCGATTTTAATCCGAACGGGAGGACCTTGAACTGGTAGTGCCGCCCTTTAACCACGAACCTGAGGAACTTTCGGTACCTCTTTAGAATAGGGATGTGGAAGTAAGCATCCTCCAAGTCCAACGACGACAGGAAAATCGCCATCCTCCAGCTGTCCCAGCACGTGCTGGAGGGTGACCATCCGGAACCTCTGTGCCTTGATGTATTTGTTTAGTCGTCGCAGGTCCAGGATGGGACGCCATCCTCCTGTCTTCTTCTTCACGAGGAAGTATCTTGAGTAAACTCCAGAGCCCCGAAGCCTCTTCGGGACGAGCTTGATGGCACCTTTCCTGAGCATCGCCAGTACTTCCAACAGCAGTTGAGGGACGTGATTTTCCTTCCTGGCCACGGGAGGAATGCGGGGGCACCTCTTCTGGAACTCGAGGGCGTGCCCCAGGACCAGGGCGTCCAGCACCCAACGGTCGGTGGAGATGGACTCCCACATGCCGACGAACTTCGTCAGCCAGCCTCCCACCGGGGTGCTTCGTCGGGGGCCCGACCCGATGGACGGTTCAATCTTGCTTGGAGGCCGCTTTGCCTCATTGACCACCTTGGCGACGACGGCGGGATCCACCTGACTTGCCGCGTCCCATGTAGGCCTCCTGCGACAAAGACCTTGCCGCTTGACGGTAAGTAGAGGAGCTGCTGCCGGCTCCCTTGGAGGCACCCTGTCTGCCTCCGGAGCTCCGAAAGGACGGCCGTCGCTGTTGGAGCACACCCAGTGCACGGGCCGTCTCCGTGTCCGTCTTGATCGCCTGAAGGGATTCATCAACCGCCTTGCCAAAAAGGTTGTTCCCATCGAAGGGCATATCCAAAACCTTGGTCTGTACGTCCTGGCGGAAATCCGTCGCCTTGAGCCATCCTCGTCGTCTCAGGCAAACGCTGTTGCCCAACTGACGGAAACCGGTGTTGGCGATGTCCGTAGCCACCGTAATGGCGTGGTCCGATGCAATCTCACCTTCCTGCAAGATTTCCAGGGCCTCAGCCCTCTTGGCATCCGGAAGGAAGTCCAACAGAGGGGCGATCTTGAACCATAACTCCCTGTCGTAGCGGGCTACGATGGCCAGGGCGTTGGCCGCCTTGATGGTCGTCGCTGCAGATGAGATGACCCGTCGTCCCATCGCATCCAGCTTCCTACCCTCGCCGTCTGGAGGGGAGGTTGAAGTCGAGGCCGATGCACCACCCGCTTTCTTCTTGGCCGCCGCTGAAACGACCGAGTCCGGGGTAGGTTGCGCCCTAAGGCACAAGGGGGCAGCGTCGGGGACCCGGTACTTCTTATCGTACCGGTCCCTCTTCGCAGGGGCCGTGGCAGGGTTCTTGAGGAGGGCGAGCCCCTCATCCCAGATGTCATCAAGAAGCGGTACGGCGAGGACCGTCTTCCTTTTAGCCTCGCGCCGCTGGTAAAGGAACCTCTCCTTCTTCTTTTCCTCTGGGCAGAGCTGGAAGAGCTTGGATGCCCTGGAGATCATTGCATGGAAGGATCCAATCTCGTCGGGCGGGGACGCCCGGGCAGTGGGCGACGGGGGACACGTCCCGTCGTCGCCTCCGTCGTCATCCGTACCCATCGTAGTCGTGTCCATGCCTGTATCATCCCCGTGGATAGTGGACCGGGGGGAAGGCAGAGAAGGCCGCAGAGGCGGGAGAGGAGGCCTAGGATGCGTCCTCCTCCTCTTAAGTGGTGGGCTCCCTGAAGGTCCTGGCTCCGGTTCCTCCATCGGGTCTGGCTCAGGCACCCCCGTCGGGGGAAGGGGCAACCTAGTCCTTATCTCCGAGCATAAGGACTGGATGGCTGACAAAATGGCAGCCGAGGTGTCCTGCGGCGCCGGAAACGACGGGAGTGAGGGCTCTTGAGGAGCCTTGTCTGCGTCACCGTCGCCCTCGTCGGGATCCCTCCCGATGGGCTGGGCCTCCTCCACGACTTGGATGAGCTCCTCTTCAGAGGTCGTGTCCGTATCCACGATGGCCACCACCCCCCCCCTTTCCAACAAGGACTTCATGGGGGTCTTCTCAATGGGCCTGAAAGACGACTCCCTCTGCGGTGGCAGGGAGACTCTGGTACCTGAGGGCACCTCCACTAGCGTAGCCTCCACAGGCTGAGCCAGGGCTGCGGCGACATCCTCAATCGAGGTCTTAGCAGGGTGAATTAAGGCCAACGTCACCATCTGTACGCCTGGGGCCTTCACCTTGGGGGGAGGGTCCGAGCCTCGCTCCCCCTCTGCCGGAATCTTCGAGATCGACCGGGGCCTCTCCAGAAGCTTCGCTGGGTTCTCGGACTTCCTCTTACCCGAGCAAGAGCGTTGGCTCGTGGTCGATGGCGCCGGGGAGGGTGCACCCTGCCTGGCAGCCAAGGAGCCCGACCGTTCGGCGCTCCCGGTGCCCGCGGACTCGCGGTGCTTAGCCTTTTGTTGGGCCCCCGTCGCCAGGGCACCCTCACAGGACTTAGAAGACCGCTCGGACTTCTTCTTCGTCTTCTCGCCTGGCGGGCTCTTACCTTCCAGCCAGTTGGCGAGACAGAGGTGGCGATCCTTCATGGTCCGCTCCGACATGTTCCCACCAAACGCGCAGTCCTTTTCCTTGTGCGTCTTGTCCTCATGGAGACAGTAGAGGCATAACGAATACTCGTCCTCCTTGAAAACTTTCTGAAGCTGGCATTCAGGGCAGGTCCTGAATAGCTTCCCGGGCGTCGAGCTCCCTTTCTCCTGGGCCATGTCCGGGGTAGGTCTCGAAACTTCTGGAATCCTCCAAAAGCGTAACTCGATGAAATCTTCACCCTTGAGGGGCGTAGAAACTCCGAAACGGATCCCCGTTGATCGGAAGTAGAAACGGTGGAGCTTGATACTCTATTTAACCGAAAAAATGAGAAAATCTCCTGAAAAAGCGCGAAAACGCAGCAAAAGCTCGAGAGCTAAGCACGAGGACTCCCAACACTTGAACGTGCGGTAAAAATCAGAGGATGGCTGCCAGGAGCGGGGCTTAGGGAGAGGGCAGTCATTGGCTGGGGGCAGTATGACCCAGAGACCAGTGATTGGTTACTACTGAGAAAGACAGATCAGAAACGAAACTGATACTGATTTTTTCTATACCAAGGATTCCCGGCCTGACGACAGGGAATATTCATGAGCATGTGAATCCATGCCAGACCCCATGCTGGAGAAGGGTGTAGTCACCCCCTGCACAGGGTATCCTAGGAAACCCAAGTCGCACTTTGCCATGATTGGTTGAGGTGGTTGTCCGGGCTGGACAACCTCCCTGCTGCGTGATTGAGAGCCAGGCTGTGTGAATGGGGGATTTTCGCATAAAAGGCAGGACTCTTGGGCTGGAAGTCACAGTCGCCACTGGAACTACAAGGAACCGAAGAGAAGCCGAGAAGACGGCGATCTAATCCGAAGAATTATCGGCCTGTCGCTTTGTTGGATGTGTTGGGCAAAATTTATGCCACATTGCTACAACAAAAACTAGTAGCCTGGTCGATATCATCATGCCACGTGGATAAACGTCAATCAGATTTTGTAAAGCATGTGGGCTGTTCGCTAAACCTATTATTGCTAAATATAATCAAAATGGAGGCCATCAAATCAAACACAAAGGTGTACTTAGCATTTATAGATTTCTCATATGCATTTGACACCATCGACAGAGTGCTTTTGTGGGCTAAATTGAAGAGTTGGGGGTGTCCGTGGGACTTAATAGCAGCCATCAGAGAACTCCACACGAAAACCTCTATTCGAGTCCGCTTGGATCAATCTGGCCTCTTATCTGCCTCTATTGACACATTTAAGGGAGTGAAACAGGGGTGTCCTTTGGCCGCAGCCATATTTAGTCTCTTTATTTCCGATATAGGCGACTCAATCAATGAGGTTAAGGCTTTTCCGCCGAAAGTCGCCAACACACATTTAAGCTGGGTGCTCTATGCAGATGACTTGATCGTTATGGATGCGGCACCAATCAGGTTGCAAAGAAAACTAAATGCTGTCCAACGATACGTCACATCCAACAATTTGGCGATTAACACCAAGAAATGTGAAATATTCGTCCTGCAGAACTTGAACGGGGGTGGAGTGTCCAACAGAAAACAGATAAAATGGTCCCTAAAACAAGAATTGCTTCAGATCTCTCAAGACGTTCAATATCTTGGAATGACAATAAGCTCTGCTATAAATGACGTGCCCTGGCTTGCAAAAATTAAAAAGAAATGTAACCAACTAGCAAGCCAGGCATTGATAATCCACAAGAAATTTGGTAAATATTCATTACGACCCGTCTTGTCTTTCTATCAGCAGAATGTCATCCCGGTTGTGACATATGGGGCAGAAAATGCCCTTGGTTGTCCTCACAAGACTTGGGCCTCTCTAGAAAACTGCTTTTGGACCAAGGTACTAACCATTCCTAGGGGTGTGAAGATGTCTTGTATAAGGTACGAGCTAGCACGAATATTGATGCATGCAAGAATATGTTGGAGCCTGTTAAACCTGTACCGAAAGACCTGTCCTCGTGCGCAGATTCCACAATTCAACATCTTTTACGATGTTGTACCCGCTAACTCTAAAATGGTTCACATGTGGACAAACAGATGCAAGGCAATCCTAAAAAAATATGACATCAAAGTTGATATTCTTCACTAGAACCCGGATGCAGCCAAACTTAAAATCTGGCATGCAGATTGGGATGAAACTTGCGTGGAGAGATCAGCCGCAAGCCGAATGTGCGATGCGCCATTAGAGACACATGCTTTCAACAGTCTTCAGAACTATGTGGCACTATTCCCCAACCCGCAGGCGCGTAGACTGTTTATACTGTTTCGATTGAACATGTTTAAAACTATTGATAGGCTTCGCCTATGGAAGGGCTACGGCCATTTGACACCTGAATGTAGGTTGTGTGCTAGGGAAAATGAATCACTTAAACATTTAGTGCTATTTTGTACTAAATTAAGATCTGTGAGGACATTTCACTTGGCACCCTGGAGCCTAAACCATCCATCCCTATGTGCAGATGATTGGTGGAAATTGATGTTTCAGGGAACTGACTTAAAGCTAATACTCCCTTTAACGTGGCTGTTGGAAACAATCGTAACCTGCTTGACACCAACAGAAGGAACACCTTCAGTAAATAGTATCATTGGGTGAAATAGTGTCCGCTTATACTAGAAATGGAAATTATGGAAAATGGACAGTTTGATGGTGATTGTCATAGGATATATGTTAATATGTGTGAGTATGTGTTGTATTCATTTTAAAGGTTTGTAAAAACCAATACAATTTTAAAAAAAAGAAGACGACTGCTGCAACTACCCTGTCCCGGTGAAGCCCTGCTGCAGTCCTGAGCTATCTACCCTTCGACGACCAGAGGAGATCCAATCCGGAGTCTTCTTCCCTTGAGCCTTGTGGGGTCAACCAGCTCATCTTCCACAGCCAGAGGACCCTCTTCATGGTCGAAATCGCTGTACACTGCGGTAGTGGTCCGGATAGCCATCGGAAGATCCTCTCCTGTTTTAAAGGAGCGCACCTTTTATTCGCCGTCGCTGCTGTTGGCTTCATCCCTGTGTGGTGCAGACCCCTCCAGATGTCCTCCTTCTCGTCTCCACAACCGAAGCACCAGGAACCGTGGGTCTGCAGGAAACTACCAGGATCAACTGCCGTGGCACCAGCTTCTTCCTTGAGTAAGGTACTGTGTTCTGCTTCGAGGAACTAGGGTGAATCCTTGTTCTCCTCATCCAAGGCTTGCCCTTATCTTCCCTCCTTCTTATAACTTTTGCTTCCTCTGTTGACAATATCCCAGTACTCCTGGCAACGTTGAATCTTGAACTGTCTGACTGTGTGATCCTCGACAATAGGAACTCGGTTCCACTTGACACTGGCTCCGGCCTATTGACTTTTTTATTTCTGTCAGCGAGTGCTCTCTGATTCTGTCTGCCGTGACAAAAGTATTGCCTATGATTTTTGCCCCCAACTCTCTCTGGTTAACTCAGGTGCTAAGTGTATTTTTGCCCCGGTAACATATCTTACAGCGGATACGCGTTTCTTTAATATGAACGAACTGTCAAAAAGTGTTCGCAAGTGTATTCCCGGTAACGTCTTTTGTTTCACAACACCGGTCCTCCAAAACATAAGGTACTTACCTTGAGTTATTCTGTGCCAAGAGAATTGGCTGTTTGTAGTGTATTTTACGTGTGGTTTTAAATTTATAGAAGTGTTGTGTTTTACAGATGGTTTAAAATAAATGTACTTATATTTTGTACCTGAAACCTTGAGTCAATGTTTGCTTGAGTCACAGTAATTGTGGTCCATTTGTGCAATCTCTGCTATTGCTCATATACTCTTGAGATAAGCCTGGCTGCTCCGCTACTGCTACCACTTTAACATAGTAGTACAGGCTTGTACCAAAGGTGAACTTATATTACCACTGGTAGTCTTAATTGTGGGTAGTGGTCCCTAAGGGCATTGCACAGGATTCTGCCTAACACCCGGTGATGTCAACCAGGAGGGGCCGAACGTCGAAGGGGAAAGGGGGTTAGGGAGGGGATCAGGGGGCAAGGGGAACTCACCTGGTATGGGCTTTTTCAGGGGGCGTGGCCAGCGCGCATGGAGTGAGGACGTGTTCTCCTCGCGCTCCTGCCCGAGATCCTACAACGGACCGAATTGTTCGGCCTGCTTTAGCTGAACAAGCACTCCTGAAGTAGCTACGGGAAGAAGAACCATTTCCCTACCCTCGACGAAGTTTCCGCAAGAAGATCGGACCGAGATAACGGTTAACCGAAGCGAACAGAGAGGAGGCCCCGGCCCAACAAAATGGCGGCACCTGCCGGCCCCATCTGAGACGCACCGCTGGAGGGCGGATAGCCTCCAGAGGCGAGAGAGGAGGGCCCACAGCGTCCAACCCAGTGATCCGGCAACACCCGGGGGGGGGGCGGACCCCCGCAGCCGGCTGTGACCCGGGTCTCTATCTCCGAGACCGAGTGCCGGGAGGAAGAGACGAAGGGGGGACCCTCAGCACGAGACCGCGTGCAGGAGAGGCGCTGGCTGGCGGGAGGCCGCGAGAGACACAGAGAGACACGAAGAAGAGAGAAGGCGACGGGTGGTTCCCTCCGGAACATCCGCGGGCTGACGACTCCCCATCTGCAACGACCACCCTCGCAATCGATCCTACATACACGTCCCCGCTGAACGGGAAAAGGCCGCGGAGCACGCCCAAAGACAGGCGATGTCGCCTCCCAAAAGCAAATTGAAAACCGCGACCATGGACTCCTTCACCACGGTCAGGGCGAAACAACAACAGGGGACAGAGGCAGCAGACGACCCGACGGCTAAGGAGGACGATCCGACAAATACGCAAGTGCTACAAGCCATAGCGGCGCTACTGATGTCCATCGAAACCAGGATCGATGAAATCAAGTCGGACATGCAACTGATGAGACAGGAGGCCCGTAACCTTACAGAAAGGGTGGCCACAACGGAGGCAACGCTCCAAGACAATGTTAACGACACCACAGAACTTAAATCTAAGGTCCAAGACCTTGAGTTGCAAGTAGCGTGGCTAGAGGCGCGATTAGAGGACGCTGAAGGACGTGCCCGACGCGGCAACATCCGAATCCTGGGGGTACCGGAAGACACAGGGGGCCCAGACCCGACCGAATTCGTAGAAACGATGCTCTTGCAAGAAATCGGGGTCGGCAAACTGACCCAGGGCTTCTCAATAGAACGGGCCCACAGATCACTTCAGAAGAGGCCCCCTCCAGGCTCCCGACCGTGCCCTATTATTGCAAAAGTCTTGAACTTTCACGACAGAGAGACTATACTGAGATTCTCAAGAGAAGGAGGGGAGATCGAGAAACATGGTGCCAAAATAGTCATTTACCCAGACTATACCCCCGCGGTGCAGCTAGCACAGAACTCATTTGTACCGGTGAAAGCTAGGTTGCGCAAGCTAAACCTCAAGTACATGCTACTGTACCTGTCCCGCCTTAAGGTACTATACAAGGGGAAAGCTATCTTTCCGGCAGCGGCAAACATGTGGCTTGAGGACAACAACCTTGATGATGATAAGGAAAGCACTGCGCAGGAAGTCACAGGCCATTGAAAGCACCAAACGACAGGAAAATGAAGGTTCGCACAACTGCCGAATGAATACCGGACCGCTTGAGATCTAGAACTCTACGTACGCCATGATGGGCAGGAGCGCACCGACCCATGCGAATAACAACGAAGCCGATGCACCCCCCTGCAACATGTGGAGGCCGACTGCCGACACACCACCGGCACCGGGAGGCCCGGAAAGGCCTGGAAGGATTGGGTGCCCCCGAGCGCTGCAAGTTTAAGGCAACTGCTGGGGGCAGTTTTTAGTTGAAAGGTTTGTTGCCCTTATTCACTAGAATGAGGATTGTTAAAGTTAATAAATCTCCAATTGACACTGAGAGGGAGGGGGGAAGGGAGGGAGGAACGATGAGGATCGCGCCCCAACACAGACCGACCCCTGGTTAACAGGTCCAGGCCCGGGGGCGGCAGAGGCAGGGAAACGGGGGGACAACAGATCCGTTACTAAACCCCTATGGCTGCGACCACCATAAAAATAATGACATGGAATGTAAGGGGCCTAAGGACTTATCTCCGAAGGAACAGGATTAAAACCTACCTGCACAGAAAAGGGGTAATGATAGCATTAATACAGGAGACCCACTGCACGGCGGACTCGGTGGCCAAGCTACAAACACGGGTGGACAGGGGTTTGGTACCACTTATTCTAAATACGCAAGAGGGGTCTACACCTGGATTCACCCACAGCTCCCATTCCGGGTGGACAAAACTGAGATAGACCCGGAAGGTATGTTCGTCGTAATTTGGGGATTCATTGAACAAGAAGCAGTATGCATCATGAACTCCTATCTCCCTAACAATAATATACCGTCCTACCTGAACGATCTCTTTATTTGGGGGGGGGATTTTAATTGTGTACATGTCCCACGGCTGGACAGATCCACACACAGCTAGGAGACCCATCGACCGCTACGACAGCACTATCCGCCATGTTGGGGAGGCTGGAAATGACGGATGTGTGGTGGGAAAAACATCCTGAAGCACGCGAATACTCATTTTACTCATCCCCACATAAGTTAAACACAAGACTAGATCACATATTCATAGACAGGGAACACTTACCCCAGGTGGTGGAGCACAATACTTGGAGAGGACTATCTCTGATCACTCCCCGCTTCTGATAACATGGAACCACAGAGGGCCCAGACCCCCCATTCCCATGTGGAAAATGCCCACAGACGCCCTGAGGGACCCAGCTTTCCAAGAAGAATTACGGGATTCTATTGATGCATACCTAGAGGTTAACACTGGTAGTGTAGCTTACAATAGCACAGTGTGGGAGGCTCTAAAGGTGGTAACCAGGGGAGAAGTAATTGCAAAGGCGGGAGGTATCAAGAAGCAGCTCAGGAAGAAACTAGACCTAGTGGAACGGCAGATTGAGCGACTTGAGGCTACCCCCGTAGACACCCAACAGAGGGAAGAGGACCTTGTGAAACTTAGAGAGTGAAACATAACTGCGTGGAACAGGCTGGAAAAGTTCGATTATACTGCCAGAACAAATAGAGCACACGTTGAGGCTGACAGACCGGGCAGACTACTCGCCTGGCTCTGCCGTAAAGAGCACCCCAAACACCCCACCACTTCACTACAAGATGAGGGTGGAAACACACACTGTATGCAGCAGGGCATAAATGACACTTTCACTCGCTTTTACACCCACCTGTATTCACATGAGGAGCAGGTCCCCCATGAACGGTTGTTAGAAACACTAGAAGAGATAGGGCTCCCCAGGCTGTCCCCTGAGCAAGCCGATTCCATAGAAGCAGAAATCACGCCCGAAGACATTACCGATGCAATCAGATCCCTGACCACAGGCAAAGCACCGGGAACAGACGGGTTGCCCACAGAGTTTTTTAAAACATATGAGTCCTCCCTGACCCCCCTATTACACGCAGTATACCAGGAGGCATATGAAGAAGGGTTACTACCCGAAAGTATGAGGGAGACGCTTGTGATCACGATCCTCAAGCCCAATAAAATGGCAGACCAATGTGACTCATATCGCCCGATTGCAATGTTAAATTATGACGTTAAAATCCTGACTACGATCTTAGCGAAGCGGCTGTCTAGAATAATAGGAGACATAGTTGCCCCAGATCAGTGCGGCTTCGTGCCGGGCCGAAATACGTCCATGAACCTACGCAGGCTGCAGCACATTATAGCGCAAACCGATAAAGACAAGGACTCATACGCGCTGCTGTCCCTAGACGCAGTCAAACAGTTTGACTCCATTTACTGCGAATGGCTTGTGGCAGTGCTTAGGGAGTTTGGCTTTGGTCCCGGGTTCATCAGGTGGATTAACATCTTGTATGCTAAAACTAAGGCAAGGGTGAAACCTGGGAAGTATGTGTCGGAGGCCTGGGATATATGCAGGGGACTAGACAGGGTTGTCCACTATCCCCAATGCTTTACATACTGGGACTAGAACACGTAGCTGTTTACTTTAGAAAGCAATTCTTCGATGCAGGCATTCGACTGGGAGACGAGGATCACATCATCTCGCTCTACGCGGATGACGTTCTCATATACGTCAGGGACCCACACCTCAACGTACGAACCATGTTAGAAGTGCTGGACAATTATTCCAAGGTCTCTGGGATAAGTTTTAGCAGGTCAAAGTCTTGTATGTTCCCCTTAGCGGCCCTGAAAACAGAGAGTTTAGAAGCACTCCCAGAAGTTGGGATCCAGTGGCAGAATACGTCATTCCGCTACCTTGGAATGCACATTATGCATACCCCCGAGCTAATGCATGAACAAAACACAAAGGCAACACTCCCCGCCTTGCGCAAATCAATGGCGTTCTGGGCGAAACTCCCCCTCTTGATGATGGGCAGTGCTTCGATAACTAAAATGATCGTTCTTCCGCGTTTCCTTTATGGGTTTCAAAATGAACACTACTATATACACAAGCTCTTCTTCCGACTGCTTGAGACCATACTGCGAGAGTTCCTATGGGGGAAAGGCAGGCATAGAATAGCGTTGCAATTGCTAACCCTACCATATAGCCAAGGCGGTATTCAACTTCCAAACCTAGAAAAATATTACATAGCAGCACAGCTTAGTTTTGTAACCAAATGGCTAGATGATGAACCCACATCTGAAACACCATTGCTACAGGCCATGCTGCCCCAATTCCATCTGAAAGAACTGGTCTGGGCACCGTCCAAACTGCTGGGAACTCTACCCTTTTTGGCTGACCTGGGAAGGAAAATTTGGCACAGGGCGAAAATGCTCACTAACTCACGGAACTCCTATACCCCAGAAGTCCCCCTGATCGCAGACCTATGCACAACACTTTCGGATTTGAAACATATCAGGCTCTGGGAGAGGGAAGGGGTCTACACCTGGAGAGATCTGTATGATGAAGGCACTTTCAGGGAGTTCACCTCGCTGCAGGAGATGGAAGGCATACATACCGGCCAGTTTCTGTGGTACCAAAGAACTCGTGCTGTGGCCCGACGCAAATGAGACTCGTGGCCGAAGGAACCAGACACAGACCCACTCCTCACCTTGATGTATAACTTGGGAGAGGGGGGTAAACCCGTTTCGCAAATATATGGCCACCTGATCGACATGCCAAATCCTCGGAGCATGGAAATGAAAAGCAAATGGGAGGAGGATATAGGCCGGGAAATGACTGAAGGGGAGTGGAACAGAGCTCTCACATTCCCCAAAACGGTGTCCAGAAACCATAGATTTAGGCAGATTCAGTTGATCATACTTTGAACATACTACACAGAACTTACTTGACCCCGTGCCGCATAGCCACCTTCAATCCCCAGGCACAACCGACCTGCAACTGGTGCAGAGGGGAAAGAGCGGATCTGATCCACATGTTATGGGAATGCCCCAGGACAAGGGCTCTGTGGGACAGGGTCCAGAAAAACCTGCGAAAAAGCAGGCCTGAGTAAATATAATTGGACACCCGGCGAGTGCCTCTTAGAAACCTACCCCAGACCAGCCAAACTCAAGCATGCAACAAGGCTCATGGACATATCGTGCATACTGGCCAAAAGAACTATAGCAATGGCCTGGAAGAAACCCATGGGCCCTCAGTTCAAACTATGGCACAAAGAGACTGAACGGTGGGTGCTGGCCGAGACCATGGGATGGGAGGACTGTGTGGTAAGATCCACGGATGACTCTAGTATGTCATTCGAGGCATGGAAGGAACTCACCAGACACATGTTCGACCCCTCGGATGATAAATCCCCCTGAATCGGAACTTAATCCAGGCCCATGTGAGACCTGTCATAAAGCCAGCAGCAGCGGAAGTACGGCAGAGGACAGAGACCTTGCGGAAGCCTTTCCCCTATTGTAGTTGCCGGATGGTTCCCCTTCGCTCCCACCCTCCCCCCGAAACAGTCAACGATATATGAAACGGACAGAATATGGAGACAGTTATGGTTGTTTTGTTTTTGTATTCGTAATTTCTTGACGTTAAGTTAAACATATGTTTATAACTATTTGAGATTAGCTCCATTGTACACAACTTGTTTGATATTATTGAAAAATGACAATAAACAGATTTGAAATTAAAATGGGCTTTTCCAGCACTAGAGATTTTTTTGGGTAGAGGACAGGCTGGCGTACTGAGGTCCCATCGGTGGAATGTAATGAACTCCTGGATAGGGATAACATGACAACACCGGTGGGAAATAGGCCCGGGATGAGGGACACTTACGAATAGGCACCCTGAATGTGAAAGGTTTGAACTCACCCACCAAACAATCTATGGTGGCAAGGGAATTTTGAAGGGCAGAACTAGATGTCATGTTCCTCCAGGAAACAAGGTACTCCAAGGGAGAGGAAAAAAGGGTCCCATGTGGGCGGGTCGGCCGAGAGTTCTGGGCCTCCGGCCCCTTGAGAAAGGCGGGGGTGGATATCCTGGTAAAGAAGGGACTCAGAATGAAAGTCATCAAGGTTTGCTCGGATGTGGAGGGGAGAGCCCTATTGGTATTGGGAGACATTAGAAAGACGAGGTTTGCGTTTGCCACTGTATACACCCCCAATCAGGGACAGTTAAGATTTTTGAAAGACACAACGGCAAATATTTTAGTAGAAAGCTTGGGGCACCTGATCAGGGGGTGGACCTTAACACGTGGGTGGACCTGGACAGGCATATGCACAGGGACAGGGCACAGGAGCCTATGGGACCCAGACATTGCGAATTTCATGTGCCTCTCTTGGAGATTGGGGGTTGAGGGACATATGGTGCCACTTTCACCCAGTTACGAGGATTGATTACATCTATATTTCCAGAGACATATGGGAGGAAGTACGGGGCTCAGAGATCATTCTGATCTCCTGGTCTGTCTATGACATGGTGACGGTGGATATAATGTGGCTGGGTCGCTACCCCAAAGGGTTTAAATGGAGATGTAATGAATCCCTTTGGAAGGACCCTGTGTTTTACTCGGAAATGAACAAGGAAATAGCAGAATATTTAAATATTAATGACAATGGGGAGGTGGATAGGAGAATCGTCAGGCGTGGAAGGCTACTTGGTGCGGGATCCTAATTCGGGAAGGTGCTCGTAAAAAGAGGGAAAGGGCATTAGTTGAGCAGAGACTGCACGAAGAAATAATACACCTGGATTTGAAAGCTTACGACCCTTCCGGGAGTCGGGAGGAGTGCGCACAGGAGGCAAGGGGAAAGAGGAAGGAACTGAGACTCTTGGAGGGGAATGTTATCCGTAGTCTGCTTTTCTTGAAACAAAAGTTCTATGAGAAAGGGGACAAAGCAGACTCCCTACTGGCTGTGAGGTTGAGGGGCCAGCGTGCATATAGGTGGGCTACAGAAATTGAGGGAAACGACGGGACAACAGATTCCACAGGGGAGGGAATCTCAGAGGCCTTTGCAGCCTTTTACGAGAAGTTGTATGCCTCAGAGGTGAGCCGCGAAGCACAGGATATAGATGCCTACCTGGGGTCCACTAATCTGCCCAAACTCTCTGAAAAAGAAACTTCAGCGTTGGAGGCTCCCATAATGGAAGAGGAAGTTGGCGGTGGCAAGGTTACCCTTGGGGAAGGCTCCGTTAGACGATGGTTTCACTGCTGGATTCTATAAAACATGTCTCCCTGCCCTACTCCCTTTTAAGACTGAGTTGTTTAATCTCATACTCAACACAGCCCTGGCCCCGGAATCCTTTGCCCGGGCTCTTATTACAGTGATTCCCAAAGAGGGTAGAGACCACCAGAGGTGTGGGGCATACCGGACGATTTCCCTTCTAAATACGGACACCAAGCTGTACACCAGGGTGATAGCCATGAGACTGGAAGGGTATATGCCTAGATTGATTCAATCGGACCAAGTGGGGTTCATTAAGAGGCATCAGGGGGCATACACAATGAGGAAGACATTACACCTGATACACGCATCTCAGGATATGGGGGGGACCCATCCCTTCTCTCAATAGACACTGAGAAGGCCTTTGATCGGGTGTAGTGGGGTTTCTCAGGGCGGTCCTTGTTAAATTCGGTATTGGGGAAAGGCTCCTTCGAGGAATCATGGCGGTGTACACATACCTAATGGCCTCAGTCATAGTGAACAGGGGTTCTCACAGTGATTTGTGTGTGGGAGGGCAACCAGACAGGGTGTCCCCTCTCTCCTACATTGTACGCTATGTCAATAGAACCACTTGCCCAGAGGATCAGGGATGACCCGGGGTGGGGGGTATAACAATGGGGGGTGGACTATAAGGTAGCCTTATATGCAGACATGCTGCTACATGTGAGCGAACCCCTGGTTTCCATACCAGCAGCACTCCGACGGAGAGAACATTATGGTACCATGGCTAGGCTGAAAATTAACAGAGCAATGGGAAAGAGACTTAGGGGTGGAAGTGGATGAGGTCCTCTGGAAGAGATTGTGCAGGGGGGTTAGTAAGTCGTCATTGTCTTGCCAGTATAGACAGCACTTTATCAAGCTCCTCCATAGGTGGCAGTTTGACCCGGTCAGACTGTCAAAGATGTTTCCCACTACGAGCCCCAAGTGTTGCAGGGGTTGTGAACAGAGAGCCCATTACTGGCATACGTGGTGGGGCTGTCCCAGGATACAGGTATTCTAGAATGAGGTCCTTGGGTGGATCAGAGACCTGGAAGGTGTACTTCAAGATTTTAAAAAACCCTGCTGGCCTTGTTTGGGATAGAGGAGGTGGACGGAGAGTATTCTAGGCTCCCAAAAATGGCTGCATCCTTACTGTTGGCCGCCAGGGCATGCATAGCAACTAAATGGAAAAATTAAAACCCACCCAGCAGAAGTGAGTGGTCCAACGTGGCAAAGAGCATTTATACCATGGAAAGAATTACGGCAGGGCTTCATGGAAGACACGGACCAATGCAAATGGAGTGGCAACCCTTAATTGTAAGATATATGAAACCAGACCTGCAGACAGGGTAGCTCGAGGTGGTACTACCTAGGGAAGGGGTCCGGGAAGTAGGCGGAGAAAAGGGGGGACATAGGAAAAGAGTTTGTGCTGTTCAGGGGGAGCCTTTGGAGTAGGGAGAGGGAGGAACCAGGGACCTAAAAGCAGTTTGTTTATCCGACAGGGGCCTCGAGAACCGAGTATAGAAGGATTAAGCAGTACCAGGGGGTTGGGAGTGGGTGGGTAGGGAGGGGCGGGGGAGAAAAACAGGGAGTTGGTGGAGGTTTGTTCTCATTATTGATGTTCTCTTTTGTTTTTGGAATCTTTAATGTTGTACTGTTGTAATGTCACACTCTTCTGAAAAACAAAATAAAACCAAAAGTGAAAAATAAATATATATAAGAATAACTCCAACGAAAAATGTTTCCAAGGTAAAGACCCTTGGATCCAGAGGGCGGGTCCTATCTACTGGATTCTTAAACAGGATGGCAAAAATGTCTCTTTAGATAACAGTTCCTTTGTGTTGTGAGGAATCTGAGGGCATCCTCCCATCTAATCCCCTTGGATCTACCTCTCAGGTGGCCAGGGAAGGGCCATCGCTGTTGGATCCCAATCCTGGGGGTGGATATGCAAGGGAGGATCACCTGGGTGGAGGGTTCTTGGGGAGTGGAGGAAAGGTGCCTTTAGGTCAGGCATGGTATCCCCTTTTCACTTATAAGAACACCTCCTACCCTCCTTCTACATTCATAGGTCATTACTAATCTTACCCACTGTCACACACACCAACTGTCCCATATTCATACTCCTTTAAGACTGGGACGGGGAAGAGGCAACTAGGAGTAATGAACAGTTTCATATTTGCGCAGCACTTGGGAACTGGGACGAGGACTGTGGAACACCACTATAAGGGTCAGGCATGTCCCATTGGCAAAAGTAATTATGGTCAGGCAAAGGACTTGCACCTGCAGCCAATTGAGAGGCTACAGGTGCATATAAGGAGAAATCAGCGACTTAGCAAGGGAGATCGAGCTGGGAGAGAGCCACCTGGGAAGGAAGATGCAGCAACCTGATGTGGAGCAGGAAGAAGAGGGGCCGGTGAAAAGGACGTCGACCACTGTGGGAGATCAAGAAAGATGCTGAGGTCAGAACGGGCTGCGAGAGGGTCGAGAGCATTGCAGAGTCCTGAGCTGCGTGTCCCCCGTTAGAGCTGGGGGACACAGAAGTCTCCAATACGCCGCTGACAGCAGCAGGAAGGTTCGGAAGAGGCAAGCGCTGCTCGCCAGAGCTCCTGGAGAGAGAGAGAGGGGAGCGAGCCAGAGCCAGAGAGCAAAGCGAAATTGCCCGCAGGAGCGGCTGTACACTGGTGAGTGACAGAGGGGGATCACTCATGCCGGGGCGCTCAAGGTCAAGGGGCTTGGTGTGAACAAAGGAAGATGTTGATCGAGTGAAAGCATTTAATGAATGGGTTTGGAGACCAAATGGACAATATTGAATACCAAATAAGGAGAAAAGTACTTAAAGAGTTACTGAATACCGAACTAAGTAAAAAAAGCAAAATATATGAAATACTGCACGAGTGAAAAGAAAGTGATGAATATTTACAAACCAAGTGAAAACAAGTAAAAAGCATTCATAAACGATGCGATAGTGCAAGCAAAGTGAAAGTCAGTAATGAGAGCTTGTGAAGCAAGTGAAAAGCAAATGATCAACACTACTGGACAGTGTGAAAACAAGGTGGTGACAAGGAGAAATAACACGAAGTGAAGAGTGTGAAAGTCAAGTGTTGGCAGAGTCAAAAGACTGTCAAATTGAACCAGAAGTGCATATGGACTAATGACACAGATGCAGAAAGAAAACCTGTGTTGGCAAGGAACTCCAGTGAGAGTCAATGAACATTACAAAATGCCAAGGGTTATCGGTTGCGTGACCTGTCATGGGTGAACCATGTGATCCGGCAACTGCGCCTAGACTGAGTAACGCCTACTTGGAGTGAACCAAGGAAAGTCAAGAGGCTGAAGCTGTTATGCCTAACAAGTGTTCAAGTAACTAAAAGAAAGACAAGTTCAAAGAATTGTTGAAAACACTGAAAGGTTAAAAAGTGGATTTTCTAAGAAAGTTGAATTGACTATGAATTGGAAGCCAGGAGAGCTGCCTTCTTGGGGAAGGGAACCCCGAGATTTTGGAATTGTATTGAACTTGGGGAAGGGAGCCCCAAGACCTTTTGGAACTGTGCCGAACTTGGGGGGGACGCCAAGGTCTTTTTTTTTTACCATGTTTTTACTGGTATTTACACAGCATTTGCACCCCTCAATTCCCCCCTCCCTCTCTGCCCCCCACCCTCGCAGGGTTTCTGCAGGGCCTTAGCCATCCCATTTCGTAACTGTACTTCCTATCGGCGATATCCAAAGACTGATTCGTTTGCGTGTATATTCAGCTCAAGTCCAATATCCTCCGGTTTTGAAGGTACAATTGTTGCATATATTTGCTTTTTAGGTATTCTAACACATCTCCCCAGTCTGACCAAAACTTATCAGCCTCCCCTTGTATTCTATATGTGATCCACTCCATTGCTAATATGTCCCACATTTTATGTATCTATTCCGACCAGGTGGGAGGATCTTTCTGTTTCCAATTCTTTGCTATTACCAACCACCCTGTTATCAAAATCGTTGTTATGGCTCTCTTTTGGGGTTTCGAGATTATAAACAGTTCCGGGTGTAATATTCCAGATAAGCCCTCCTCTAGGGTTAAGGCATGTAGTTCTGGCATAATAGCAGTAATCTGAGCCTTCACTTCTTCCCAGTATTTCTTTATTTGGGGGCAGTCCCACCATATGTGCCTCCAATTGCCTATCCCCTTGCAACCACTCCAACATTCCTGGGGAGCCAATTTATACACTTTATGTAGTTTGCTGGGCGTATAATGCCACTGTATACCATCATCTTATACCAGGCCTCCCCATGTTGCATAGACCTGGTCAACTTTGGGATATTTCTCCATAGCCCCTCCTACAGTTCCTGTGAAATACCCATTCCCGATTGAGTATATTTTTCAGATTAAGTGCTTGTCACCGGAATGTGTGGTTATATATATTTTGAATTCCATCAATTGTCTAGTAGCTGCAAACCATATCTCTGGCTGCCTTAACAAGTGTCTTATCTATATGTATTTGTATCTGTTGCATTCCTTAATTCCCAAAAGCGCTTTGCATTCCTCAAATGTTGCTATCTCACTGTCCCATACCATGTCGCCCACCCTGCAGCACCCGTGTTTTGACCATTGGCTAAATTTACCCTTTCCCATCTCCGCGGTGAAGTTTGGATTCCCGAACAGTGGTGTGAATGGGGAGGGGCATGATGAAAGGAATCCCCTCTTTAGCCATCTATCGCAGATGTCGCATGTCCTAAGAACTACGCTGCATCCCACGCTCGGGGGCCTATCTTTCCCTGGTAGCCACAACAACCCGGCTAATGGACAGCCCGCAACTGCTCTATCAATCCATACCCAGACCTTTTTCCTATTTTCTGTAAGCCATTCTCGCACCACTCTGAGTAGGGCCGCCTCAAAGTATCTGCTAATGTTAGGCAATCCAAGCCCTCCTTTGTTCCGATGTGTCATTAGCAGATCCAAATCTCCCCTGGGGCGTTTGTTTTGCCAGGTGAATTTAGATATCATTGTGTTCAGTGTCTTGAAGAACGACTGCGGGACTGCAATCGGAAGGGTCTGGAATTTGTATAGAAGCCTGGGAAGAGTCACCATTTTGACTGTCATTATGGGCCCGAGCCAGGAAATACAAACGGGGTATCTAGCTAGCAAAGTCCTCTTGTGTTTTCTTTAGGATCCCCAGGTAGTTGGCCTTATATAATGTGGAAATCCTACTAGTTAGTTCTAAACCTAGATATGAAATGCTCCCTTTTGCCGTTCTAAAGGGGGAACACTTGCGCATGGCCGCGGACTGTTCTATCGATAGGCCCATCTCCAGCATTCTGACTTGGTCAGGTTTATTTTGAGCCCTGACATTTTTTCTTGTTCCCCTAAGACTGCTATCAGAGCCCGGATTGATATTTCCGGTTCCGTAAGTGTCATCAGCATATCGTCTACATATGCTGCAGTTTTATGTGTTTCACTGCTGAAGGGGATACCTTTCATGTTTCTGTCCAATCTAATTGAGGAGAGCAATGCTTCTAGGTATATTGCGCATAAGTGGGGGGACGGGGCATCCCTGCCTAGTGCCCCCTTCTATTCGTATTGGGTTGGATACCTGAGAGTTGATGGAGAGCCTCATCGATGGGTCTTTATAATTTGCTTCAACCATATGGATATAGTTTGGCCCAAACCCCATATGCCTCATTACTTGAAACAGATAAGGCTATTCTACCATATCAGAAGCCTTTTCTCGGCATCTAGGGATATGAGTACCGCTGGGATCTGTTTAGCTTCTACCTTTTCTATGAGATGGATGACCTCTCTTGTGTTATCCCAGGTTTGTCTCCCCGAAATGAAACATGACTGGTCCTGTCAGATCACTGATGGCAATATATTCTTTATTCTATCCGCCAGAATCCCTGTGTAACTTTTGGCATCTATGTTCAATAGCACAATGGGTCGATATGATCTGCAGTTTTTTAGATCTTTATTCAGTTTACCAAAGAGGACAAGCTTTGTCTCCAGCATGGAGCGTGTTATTCCCCCCGTTTGCCGAAAAGAGTTATATAATTTTGTGAGAAATGGCTCGAGATCCTTACATAGCTTTTTGGAAAAGAACGCAGGGAATCCGTCTGTGCCCAGCACTTTGTTAATGGGGACATTTAATAGCTTCTTCTACTTCTACTTCTGTTATATCTTTTTCCAGAACCCCCGGATCTTCTTGGGTCACCGTAGGCATCTGAAGCTTATCTAGATAATCTTGTATAGTTTGGGGGTCTGGTCTCTCTGAAGAGTATAATTGTGTATAGAAAGCTCAGAACGGGTCCACTATCTCCCTGGGCTCTTTAGAGATTGTGCCGTCCACCTGCTTGATACTGTCTATGTTGCTCTTACTGCTCTGTTGTTTCAATAGTCTTGTTAGCATTTGTCTGCCTTATTCGCCCGTATGTAACAGCTCTGTTTTAAGTTTAGTAACAATTTCTCTGCCCTACTTGTTCCCATTAGATCCAATTGTCTCATTCTATCTTTACCTTACTATAATCAGCCTTGTTCTTCCTTTCCGCCAACACTCTTTGAGCGTCTCACAGTTCGGCCTCTAGGTCTTTTTGTAGTATGTCCTTTTCTTTGGACCTTTGTGCATTGTGAGAGATCATTTCCCCCTGAGCACTGCCTTAAATGCATCCCAATCTATATCCAGAAGGGCCCCTCGTGTGTAATTTATTTCAAAGTAAGATCTGGTTTTGTCCCTCAGTGTTTCCCACACTGCTATATCATGCAGCACTTCCCTAGGCAATTTACATGCTCATATTGGGCTTTTTGGCGACATCTCTCTTAGCTGCAACCACATGGGAGGGTGGTCCGACAGGGAGATCGAGTCTTACCCTTACCTCCATCAATGCCCCTAATACCCCTGTGGTTTCCCAAGCGTAATCAATCCTAGAGTATGTGCAATGGACGTGAGAGAAGCATGAGCTCCCTACCTCATCTCCTTTTTTTGCTCTCCACAGGTCTCTTAGTGCTAACTCTGAGAACTTTTCCTTTCGGGTATTAGATGGACCGTTTCCCCTTTTGGGCCTGTGGCCGCTCCTATCTTTCTCTGGGTCCCAGGCCAAATTAAAGTCACCTGTCAGCAGGACCTCTCCTTCCGCAAAACCTTCCTGTTTACTCAAGACCTGAAGTATAAATGCCTCTTGTCCTGTGTTGGGAGCATATATAGTGCCTATCGTAAACACCCTACCCTCCAGTCGGATCTGAATAAACAAATATCTGACGGTGGGAATACCTAGGATGCGAATTATCGTAGCCCCCAGCGAGTTTCTAGGGCCTATCAAGACTCCAGCTGTTTTTGGCATTTTCCTTGTAAATTTGTGCAAATTGATAAAGTCACAGTCTAAGGCTGTCCCCCCTTTTGATGTGTGTCTCTTGTAGTAAAATAATATCTTTTGATCTGCGTCGCTAGCCTAGGCCTAGTATGTTATGTGAGAGAACTTTCAGTGGCTTTCTCCCCGCCATGATTCAATCTCATTCAGACCCTTTCCCACTAATTCCCTGCATGATGCCATGTGTGTCGCCCCTGCATTCCCCTATACTGTTTCCCACCCCACATCTAGTAGGCATGTTTGGTGGTTCTGTTTCTGGTAATGTGTGTTGGGTTTTGGTCACATTGTATCTCCTTGGTCTGCCCTTCTTGGCATTCAATGCTGCATTCCCCTTTCCCTAGCCCCCCAAGCCCCTTGCCCTCCCTCCCCCTCTCTTGCTTCTCCCTCCCCTCCCCCTTCCAGTCTAGGCTCAGTATACTATGATTCATCCCAATGATCTTGGGAACCGGCCCAGGTTTTACCCAGTAAATTTAGGTTGAATAACCTTCTGTGGATTCCAAGTGGTGCCCTCACAGGACCCGCAATACTACTACTCAAAGGCAGTGGTTGTATTTAGGAGTGTGTTCATTTTGCCTTCAGTAGCAAGACCCCTATGTCCTTACTCAACTTTGTTCTATTCACGCCCTCACAGGACCTCCACCCATCCTGTGTAGTCTGCTGGAAGTATCTTATATACTCCTCTCCCATCACTTTTTTAGCCCCCCTCCTTTATTTACCATTCAATCTTTTCACGGTCAGGCTCCATGATATTTGCCTCCCTTCATGTATCCCTACATTTGACCTCCTTATCCGTCTTCTTCCCCTTTCCATTTTGTTAGGGGGCCTTTCAGTTTGTCCCCTCTTTTCCCTGATGGGATGGACCAGTCCCACAGTCTTATGCTCTATGGCGAGGCCGCTCGCCTATTCTCCCTGGTGTCTGTCTGTTCCACCTCCATTCCCAGTATTGAGCCCTCTGTTGCTTCCCGTCCCAGGAAAAGAGTAAGCCGAAGGGAAATGTCCACTTGTATTGAATCTTCTTATCTATGAGTGGCTTGGTCACGGGGCTCATCGCTCTCCTTTTCAGTATTGTGGTTGCCGCTAGATCTTGGAAGAGAAGAACCTGTGAGCCATTTACTGTAATTGTTGTCTATCACCTGGCGGCACAGAGGATCTTTTCCTTCACTTCGTATGAGGTCAGTGCTGCCAGTACATCTCTTGGTCTGTAGCCTGGTCCCGACCTTCTGGGTCCCACCCTGTGGATGCGATCAATACGGATTTCCTCTGGGGTGGCTTCCGTTGTCAGGGTGGCGAAGCATTGTTGAATTATTGCCTTTAGGTCCACGTCTACATGAGTCTCTGCCAAACCTTTGGTCCTAATATTCAACCTTCTTGATCGATTTTCGAGATCTTCTGACTAGATTTCCAGGTTGTGAGTTGCAATGGCAATTTGGTCTAGCAGTTCTGAGTTCTGCCGGGCGCCGCTAAAGATTTAGGCTAGACCTCTTTCAATGAGCTTTTTAATTCTTCCTTTTAGTTCGCCATTTGCTCCTGGAATGATGCTGACAACCTTTCTTCCATACCTTTGAGGCATTCCAGCAGGTCCTCCTTGCTACATGCCATGTCTCCGTGCTCCTGTAGGTCTTTGGCCTCCTTTTGCTGATTACCTGTGTCGATTGCAGGGACTTCTGGCAAGTTCTGCTGCCAGCACCTCTCCAGTTGACCCCTTTTCCAGCCCTTGTTAGCTCCTAGTAATGATAGGGTATGCTTTGCTTTGGGTTTTGGCATCTGAATAAGTTACTGGGTTGTGCACCGGCTTGTCTTCTGTGCTGTTGTCCTGCGAGGCTCTGCTTGGCTCCATCTATAGACAAGTATTTAATTAATATTTTTTGGAGATGGGGGCTCATACCTGCTTTTGGGGTGATTTGAAGTAGGCTCCTCTGCACGGGCTCCCCTTTGCTAACCTCCTGTCTGGACCACGTCGTTGTTGTGTTTCCCTGCACTTGATGTGTCTTGTAGAGTGTCTATTGGCCCTTCTCCCCCCGCACCCTGTGGTCTCTCCTACTGGGCGCTCTTGTCTTTTGCCGTATGGTTTGCAGTGAGGCTAGTTGGCTGCTTGTCCACCCTCTGCTACCTCATTTACCAGAGTACAGCCACTTCAGCTTGCTTATTGGGGGGTGCTTTGTATATTGTACGGTATTTCGGCTATGCTGACCAGTGTCTTAGTGGGGGCCGGCTTGCTTGCCCCTTGTATCCGCCTCTGCGCTGCCTTCCTGCTCCTCCATGATGCTGTTGGGCCTTGGTGCTTTGTTGCTGTGCCCGGCCCGGCACCCTCCTATGTTCCTGCTCCTCCCCGCTCTCTTCTTGAGGCACACCTTTCAGGCTGCTTGCCTCCACCGCTGTAGATGGGGTTGCTCGGCCTCCACTGCGGGTCTACTCTCCAGGGTATGGGGGTGGTAGGGAGATTGCACGATCCTGTGTATGATTAGCGGTACAGATCTCTTCGGGTGGCTCATCCTCCTGCTATGGTCCACCTGATCCGCTATTCCTTTTACCGTTTACCCGCTTCTTCTCTGTGCTTTGTGGTGATCCCGGCCATGCGGGATATTGGGGACAACTCTTTCCTTCCTCTGGTATTGTCGCTTCCACCACTTTAAGGCGATGTTAGCTCTGTAATCAGTGGCACTTCCAGCTCACCCGCCGCCGGCATCCGCTCCTACCCTTGATGTTGTGAGGGGAGGGGGCGCTTTCTACGTTGCCAGGTATTTTGGTGTTGTTGCCCTGTGTCCTAGTGGAGGCCGACTTGCATGCCCTTGCCTCTGCCTCAGCGCTGCCCTCTTGCACCTTCCTTATGCTGTAGGGGACTTGGAAGATTGATACTGTACCCAGCCCGACGCCCTCCATGTTCCTGCTCTTTTCCTGTTTCCCGGCTCCACTAATTAGGGGGATTGCTGTTTCACACCCTCTCTCTCCCGCTCACCTTCTGAGGCGCCCCGCTAGGGCTGCACGCCTCTGCCGTTGTTGGAGTTGCCCGACCGCCGATGCTGATCTTCTCTCTAGGGTATAGGTGGGTGGGAGGGGGAGAGATCCTCTGGTACTGTGCAAGGTTGGAGATACCGGTTGCTTCGGCTGGCTCCTCCTCCTGGTGTGATCTGCATGGTCCATGATTGCTTTTACGGCATACCTCTTCTTCTCCGTGCTTTATGCCAAGCGCTGCCCCATGGGATACCAGGGATGACTCTTTGCTTCTTCTGATATTGCCAGTGCGCTTCTGCCTGCTTTGTGGCAATGTTAGCTCAGCATTCAACGCCGCTCCCAGCTCGCAAAATTTCACCCTTTGAGAGCCCGGCACAGAGTTCGGGGAAGTGCTACTTCACTCTTCAGCGGCCATCTTGGAACCCCCAAGGTCTTTTTGTGGAACTATCTTGAACTTGGAGACTGCCTTCTTGGGGAAGGGAATCCTGAAATTTTTCAACTGTGTTAAACTTGGGGAAGGGAACCCTGAGGCCTTTTGGAACCGTATTGAACTTGGGGACTGCCTTCTTGGGGAAGGTAACCCTGAAATTTTTGAACTGTGTTCATCATGGGCAAGGGAACCAGAAGGTCTTTTGTGGAACTATTTTGAACGTGGAAAAGAGGAGGCTGAAAGCAAGTCAGGAGCTGGAAGAAGCTAAGAACTTTATTTTTAACACTGTTTCTTTGGTTGCTGATATCCCTACACTTATGTCCTTAGTTGTGAGGGAAAGTATAGGTTTTGGACACAGACAGACTTTTGAGTGGAACTTTATGACACAGGGGGTAATAACGAGGTTGGAGGTAAAAAACAGTTATTACCGGCATGGAGCAAATAATGTGTCTGTGTAGGAAAGAGGCTGCTAACAGTGGCCTATTACGAGTTTGTGTGCCTGAACGTAGCGGCATGCCAGTATCGACAGTACCGGCATGCCGCTAAAGTCCCGAAAATGCCCCTTACTGGCATCATAGGAAGCGCAGACAGCACTACCGCCGCCGTCCACCTCTATATAACGGGCCCGGCACCACTTGAAATGGCATTAGCGGGCACCGCTAATAGTGGGTACCGCTAACAGCGGCCACCGCTATTAGCGGTCACGTTAATAAGCGGAACCGGAAATAACGTCATCGCGCCGGAACGGGAAAGCGCACGGTGGACATCTTTAAAAACACAATCCATTGCCATTCTCACTACACAGCACCTGGAGACTCATTCAGACAGAGGAAATACACCTACACCACCTGCATCATGCCTAAGGTAGTGAGGAAAGGGGCATCTCGGCAGTTTAAGGAGCGGTTTTCAGAGGACGAGCTCACAATGCTAGCAGACAGGCTGGCCGAAAATGGTGAGGTTGTATTTTCCGAATGACCTCAAGAGAGCAGCCCAGCTCAAGAAAAAAGAGATCTGGGAAGAAGTAGCCCCTAAAGTGAGTGCAGTTGGGAACACTCCATGCACAGTGAAGGACGTGCGTAAACGGTGGGACGACCTGCATCTCAAAGTGCATAACATTATGTCGGCCAACCAGAGCCAGGGCCTGGCTACTGGCGGTGGCCCCAACTCGCCAATTAAACTCGGTTGGTGGAAGGAAATGTGCGCCAGCACTATTGGCATTGAGTCCATCGAAGGTGTGGGCGAGATGGAACATGATGCCACATCATCCACAGATGGAGGTGAGTGTCCAAAGAAAACACAGTAATGCAAAGCATGATGATAGTCCACCAATGTGACCGTGCCATGAGGCAATGCATGGACCATTACAGACGCATAACACATTCCTGCCTAAATGCTGTCCTCAGCACTGACACATCCACATATATGCAGCATGCCAATGCCATACCTGAGACACACCCCACAAACATGGAAACAGCATTAGTCACACTGCACGCAGTCCACAACTGAAATGCATGTCACACAGCATACACCACCTCAAACATGTGGGATCCTGACGTATGCCTGCATGCTCCCCCCATATAGCAAGCAACCTGAATGTCAAAACTCCAATACCTAATCCCCTCTAATGTGTAGAACAGCAATAATACCAATGTATGCATGATGCATGTAGTACCATCATTGATGTCATCCCTCTCTCGGTCCCCCACAGGCTCAGATCCTGACAGCGAGGCCCGGGACTCAGCGGCGCAGGCAACAACTCCAAGGAAGAAGGCCAGGGGCATGGAAGAAGGCAACAGGCCTTCAACATCAAAAGGGCCAGGCAAGCCACAACTGCCACAGAAGGGGAAGGCACCACAGGATGCCACGTCACTGGGGCGGCTAAAGGCCAGTGCCACGACAACAGTCCCCACAACTGCTGTGTGCACTGCACAGGAGCCAGTGGCCGATGGGGTCCTTTCAGCTGCCAACAGCTCCGCCGAGGAGGCGGCAGCCATGGCACCCCATAGCGACGAGGATGTAATGAGCCAAGGCCAGGTGTGTGTCCCTGTGGAGGATCAGTCATTTGATTTACCTGCCACACCCAGTCCCCCACCATCAGCAGTCTGGAGGGGAGCCAGGACAAGGAAGCATGAGCCCCACAGAGGAGCCACATGATATGGGACATGTGCCACATGCAGCATCCACCTCCACTGGTGTCCGGGATGGGGTGCAGCAAATGGCTCAGACGGAGCAGCGCCAGGAGGAGCTGACAGGTCTGGTCAGACAATTTGTCTTGGACGGTGTCCAGGCAAGGCAGGAGGGCCGGGACAACACTGCGTCCTTGAGACAGGCCATTGAGGCCAGCACTACTCGTATTTGTGAGGAGTTGTCTGCTGTATAGCAGATGCCTTGGAGGCAGAGCGTCCTGCCCCGAGAATGGAGCAAGAGGGCACAGCCTCCTCTTCCAGCTCCACTCATACCAGCCCCCTTCGCAGGTCTGTGTGCACCTTGCGGCGCTCAGAAATGCGCCACCAGATGCGGGAAGTGGTCATAAGTAGATGGGGCAGCCTGACATGGCTATTGATGCAGAAGCCTGCACCATTTGATTGGACACCATGTGTGGGGGAGTTGTGGGGTGAAGGGGGAGTTGTGGGGGGAGGGGGTGGTTGGAGAGGGTGTGTGGGGGAGTTGTGGGGGGAGGGAGGGAGAAGGTGTGTGGGCGAATTATGGGGGGAGGGGGGAGAGGGTGTGTGGGGGAGTTGTGGGGGGAGTGGGAGGAGGGAGAGTGTGTGTTTGAGGTGGAGGGTATGAGCGCCTTTTACTATTGTACTGTTTAATACACCCCTTGTGTTCCTTAAAAAATACTTGAGTGGACATTCCTTATTGTATATGTGTCATTTTTTGGTCTACAGTGCATAGTGTACATGTACTCCCACACCCAGTGCCCTCAGTTGTTATGCTCACCTGGCTCCCACAGAGGCATCGATCGGAACTGGACAGCTGCGGTCTCCACCAATGTGACGCGTAGGGTCGAGATGACGGACTGGACTGGCCCACCTAGCTTCGTTTGCTTGGCCCGTAAGAATATTCTTCTGCAAATGGAGAAAGGGAATTAACCACCCGTGGAGTTGAGCATAAATCCCCCCACCCTCACTGTTCTCCCCACAGATCACCTTTGATGTCCCCTCTTATAGTCTCACCTGATGGTTTCAAAAGATGAGCTCTCCATACTGCATTGAGCGCAAGGGCGCGTTGATAACCAGTTGCTTCACTGGCTCGAAGGAATTGGTGAGTTCCAGAACAATATTGACTCCGAGATTCCCGGCAAGACGCCGTAAGTATAAAGTTCGTAAGAGTTCAAATGCCTGACTTCCACTCTTGTCCGATTCATTGCAGGTTGCAGCTTGACCCTAATGAAGAGTTCCTCGTGGCAACCGGTAGTATTCTGGTAAGGATTTGTATTTTCCAACACAGTTCGATAAAATAATGTCAATATGTAACCTGTTGCTTTCTCCCTTATTCAGGCGCTGAGAGAAAGTATGAAGTCTCGGGGAATAATACCTCCGGCTGTAAAATCATCTAAGTCTATTGTGGTGAGGGGGGTTCCCCTTGTTAGTTCCTTTGTTTCACCTTGCTGTCCTTTTGTTTCCCCTTAGGGGCCGGGGTTCGGCGAAGATGCAGTGGAAGCTGCGCCGACCCGTGAAGAGGAATAGTACCCCCGGTGGTAAAATCAGGTAAGTCTATGGGGCGGTAACTAATATTCCTCTATGTATTCCCTTGGCTCACCTTGCAGTTTTTGTCTTCTCCTTAGGTGCCGGAGTGCGGCGGGAACATGCAGGAGGATGCGGTGGAATGTGAAGATGCTGCGAAGGCCGGTGAGTTCAGCGCGGCGCTGCAGCAGGCGAGGCGACGCGCATAAATAGCTTCTTTCTTCCAGCTCCAAGGCGCGATGGATCGGGAATTCAGGTAAGGATCAAAGGTATTGCTCTTGTTGTAACCTTTTCTCCTTCTTTCTCCCTTTTTCTAGGAGCTCCAAACTCGAGGCGGGCGTGGCAGAAGACTGGATGCAGACTTACAGGCACGGTGAGCGTTACACTGCTGGATGCAGAATAATGCGAAGCGTGTGCTGCTCTTCGGGCGTGGTTTAAATAGCTTCCAAAGTAGTCCCAGGTAAGTACTCCTCCACAGCCCCGCCCGAGTAAAAAATAGTCCCTAAGTAAAGTAGTCCCTTCCAAGCCTCTTTTGGCTTGGAGCTCTTGCAGCATGGTCTGCATCAGGTAAGTTTGCAGCATGGTCTGCATCAGGTAAGTTTTAATCTATGAGCCTGACGCCTATGGCGCCAGGACTGACTCTCCATATGAGCCTGGCGCCAAAGGCGCCAGGACTGGACCCAAATAGCCCCTAGCAGGGGTTGTTGGGCTTGCTTGGGATAACTTGAGGCCTGCTTCTGGGGTTGCTGGACTTGGTCTGGGTCCCCGGGGGTAGGCATCATGACATCAGTCCCACTTTCATGGCACCCTCTGCACCGATGTGTCTTAGAAATATTGTCCATTCACAGACTGGCGCACAGCACATCCCTCCTGTGCATCTGCACCGCGATGATGTGCACCCACATCTTCTTCATCCTCACCTGGTGGTTGCAGTTCAATGTCAGGGGGAAGGGGCACATTCCGTCGGATACACATGTTGTGCAGCATGACCACATGTCATGATGATCTTGGCCACCTTCTCATGCCTGTAGAGGAGTGCCCCACCCGACCAGCTGAGGCAGCGAAAACGTGCCTTCAACAAGCCAAAGATCTGCTCGATGACCACACAGGTACGGGTATGGGAACGATTGTAGTCCTCCTCATGCCTGTTCTGCGGGTTCCGGACAGGGGGCAGGAGCCACGACTTCAAAGGATAGCCACTATCACCTGCATGGGTGCAAAATAAGGTATGTTTTAGTCAATTCATGATGGGCAGCTGTACTTATCACACATGCCTGCAGATATTTGTTGCTCACATGCACATGTCCCGGAAGGATAGCTCAGCGGCAACGTTCTCGCCTTGAAAGCAAGACGACACGAAGCAACACAGGTTCGATCCCCGGGTCCACGCTTAGAAACCTCTGGGTATTTAAGCACGTTATAAATACACAACTTAGACAAAACAAAAAACAGTTAAGCAACTAAAACACAAACAATTCCTGTAACAGCGCCTTGATGCCCACGGGCTGTGTGAGCGCTTTAAAAATGCAAATAAAGAAATAAAATAAAATAAATGTACCTGGTTGTATGCACACATTTGACCTTGCCTCAATGTGTGCTGTGCCATGGTCTTATGGTGTGGATTGCGTCTTCAAGATGATACACGGTGTACACTGCCTTGATGTTGCTCATGCATTGTGGACGCATACCGCAGTGTTTGTGTTATATGTGATGTGTAGTGTTCTGTTTGATTTTCTTACTGGCAGCGTTGGCAGTAGTCTCTGCATTATTTAGCATTCAGCGCTGATTATTCCCATGGTGACATGCTGCACTACTGTGGTGGTGGCCCTGTGACAAGCAGTGTTTTCCCTTGGTGGTTTCTTTTTGTGCACTCTCATGGATGTTTGTCCTGTTTAGTGATTTGCTGCAGACATTTACATTGTGTATACTCACAGCATGCTGCTGGATTGTGTTACGGAGGGTGAGGTCTGATGATGGGTGGTGCACTTGTTTTGGGATGTGGGGTGGTTGAAACTTTGGCAGGTTGGGATTGGTGTGCAGCTTCCTTGATTGCTATGGGGAATGGTTGTCATGTTCGGTTTGGGATGCGGCGGGGCACAGTGTTTTGGGATGTCGACAATGTGCTGTCACCACAACAATGACACCATTGTGGTGTGTGCATCTCTCCCACCATTTCACTGCCATGTGCCTGTCATGCAACTTACCAAGCAGCCAGGCACGTCGTCCTGCATGTCGCTCCATGTAGAGTGGTAGGGTGGAGTTCTGCATGCCCATTGAGTCATGAGTTGATCCGGGAAATCGGGCACAACAATGTGTGATGATCTTGCTGGCGTCACATACCATCTGTACATTGATTGAGCGATATAGCTTATGATTGCGGTACACCACCTTCGTTGCATGCGGGACCAGCAATTCCACATGGGTGCAGTCAAGTGCACCAATACAATTTGGCATGCCTGCCAGTGCATGGAAGCCAACTTTTGTATCAAAGATGTCCTGGGCAGTCTGTGGTAGGGATATGTAGTCCCTTGAGTGCTTCAGGAGGGCATCCAGCACTTGGTTCAGCATGCGAGAAACTAAGGGTTGTGATATGCCATGCATGTGCCCGACTGTGTGCTGGTAGGTGCATGTGGCCAGGAAGTGGAGCACAGACACTACCTTCAGTAGAGGTGGGATGGTGGTGCGTATTTCAATCAGGCTGACAATGCTGTCATGTATCATGTCCACAATGGTGATGATAGTGTCCCAGTCCAGACGGTACAGGGTGTGGATCTGCTCAGGGGTTAGGTCGAATGGACTGGCTCTGATGCAAGGGATTGGGGGCTGCCTGCATGGTACCACTGGCTGCACTGGTGGGGCTTGCTGGGCCTGTCTCACCCTCCGTCTCCTCCTCCGTCTCCTCTGTTGTGCCTGTTGTTGTTGCTGGTGTAGCAATGCAAGCAAGTCCTCCAGCCCCAGTATTGCTACTACAAGTGGAATCATTTTGGTGTGCTTAGGGGTGTGGTGTGTGGGTGTGCTCCTTTTGTGCTGGGCCAGACTCCATTGCCACCACCTGTGCTGATTGTATGCACCTGTGGCAGTTGGGAACACTGAACATTGCTGTTTGCGGGTGGTTCACGATGCCGGTATTGCCGGCACCCCGGTATCCCTCTTTACCGCCTTCATGATGGCGGTATTTGCATGTCCGCCTGACTTGTGATTTCCTCCTGTTAGCACCATCCCGCTATTGCCGGGCCCAAGGGCCACGTGCCCGCGCATGTGCCGGTACGGGGGAGCATGCTATCAGCGGTGGCACTAATACCGGGTAGTTGAGTCGGAATAGCCCGGAGTGGTGTGCAGTGCCGGTAATCCCTTAACAGCATTGTTTTGCCATTACCTCTAACCTCGTAATGACCTCAAGAGACTTTCCTTTGTTTCTTTATGTAGGGAATTCCCACTATAGCATAGGGCAAGTTAGGACTTACGCCATCCTGACATTCAAGAAATAAACCTTTGATTTTACAAAAGAGAATCTGTTGTCTATGTGCAGAGGCCTCAGGGCTTGGTGCGCTATATACAAAATTAATACTTCATGATGCCTTCACAGAGTCTTCATCGGACTCCCAAAGTTCTTGTTCAAGCAAAACGTTCTGTAACAGTATTTCTTTAGAAGAACTTGTAACTTTGCAGATTACCTGGTATACTCCCCTGTCAGGAATCTTTATACAATTTTCAGCTGCCTGGTGTACACGCCTGTCAGGATGTTTCTTTAGGGTTTTCAGATCACCTGGTGTACTCTCCTGCCAAGAATCGTTGTACAACTTCAACTGCCTGGTATACTCACCTGCCAGGACTTCTTATGTGTTTCACAGCTCCTTGATACGACTTCAGATGCCTCGGGTATTCACCTGCCAGGGCTCTCATTCGTTTCACAGATCTTTGATATACCACAAAAGCATATACCATGTGGTGCTTGGTATATCTAGCTATGGTAATTTTGTCAATCTGGAAAAATGAATACCCTTCATTTGAATGGTAGACGGAACTTGATGGCCGTGGGCCAACCGTCTTATGCACCGAATTGGAGAAATATGAACTGCTATACTTGACCGACGAGTGGCCATTTTAAATTTAGTAAGAATCGCCATTTTGCTTGCTAACCATTGCTCATTGCTTTTTGTCTAAAAACTGCTTTGCAGCTTGCAATTCTTGCGGATTCTGCTTTCTCTGCTCAACTGTTAACATTGTTGTCTGAATATGAAAGGACAAGGTCGCGGGACTGAAGAGTTTGCTGAAACTCCTCATGAGTAGCCCACAGAGGAATGCCCACGATCCCTCTCTGTAGCCTTGGGAGGAAGCTGCAGGGCATTTAATCACTTCACAGCTGCCAGCCAGTCTCCTACGATGGTAGAATATGTTAGAATAATACAGTTAAAGGCTTGAATTATGCTTCTCTTACAGCCCCCCTTCGCAAAACCCTTTAGAACGTGTCGGCTCCCAGGACACGAATAGTACCTCATAGATAGCAAAGCTTGGAATGTGGCTCTTCCCCCCGTGTACAGATTGCTTCCTAGAACAGAACCACCGTGTTCTAAAAGATGCCTCTGCACTTTCTAAATTGCACATTGTTACTAGAATAGACATCGAAAGAATTATAATCGTCATACTCGTCGGATATGTCCATCGTCATCCCGAGTTCAAAGGAACTTAATACAGAGGGGTGTGGAACATGACTTTGCTGATTGTATGATATGCATTTTGTATATATGTAATTGATGTACGTAATTCGCTCTCTTGCGTCCCTCGAGGTCTAGGAAACACAAGTCGTGGTGCGTGAGATCAGAATTGGCCAATTGATACTATCTTTTGCTTGCAATAAACCCTAGCATTGGGAATTTGAAACCTCGTGTTTGGTGCATCTTTTCGTGTATGGTCATTGCCTTGTTTCCATAGCACGAGGGACCCCCAGGGGCCCCTTTCAAGATGGCGGCCGAATAGGGACCCTCCCCCACTTGCCCCATCGTATACGCTGTAACGGAGTAAAGGCGGAAGAAGGGCGAGGACGGGACGATTGAGCCGGGATCAAGAAGTGTACAGGGCGCCCTGTAGAAGAGAGGAGAGATTCCTTCCGCAGATCTGCACACATCTGATCCCTGATCGACGTATCGGGCCAGAGGGCAAAGGAGGCGAGGGTCCCGAGACGAGGCAGAAGCCAGAGAAGCGCAGACACGACGTGGGGAGAGGTTGCGTTAGAACAGGTGACTTGTTTTATCAGGTGAGTCATTCCCCGATTCAAAGAGAAACCTGATTTTTGGTAGAGTGTTGATTTTGCAAACTCAAACGTCCAGGTAAAAGTGGCTAATCAAAGGGGAAGGTTAAAGAAACATGCCTGGAGTACTGTCCACTTTAGCGGGGCTTTTCAGCTGCGGTAGACAGTCCTTGGAATATGGCCAAAGTGCACCGCCTGGGGGAACGCCGGCTTTAATATGTATGCGAAATATGGTGTGGGTGCGATAATATTTTGTGAAATTTGGCATAGGCAAACTCGAAAGCAACCCGACCATCAGTGGCCGATTAATGGTAGTTTTGAGATACGGAGGATAGATAACCTAGAGATGGTGCTGATTAGAAAGAAAGCGTGACCTGCAGCTTTTGAGACCGTCAAAGATTGGAGGAGGGAAGCGATGCTCCGACTAAGGAGTAGAGAGAAGCATGCACGTAGGCATAAAATGAAGCTTGAGATAGCAGAAGAGAAGGAAGAGGAGGAGTGGACTGAGAGTCTAAGACGGGAAGGGAGACGGGACCAGATGAACATAGACAGAATATACCCGCAACGGGAACTACACATAGCAGATGAATTAATGGAATATTTGTTAACTAACAGGGGTCGAGGCCCAAAACCAGAATCGAAACCAAACACGCCAGCAGTGACTGTGCAAGCCCAACCAGTAGCTCTCATACCCCCTCCCGTAGCCTGAGCACTTCCCCTCACGCAAGCGTTAACCCAAGCCCTGCCCACAGCACAAGCACTCCCACAAGCACAGACCGCGGACACACAATTTCCCAGCACCCAGGAAGGCCCTTCACAGATGCCACCTGTGTCACTTGACCCATCCGCACCTCCCGCTCTAGAGACAGATTCAGCACCATCCACCCCTTCCAAAGTCGAGATTGAGACAGGGGAGTCGAGAGGCGGGGCTGAAGGAACAGGATTTGGACAGGTAACTCAAGTGCAATCAGCAAAGAGAGAAAGATTGAATTACGACAAGCGGCAGAAATGTACATAGAAGGAAATGATGAGACGGCAGCATTGGCCTCATTGTATGGGTACCGAAGAAGAGACGAGAGACAGGTAGTGTTGGAATGCATGGGGGAAATTCTGGTGGGAGAATGGAAAAAGATACTTGGGAATTTACTGCCACGGCGGTTGTTAGATTTGAATAAGTTAGCACGCAGTGAGCAAAGAGATGAGGATGTAAGAAAACATGTGCACAAACTGATTGAAGTAAAAAATGAAATGGAAGACAGATATGCTGAAATGTTTGCTACACCTGACTATAGTAGAGAGTTTATTAAGAAAGGTAGGAAGGAGGCGTCAAGGTTGGGTATAAAAAAATCATCATGGCCGAGAGTTTTTCCAGGTGGTACAAAGCATTTGCCGGTACCGGGACAGATAGGCGATAAACAAAGATTGCAGGTATGGGTAGGGGAAACAATGCGATGGATGTCGAACAAAAGAACGTCAGTAAAAGAAGTAAGTGAGATATGTAATGGGTACCCATTGGCGATGAGAAAGGAAGCGATGCAAACGATAGTAGGGGTGTTACTGCAGCAGGTCATTGGATACAATAAAGGTAGAGGTAATGCACAAGGCTGGGGAAATTTGAATAATATGCATGGGGTGTCATTGGGATTAAATCAATGTGCGTACTGTAAGGAGGAAGGACACTGGCGAGCGCAATGCCCACACATACAGAATAGAGGTGGGTTTGGTCAGAGAAGGCCTCATAGAGGACATCAGGGGTCGAACAGCCCAAGCAGAAGTAACATGCAGCAGCAGCAGGGATATACCAATGGAGGTACTCAAACCCAATCATATGGCCAAAACCAAGCACAACAGAACCAGACATTGAAAAAAAGTGTTTCGAACCAAAATCAGGGCGGGCAGGGCCAACAGAGAAATGATCAGAGTGGAGGACATCAAGGGGGAAATGGGAATATTTTTGATACACAACCAAACACGTATTATAGCAGTAGCGGTGACTACACATCGGACGATGTGTTATTTTCGCGATAGGACAGCCCACGACAGGGGTCGGAACCAGTGTCTATTCCCGTGAATCAGAGAGGACCCTACGTAGAAATGAGAGTCGGGAATAAGGAGCACCGTTTCCTTGTAGATACAGGGGCACAGAAGTGTTCAATAGACCACCACTTGGTTCCGGAGATACCACTGTCGGGGCAGAAGAATGTTTCTGTAGGGTTCGCAGGTACACCAGTAATTAACCCCATGTCCGAAGCTGTCCCAATTACAATAAGACCATTTATGGAGCAGTTTCCATTTCTTTTGACAGAGAATTGTTGAGAGAACTTGCTAGGATTAAATTTGTTGAGAAAATTGGGGGCAGTCATACATTGTACGGCAGACGGGGTGTTCCTCACGATGTGGCCTCATGATGCACCGGTGACGGAATTCATGTCGAGTACCAACCTGTCTGTGGGCAATGCATGATAATGATGTAGGATGCTTAAAAATAGAGCCAGCAAAAATAACTTTGAAAGAAGGTGTAACACTACCACGAATTCCCCAGTATACAATTTCTGTTGAAGGTGAGAAGGGATTGAAAAGCATTGTTACTGACCTGGTGAGATTGGGGGTGGTTGAGGAAATTGCAGGGAGCACATGCAACAGCCCGATTCTTCCAGTTTACAAGAAAGGAGGCAATGAAGTACCCTATCGTTTCATAATTGATCTGCGCGCATTAAACAAAGTGGTAGACCCACAATTCCCTTTGGTCCCAGATGTCACAACAATACTGGCAATGATACCGGCCACTGCAGAATACTTTAGTGGAGTTGATTTGAAGAACGCATTCTTTAGCATCCCAGTGGATAAAAGCAGTAGATATCTGTTCGCGTTCACTCTAGGAGGTCGATCATTCACATTCACACGCATTCCACAAGGATATACAGAAAGCCCGAGCATTTACAGCAGAGCGCTAAAAGAGCAGCTAGACATGCTAGAACTACCCGAGGGTTGCGTACTCTTGCAGTACATAGATGACTTGTTATTAGCTGCTGACACGAAAGAGATCTGCAAAGAAAGTACTGTATTACTCTTGACACATTTAGCGACCCATGGTCATAAGGCAAGTTTGAAGAAATTCCAGTATAATCAAAAGGAGGTGTCTTATTTGGGATACCTACTTTCGAAAGAAGGGAGAAGATTAACACCAGAACGCATTAAAAGTATTTCTAGTATGCCTATTCCAAAAACTCAAAAAGGAGTGAGAGCTGTAATAGGCATGGCCTCTTATTGTCGGCAATGGATCAGTAATTTTGCGTTGATTGTGAAGCCGATGATAAAATTGACTAAAAAGGATGCAGAGATGCCTTTGCAGTGGGATGAGGAATGTTAGAAAGCGTTTGAGCAATTGAAAGTTGCATTGTGTGCTGCGCCAGTTTTAGGCACTCCTAACTATAAAAAGATCTTCACACTATTTGTGAGTGAGAGTGAAGGATGTGCATTGGCGGTTTTGACACAGGAACAAGGTGGAAGAAATAGGCTGTGCGGCTATTTTTCTTGCGCGTTGGACCCTGTAGCGCGCACACTACCACGATGTTTGCGATCCGTCGCAGCAGCTGCTGCGTCAGTGAAACAAACTGAAGGAATGGTATTGGGGCACACTTTAATTCTGATGGTGCCACATGCTATAGACGTTCTATTAAATAGGACGCAGACGCAACACCTCACCTCAGCTAGACTGACAAGATATGAGCTCATCTTGTTTGCACCCCACATCCAAATTATGAGGTGTAGCGCATTGAATCCTGCAGAATTAATGCCACTGCCCATAGCAGAAATTGGTGACAACAAATCACCACCCCATGATTGTTTAATGATCACTGAAGAAGAAAAAAAGGGAAGGATTGATTTGAGCGATATCCCACAAAAAGAGCCAGATGGGGAGTTATTTTGCGATGGCTCTTGTTTTAAATTACCTGATGGCACATCAACGGCTGCATATGCAATTACTACCCTAAAGAGAGTTGTAGAGAGCAGAAGGATCCCCTACAATTCGGCACAAGCCGCAGAAATAATAGCACTGACCCGAGCCTGTGAACTCTCTGAGAATCTGAACGTAAATATTTATACTGACAGCCAGTACGCCTTTGGCGTGGTTCACAATTTTGGCCGACCTTGGGCTGAGAGGGGTTTCTTGACATCACATGGAGCCAGGATTAAGCATGGCCCTTTGATTGTGCGATTGTTGTCTGCGCTCACGTTTCCAACGCGCCTAGCTATAGTAAAGTGTGAGGCGCATAAGAAAGTTACATGCAGAGTGGGAGAGGGAAACGCGTTTGCAGACAGGATTGCGAAGCAAACAGCCACATATTTGGGGAATAAAATGATGACAGTACAGACTGAGGAAGTACCTTGTATGATAGAGAATGGAGTTGCCACAGTCAAAGAAATGCAGGCTTAGTCCACGATCAAAGAGATTCAGGGGTGGGCTAAGGGCTCTGCTGAGTTAGATTTGGAAGGATGTTGGGTGGACAAGGAAACAAAGAACTGGATGCTGCCAAATTGTTACGTAACTGCAATGGTTATAATGGCGCATAGCCCTACCCACATTTGCGCAAAGAAAATGGTACAGCATTTATCCAGAGTATGGAAGAATGAGCACATAAAAAAGAATGCAGAAAGGCTAGTGCAGAATTGTATCACGTGCCTGCAACACAATGTAGGAAAGGGAACCGTGACTCCAGCAGGTAGTTTCGGCCCACCCTCTATGCCGTTTGAGGTGGTCCATTTTGATTTCATAGAAATGGAAAGGTGCCAGAACTACAAGTACGTGTTAGTAGTAATCTGTGCATTCAGCAAGTGGATGGAGGCATATCCTTTAAAAGACTGTACTGCCATGTCCACAGCAAAAGTAATGCTGAAGGAGTATTTCTCCCGGTTTGGGTTGCCTCGTGTCCTGTTGTCAGACAACGGTCCCCACTTTGTGGGCGCAGTAGTGCTACAGATCTGTGCAGGTCTACAAATAGAGAAGCGATTCCCCAGTTCCAGGCATCCCAGTTCTGCCGGGCTTGTGGAGAGACACAACGGAATCCTGAAGTCAAAGATAGCGAAAATTTGTGCTGGGAGCAAGTTGAGTTGGGTGGATGCATTACCCCTAGGGCTGTTGTGTATGTGCACGTCTGTGCAGGCTAAGATTGGGCTCTCCCCTTATAAGATTATAATGGGGAGACCAGCAAATGTATGGTGCGTACCGCAGCCCAGAAAATTATGTGAGGTCGAGCATCCTATGTTAAGCACTTACTGTGGACTTATAATACAAAAGTGGCGTTTGATTCATCAGCAGGTGCAGGAGGCGTTGCCAATGCGATATACAGGACCGGGGCACTCACTGGAGCCTGGGAGCTGGGTGCTAATCAGAAACTTTGAACGGAAGACAGCATTAGCACCCAGGTGGCGCAGCCCCTATCAAGTACTTTTGGCAACAAAGACGGCCATCCGAGTGGATGGACGCAAGGCATGGATCCATGCTACCCATGCCAAAAGGTTCCCAGCGTCACTGAAAACTTTGCCTGTTCCAGACGACGAGTAAAAGACAATGGTCTCGGAAACGAAAGAAACTGTTGCCAGAGAAGTGAAAGTTGAAACAAAGCGCAAACGAGAAGTGAAACTCGAAACAGAGCCTGAGGAGGCTGCCAGTAAGGGGGAAGGGCGAAAAGTGCCCCAACGTTGCTCAGCGGAAACAACATCACTGCCGAACGACACAAACCCTGCATTGAAAAAAAGAGCAGAAACAACGCGTGCACCCCTTTGGCGCCCACCAGTTCTCGCGAATGCACCAAAGTCAGAGAAAGAAACTATATCATTGCCACGACGCCCATCGCTGCCCATCATTGTGCCACAGGCTGACACTGAGCCTGATACTGGAAATGCAAGGGCACTATTCACGGATCATACAATAGCAGGAGTGAATCGATATAATCTGCGGCCTCGACAGGCAAAGTGATCCACAGATCTTTGGTGCTTTTCTTTTTGGCCTTTGGGTCTACTCACGGACAGAGTAGAAACCAGGGGCGCAGAGGAGAGAAGTGTGAGAATTGTGCAAGTCGGACAATTCAAAACTCACGGCTTCTCTGTGCGCTTATAAAGTACATGTGTCAGGAGCCAGAGCAGGACAAGCTGGACGCACATAAGTACTAAGGCTGATAGAGTACATGTGTCCTAAGCCAGAGCGGGACAAGCTGGATGCACATAGTAGTCTATCAATAAAGAACTGTTCAGAAATCATCTGAGCAGTGGGAGAAAGAACAACCAATCTTGCTCGGGAGTGGATAAATGATCCAGGCTGTGAAAAGGCTGGGAGAATTGAACTGTGACATTTTTCGTTGAACTTTTCTGGCATCAACAATGAGAGACATTCACGACGAACTTCGCCAGCAAGAAGAAGGACGATGAAGAACAAGTCAAGACCGGTTTCAGCCTCCTCCTGCACCCCTGCTAAAAAAATAATAGATTTAGAGACTGTAAATTTAGGGAGAAAGCATGATAAAAGGAATAAGGTACTGATTTGGACATTGGTCCTATGTTTCTTAAGTATGATAGTACCAACAATAACAGCTATTACACTATGGTTCCGGGAGTATGTACACACATTAGAAACACTTTTGCCAAAAACAGTTACTGAAAGCCCGGTTCATTTAATCACTGGTACTTTGCCCCCAATGGAAGAAAGACATAGAGGAGGTTACCGCAACAATACATTGTTGCTCATCATGAACATGACCCATGCAGTGTTAAAGAAAAAAGATTGCTGGGTTTGCGCCCATTTACCACAGCACGGTGGGAAAGGGATAGGCTGGTATGCACAACCATTGCCATTGATGTATTCCTGTGAAGTAACGTTAAGTGCAATGTTCTTTGGGAAATGGAACAAGAGTAATACGGGTCAGCTAGATGAGACCAATATGAATGAATTTGAAGAAGTAATCATGAGACCTGTGGGTTGTTCCATATTCCAAAAAGCTCGCGTATTTGCACTAGAACCCGTGAGAAAGAATACACGAAAAATAACAAGACTAGATAGATTACATAGGCAGAATAGACCAACCCCGCCAGCAGAAAGAGCATCAGTAATGACATTTCGGATGAGGGATGAATGGAACAAAGATGCTGTGCCCCCGGCCTATGCAGTGGTTCATAGCCCCAAAAATGCTCCCCTATGTCTACAGAAAAAGGGTTCCTATAAAGTAGGAACGTTTAGCAACTGCCTGAACACAGTGGTTTTAAAACATGAAATAGAACCTGTGTACGTGGGAGACCCTGTTTATTTTATATGTGGAGAAAAAGCATATCCATGGTTACCTAGAAACTGGGGAGGTACATGATACCTAGGTCTACTGTTTCCAGGAGTGTTCCTCTTGGAGACAGCAGAAGTAGCCAGACGAACAAAAGGTAGAACTCAAAGGAGTAGTGAGGATGGAATGATAGCAATGGATATAGCCAAATCATTTATACCGTTCTTGTCCCAAATAGAAAACTCTTACAATATAAGAAAACTGCCTGTAATATTACAAAAAACAATAGATCCCACAGCGGATATTTTATTGAATATGACGTTAGAAGAAAAAGGAATAAGACTGATGGCACTTCAAAACAGGATGGCTCTCGATATAATATTAGTTGATCGTGGGGGAGTTTGCAAGCTCGTAAAAACTGCATGCTGTGTGTATATAGATGACTACTCCTCTACGATATTTAAAGCTATCCAGAAATTACATGTCATAAGTTCCACACTCTCTACTGAAGCAGGGGGTTGGGGGATAGAATCCTGGTTATGGGGATTATTACGGTCTTGGGGATGGAAGTTAATTTCGATACTAATGATGGTACTCAGGGTATTCATAACATGCTGCTGTTGCATACAATGCTTACCAATAATATGCACTGAAATAACTGATGGATGTACTAAGGGATGTATGCACATGGTGTTGAGAGGAAAACAAACGCATGGCCAGAATAACAGAGACACTGAGGAAACAAAAATAGTAAAACAATTCATGGCGATAGACATTAATGATGGAGATGATTCAGATGCAGATACCCCAGACTCCTCCTCAGAAGAGGAGGATACAATGAATAAATAAGACGTTTGGCAAACGGCCAAATGGAGGGTTTGTCAATCTGGAAAAATTAATACCCTTCATTTGAATGATAGACGTAACTTGATGGCCATGGGCCAACCGTTTTATGCACCGAATTGGAGAAATATGAACTGCTATGCCTGACCGACGAGCGGCCATTTTAAATGTAGTAAGAATCGCTATTTTGCTTGTTAACCATTGCTCATTGCTTTTTGTCTAAAAACTGCTTTGCAGCTTGCAATTCTTGCGGATTCTGCTTACTCTGCTCAACTGTTAACATTGTTGTCTGAATATGAAAGGGCAAGGTTGCGGGACTGAAGAGTTTGCTGAAACTCCTCATGAGTAGCCCACAGAGGAATGCCCACGCTCCATCTCTGTAACATTGGGAGGAAGCTGCAGGGCATTTAATCACTTCACAGCTGCCAGCCAGTCTCGTACGATGGTAGAATATGTTAGAATAATACAGTTAAAGGCTTGAATTATGCTTCTCTTACGGACCCCCTTCGCAAAACCCTTTAGAACGTGTCGGCTCCCAGGACACGAATAGTACCTCATAGAACAGAACCACCGTGTTCTAAAAGATGCCTCCGCACTTTCTAAATTGCACATTGTTACTAGAATAGACATCGGAAGCATTATAATCGTCATACTCGTCGGATATTTCCATCGTCTTCCCGAGTTCAAAGGAACTTAATACAGAGGGGTGTTGAACATGACTTTGCTGATTGTATGATATGCATTTTGTATATATGTAACTGATGTACGTAATTCGCTCTCTTGCGTCCCTTTTCCAGGCTTCTCTTAGGGATTATTAGAGGTCTAGGAAACTCACGTCGCGGGGCGTGAGATCAGAATTGGCCAATTGATACCATCTTTTGCTTGCAATAAACCCTAGCATTGGGAATTTGAAACCTCGTGTCTGGCGCATCTTTTCTTGTATGGTCATTGCCTTGTTTCCATAGCACGAGGGATCCCTAGGGGCCCCTTTCAATATTTGCACAAATGTAGTTGCTTCTCATCCACATTGGCATCTCATGCATCTGTACTTGATTGGGGTTTGTGTTTATACTTTGCCTTGTCTGCATTCAAACATTCTTCTTATGGAATCTTGCCTTTGTACTTTGGCTTGTCTGCATTCAAACATTCTCTGTATCGGGTGTTGAATTCGTACTTCGCGTTGACTGCATTCAAACAGACTTTACTTGTTGGCGCGAATGTCGGAATGCCTCGGGTCCCCAGCTGCTTTGGAAAGACTCACCAATCTATTCTAGCATCTGTGATGCTGCTTGCGCCTCTGTGGGGTGGCTTCTCTTGACACACTTTCCAGTTGGAGTGTGCAGACTGTCCTCCAGCACCCAGCGCTGCTCTGCGGTCACCCGCCAGGTTTCCATCACAGCCTGGGGTGAAGAATGCAGTCTTGTCGAGCAACTTGACTTCCAGGAGCTCCTGCACTGCTCTCCAGCCATCCTTGCTCGCACGTGACATCTCTCTGCCTGTCCCGGCGGCCTTCTCTGCTTCGCCAGATACATCAGTGTGCCTTGCATTTAGGAGCCCTAGTGTGAATGGCAACGTTTCCTCTTGCACTGCTCGTCTCTATAATGTGGCTGCCATCTTTAAATGTCCCACTCATTGAAGGTTTGAAAAAACAACTAGTCTGCATGTTGTACTTCGACATCCTGTTACTTTGCACAAACTTCACACAAAGGCACACCAGAAACAAAAGGTGTAATGTGTGAGTTATGGGTGTTTGAGTGAACGGTGGGGGCCTGACTAGCAAGACAATAGGCCATTAAGAACTCGGGTATAAGAAGGTCTTCCTCATAGGAAAGGGGGAACCCTGTAACTCTCCAATTAAGTCATGACATCCCCCGTGGATGTACCCTCTGATTTGATCTGCCCTCATACAACCGCCCCCAGGGTCAGGATCAAGTAGCGGCTGCCGTCCCCATGCCAAATGGGAGGAGGTCACCGCTGGGGAATCTGTGATGGCTCCAATGGATTCATCACACTACCTAACTAAAGAAGAGCAGGGGTGCTTGTCGTCAGGGTGGTTGTCAAACTCGAAATGTCCGTCTTCTGTCCAAGCTAGCCTACTCATGCCCTACCATTAATAAAAGACATTAATATAAACGGCTCCAGGAGAATGACTCCCTTCTCGTCATGCAATGGGATCAGCCCTAGGGGGCTATTTCTATTAGTCTCTGATAATTGTTAAAGTTCTGCACTTGTAGAGAATACCAGGAGCATCATTCCCTTCTCCTGATCCCACAGTTCAACAACTGCTTATGTCCTCCTAGTCGACTTGATCAGCCTCCAAGCTGCTATGTAGTAACCTTTTGCCTTAATTCCTGATTGAAGAATTTAGTTGAAAGAAATAGGAATGACTCCCTTCTCCTGGCTCAGTTGGTTCAACCACTGGCTAACTTTGGATAGTTTCCTGCAACAGTTTCTATCAACCTTTGAACATTTTTCCAGGCTTCTCTTAGGGCTTATTGAAAGTCAAACACGCCTGTTGTTTCCAACACAGTTATTTGCTTTCTTTCTTTCCCCTCCTCTTGTCGGTGAAAACAAAGGAATCTGTTCTTGTAGTGTCCTTGATGTATTCAAACACCCAGACAAAGGAGGCTGTTCTCGTGGCACTCTCTTGCCTGGATGTCTCTTTTGATGATAGAGTGTTGAGGGAGATTACTTCCTGTATGTTCTTCTCTTTCAATCTTTTTGGCACAACTGAGACGAGGAGGATGACTAATGATATAATCCTAAAACTTGATACTTCTATCCCAACTCTGGAGATGGAGGAAGATTACTCCCAAGGCTTTCTTTCCATTCAATACTCTTGATACAATTACTGAGACAGGGAAGATTACTCCCAAGGCTTTCTTTCTTTTCAATACTTTTGATACAATTACTGAGACGAGGGAAATTACTTCTGAGGCTTTCTTTCCTTTCCATACTTCTGGCACAAGTACTGAGATGAGGGAGATCACTCCTGGTGTCTTCTTCCTATTAGCTACTTCTGGCACAAGTACTGAGACGAGGGAGATTACTCATGATGTCTTATTTACATTCAGTACTTTTGAGACAATTACTGAGACGAGGGAGATTGCTCCCAATGCTTTCTTCCCATTTGATGTTCTTGATACAGCTACTGAGATTAGGGAGATTCCTCTGGATGCCTTCTTTATAATTTGTACTTTTAGTAAACTGACTGAGACGAGGGAGATTTTGCCCAATGTCTTCTTTACATTCAGTACATTTGAGACAATTACTGAGACAAGTGAGATTTCTCCCGAAGCTTTCTTCCCCTTTGATATTCTTGATATAGTTACTGAGACAAGGGAGATTACTCCTGATGCCTTCTTTATATTCGGTACTTGTAATACAGTGACTGAGATGAGGGAGATTACTCCCAATGTCTTCTTTAGCTTTAGCACTCTTCCTCAATCCACTACCGGGTCTCTCGTGGCTCCTGTTACCTCTTCTTTGTTGGAGCCACGTTGCGAGTGCTTCCTGGGGTATTGGGTCGACATGTTCCCATGGAACTGCTGTTTTTTGGCCATTTTTGTTGCTGGTAAGTTCTTGGGCCTTGCGACCCCTGTTTTTCTTTTTCATGTTTCTTCTTGGTTTTTCGTGCTCTGTGCTTTCCCCTGCTCCCACCCCACCCGCTTCCTGATCTTCCTTCCTCCCACCTCCCGCTTCGCTCTCTGAGATTCTGATTGGGTCTGAGCCATTTTACTACTAATGCAGTAGGATGTACTTGGTTATGCATCTGCTGTTCTTTGGACATTTTTCCATCTTGTGGCTGGTGAGTTCTTGGGCCTTGCGACCCCTGTTTTTATTTTCCTTGTTTCTTCTTGATTTATTGTGCTCTCTGCTTTCCCCTGCTCGCACCCCCACCTGCTTCCTGGTCTTCCTCCTACCGTCTCCCACTCTGCCCTCCGAGAGTCTGATTTGGCCTTGAGCCCTATTCCTTCCACCCTCCAGGGCAGCACCTGCATGTGCAGCCCCCTGCAGCGAAGGGCCCGAGGCAAAGGGCAGCACCTTCAGTAGCAGCTCCAGACTGTGTTTGCCAGTGTTCGTGGGTGGAGCATGCAGTGCAGCTGTCAACCAGCAGCGACTGACAAGGTAAGAAAGGTGCAGGCAGGGGGAACAGCCTTTACTGCTCCCTATTACACTGTTCCACTTCTCTTATTACTCCTTTTACCAATGCTTTAGCCTGCTGTACGTCGCCCACAATTGTATTTTGTCCATCTCGGGCACTTAGGCCCTATCCAGGATTCTTGCATCTAGGTGTGTTTCATGTACTGCTGTATGGTGAATCCTAGGCATCTTTTTACCCTCTTACAGGAATCTCCCATATAGGTGTTTTTACTTGTACTGCTTTATCTTGAAACATAGGCTTTTTTCCTCTTCCAGGAATCTCACATCTAGATGTTTTTGCTTTTCTGCTATTTCTTGAAAACTAGGCTTTCTCCGTTATTCTGGACAATTCTATCTAGATGGTTGCATTGCTGTTGCTTCTTGCTTCTACCTCACCTGCTCTCAGGTCTCCCTTGTTCCTCCTCTCCCCTTCACTCCTTCTCTCTGTCATCTCCTGGTGAGGCCTGTGTACGGCCTGCTCCGCGTGGGTCTCATCGAAACAAGTTTCCCCTGCTCATCCAGAACTTCATGGCCAATATTGCCTCCGTTGTTCCAGACTTGGCAGATTCTGTGATCACGCCTTTCCACTGGCTCCTTCTCGCTTCTCCTTCAGCACTCCTTGTGCTCCCTCTCCTCTAAGTGCAAGTGGGCCTATTCACTTGCACTTATTATACCCTTCTCTCTCCTTGAGATTTACCCTTCCTCCCCAGCCTACACTTCCCCGCCTCAGCCTCTCCCTTCACTCTGTTATTGCACTTGCACGCTCTGAATTGTCTCACAACCTAGTAGGATCACTTTTGTTTGTCTTCTTCCCTGTTCATCCCCAACCTACACTTCCCCCCCTCTCCCCAACCCCCTCTTGTTCTGTTACTGCACTTGCACACTCCAAATTGTCCCACTACTTAGTAGCAACGTTACTGTTTTATCGTTCCCTATTCATCTCCTTTCCTTGACTTCCCCATCTCATCCTCTCCCCTCTTTTCTGGTACTGCACTTGCATGCTTCAAATTGTCTCACGACCTAGTAGAATCGCTATTGTTTGCCTTCTTCCCTGCTCATTCGCTCCTCCCTCCTCTCCCCTCTATTCTGTTACTGCACTTGCACACTCCGAATTGTCTCACAGGCTAGTAGGATCGCTATTGTATGTCTTCTTCCCTGCTCATCTCCTCCTCCCCACTCTTTTATGGTACTGCACTTGCACGCTACCGATTGTTTCATGACCTAGTAGGAACGTTAGTGTTGTCTTCTTGCCTGCTCACCCCCAACCAACCCTTCCACTCCCCCCTCTTTTTCTGTTACTGTACTTGTTCGCTCCTAATTGTCTCTTGACCTAGTAGGAACGTTATTGTTGTCTTCTTCCCTGTTGCCCCTCTCCTTCATCTCCCCTCGACCCCCCCTTCCACTGCATCTCCTTCTTTCTTGTTACGGCACTTGCATGTTCCGAACGCCTCAAGACCTAGTAGGAACGTTACTCTTTTTGTTTTCCTCCAAGTACCTCGCCCTCCCTTGTCTTGATGCACCTTGAAACACCATTTGGCTGTATATGCGCATTATAAATAGCCAATAAATAAAAATAAACATTCTCTCTACTTCTTTTTCAACTCCCTGCTGCCATGCTTTGGTTCTGCGGGGTCCCTCGCCAGACAGTATTGGCGCAGTTAATGGACCACTCGGACCACCTCCTCGATGTCACACGACCGTCGATCGGTTTCCAGCTTCTTGTCCAGCCTGCCCTGTGTTGGCCTGCAAAAGACTCCTGCAATCTGCTGTCGGTGCCCTCCCGACTGGAGGTTCACGTCCCCGACATAGCTTCTTGCTTCCAGGTTTGTACTTTCCGGTTCTGCCAGCCTTTACACCTGTTTCGCCTTTCATTGGGTACAGTATTAGACCAAACATGACTTTGCGATCAGAGCCATCAAACATGGATTTCCACCAGTCATTAGCCGAGTAAGTACGACGGGCCTCGAAGAGAGTTCCGAACAACTTTGTTCGTAAGGAGCGAAACATTCGGCAGAACAAGATTAAGTGTTTTAAGGTCTCTGTGGGGTGCTCACAAAAAACGACAAGTCAGATCAAGAGCTTCCTTAGATGCCCAAGTACTTGTACGATCCCTGGTCAGGAAGAGGTTGAGTCGAAAATGTAAATATAATAATCTCGAATTCTGATCAGGGGATAGTAACAAGTAAGGTTGTAGTTTATCCAACTCTCTTGCTTCAGGTGGTGCATCTTTTAGGAAGCGAGAGCTTGTTCTATCAAAACAGGTTTGATGCCAATCCGAACTCCATAGTTTTGATTTCGCCTTATTAGGATTTTCTATTAAAGTTGTGATTTTAATGTTATTTGCATCAAGAATTTTTGTGCATAACTGATTCCATTTGGCGAGAATTGTGTACTCTGGATCTGTGTCCGGCTTGTGTAAGATTTTAAATTGTGGAGCTGGGTTAGAAAGCTGGGTCTTTCTATATAGAGTTAATGCATTCCAGCATACTCTCGCTTGTATCGATGTCAGACCCAATTCAAATCTTATTTTACTTGTCGGACACCCTTTAGAGAGGTGCAGCGCTCGAGTCCAGAAGTTATTTTCAAGTGTATTCCACAACCCATGTGGGCAACCAAACATGTTTTTAGCGCCATAAATAAGAGCCGGTATGGCCTTTTGTCTATAGAAGTTGATCAAAGGTTTTATGGAAAATTTTCTGAATGTTCTGTTTATGATCGTGGCTTGCAAGCTAGCTGCTGACACTTTCTTCTGGTTGCCTCACCCAGGGGTTGTCATTTATGTTGGCGCTTATCAGGGATCCCAGGTACTTTATGTATGGAGAAGTGCGAAGATATGTTTTTTCCAAGTGTCAAACATATTGTGATGGTCCTCTTTTGTTGGATGCCAAATTGTGTAAAATCAAGACTTTGCATTTTTTCTTATTGATGCAGAGCTCATTTTTGTTTACGTGTCTTTCCAAGGCGTCTAATTTTCGCTGCAAACCAAAAGGTGTGGCGTCCAAGAGTATTAAATCATCGGCATTTAAAAGCCAGCCCAACCGTGATCCATGAATTTTTGGTGGAAAGGCTGCTACCTCATTTAATGAATGACCAATGTCAGAAATAAAAAGATTAAAGACAATTGCTGCCAAGGGGCAACCTTGTTTCACACCTTTAGAGGTCTGGATCAAGGGTGATAAGGAGCCTCCTTGGTCTAATCTTATTTGGATAGTTGTGTTGGAATACAGCTCTTTTATTGCATCTAAGAGGTCAGTTGGACATTTCCAGCCTTTGAGTTTCTCCCATAAGATGTGATGATTCGACACTATCGAAAGCGTGTGAAAAGTCGATAGATGCCACATAAATCGCAGGGTTAGTTCTTATTGACTCCATTTTTATGACATTCAGCAAAAGGGTATTAAGACCACAACCAAAGCCCTTGATGAAGCCCGCTTGACGTAGGTCATAAATGTGATTTTCAGTTGACCAGGATTTTAGCATTTGTTGGAGTTGCGTCGCGTAGATTTTACCTATTAGGTCAAGGAGGGCGATTGGTCGGTAATCTCTCGGATCTAATCTGTTGCCTTTTTGTAAAAATGGGTACAATGATGGCATTTTTCCATGAACTTGGGGTCGCGTGTTTCGTTTTTATCCTTTCGAAGAGGATAATACAAAACTTTCATCAGGATTTTGTTTCAATGTATAGTTCGTAAGGCCATCAGGCCCTGGAGCTCTCGACGCACTAGAGTTTTTAATTGAGTTTATGATGTCATCTATGTCAAACTTTAGCGACCAAGGGGCTCTGGCCTTACTCATGCTTTTGGACTCAACTTTCGATGTGCTAAACAAGTCCGTATAGTGTTTTACCCAAGTTTCTTGGAGAATTGGCGACACTTGGAGTGCTTCTTGCGGGGTGGCAAGATTGTTTACTAGGCTCCAGAATTCTGCAGAGTTTTTATTTTAAGTTTGTGCATCATTTCTTCAGAGTCGTTCTGAAGTATTACTGCATAGTGGCTTTTTCACCAGTTTCTATATTTTTGTGCTGCGCGTTTTTTACCTGCATAATATTGATCTTTATTGCCTCGAGGTAGCATCCTTATTTCTTTGCGAAGTGTACATTTGTGTTGTAACACCTGTAGGTCAAACCTGTGTATATTCTGCATCTTAGATTGTTTAGACATCTTAAGCATATCATGATCACTATGTTCCATTTTGATGATCTCAAGCCGATGGACTTTTAGTGCAAAAGGTTTGGACGGACAAAAGTAATCTATAGTTGAGGATTGTTCATCGCGACTCCATGTTGGATTGGCGGGAATATCACCAGGGGTATTCCCATTCAGAAGTGTTAATTTTCTAGAATTCATTTCAGTCATCCAAGAGTTGGCAGCCGTTTCATTGGCTTTTTTATTTGGTGACTTTGTTTTTAGATTGGTGTTCAGGTTTAAGCAATCAATATTTAGGTCACCACAGATGATAATTTGGGCTGCGTTTGAGTTTTCCATTATAGTATCTAAAAGTGTAGTCACCTGATCAATGAATTGGAGTGTGCCCGTTGCAATTTGGTTCCAATAAAGATTAATTATATATAGGAGCTCAGGTTTACGGATAGCGGGGAACCTCACTTTAGCAGTTTGTATGTATGGTGAGACATTCATCGTCTCTACTATTCTGAGGCCACGATCTGTGTTTACCGCTATCAAAAGCCCAGACATTGGCCTGCCTTTAGGTGTTTAACTGCTGGGTTTGCTACTATCTCAAAGGAGGAGGAGATGGGGCAGGTGGTTAACCATGTTTCCTGTAAACATATGAGATCCAAGTTACGCATCCAGGGAGAGTTGAACAGGTGGACAAATCCTCGCGTGTTCCATGATCCAAAAGTGAGGCACCGGTGCGCGTTCAGTTCCTGGCGTTAGTCGCAATGTTTGTTGTTAAGATTTGCAGCCAGCCATGCCCAGTTTTCCTTTTCTGCATAGCTTTTAAATAAATCCCCTTCACTTGTGTTTAGACCTTCAATTGTTATTTGAATTTGTTCGTTTTCAATAGACTGAATTAGTTCTTTGTCGTCAGGTTTTGTCGTGATTTCAAACGATACCTTTGGCTCTGGGCCTTTGAGGATTTTGTGAGTTGTATTCATGGTTATGGGTATCTTCAAGGTTTTTTGATTTTTGTCGTACATGTTGATAAGAGAAGACTCTGGTACTCTGACATCTTGGTGCTGGGGATATAAATCAAAACCCAGTGACAGCAGTGCGGGTACTGCATCTAGTAATATGTCTCGAATTATACCAGATGCAAGGTGCAAAGTCACCATGTCATTTCTTTTCTCGCAGTTTTCAGGTCATTGGAGCAAAGCGTTTGCAAACTGGGCACTAAATAGAATAGCTTGGATAAGTACTGCCGATTTAAGATTAAGTTATCACAAGGGTCCAGTCTTTCCAGAATTAGTTTTTTGCAGGAAGATACCTTTTTCGTTATTTTAGAATTCACCATGTTGCGTTGCGGGATGGAGTGTGTTACATCTGAGGAATGTCCATGTAGAGACTGCGACTTGGAGGACAAATGAGATGGTTCTATAGTATGGATCTTTTCAGTATTTGTAGAGGTCTGAGATTCCCTAGGTTGATTGATTTCTCGTTTGGTATCATTAGTTCTCTTTGCCAGTATTTTCAGGCGTTTTTCTGCCATGGTTAAGAATGGCGAATCGGGCCAGAATTCACCATTACCACCTCTCAACCCCCCCACAATGCAGCCGTTGTAATGCACCACAGGCTGACTCCCTACACCTCGCATGGGCCTGTCCAACAATATAACTTTTTTGGACATTGGTACTGGAAAAAACAGCCGCAATAACGGACACACCTATCGAACCCGACCCCAAGATCACGTTACTGGAATACATCAAACACTTTCCCCCTGTGACTCGCAAACTAGGAGGGCTGCTACTGCTGCTGGCTCGCAGAAGAATCGCAATGTCTTGGGGAAAAGGTCCCACCCCGACCATACAACAGTGGTTGAAAGACATAACGTACAGTCAAGACACTGAAACAAACTTTATAAAGCTACTACCTCTACACGCAAGACCCCCCGACATCTGGGGCCCTTACATTGCCTACTTACTATCTACCAAAAACAGAGACTCCCCTCGAGATACAACTCCAGCACCCCTACAGGAGACTACAGACACAGGCCCCATCACCAACAATGCAAATAACCGAGAACTGCTATTAACTCAAGCTACGGTGTGATCGAGAGGTGATGGAAAGCGGGAAATGGAGACGGGAAGAAGAAGCACGAGTTACTTCCATGTTTGTTTATGTAATGATTTTGTTTTACTTCTTTGTCTTAAATACCAAAAATAAAGGTTTTAAAAAAAAATAAAATGGCGTATCGGGTTTGTTATTCAATTCTATATACTTTACATCATGACTTACAATTGTACAAATTCTTCGTGTTCTCAGTGGTTTGGAGACTCCTGATGGGTCATCTAGCTACACAGCTATTGCCAGAGTTTGGCTGAACCATTCCAGCGCCCGCATATCAGAGCTCTTGGTCGCGGATCAAGCTGCTCAGTTTCAGAGTTTTCTTCAAAGTCTTCATATGTTGATAGGTTTATCAGGTCAGATTCAACATTCTGTGTCACCTCAGAAGGATTTGGTACGGCATTGGAGCTATCATTTTCCCGCAATGGATTTAAGTTTGAAGGGGTAGAAGCTTTGCATCCAGTGCTATGAACTGTTAGATTTACTGTTTTTAGGTTGCGCAAAAATTTCCTAGAACCATTTCCGCGTCTAAGTTTGATGGCGGGTTGATTTTAAGGCTTTTTTCTGCAGGTTGCAGTTTTCCCGAATGCAAATCTAGGGACAGGAATTGGCGGACATTGAGTCCCTTTGAAGATATCATATACCTCAGGAGTTTTGAAAATAGATGAGTCACCTGTACATGCCGATGCTTTGCCATCTTTGGAGCTTTTTTCTTGAGGCAACAAATCAATTCCTGAGGATGAAGCTGCCTGAGGGTTTGCAAGAGCAAGGTTGCAAGATTGGCGACTAATTTCAAGCACCTCATCAAAGGAAGTAACATGTTGCTGAGTGAGGCCTTTGTCTCGGGTTTTAGACGCAAGTCAGCTGCAGAATGCGGCAAGTGAGAACTTGTCGATCTGTCGAGTTTCTTTGCCGTTTGAGAAGTCATAGGGGGGTCATTTCTTGACTTTCGCTTTTTCATTGCAGATGGCAATGTTGAGAGACTACAATCATCGTGCAGCAACACGGAATTTGCAGGTGTTGCATCAAGCACCCGTTCTTTTTCTTTTTGCGCCTTATCGAAAGGGATTTCTTCTGAGTCAGACATCAGCGGGCACTCCATGGAATTTTTCTTAAAAAGTTTCAGAGCTTTGCGTGCCACTTCTGCCAAAAGTTTTTTGTCCTCATTGTTGTTTGAAGTATAACCAGAAACAGATTGTAGAATTTGGTCGATTTTACAGTTCATGGAATTTATGTCATCTTTGCAGACAATTCCTTTCCTTTCCATTTCTACTATTTTTGTGTTAAGGAGTGCAATCAGTGTTGAGAGGTATTTGATATTTTCGTTCATGTGTTCGTAAAGTTTAAGAAAGGGCGCAATGGATATTCCCATGGATGCTATGATAATAGACTGTAGTTCTTTAGGGATAGATGGATCCCGAGAAGCATTGAGGTTCCAGTTGGTACGTGCCTGTTTCAATGGATAAGTGCGCCTACTTAATCTAATTTTGGGATATGGGCGCTCCATGATTGAAGAATCGGAAGAGGAGATTTCTGAGGCAGAAAACTGTTGGAAGTGTTGAGGTTGTTGTTCAGTGGCCTTTGTGAGGCGCTCAACATGTTCTGGGGAAGAGGTCACATGACCTTTTTTAGTGTTGCTCGGCACAGATTTCTGAGTGAGTTTCAGTTTTTTCACTTGTGAACATTGCAGAGGTGGTGAACTGCTTACATGAGTCTGTCTGCGTTTTGCCCCCACAATGACTCTGGTTGGACGATTAGACATGGGGTTTGGGTCTGTGGCTCGGGTGTCCTGTGTGATCTGTTCATTCATGTGTGGAAAGATTGCCTGAAGCACCGGCTCTACATGCCGGTTTTGCCGAGCTTTGTTTATCAGTGCCATGTCGAAAACTAGCTTGTTTGCAATGTCAAGTGAGTTTCTGCGAGTCTCGGGGCCGTATACAACACATGAGCCATTGGATGTTTTAAGGTTTGTTAACGAAGAGGCAGTATGTGCATCAGTAAATGAGCAGTTTTTTTGGAAAACCTCGTCGCAAAAGTTATGGGAAATTTTTTCCAAAGGTGTAACCGAAGCACTTAGGTAAATAGAGCGGTTTTGTTTGGGTGAGGCTACGTCATGAATAGGAATTGAACTTGGGTTTATTGTGAGTGTAGCAGCACACTCCTCGCCACCGCCTACTGATATAAGTTCAGAGGCAATAGATGTTTCTTGTAGCTTGGTGATACGAGAGTCTAACAAAGCAGTTTTAGCTGTATTGTATTCAGCATTGAATTGAGTAGCCTCTGAACAGTGTGGGTGTGCATGCATCTGTCTTCCATTTCTCTGCCACTTTCTAAAGGCTCAGACACAGGCACAAGTGCCACTGTATTAGGTTCCAAAAGTAAATATGGTTCAGAAATGCAAGTAATAAGTTCGTCATTATTTGCAGAAAGTTGTAGGTTTACAATCCGCATACTTTCATTTCTACTAGTATCAAAGTTAGAATTGTCAAACGACACAGACGCAGATGCAGCAAGTGCAGCAGGCGCGGTGGTCAAACAAGTATCTGCATCAGCATCAGCGTCTGTGTCAGCAGAGACAACATCTCTGTCTTGCGTGCATGATGTACTTACTTTAGCTGTAGTGAGGCCGTGGCTTGGAGCTGCTGTATGTTTCACGGGGTCGTGCTGCGAGTCCAAAGATTTCCATTTCTTAGTCTGTGCACGTGTCTTGGAGAGGTGCATGGCAGTAGATGGAGTTGAGACAGGTAACATGGAAGGGCGGCAGATCATCTCTGCAGCTGCAATGCCAGCCCGGGAGAGCCTTCACCGCCAAAACAGCAGAACAGCACAAGTCTCGCCCTTTCGCCGAGGGCTTATGCCGCAAGGGCGTGGAGGCGGCTCTTTTAAAGTCAGCTGGCCCTGCTGGCCTAAAGGCACACGCACCTCCAGCTGTGTTTAAGGATGTTGCAGAAAACAGTCACTCATGATAAAAACCACGGTTCTCTCTCGCCAGATAGCACTCCACAGTATCTCCACAGCAGAACAGCACAAGTCTCGCCCTTTCGCCGAGGGCTTAAGCAGACTTTATCGGTTTCATAGATTCAAGGGCAAGGGGGTTAGGGAGTTCCATCACCGAACGGGAGTCCTTGTCCCCATAAGGGGAGTCTCGCCCTGTGAGGTCCTGCTTTCCGTCACCCCCAGGGGGAATGTTGAGCAGCGGCTCACTTCCCTAGCCTCACTGGGAAGGACTCCCAAACGGGGACAAATGATGTGATCGCATTAATCGTCACAGCAGCCAAGGAACTTAATCATACAGATAACTTATCTGGATTAACCATAATGATTTTCTGGAGGATTAGCCATAATTACAGAGCAAACAGCTCAAACAATGCACTGTTCAGGTATCCAGTACAACCCTACCCCCTTCCTTTCTCACAGACCTAGCCTGATCCTCCATCAACATCTGCACATCTCTGTACAATAACAAACCAATCAACCACCCCAAGACAAATTCGAGCACTCCATCTACTGTCCCATGGGCAGTTCCCCACCCTCCATTCACTGTAAAACATACAAAGCAACACTTTCCAGCCAATCCTCCAAAGGCACATTCCCAACAGTACCAAACACTTGTAATCCTCCATTTTACAGAGACATCCCTCTCATCACTCAGTGCTAAAATCCGCACAGAAACAGACCCACCTTCTATCAATACCCTCACATGCACATGACCAACATCCTTCCATCTTACCCAACTAACTAGAAAGTCATTGGCGGAAAGGAAAAAAGAAGATCAGAGGTGAAAGGAGGGAGAGGTGGACAAGAAAGGGGAGGGGTAAAGCAGTTGGGGGTGAAGTAGGGGGAGGGGTAAAGAAGTGTGAAACGTAAAGCAGGGAAAGGGAAAAGCAGGGAGAAAGGAGAGTGGAAAATAAGGAGAGGGGAATTGGGGAGACAAGAAGATCAGGACAAGGAACGAAGGTATAGTAGATACGGTATGTGAAAACTCAAGGCAATGATACAATGTTGACACTCAAAGTAAGATCCAAACCCGTATCTTTATTTGAGTTATAGTAATCAGTGTTCAAGCTCCAGGATTCATGAATGCTTAAAGGTACTAGAGAAAACTCTATAACTAAAAACGGACTGCTAAATAAAACTGTGTAAGGATTGTTTAAACTAAATACTGATCTCTTAGTGCTCCTGATATTCCCCTTCTGATACGACAAAGCTCCACACCTATTCTACTAAGTCCTCGTCCCGCCAGGAACGTCCTGGTCCGCAAAGAGATATCTACACGATATGGCCAACAGAAAAGTTTGACTTAACTTTTATACTTCCATAGATTCCTAACTACTCTGAACTAAAAACAAGTTCCAAGGATATAACCCAAAGCAAGCAGTTAATAAACCTGCTCTTCAAAAGCCATCACTATTCTAAAGTAAAATAACAGAATTGTTTCTATGGGAAGGTTCTTATAATGGTCACTCAAAGACTGGTTTCCATTTCAGTCATCTGCATTCACATTGCTTTTCCAGACCTTTCCTAGCCATCAGGCTTCACAATAATCTATCCTTCAGATTTCCTTCAACCTTTTCACAATCCTGTGTGGTCCTCTTCAAGCATTTAGTGTCGTGGGATTTCTGTATCTCTTCCGTAATCATTAGTCAGCCTTACTTGGAGGTTGGGTTTCTTATGGACGTTGGTTCTCCTGGGATCTTCTCCAGGTACTTTCTGGGCCTTGGCATTGTTCAAAGTTCATTACTGCCCTCTCTCCTGGACCTTGGGTGCTGTCATACTCAACTGGTCCTTCCTCTGGACCTCACCTCAGCTCAGGGTTTATGTCAGGTCTGTACAGCTTACACATTGGGTTTTGGATTCTTCCGCCAGACTTTGAGATTCAACCTTCCCACCAGGTCTTCACTCAGGCTTTGTGTTTCAGGTTTCTCAAAAGGCTTTTTCCCAGAACCTTCATTTCTGGCGTCTCAGCATGCATTTTTCACAGACCTAAAGTTTCAGACCTCTCATCAGGTCTTTTCCCAGACCATACGTTTAAGGCTTGTCAGCAGGTCTGTTCTCAGACATTACGTTTTACGATTGGTCTGTTCCCAGACATTACGTTTTACGGTTGATGTGATGGGTATTCCTTATCCTGCAGCCAATATTCGAAAGCCCTCCTATCATGGGTCAATCTCTCTCCCTTCTATTACTAGACTCTCAGGCCTGCAGTTCCCTTAATGTGGGCGTGTGGTTATGCACCACCTGTTTCATCTGCTCTTCCAGGTGTCACAGATAACCTCAAGAATACCATTGCTTCAAGAGATGGTTCAATGATCTTTACTACACAATATGCAAATGCAGATGATTTTGGGAATGCAGGATAGTAGGACACACTAAAGTACGTCCCTCTCTCGTCTCCTGTGAGCTTTCCACATCGCTAGCCCATGCATTCCTAGCTTTGGTATAGGCAACTAGAGCTCTTTAACCCCTTCTGTCTAGGATACTAACTATTGAATGGGCCTAAAGTCTGCAGCATTATCTGTCACTCTATTCAACATTTTTGTAGGTGGAACCTATCCTAAATCTGGATATCACAGTGGAAAATGATGCCTTTACAGCGGCCCAGTTCTCCCTCTGTCTCTTGGTTCCATGCCCTCATATTCCTGTCCCTGATGTCCTATTCTTCCTCTCCCTTCTTCCAACTATTTCACTTCCACCTCCATCCACTCTCTCTCCTCTTCTGACCCTCTAATGTTCACAAGTATTCCACCTACTCTCCTTCTAGCTCTAGCTCTCCCTATCCAATCACCTCTCCCTGCTACTCTACTTCCTTCTAAACCCTCCAGTATGATCTACTCTCCGATACCCTCTAGTCTTCACTCTACACTCACCTCTAGTCTTCACCCTCCATTCTCCTCGCCCCTCTACGCTTCACTCCCTTCTACTACATGCTTCCCTCTACTCTGCACTACTCTCTGCACTCTACTCTTTACCCCTCCAACCCTCCCTCTTGCATTGGGCCTCTTTCACTCTGCCAATCATGCTTCTCTCCCCTCTCAAATTACTCAACTACTCTTCCACTAAGCCTCTGCCCCTCTCCTCACTCACCATAAACACACTCTCACACTGATGTAAAACGTTCTCTCACCAGCCAATACGGCACCTTTAACATGCTCTCTTTTAATCTTCTCCATGCTCCGCTCCGCTGCCCCTCTACTGCCTGGTCTCTTGGTCTGCCTCCTCTCGCCTTGACCTCACCTGAACAACCCCCATCCCTTTTCTGCTTGGTCCCATTTAGGGCCACATGTCTTGTCCTATTGCTGCCTCACCCTCCCATTGGTTACTGTGTTCAACTGATTACCCAGGCCAACCTCTTTCTGTATTTTCCCTCGGGATGGGTTACTCAGATGGCAAGTTCCAAAAAGTATTTCAAGCCCTGGCACTTTTCCTAGCACAGGTCCACCAGCGTTATTATGGTTTGTTTGCTTAGCACAGTGGTGGTGGCTTGCAAAGTTCGTTTTGTGGGTCGCAGTGCAGCGTTTTCAACACTGGTGTACATTGTGTGCTGTCCTGCTGCACCGCTCTCTCATGGATCAGGTGCAGTGGTTATTGGCCTTCAAGGAACTAGGGAGAGTTCCCAGTTGGCCTCTGAACCCTGGGACTCATTTGTGTGGTACCTATTATTTTTTCTAAACTTTCTCATAGGAAAAGACTTGGGCTTTCTGCTACCTTTTTCCAGGCAGTTTGCTTCACGGGACTACCCACTGGCTCTCTCTTCCTCCAGGCAGCAGGCTTCACTGGGTGTCTTACTTCAGGCCCCACCCCTTGAATTAAAGAACCTAAACATATACACCTGCTTTCTCAAGGTCCACGACAACTAGTGATTTGACTCAGTCACTTTTATATCCATGGATCTCTGCTGTACGTTCTTATATGGTCCCTGGTTGGTTATTAACTTGGTTTCCTGGTTTTACCTGCTGGGACTGGTTGTAAGCCAGGAGCCCTTGCAGCTTTCTCTAGGATTAGTTACATCCTTAAGCATTCTTAACCCCCCTCCTGTTACCAATAGTGGAAGGCAAGGATTGGCTCAAAGGATATGCTTCCTTATTGGGTTTTGGTAAACCCAGTGTAACTTGGTAAGTATTTGTAGCATGCAGGGCCATCTTGAAATCCCTGTGTTCCACCCCCTCCATGTCTTACGGGCCAGTGTCATGCGCGGATCTCCCGAGAGCGGCAGGCATCATCTTTCTTCTTCCAGCAACCCTCTTGGTAACTCTGCACTATGCTCAAAGAGTATAAGAACGCTGTGGGTTCGGAAATGTTGATAACACTCATATACAATTAGCATTTATTTTTTGCAAATGCTGTAGGTTTGCAGTTTTGATATCCAACCCCACATATGGTGGGAGTTCTGTGAATGCTGTGGGTTTGTGGCTTGTATTACATTCAGGTGGTTTTGACATGACTTCTCGTTACAGCAGAATCCCTCATGTATTCTGGGACTTGCCAAGATCCTGCCCCCACAACAAATGCAGGTATTACCAACCTTTGTTAAACTTGATGAAACAGGTTTTATAAATCAAGCACGCCACCCATGATAAGAACTGGCAGATTACAGATTTAGTAGACTGAGATTCCCGCGCTGGCCAAAGGTTGGCATCACTATGATCACATGCTCACAAATCTTTCAACAGCATTCATTGTTCATTCATAGGGACATGTAAGGGGTCAGAAATACGAGACGGACACAAAGTTATAGTTTTCTCAATGTTTGGCATTTGTTAATTATTAAATAATAATATGCATCAATTTTCTATTATTGATTAATAATTATTCATTATTAAAATAAACCCTTCCGAGGATGTCCCTACCTAGCAAACTAAAACTAAAGAAAGATGACCCAGTTTGCAAAAAGTCTCTGACCCTCATGCTAATACATAAAACACAAATATACAAGGAATATCTGGCTGTCTTCAATTCAACTAAATGGCGTTACAGTTCAAATTCAGGTTTTAGAAATGACTCCTTGTCGCCAAGGTTGGACTCCCTTCACCTGGATAAATTCAGGAATATCCTTGGAAAACTTCTGATTCCACAAAGTTCTGTTCAGTACAACACAAAATGTCTTTTCCCTCCACTGTGTCCTTTCACTGGGTAAAGTAAATGTCTCTTTCACAAACACTTGTTCAAAAATCAAAGCAATTGTTGTCCTCCACAGTATCCTTCTTGGTAAGGCAAATGTCTTTCTCAGAAAACACAAGTTCATAAACCAAGGCAATTGTTTTTCATGCAAAGCAATTATTAGCATATCACACTTATTCTTCAAATGGAATACTTTTGTCAGGATAGCACAGCAACTACCTTTGATGATGCAACAGTTTGTCAAAATGATAATAGAGTTAACAAGTTCTTTCCACCACACCTTTTTTCCACAACCACACTTCTACAAAACATCTTCTTTCTTAGAATACTCACCTGCCAGGAAGAAAACTCCTACAACTACGATTGGTCTTAGTGGCAATATTTGTTCCAAGGTCCTCCACACCAATATCCCATGTGAGGAGGGCTGCACAATGACTGCCTCTTTATATAGTCTCTTAACTCTTGGCAATGTGAGTTAGAGGTTTCCCCAAACTGGAAACTCAAGAAAGGAGAATTGTACCCAATTTGCCTCTTGACAGCTTCTTTACAGCATCTTGGCTGTTGGCAATGCGGACTCGTTTCCCATAAAAGCGGAATTGCGCCCTTGTTGCCTCTTTATTTTTCTGGTATTCAAAGTTATTGGTTACTGTCAAATGTCCTGCTCTGAGTGCCCTAGGGACACCTTTAACTTCAGGACAACTCACTGTTCTCCTTTGGCTTCTCTGCTTCACCTTCTGCTGATGCGGCAGGCCTCATGTGCTTTGCCCACTCCGTTGCTAGCTCCTGCGTTACTTCACCGGTCTAGACGGCTCTTCTACGGAGCTCTGCCAGCTCCATTGGGCCTCTGCATTCTCCCGCACACCGAAGCAACACATGTCGGGTTGGGAGCACGTCTCCCATACAGTTGGGCTTCTCTTCCTGTTGCCGTCCATGAAGCTGCTTCCTGCGGTGCGCACTCTACAATACTGCATGCCTTCTCTTCCCACGTTGGCTTCAATTGGAGCTCTTCCTTCTGCTTCTGCGGCAATCCCAGAACTCCGTACTGCTTCTACCTGCACTGCTCCTTCCGCGTCTGGTTTTAAATATCTCGCTCAGGTGCTTTGCTCTACAACAACTAGACTGCACATTCTGTTCAATAGCACCTCTGATCCTCATTGACTCTTCCTCCTCCCATACCATAGGCATTATGGGTCCTGAAGTTCATAGTGGTTTGGGTTCTTTGACATTTATTTACTTTTGATTGCTTTGTGGAGTGAGAGTTAGGGAATGTTATGTTACGTAAAAGGTTTGTGATTTAACATTGGGGTTAGGGCCTCTACCTAAAACAGAATCATGACAATTAGGGGATATCATATTTAATACCTTAACTCCCAAGGTACAAACCTTATTCTGTTTAGATGACTTAGAATTTGGTATTACGTTAAAAAGGAGGGGGCAATCTGAAAAATACAATTTGTTTTTCAGCTTCCTATCACCTTTCATTAAAAAGTTATGAATTTGTATTCTATTATACCTTTTGTTTCATGGTAACTAAGTAATAGGGATGCATTTGATTTGACACGAAATGCACCTAACTGAAATGTCATTATTTTCTCCAGGTGTCCTCTATTTTCCATCACAATAAGCTCTCCTTAGTAAATGTTTTTACAAGCTTACACGCATAATTTTCCCTCTCATGACTAGTCTCATGACTCAAGCAAATACATTTGTATTACCATATTTTTCCACTTAGCCCACGGCCATCTGGCAGGATGTGTTGAAGATCAGGACAGAGGTTAAAAATAATGCATTATATTTTATTTGATTTCTCTTTGAAGCTTGGCCTTTCGACTCAGGCATGTGTTCGGTTCAATAAAGAAGTTCCTTACCCCCATTGCAAAATGCCTAATTCTAAAGATGCTACCTTGCTTTTGTAAGACTATCCTCTGCCAGAATTCCCAAGGTTGGAGGGAACCGTCTCTTCGTTGAAATGGATGTGAACTCTGAAATCAGTACCATCACACAATACAAATAAATTATTAAGATTCTAAATTATTCACTAGATCTTAAAATCACAGATATAACTTATTGCTTTCTTTTAGCATTAAAATGTATGGTTGATACAAATCTCTACAAGCATATTAAATTCACTCAATATAAAAGTTGTCTCAATGTATTCAAAAGTGAAAAAGAATTTGAAAATAATTTTCACAACGACTCCCGTGAGGAGATCCTCAAATTAGCAACATATTTCTAAAAACAGATAGTGCAAAGGTTCCTAATTGGTTCACAGTATAGCAGTAAATATTTGAAGGTTTCCACCTCTTTCATACACAATCTACAAAGAGAGCTATCATACCCTGGCCATTTCCAAAGGTGACCATTTTCTCTAGTTGGCAATAAGTGAATCCTAAATCTCAAAATAGAACCTACACATTTTTTTTATTTTTCTTTATTGTTTTGGCTGAATAAACAACCTTTTAATTTCTAAAAATAGTTCCATCAATACATTTATAAGTGAATGCGTAAAAACAGAATCAATTATACAAAAAATAAAACATAGTTCATAATTAATACAGTCAGGTTTCTCATAAAATGTTGACCTTTCCGCACCCAGTTAATATTTGGAATTTCAAATCTACAAATCCAATTCATTCAAGTAGCCAATTACAGCTAATTTGATAGACATTTGGTTAGTACCAAATACTAACAGCCAAAATGTTTCAGTGTCGATCGATCCCAATTGTGCAAAATGTCGCAGAAAATATTTACAGCGTTTAACATGTAATTCAGGGTAGTATGCAACGATATGTTTCAGGGTTTCTGGGAAGGTTGTACATTTACAGAATCTACACACATTCTCATTAGGTGCCAAGATCTTTCGTCTACATTGAATATCCTTAGTCGGCCAAAGATTGAGACGGAACCTCATATAATCACCTCTAAATTTGTGAGAGGGATATTTCTATACTTTTTATATCCATATTGGGCAGGGTTCCAATCTTTATAGCTTAAACACAGTTCTCTAGTGTAAATCCAATCTCTTTGGTAGAGTTTTGTTTTAGCACGAGTAGGGTTGGTGACTAAGGTATCAATTGGAATATTGGCATCAATAAGAATGTTTGTGACCACATTTCGCCAGTTTAGCGGATAGTCATGATTTGATTGCAGCAAATATTGTGCCAGAATCTCAGAAATGTCAACATATTGTAGAGACAGTAAACACTTTCTCAACAATGCAATTGATTTCCATGTGATCATACTGTACAAAGATAAAAGGCCTAGTTCGAACCGAATTATGGGAATAGGAACACAGTTGGGCAAATTAAAGATCAAACTCCAGAACCTACCCTCCAATCGGTCCCAAAAAAGATGAACTTTTGGCGCACATGATTCAGAACTGTATGAGAGAATAGGTATTACTTTCAATAAGTAGAAGGAAAGCAGATGGCTACATGAAGATTTGCCAAATTTATAAAGAATTGCTTTCGCTTGAGCGATTAGGGCCTGAAGCTTTGATTTTATATCGGCCACGTGAAAGAAATCACTCTCATGGTTGTTAACAGCAACTCCTAGATATCTGTATACAGATGTAATTAGTATACGTTCTTGCCAAAGAGTCCAAATAAATTGCTTCTGTTTATTTATTTTTACAATTATAGCATTCCATAATCTGGGTTTTGGCCAGATTAATGGTCATAGTGTTTTCAACTGCATAGGATGCTAAACCATTAATTAATCTTTGCAAACCCAACTGGGATGTGGTATGGGCCTAGTTTTGGAGCATCAGAGTTAATATTTACAAACCTCTTACCCATATCAAGGATAAAGAGATTGAAAATGGTAGCTGCAAGAATGCACCCTTGCTTAAGGCCACGGAATGTCGGAATAGGAGCAGTAAGGTGACCATTAAGAGAAAGCCTGATACGTACAGAAGTATTCGAGTGGAGCATCGATATCAATTTAACTAGAGAGAAAGGACAGCCCAAGGTATCCAGCTTATGCAACATTAGAGATTGGTCAACAGAATCAAAAGCTTCCTTGAAGTCAACAAAAGCAATAAATAAAGATTGGCCCTGCTGCTGACAAATTTGATATTTGGCTAAATAGGGTACCAGAATTCCATGTGTTCTCAATAAGTTAACCAAATTTGTATATCTTTTATACTTCCCAAAATCGTTAAATGTTTTTCACCAATCGTATCTCCATAGTTGCCACCAGATCATCCAGAGCCGCTGTTAGGTCAAAACCCCTTCTCTTTAGCTGTAAATCACAATCATCCACATACAAACTCTCAGTCTCCACCCTGTCTAATTTGAATTGCCCATACAAGGAAGGCTGCAGGTGATTTACAAACATATTTCATATTAAAAGCTGTTTCCACAGCACTCGCGTATTTAGCGAGAAAATATCCAATTCAAGACGGATTACCGTCATAGGAGTCGACTGTGAAAGGAATAACGTTCCCTTCTAAAGTATTCCTTCCAAGAAGGTTAAATATTTATGACTATGTCATTTTCTTTGGTGTATTGGTCTAACACCGTTATTAATCTTTGAAGACCTACCCTCGTGCAGTCAAATAGGATGTTAAAATGTCCGAATGTGTGACTCATGTTATTTTAATAACATAAACCGTTGGGGAATAAAAGCTGCTCTCAGAAATGCCTCGTCCATATCCGAGAAGAATACATGAAACAAAAAGGGAGCTAATATACAGGCCTGACGTAAACCATTAAACGTCAGAATTTCCTGTGTACTATCTCCTGTCAGGTTAAGCCTGCTTCTTAATACAGTATCAGTGAGTAAATAGACAAGGATATTTAATAAATGACTGTGAATACGCACATTTTGAAATTTAGTCCATAAAAGGTTGCTAAAGAGAGGGTCCCAGAAATGCCCCCCTCATCCCCATGAACATGAAAGCCCAAAGGGTAACTCACTATTTGGACAGTACCCAGGAGCACTAGTGACTGAGACGTGTGACTAAGACATACGCAGAGAAATATTCTATGAGACAGCCATTCAAGCCTTATCCAGTGAATGTCTTTATGGATACAGATGCTTCAACAGTGGTCATAGACCCAAATGCCATATATGGATGACGGTGAATAAATGCTGAGAACCCACTGTGCTGACGTCATTAGTGAAACCACGACATAGCCATGCTAGTTGTGAAGTACACTCACAACCATGCACAACTTTACACAAACACACACATGCTTGCACAGTTCTGTAGATAGAGCACAGATACATATACATATTGTCAAAAGCTTTTATTATTTTTCTCATTATCCAAATGCAGAAACGCTGAACACAAGGCAACGAAGAGATGCAGAGCAAGCTTGCAGATGCTTATGGCAACTAACCCTATAGAACTGCAGAATCACATAAGGAGCCTGGCAGGACCAAGTAGGAAACATAGCACGATATAGGTGTGCAGAAATCTTAGTATAGGTATAACGAAGATCATATAGGGCCTCAAACTGCAGAACGACAGAAAAGCAGACCAGGCTGCACAAAGCATGAAGGGCAGGGCTCACAGCCAAGGTCAGATACAAGAAGCACATTCCAGACCTAAGACGACAAGGGGCCATCTGCAGAAAAACAGAATAAATCCTCATAATTGCAGACCAGAAGAGCTTGATTTTGTGGTCCTCAACCATGTGATGCGGCCGAACTAGACAATGGGTATTCATCCGCAGTGGGAAGACGAACAATTCTCGGCACCACAGACATGAAGTGAAACATGAAGAAGTAACAACGTTGCTACATGGAGAGCAGTCTCACAGGCAAAGGTGGTACTGTCAACAGATATATTGGGTACACATAATCATTCTCATCACCTTGAACTGGATCCCAAGCCTGAGGAGACCAGTTCCAGCCAATCGGGGGACAGAAATCCAGGGGTGGATGGAAGAGGGCAAGGACCAACCTGCGACCCTGCAACAATGTAATAGATAGTTTGTGGGGAAGGGGAAGGCCAGCCACCTGACATGGAAGGGCCAAGTGAGTAAGATCCAAAAGGACATTCTATAGTGTATACCACTCCGAGCACCCAATGAGAATGTGTGATAGGTTTTTCGGGGAGGGCCCAGAGTGTGACGCAATTCTGTATCAAAAAGGGTTGGCACGATTCCAAGATGGCCCCTGGGTGGAGAGCAATCTGATCGATGCTCTCCTGACCCCCCGGACCTCCTCAGCGAGATCGGAGTGCATTAGCCCTCCCCAGGCACCAAAAAACGTAAAGGAGAAGTGGTCCACAGCTGCAGGGGCCACTTTCCCCACCATTCCTGGAGCGGGAGGCGACCCACAAGAAGGTGACAACTGCAGGCCCTGACAGGAGCTCCCACTGCGAGTGGCGCCTGAGTTGCAGCGCGAAGCGGGAGACCGTCCCCCGGATCACCTGCAACTGGAACAAGAGAGAGAGTGTGACAGGGCAGGAAGCCGCGCCGGCCCAGAAGAAGGGGGCGGCAGCCAGCAGTGTGAAGGGAGCCACGCGACAATCGCGGCTCAGTGAGGCAGCCCCGCGAGACGGAGGGGAGAGAAGTGCTGGAATTGTGGCAGAGACACATCGGCGGGCCACAGGCGGGTAGGGCTGGGTGAAGTGAGGTGCCGCCCCCCACCCCCGGGGACCAGGGCGAGGTCCGGGGGCAAGCTGGGCTCCGTTGTGGAGGAGAAGCAAAGAGCAAGGTGGCTTGGGGCGCCCAGAGAGAGAAGACGGCCCGGCTCGGGTGAGAGTGTGGAGCGGGGAGGAGCTCCCGTCCCCCCTGGAGGGAGCCCCAGTGTATGTTCTGCTGTGAGCAGGCACCGGAGGTAAGGAGCAGGAGCGGGAACATCCATCCATATAGCTGGTCTCCCCAAGCGACATAAGGAAGAGAGAGCATCCCGAGAGGCAAGAGGGGGCTTCACAGGGGACAGATGGGAGTGGCCTGGCCTATCAAGAGCGTGAGGCTGGTCAAGAGCTGCTCCCCCCAACTGTGAGCCTTGATTGGAGGAGGGAGGCACCAGAAGAAAGTCGGGGCCCTGGCGGGGACCCCACCCTGCTGCAGGAGCAGCCCTGCAATATAGAAAGTAAAGCAGACGCATAGCTTTCCCCTGTGCCACCAGGGAGGTGGCACGGAGTGGTCTGACAGCAACTCAAGTGGGGCCACGGACGAGTGGCATCCGCCCCAACCAGCTTGTCAGTGGGGGAAGGAGGGCCCCATCTGGGGTGGCGGGGCCCCAGCCAGGACTTTATAGAGTTGAGAGAAGCCCGGGGAGACAGACTCCAGCCCCCTAAGGAACAAGGGAGTGCAGGGGAGCGAGAAGATAAACGCAACGAGCAGACTTCACCCAAGGAGGGGTTACCCCGGCCCAGAGAAGATGTCCAAGTCTAGAGGGAACGACCTGCCCCAATCCCCAAAGGGCACTAAGAAAGGGATGGATTCTGGGCTGCAGATGTTATGGGATAAGGAGGTGCCCTCCCCCTCGTGAGACAAATCTAGACCAGGAATGGGGATCCATGTTGGATAAGGAGGTGCCGACAGACCACCCAGTTACGCATCACCTCCTAAAACAATTGTTCACAAAGTTTGCCGACAAGATTACAGACACAGTCCAACATCAGATAATAATGATGAGGGAGGATCTCACCTCTGCCCTTCAAGAAATAAAGCAGGACATCAACAAGGTGGAGGAGCGAGTTGATATAAACGAAAGGGCCATCCAAGAGCTCACGGAGGATGCTAGGGAGACCAAGACTTGGATAGAGAAGTTGGCAGCTGCCACCCACAACCTAGAAGTCCAGACAGAGGACCTGGAAAATAGGTCCAGAAGATCGAATATACAGGTCAGAAATGTCTCGGAAGAAGTCCTGGACAAGGACCTGGAGGCGATGATGAAGAGCGTTTTTGAAGACGTTCTAGAAGAGGAAGCAACAAGAGAAGTGAGGATAGATAGGATACATAGATTGGGCCCGCAGAGGTGGGAACCAGGGGCGCACCGCAGGGACATTTTGGCGACCTTACAGGACTACAAAACCAAGGAGAAGATACAACAACAGGCTAGGAAGCCTAAAAAATATCCTATAACGGCTCGGAACTACTACTATTTCAAGACCTGTCCCAGACAACCCTGCTTAAAAGAAGGCATATGGCCCGATAACCCAGGCTCTCAGACAGAAAGAGATCCGTTATAGATGGACAGTTCCGTTTGGCCTTCTATTTGAATGGCAGGGTAGACAACACAGGATAACCACGACAGAGGAGGGAGTGAAGACTTTGAGGATAGAGGATGAAAGGTTGGAGCCAAGATCACCTAATAGAAAGGAACTCCGGCAACACAAAAGTTGGGAGTGTTCCACAGTGGTCAAACCAAGAAGGGGCAAAAAGGGGGAATACTACCCCCACTTAAAGAGCCCTGCGAAAGGAGGAGGGGGAGAAGCAGAGGCCAGTTAATCCCGAACAGGGGGAACCCGCACATGGGTATAGTTGGGGGCAGCACAACACAAAGCCTATGGAGGGCATCTGTAGCATACTTTAGAGGGGGCTCTGGGAGGGGAGATATGGGCTTCTGACACGGGTAGGGTGGACCCGGCTGGGGCTCTGGCTAGGTCGAGAAGACAACTCAATCCCCGCAGGGGTCGGTCAGGGGGGGGCCAGAGGACGGTTGAGTTTCTCTAGCCCTGGAGAGTGGGGAGGTTACTGGAGTTGGGGGTGTGGGGGTTGGAGGAAGGGGTGGTTGGGGAACCCGACCGAAAGGATGGAAGGGGCCACAAGGGCAGGAGACTAAATCACCACAATGGGGTCACGTGACAATCTCACCCTGATATCTATGAACATAAGGGGTCGGAACTCCCCGATTAAGAGGAAGAAGCTGGAGAGATACCTGAAGAGGGAGGGACCGGACATGATTACGCTTCAGGAAACGCATATACAGAAGCGAGATAAGGCCTGTCTAAGAGTGCAGGGGTTCTCCATTATCATGCAATCACTAGACAAGACGAAGAAGGCTGGAGTTTTAATAGGCCTATGGGTCAACCTGGATCTGGTGATTACAGACAATGATAGGGACGCACAGGGGAGATACATAGCGGTTAATGTGAAAGGGAGGGGAGAAAGCTTCACTATCGCAACTATCTACGCCCCAAATAAGGGTCAAGACGCCTTTATTCAAAGTATGCTGGGGAGGCTGGAAATATCTGCAAAAGGTCCCATCATTCTGTCAGGAGATTTTAATATGGTGTAGGCCCCAAGAAAATATAGGTCCTGAACCACAAGAGGGAACCAAGGGACTCCTTCGAAAGACCTGAAGGACAAAGTGGAGAAGTTATCTCTAATAGACGTCTGGAGAGAGAAAGAGGGAGAGAGGGACGAGTTCACGTTCTACTCACACTTTTATCGTACATCATCGAGGATAGACTATATATGGACCTCCAGGAAACTGCTGGGCCGGATTAGGCAAATTGAGGTGGGGGCAATTTCTCTATCTGCCCATGCTCTCATTAACGTCTGCATAACTAGAACGCCAGGCCCCCCAGGTATATGGAAATGGAGCTACCCGGGATATTTGTTCAAGGATGAGACCTTATGAAGTGACCTGTAGGAGGAGATAAAGAACTTCTTTGCTGACAATGAGGCTGGGGAGACCTCGGCACAAGTGAGATGGGATGCCTTTAAGGCCACCTTCAGGGGTAGAATCCTAGCTATTAAATCTCGAAGGGAGAGGGAGCTAATGCTAGAGGAAATGACATTGGAGGCGAAATTGAAGGAGCCAACAGAACAAATGGCCCGGGGGGCTAGTGGGGCCAAGAGGAAGGAACATAGAGCAATCAAGGCCCAGTTGGAGATAATACAGACTAGGGCTGCCGAGAGGGCCCTGGCGTTCCTGAAGCAAAAGTACTATATTAAGGCTAACAGAGCGGATATGCTCAGGAAGGAGGAGAAAGTGAAAACAAACCTTAAACTTAGGGGAGAAAGAGGTAGGATCAGCATCGACACCAGGGACAAAGCCAGGGAATTCATGAGATTCTACACTGACCTATATGCCTCGGCCAACCCCTCAGAAGATAGTCAGGCCCGCTACCCGCAAACATATGAGCTAGCCCGAATCTCTCTCCAGGACAGGGTAAAGCTGGTAGAGTCATAATGCCCTCCTCTGTCAAAAAGCCCCAGGCCCGGACGGGTTCCATACAGAGTTCTACAAAATGTATAGGGAGGTACTGATCCCACACCTGGCCCCTTTGTTCAGTGATATAGGACGGGAGGGTAGAATTACACCTACAATGGAAGAGGCGAAATTGGTTTTGATCCCTAAAGACGGCAAAGACCCAACACAATGTGGCTCTTACACGCCCGTAGCTCTGATCAACATGGATGCAAAGATCTATACAAAGGTCCTGGCTAATCGACTGGACCGACTACTCTCTGAGTTAATAAACCCAACCAGGCAGGGTTTATTAAGGGTAGACAAACTACTGACAACACCATAAGTGTTTCCCATCTCATTGAAAAGGTTAGTAAAATGGGCCACCCAGCGATTCTGGTCACCCTGGATGCTGAGAAAGCACGTGACAGGGAGGAGTGGAGTTTCTTGTTCCAAATAATGCAGCAAATGGGATTTGGGGAAAGATTTCTCACAATGATAAAAGCCAACTACCACAGCCCTGTACTGAGATTATCCATCAACCATCAGCTCTCGGAGCCCGTCAACGGTCAGAGGGGTGCAAAACAGTGGTGCCCCTTGTCTCCCTTGCTATAAGCCATATATCTGGAACCTCTGTTAGTAGCAATTCACATGAACAAAGAAATAGAAGGGATACCATTTGGGGGAAGGACCCATAAGGTGGTGGCATTCGCCGACGACATGCTCTTGACATTAGGGAATCCAGGGAGCTCCCTGGTGGCAGTGAAGAAAGAGGTGGTGTCTTTTGGGGGAGTAGCAAGTCTTAAAATGAACCCTACAAAAACAGAAATCTTGAACCTTACCACTCTGGGGGACGAGGTAAAAAGAATCCAAAACATGCTTCCATAGCAATGGGTGGAGAAGCACCTATCATACCTGGGAATAAAATTGACCAGAACTATTGAGGACTGTTTCCCGCCAACTATATCCCTCTTCTTCAGGCCATTAGAACTAAGCTGGTGGACTAGGGCCCCCTGCGATAACATGGCTGGGCAGGATCAATGTGGTGAAGATGGTGGTCCTCCCAAAAATGTTGTATTACTTTGTGGCCCTCCCAGTTCAGGTGGGGTCCGGTTACTTTCAAACAATCCAGAAACATACCAATAACTTTATCTGGAACAACAAGAAGCCCAGGGTACCTATGAGGATATTGAGGCTCCCGAGAAACAGGGGAGCGCTGGGGGAACCGGATATGAGAGTCTACAACTGGACGGCCCAGATTAGGATACTGAGGGTTTGAAAGAAGGATGATCTGGGACACGGTGGTAAGAAGGGTCCACATTACCACATTTCTGTCTCCCCAATTCACGATAATTCAGAGTTCTCCCCGGGGTGGGGGGTACAGGCCTTCAGCTCATGGTGGGAAGTGAGAAGTCTTAAAAGTCTTAAAATTCGAGACATGTTCACGGGGGAGAAATTAAAAAGTTGACCGAATGCAAGGGGGACTTCTGTCTGCAGGAGAAGGAGCAATAGCGTTACATCCAGATTAGACACTGGGTCTTGCACCCCACGATCCGGGAGGCGGCCCTGCGAGACCTAACCCCATTTGAAAAATACATAACATCGAACTCTGGAGATAAGCATCTAGTGGGATCGCTCTATGCCCTAATCAAACAGGGAGAGGTACCCGCAACAAGGGAGTATATGTCTTACTGGGGGAGGCTCATTGAAGTAGAGGAGTGGGAGTGATTATAGGCCGACATCCCGAGGCTTTTCAGATCCTTACAGATTTAAGAGATATGTGTCAAATTCATGCTACAGTGGCACCTAACCCCGGAAAGACTGCACGCCATCTACCCCGGTGCCTCAAACCTCTGCTGGAGACAATGTGGCCAAGTGGGCACCTGGAGCCATATCTGGTGAGACTGCCCTCATAACATCGGATACTGGGAGACAATAGGGGAGGCATTAGGAGAGGCGCTGAAGCTGAAAGGGGGAGGCAACAGGGGCCTTGCAGTCTTTGGGCTGGGGGGCCAACTGAAAGAGCTTCTGTCTAGAGCAGAAAGGAAGATGTATATAATCCTGATGATGGCTGCCGCTCTGGGGATAGCGCAGAAATGTAAGACAAGGGAGTCCCCCTCGGACAGCCCCTGGGTAAGCAAGGTGTGGAACTTCACCCTTATGTAATGAGCCACGTACTCCTTACAAGGAGAACAGAACCGCTTCCAGGAGGACTGGTCACGAGTGATGGGATTCTTCCAGAGAGGGTCCAGGGGCTCCTGGTCCCCCAGAAGAATGAAACTGCTAGGTCTGGTGGAATGACTTTGTTTCTCCTTTCTTTTTTTGCTTGTTCTTTCTTTCTGGGTTACAGACAAGAGCCTTGGGCATGGAACGCCCTGAGAAAACCTTTCGAACTGGGGGTCGGGTAAGGGTGGGGGGGTTATTGTTGTTAATGTTGCAAAAATGTTTGATAAAAAGTTACATGGAAAAAAAAGGGTTTACATGATTTTGGGAAGGGTGATTCCGGAGACTGTTGAATGTCCTGTATTATCCCTATCAGTTTTTGTAAATAAACCACAGTTTTAACTTGGCCCTGGCTGAGTCCTCCGTTTGTTCTGGGGGCAGGGTTGTTGGACCCTTGGGAGCTGAATGGGAGAGCTAGTAGTAAACCCCAGACCTCTGGCATACCAGACCTCACCAACAAGTTGGTAGCAGAGGGATGGTTTACTAAGCCGGTTCGGCATAAAGCCGCCTCTTACGCCACAGCGCCTGGAGGGCTGCAGGGCCACTCACAGATGAGTATGTGGGGAAGTGCACCCCCGCACAAAGGCCGTCAGGAGCCAGCTTGGAAATATCCTGCCCGCAGTCCGTGAGGAGTCAAGCAAACCAGAAGAGTGGAGTGGCAGCTTTGGGAAAACCGGTAGCTGAACAGCGTCAGTGGATCACGGAGTGTAAGTATTGACTCAGCATCACGGCAACTGAGGGGAGTGGGAAAGAAACAGAGGGTGCGAGGATGGTAATGGGCATTGAGTATCTTTGGAGTATTGTCTAGTAGTGTCGAGTATTGTGAAGCACAGTAGGGAAAGGAGCAGGGGTAGATGTCATTTATGTGGTTTGGGCACATTCGGTCTTGAGAGTAAAGGTTCTATTGAATAACCTAGACCATTGATTTAAGGGCACGGATGACAGAAATTATGTGAATAGTGGATCTCCTGTGGATTAGGCGTTTTAGCTCGGGTCATGGATGATGGTATCCCTGTGTATGGCTTAGCAAAGGGAGCTGGACTAGATTACGGAAGGTGTTCATCTGGTTAAGTCTCGAAGAGGCGTTTTTTCTGCAAGGCGACACTGTAAATACAGACTGAACATGAAAAATATTGGTATCCCTGTTGGGAGGCAGAAGACAGCTGTGGGTTCATGTTCAGGTTGTGTAAATGTTTGTGTAAGGGACATTAGCATTGTGAACATTGTAGGTGATCATTAGCACTACCTTGTTTAGTGAGTTGGTGACGTCACCCATTAGGTCTGTGCAAAGGACTTGGAGAGCATGAGGTGTCATAGAAGCGGTGTTGAGAGACTTAAAGTTGACAGAGGAGTTTGTTCAGTGGTGATGCGCGGAAGGCCCATGTGCAAGATTGGTGGGTGTGCCTGAGGATGCAGAGTTGCAGGATGGCGGTGCACGGAGCACGCCTGACAGGCTGATTTGGGGCCAGAGAGACTCGAGAACATTTTTTAAGAGGTGTTATTTCGCAATTGTTAAGAGGTGTTTTTTGGCATATTCATCAATGTGAACTGCAAATATTCATTGTGCTTGTTTAATAATGGAGTTTCGATAGTCTCGACTTGAGGTCAAGTAAGTATAAGAGCAATGTATCAAGGGAAGTACGGAGGGCACGCCCCTACAGCACTTGTGTAAGACCCTTCCACTATATAAGGACAGGATTTGTAAATATAGTGCGGAATGGACAAAAGGCACATAGGGTAAATTAACTAAGCCATGGCTACAATGCAGAAGTTTCTCAAAATGTATAGCAACCACTACAGACACACACACAAGACACCTATAAGGGGAAGAAGATGGCCAATCGTATGGCAATATTTGAACTCTGGCGAATGTTCCAGCAGTATGAGGGGGAAGTAGTGAGGCATCAATGGATGCTGAGCTAACAGGAGACTCCAGGGCCAGCGTCCCTGCCCTCCGCTCCCAAGCCTTCTCCTGCGAGCTAGAAAGAAGGGGATACAGAAGGGGTTATACCCTAATCAGGAGCTAAAGGCAGCAGAGGGGTACACAAATCCAATATTCCAACCTCCCCCATATACCAAGGAGGAGCAGAAGGGGGCTGGACAGACAGACGATGGAAAGGGAGTGTACAGTGAGGCTCAGACTAGCACCAAGGAGGAGCTAGAAGGCATAGAATCGAACTAATGGGAAGGAGGGCAGATCCTCCTGCAATTGGATGGGAAGACTACAGGAGAAGCAACTTGGGCAAGTAAAGAAATGGAGGGTCTTAAGTGGAGCAGTGAAGTACGAAACTGGGCGGAGATAATGGAAGAAGTAGAATGAAAGGAGAAGGAAGGAGAGGAGCGACTCAAGAGAGCGTGTAGGTTTAAGCAAAGGGAGGAAGAGAAAGGGTGGGAGCAGCGAGAAAGGAGGAGGAAGCTCAAAGAGTTAGACAGGCGAAGCGAAGAAGACAAGAAGGCAAAGCAAGTTCTAGTGAGCAGGGAGCGGAGAAAGTGGGAAATAAAGTGACTCATAAGTGAGCGCAAACGCAAGGAAGAGGAGGAGGGTGCAATAAAAGACATAAGAACAAAGTGGGCAATGGGCACTGGAGATGACAAAATGGGAGGAGGGAGGTGAACAGAGCCAGGCAGCACTACCACACAGGACAGGACTGCCACTTCATCAGAGAGAACAGACATGGGGTCCTGTGAGGGAAGGGGTAGTGATGACCTGATTGACTTTGGAGGGAAACCCAGCGAAGACACGACATCTAGGAGGCTGAGTTTCGCAGATGATTTTTGTAGTGATATGGACACCGACTCAGATGGGGACGTAGAGGGGAGCGAGGACGAGGGAAGAGGCCGACGCAAGCATTGAATGACGGGGATAAGCGCAGATATAAGCGTGACATGATATGTAGGGAAGGACGCGGAGGGATTCAGGGAGGACAAGGACGATCGATCACAACGGTCCAGAGACACATCACACAGTCTGGACAACTTTCTCCCATACGTGCAGAAGCTTAGGGATCTCCCAGGGCGAAAGAAGGGGGAGACCGCCAAGGCATGTACTGACATTAAAGAGGCTGGGGGACCAGATAGGCAGATCCAGATAACACAAGAAACGAATGGGGAGATCGAGTTCACACAGTTGCCCCTACTGGAAAAGTGAGGAGGCGACCTCAATACATACCATGGAAGCACATAGACAAGGAAAACTTGAGGTGTAGGCTACTCTCGTAAACTGCGGGTGCTGGGAAATGGATATACGAAATGGAAAGGATGACAGCGGGACAGAAAGTAGCATTGGGGGACGTAAAGAGACTACTAGTGGCAATCCTCAGGAAGGCTGCTGATGACGTATGGAAAAGGGGCGGCGAACCCAGGAGTAACCACCCAGAACACGGTGCAAAATGGCTGGCCATTTGCAAATTGTCGAGAGCCGTATTCCATGCTCTAAGGACGCAGTACTCAGACACATCAGACATAAGCGCAATTATGGCTTGCAAAATGGTGGAAGACGAAGACCCCTTACACTACAGTCATACGATTCAAGAGCTTTGGTGCCTTGAAACGTGAGAACCGTGGGACAAAACAGTAGCATTATTTTAACACATATTATGCCAAGAAAGCAAGAGGAATCAAAATTAGTGCAAAGGAAGCTATCTAAATATGCCACGGAAGGGGCAGTATTGACGAGCATGGGAGCACAAGGGGCACCACAGATGCAGAACGCACCACCACCTGCGGGAGGAGAATATATGGGGTGGGGGAATGTGCAGCATGGGTTCTGAGAAAGAGGGGGGCCACCTAGGGGATGCGGGTACAGGCACCAGATGCAGCAGAATCAATGAGGATTCCCGGGGGGTTTTGAGGAAATGGACAGCAAACGCAGCAGGGCCCAGGGAGATTTTCTGGGGGGTATCCGAAGGCAGGAGATAGAAACACCCAAATGATGGGTGTGCGGACAGAAAGGGCATATCTCGAGTGTATGCAGAAGCAGGGGAGAGGCGCAACAGAATGGGGGAATGCAATACCAGCCAGCATACCAGGGGGAACAGAACGAGTATTACACAGAGGACCAGTTACTACAGCAAGGACAGACACAAAATGCATACCCACAGACACACCAGCCCATGACGCAGGCACCGCAAATGCAAGCGCCTATGCAGCAGTATTTGCAGACACTACAGATGCCAGGCAATATACAAAACGCACACACGGCACAGCAAATACCGCAGATGCAGAACAGCAAACAGCCAAACGACAGGACAATGGCATGCACAGACTCCATGGCAATGACTCCCATTAGGAAACTGGGAGGGGTCACTGTAGTGGGAGGCAACCCATTTTCTGGGGAACGGGATGTCCTTATACTCTCAATAGGACAGCCCACAGACAGACTTGATGCGTTATATCCTATTGATTACACCAAACCCTGCGAAGCAACCATGTATAGGGGTGACAATAGGTGACAAGACCTTTTCCTTTCTTTTAGACACAGGGGCGACTAAATCTTGCATCCAGGAAGGGAAATATAGTATGTCAGGCAATGCCATTAATGCTCAAGGATTTTCTGGGGCAACAGAATTGGTTCCTTTCACAGACGATATTGCACTTTCTATAGGGGAGCACAATCTATCCTTGCCCCTAATGTATTCAGGACAGACACCTGGGGAGAGACATCATGACCAGACTTAACATGACCATTTCATTAACCGACAAGCGGATAGTGTGTTCAACACCAGGGTCATACCTTATGAACGTGAGGGAAATCATTCAAGCTTATTGTGGACGAAGGGTACAGAGAGGGGTGCCAGTGGACAAGGAGCTGTTCCAATATGGGACTGAAATTATAATAGCATGGCTTCCAGGGATCATGGGGAAATGTAGCGCCTTCCAAACTAGTACTTATTCAGGCCAGAGATACCATTCTACGAGGAAGAAGGGACGATAGTGCCCCTCGAATTAGAGACAGTAATCGTGGGGGATGACTGAATAGCAGTGCACTGGACAGATGAAACAGGGCGACCATGGCGAGCAGTGATCGCCATAGTAGAAGGATACAGTTTGACTACAGTCACAGACAAAGAAATATTCAAAGACAACAGATCAGACCATGAGATGGTGTTCGAAGTGAGAATCACATATTGGGTGAAAATACATTACAGGGAGGTACCACAGAGAATGGCGATGGTGCTGAAAGCACCGCCGACTTATCTCGTGGAGGACTTGGAAAAGCTACCCAGCATCTTATGGACCACAAGTCCACATGATGTGGCTTCTGAAGGGGATAGGAGCAGTGAAAATAAAGCTGAAGCCAGGAGCAATTTTAGGTGTCCAGTCATTTGGTCGACTGAAAACTGGTCGAATGACATTTGGTCGACGCAATTTGGTCGAAAACCAAATGGTCGAATTTTTTTTTAATTTATATATTTATTTTTCGGGTTTTCGTTTTTTAAAAAAAGGGGTTTTTAGAGAAAAAAATGGGGTTTGCGGGGGGAAAATAAAAAAAAAAAAATTCGACCATTTGGTTTTCGACCAAATTGGTTCGACCATTTGTCTGGTCGACCAATTTTTTCAGCCAAATGTCTGGTAACCGCAATTTTACCACGGGTTAAGCAATACGCACTCTCAAGGGAGGCAGACGAAGGTATTTATGAAACCATTGTAGCACTAGTGAAACAGAGTCGGACGCTGAGTCTTTGGGAGCTGGGGTACCTGAGAAGCTTGCTGCAGTCCTCTTTCTGTGGAGACTATCACTTTCCGTTAAAACCTCTAACTACCCGCGGAGCGGCCGCAGATTCAGACGCTGAGTCTTTGGGAGCTGTGGTACCTGAGAAGCTTGCTGCAGTCCTCTTTCTGTGGAGACTATCACTTTCAGTTAAAACCTCTAACTACCTGCGGAGCGGCCGCAGAGTCAGGCGCTAAGTCTTTGGGTCTTCGGGCTCTGAGGTTGAGCCAGACTCGGCAGACCGCGCATGACCTATTAATTTGATATTACAGACGTGAATAGCTCTCCCCAGGCTCTTCACTATTCTGAACACGAGAGAGAGATACACCAGCTGGTACGCGAGAATGCCAGAGACACTCTGTCTAGGCGTTCGATATGACTTCCTAGAACATCTATGCAGAATACAGCGGGTCCCCGGACCCGGCAGCGAAGAAAAACAGACTTAGATGCGAACATGGTGCTTCTAGCCCACAAGAACGGCCGACAACCTTTCATCATGCAAGCACTATCCAAATCAATAAAGAAGAAGCCGCTACATCCAAATGAGGCAAACGAGGCAACTCTGCAATCCACTAAGGTTATTTCTCAATCTACAGAGGTAAGCCTAAAAGTGATATCGACTCCAGTTGTTGTGAAAACCGCATGTGATATCTTTGAATCAATGCTCTGCCGTAGTAACCAGAAAGATCCCAAAAGCAATTCAAACCCTGCGCCGTACCACACGAATACATCGCACACACTCAGTTCTTAACTATGGCAACAGAGGTACACAGTATATCTCTACCTGTGCTACCCCGGCAACTGACATCGAGACTATCACAAATATACTCACCAGAGTCAGAACTGGACGTCAAGTAGGCTGCGGACGCCGGTGCTGAGATGGACGAGGTACAGCGGCCGTTCTTCCGGGACCCTGCAGTGGCGATTGGACCGCGCAACGAGTCCCAGCGATGGCGGCGTAATCGTGCAGCGGAGGATGATTTGGATCCGTTGCCCCCTCTTGACTGACGACAAAACACTTTACTAAACCAACAAACAAATCTTGAGACGACTAAAGAAGGCATTGCTGATAACTTTGCTAATACAGCAAAGACCACAGACCTTGAGACTCCTCCTCACATAGAGGAAAACATAACTATCTTACCAGATTCATGTGGCCGGAGCCAACTACCTCATGAAGATAAAAAACATGAAGTAAACGCCATCTCGCAAAGCCATGATTCGCTTGATAAGCATGAAACTATGAACGAGAAGACGATCAAAAGGAAAGAGAAAGCTATGCGAGCAAGAACTCTTTGGCTCCAGTTGCAATCCAAAAAAACCATAAGAGATCCACAAATGTATGATCCTGAACAACATACGAACCATCGAATTCCCCGGTTGTCCCTCAACATCATGGAGCTATACTCAATTATGAGCCTGCATGAAAATAGGAGAGAAGCGTTTATCGAACAAAGGGAGTTAATGAAAAAAATTCCTCATTTCACATCAACGCCTTCTCATAAGCAGATGGAAGAGAAATCTTTTTGTTCACCAAAAGAAGGGCCGGCAGAGAGCCAAGACAAAGGAGATGAACCAGAAAGAGGAGAAAAGTGCGATTCCCAGGTTAAGTGCGAGAGGTCACATCAGAGCTCTAATAAGTCGTCTGCAACTAAAAGGCAGTTTGACCATTCTGGAAAATCAACTCTTGCCCGCATTCCTACAACTATGCTTGACCTCCAAAATCTTCTGATAACAACTACCTCACAATTATTAATACCTTTTGTCAAATTGCACAAAGAAAATGTGGATGCAATCAAAGATCAGGCCACATTAATAGCTCTCATGCACACGAAACAGATCCATATAGAAAATGTTATTGTACAAATACAGCAATGCTTGGATCAAGAGGTAGAGGCAAGTCGCCAATGGCAAACAAGATTGGCAGACATAGCCAGCGCAGACCGCGCAGAGAGAATCCAGTCAACAGCGGCCTTGATGACATTGATGAAAGAGATGTCAAAATAACAATGAAAATCACTGAAACACAATTTCCAGCGACGGTTCAATCGCAGAAAGATTTAAATAATCAACAAGAGCAGACAGATAAGATGAAGAGCCTAGCGATGGAACCTAAACAATTGGCTGTAACACAACCTCAACCTCATGCACAGGTAGCAAACGAGCTCCAGAACTTTGAGATATTTACGCAACACAATGCCTTGGGAACCTCAAAGTTCCCAAAGGCAAAGAAAAAAACAAAATAAATGCTGGTTCACATGCCTTTTTAAGGAATTTATCCAATCCATGAATCAAAAAATGGAAGCCCTCAAGTGGTCAGAATCTATACTACTGATAAAAGTGCCGACCTACAAACAGCATCTCAACAACCGCAGCAAAATGATGAAGCGAGACAACATCAACATATACCGAAGAAATCATCTCAGATGAGTCGGCCCAAGATCAAGAATCCACTGTCACAGCTATGATCATACTGGATCAATACCCAGATGCCCCCTCCGCATCGGTGCAGAACATTCATATTTCCTGTGAAGAGATTTCCGATGACGAACTCGAAAATTCCATGAGTCCTGTTAAGTTACCCTCTAAGGAAAACAGCCAAACTTTCCCAAAGATAAGTCAACCTCTGTCTTTACGAGAAAAAATATCAAGTCGCAGGAATTTGTGCTCATCAAACCACAAAGACACGCAACTGGCCTATCCATTTTTGATAACACCAATCTTCATAGACCCAACAAAACCTCAGAAAACATTTCTGATAACTCTATCACACTTGAAAAATATGAAGAGCCCGGTGACTCTAAATCGAGCCAACACCTTGCGATTACTAACTGCAATTCCGGACCTAAAACATATTTGTTCATACGATTTCGTTCACATTGGTTAAATTTGTGGATGAAGAACATCTTGACGTAGTAGAACCAAACAACAATGCACGAAATCCTAAAAACTAAACAGCTTGAATATATAGGATTTAAATGTATCAAAGGACAAGTACACTGTCCAAGACAACGAAACTCTCCATTTGTGAGTAGAAGAAAACAAAAGATCTTCTTCCGCGAATTACGTGATATAAGCTCATATACAGAATCCCTGGTTAGTGATGACTCACTGTTTTATACAGAACATTAAATGACCGAACATTTGCAATATGCTAAAACCAATGAGAACTATGTTACTTGGTATAAAAGAAGGGAACCACATGACCAAAGGGATGAAGGTACAACATTTGCTTTGCAAAAATGATAACAAACAGAGGTCCTCCGAAATTTTGATCTAACCTTAGCCTCCTGGAACACAAGGGGCCACGGGCATCTGTTCCTTCAGACACCCGCAAAAATTATGAAGTGTCACATAATATGCCTCCAAGAGACGTGGTTGTTACAGCCTCCAATATGTGAAGGTTTTATGGTCTTCACAAATCCAGCTTTGCACCAGACTAAAGGAAGACCCTCTTCAGGACAGTTAACATTGGTAAAAATAGATTCTCCATGGATTGCCAACTAAATCAATAAACCTGAACCCATGGGTCCAATATACAATATTGCAGAAGGCAGTTACACAAGATCAAGTATGTTGTCACTCCAAAGACTTTCCAAGCTTAGACGTATTCAATCTACACTGGAGTGCGTTAGCTATCAATGAGACCAAATTTATCGACATTGTTCTCATGGAAATAGATTACACTATAGCGACTTATAGCCACATTGATATCATCATTTGTGGAGATTTGAATATTCACATCTTTGACACTCTGGGCAACTTGAAGAAAGAATCTGAACTTACCATAAGAGCAAAAATCTGGATTAAAGAAAAGGACCTAAGAAAACTGACACGAGTTGGAAATTCTCAGGATAAAGACAAACAAATCATTCCAACCTGGACACATGGCTCCACGAAGGCCATTCTAGGTTATATCTATGTGTCCCCAGCCATCTTGAAGGCAAGACAAAACATTGACATTATTCAAACTCCGAAAAGTGATCATCACATATTGACCCTGACATGGGTAGGAAAGGCCACCGTAAAAAGCAATGACTGCCACTAATGGAACTTAACGCTCCATTAACCAGATTACGAATCAAACCAGAACAGATAGTTGAGCTTTCAGCGAAATATCATCAAACCGAGAAAGAAGGTCTTGCCAAGTTAAACTACGAATGCTTACTGGATCCCTACCATCAATCACTGAAAAGCTCCTCAAATCACATGCAGACTCATATTCATCAATACAATTTGCAAATTAAAGAAAAAAAACTTGAGCTACGTAAACTCTACAGGGAACTCCGGAAGAACAATACTGAAGAAAAAAGTATGTCAATAAAACTTGACAAACAGAGGTATAGAAATTAGACAAAGATGTACAGAAGCACTCTGAACCAAAGGGATGCAGAAATAATGTTATAATGTCTCAAGAACCGAAACACCTGTGACCTATGGAGTCTCTTGAATCCAACGTACAAGAGACAGCACCGGCTGATACAAAACATAACAGAACCCCAATGGAGAGATTATTTCTGTGATCTGTATAGAAAAAGATTGGGCTCATGGGCCTAAAATTGGCCAACTGAAAAGAAATGGAAAGCAACCAGGGCAAAACAGGACATTCTACAAATCATTAAAAATCTCAATAGCTCACGCGCTCCTGGGCCTGATGGCATGTCGAATGAAATCATAAAGAAGGCACCTGAGATATGGGCTGACATTATGATCCAAATCCTCAGCCTAATTAATCAGTTCAATCAAATCCCATCTACATGGAAATTGGCAACCTTGATTCCCATATTTAAGCAAGGTGATAAAGAAAATCCAGTGAACTATAGGCACATAGCCCTTCTAGACCCTCTAGGGAAAATATTTGCGACAATGTTGCTGAGGGATCTATCAGCCTGGGCGATAGCAGAAAACCGGTTTGCTAAGAGACAAACAGGATTTGTTCACAAAGTGGGGACAAACCTAAATGTCTTCCTTCTCAATCTGATCAAACAGGACGCTATCTCAAAAAAGTTTACAACATGGACTGCATTTGTTGACCTTCACTTAGCTTTTGATACAGTAAATCGCCAACTACTTTGGAACAAGTTAGAAAAAATGTAATTGCCTGTCACACATACTTGAACCAATTAAACTACTTTATTCGTGCACCAAAATACGAGTAAGGCTAACTAAAGAAGGTGTGCAAACTGCCTTTATTGAGACATGGAATGGTCTCAAGCAAGGCTGTCCACTTGCTGCAATGCTTTATTAATTTGGTCACTGAAGATTTAGAACAGGACATGATATCATCCATAACAAATCCGCCAAGAATCAATTCTAAGCCCCTGCCACTGATGATGTATGCAGATGACATCATCCTACTCGACAAAACACCACGAGGTCTACAACATAGTCTGTATGCGATGAGAGCCTTAATGGATAGAAATGAGCTAAAAATGATTGTCGACAAAACAAAAATCATGTCTGTAATGAAAATGACCCCAAAAGTCAAGATTCCAGTGTCATACGTTAATGGAGTTCCATTAACTGTAGTATCGACTTTCAAATACCTACGTATTACGATAAATCAAATGACTGATGAAAAAGAATAGGCATTACAACTTTTAAAAAAAAACACTCCCTGGCTTGCCAATGATATGTCTTGCACGAAAAATATGGAAAATTTTCCTTTAGGCCTATTGTAACATTCTATAGGAGCAAAGTGATTCCATGCATAGCGTACGGAAGCAAAACTTTGATAAATCTTCCGGCGACAATCTGGCCCAAATTAGAGGCAATTTTTGGGAGGAAAATTATGATGCTACCATTGTCATTTCCTGTTTCAAGAATTCGTTTTGAGATAGCTATTCAATCATTGGCTTCAATTGTAACTTGGAAGAAACTAGATCTCTACCGAAAAATTATCTCTGAAGAGAAGATTCCAGCGATTGATATCTTGAGGTCAAAAATAAACCCCATATGCGCCAAAGCATTGATGGAATGGAACCAAAAGATGATCAAAATACTCGATAAAGAGGAAATAACAGTAGAAATGCTAATTTATCGACCTCAAGACGCAAAGAGAAAAATAATGCGTAACGACTGGATAACCACCATGAAAGATAAAGCAAAATATCAAGAGAATTTAACATGCAAATTGGAGGTCAGATCAGTTAACCAATTGCCTGCATATTTTAAGATCTTTCCAGACAAATCAATCAGGTCCTTGTTCCTGAAATTAAGGCTTAATATTCTGCCTACAAGAGCTAGATTGGTATGAATCAAACAACAAGATCCTACACTTCAATACTGTAGATTTTGTAAAAACGAGGAAACCATTGAGACTCTTCACCATCTAATAATGATATGTCCCGAGCTGCAACAAGAGAGAGCACTCTGCAGGAACTTTTTTAAAACCAGTAACATAATACTCAGTGCTGAAGCAAGATGGGCACACATACTCTTGGGACAGGATAAAAAGCTGGTCTATATCATTACCCAATTCTGGACTAAGATCATGAATTCTGCAAAAGAAGAAACTGTGAATTAAGACACAGAACGAAGCCTAATATTTCACAGCACTATGGACTCAAAAAGCTTATTTTAAAGTAAACTCTGTAAAATTAATTTAAAAAATGTATAATTAATATAAAATGAAAAGTTTCTATGTAAACTATAACATTTTAATAAAAAATAAAAAAACTAGTGAAGCAGTGCATCCCAGTGCCATCAGAATCACGATGCAACAATGCGGTGTACCCTATCAAAAAGGCGACAGGCGTTTTATACAGGGCTTGCACCTTCTTAAGCATATTGTAGAGGCAGAATATCCTTTAGTTCTGAACCCAGCAACTTTTCTTTGCAGCATCCCCACAGAAGCTGTCAACTTCATGGTCATAGATTTGAAGAATGCCTTCTTCTCTATACCACTACACCCAGACTCACAAGAGTTAACTTCATTTCTATTTCGAAATAAGAAGTGGAAACATACAAGGCTTCCTCAATGGTACTGTGAATCACCTTCCATATTCAATAGGGTCCTTCAAATGGATTTAGGCAAAGTACAGATGGAGAGCACGGTTATATAGTACGTAGATGACATATTGATTTGCAGCAAGACAGAAGAGCAGTATAGGGATGACTCAGTATACATGCAGACAGTGCTAGCAGACAAGGGATACAAGGTAGAGAGGGCCAAACTACAATATTGCCAGACAGAAGTGTTATACATTGGACAGATGATCTCCCAAGATGGCCGATGAGTGACACCAGAGAGGCCAGAGACAATGTGCAGTACAGCAAAGCCCACAACAGTAAGGGAAATTCAGCGATTTCTGGGGCTATGTAACTACTTCAGGGCATAGGTATTCGATAACAGCACTTACACTAGGCCCTTATTAGGTCAATTGAAGGAGGCACAAAAAGGGGAGATGGTAATACGATGGTCAACAGAAATGACTGAGGCATTTAACTAGCTGAAGGAAGCAATATGCACAGCTTCTGTGTTAGGGATCCCAGACTATCAAAGGGGGTTCTTCCTGGTCTCAGACTATGATGGAGTAGTGATAACTGCAGTACTGACAGAGAAGACCAGCTTGGGGCACAAGCCACTAGTTTACTAGAGTGGGAAATTAGAGCCAGTAATGAGAGGACACTATCCATGCGAACAGGCATTGACTGCAGCCGCATTTGCAGTGGACAAAACAATGAGTATTACCATGGGATGCAGCACCACTCTTTACGTGGAGCAGGCTCTTGTAACGCTCACCTGGCTCCCACGGAGGCGCTGTTCTGGTATGGGTTGCTGTGGCCTCTTCAAGCGTGCTGCGCAGAATTCGGACCACCGATTGAACAGGAACCCCAAATCTTGCTTGTCTGGCCCGTAGGAATATCCTTCTGCAGATGAGAAAGGGGATTAACTGTCTGCTGAATAATGTGCTTGCTCCCCCCTTTCCCCCTTCGTTCTTCTCTGACTTCCTCCAAAACCCCAGGTTCAAGCTCACCTTATGGTTTGGAAGGATGAACTCTCCATCCTGCTTCTGGTGCAGGGGCGCGCTTTCGTCCAGTTACTTCACTGGTTTTCAGAATGGCGCTGGCAAATCCACTTGACTTTACTGAGCGATACGCCGTAAGTATGAAGTTGCAAAAGTTCAAGTGTGAGCCTCCTTTTATGTTGTCTTTTTCTGTCCTTTATTTCAGGTGCAGAACAAAGGCGATGCGCTGAGGGGTTAAATTGCCGGGGTAAAATCAGGTGAGTTAGTGATGAGGGCGACCCCTCTAAATGTCTTTATAATTCCCCAGTAATGTCTTTTGTCCTTTCCCCATAGGGGCCGGGGTGCGGTACCTGCCAGAGATGTGGCGCCGACCCGAGATGTGGAATGGTTCACCAAGAATAGCCGGTAAGTAATATGGCTGAAAATTCGGCTTTCCTCTTGTGTTCCCTTGCTCACCTTTTGTCTCTTCTTCTCTCCCTTAGGTGCAGTGCAGAGATGTGGCGACCGGCACTGAGAGCCGCGATGGAGCCGGGCGGTGTCTCAGGAACAGGTGAGTGAAGTGCGGTGCTGCAGCGGGCAACGCAGTGCTTTTAAATGGAAGTCTTCCTTCAGGAATGCTGGCGTGAAGATTACGGATGCAGGTAAGAAGGTTGAAATAGTTCTTGGTTTTCACCTTTCTCTTCTCTTATTCCCTTACAGGTGTTCGAGGTTCGAGGCGGGCGTGGCTGGAGTCCAGGTGCAGGAGCAGACACGGTGAGCGTTCAGCTGCTGGGATGCAGAACAACGCAAAGCACGTGTGGCTGTCCGGGCGTGGCTTAAATAGCCTTGGAAGAAGTTCCAGGTGAGTATTCTTCCAAAGCCCCACCCAAGTAACAAAATAGTTCCTTCAGAAAAATAGTCCCTCCTAAGCCTCATTTGGCTTGGTTCTTCATGCTGCATGGTCTGCATCAGGTGAGTGTGCATCATGGTCTGCTTCAGGTAAGTGCACCAAACACTTCCCCTTATGAGCCTGGCGCCTATGGCGCCAGGACTGATGTCCAACATGAGCCTGGCGCCAGCGGCGCCAGGACAGAGTCCAAAGAGCCCCTATAAAGGGACGCTGGGCTTTTACCCGGGGGCGTGATGCCTGCTCCCGGGGGTGCTGGGCCTGGCCTGGTGCTCCGGGGGTAGGCATCATGACAGCACTCCCCCCCAAGGCCCCTCCCAAGGCCGTTTCCCCAGGAGGTTTCGGTTTGTTCGGGAAATTCCGATGGAACCTTTTTACTAGCCGAGGTGCATGTATGTGGTCGCTGGGTTCCCAAGATCTTTCCTGAGGCCCGTACCCCTTCCAATGAATTAGATAGAAAAGTTTTGATTTTGAGATCTTAGAGTCCAAAATGTTTTTCACCTCAAATTCAGGCTCCCCATCTATCTGGATTGGTTCTGGTGGCTTTATTAATCTGGTTCCTGGTTGCACTGGTTTCAAAAGCGACACATGAAAGACGGGATGAATCCGCATGTTAGCTGGTAGATCAAGCTTGACTGCCACTGGGTTAATTATAGCTTTGATCGAGTAAGGGCCTAAATACCTTGGATAAAAAGTCCAAGGTCCCTTGAGCGATAAGTGTTTGGTAGCCAACCATACTTGATCCCCTATTTGGTATGGAGGCGCCTCCTTGCGATGCAGATCCGCATTCTTTTTGTATTTCCCTTTCGCATGTTGTAAGTGTGCAGTAGCATCCTTGAAGGCTTGAGTAATCGTAGAATGCAAATGGTCCACTGCGGGCATTTCGAGGCTCAAAGGTGAGTCCAGGTCTGAAGTACGAGGGTGATGTCCATATAGGGTATAAAAGGGGCTCTGACCAGTTCCAGAGTGTATCGAGTTATTGTATGCATATTCAGCCATCCATAAAATGTCCTTCCAGTTACCCTCCGATTGGTGCAACATACATCGTAGATATTGTTCAAGGGTCTGGTTTGTTCTCTCCGTCTGATCATCGGTCTGTGGGTGGTGGCTGGTTGAGAGTCTTACGTCGATTTGTGCCAGTTGACAACACTTTTTCCAAAAATGAGAAATGAACTGGCATCCCCGATCGGAGATTAGTATGGACGGGAATCCATGTAGACGGATGACATTTTCGAGGAATTCCTTGGCAAGAACAAAAGCTGAAGGTAATCCTTTCAACTGAATAAAATGGGCCATCTTGGAAAATAAATCCACCACAACCAGAATAGTATTGTATCCATTACAAAAGGGCAGGTCCGTGATAAAATCTAGTGACAAGGTGTGCCAAGGTGCTGGTGGAATGTCTAAGGGTTGAAGAAGACCGGCGGGTTTTGTTTTTTGACCTTTGTTTTGGGCGCAAACTCCACAGGACATCACGAAAGATTTAATATCCTTTCGCCAGGACGGCCACCAGAATTGTCGTTTAATTTTTTCCTCTGTTTTGGCAATGCCAGGATGTCCTTCCATCAGAGTATCGTGATGACGGGAAATAACCAGTTCTTGCAATTCCTTTTCTGGCAAAAATAAACGTCCTTGGAAGTAAGGTAAGCCATTGTTGATTGAAAAGGCAGACCCCCTTTTGATCCAATCCTGCAAGGCTGAAGAGTCTAGGAATAGTTTTACCCGTGCTTGAATGTCTTCAAGGGTTTGTAAAGTGGTTATCCCCAAGATTCTTTGTTCAGGAATTATCGGCACAGGTTCTGAGTTTGTGTCCATTTCTCCCATTCCAATTCGAGATAGCGCGTCCGCTTTGCCATTCTTACAGCCAGGACGGTAGGTGATTACTAAATCAAACTCAGCAAAGAATAAAGCCCATCGGAGCTGTCGTGAAGACTGAGCCTTGGCAGTTTTTAAATATTGTAAATTTCGGTGATCAGTGATCACGGTGATGCTATGCCTGGCGCCAAGAAGATAATGCCGCCAAGCCTTAAAGGCGGACTTAATGGCTAATAATTCCTTATCGGTGATTGCATAATTTATCTCCGGCGGCGAGAACTTTCTGGACCAAAATGCTACGGGGTGCAGTTGGTTGGTTTCGGGGTCTCTCTGAGACAGGACAGCTACCATGGCTAAGCTGGATGCATCGGTTTCGACTATATATGGGAGATCAGGATGCGGATGTTTCAAAATAGGTGCGGACGTAAATTTAGCTTTTAATTCCTGAAAGGCCTGTTCAGCTTCCTCGGTCCATTCAAAACGTTTATTCTTCCGCAAGAGTGCAGTGATGGGTTGCACCACCCGTGAAAATTCTGGGATAAACCTGCAATAAAAATTGGCAAAACCAAGCATGCTTTGAACACCTTTCACCGAACTAGGTGATGGCTATTTGAGGATGGCATCCACTTTCCGTGAGTCCATTCGGACCCCTTTAGGTGTCAGGATGAATTAAAAAGAAACTCAACCTCGTTGGTATGGAAAACGCATTTTTCCAGCTTTGCAAACAGTTTGTACTGGCGCAATTTCTCAAGGACGGCCCTGACATGTTTTCTGTGATCAGATTCCGAAGAGGAGTACACCAGAATGTCATTGATATACACGACAACACAGACATCGATGAGTTCCCGAAGGACATCGTTCATGAAGAATTGGAAGGCAGCAGGCGCGTTGCACAACCCGAAAGGCTTCACCTGGTATTCGAATAGTCCATATTTTGTACGGAAGGCCGTTTTCCATTCGTCGCCTTCTTTTACTCGTACCAGATGATAAGCCCCCCGGAGATCTAACTGGGTGTATATGCAAGCGTCCTTCACCTGGTCAAGGAGTTCAGGGATCAAAGGCAGAGGGTAACGATTTTTAACAGTTATCTGGTTCAATGCGCGGTAATCGATACAAGTTCTAAGGTCGCCTTCTTTTTTTGGCACGAAGAACAAAGCCGAGGATGCCGGGGACTTTGACGGGCGAATGAAACCATTGGCTAGGTATTGATCTAAATATTGTCTCAAATGCAGATTCTCCGGCTCAGTAAGGGCATAAATCCTGCTACAAGGGGGTTGTGCACCGGGCACCAGATCGATTTGGCAATCGTTCAATCTGTGAGGAGGTAACATGTTGGCCTGTTCCTTTTGGAAGACGTCCTGAAAGTCTTGGTATTCCGGTGGTAGTTGCATGGAGACTGAGGTTACTGATGCTAGACTGAACTTCAGATTTTCTGGGTAGCAGGTTCGTGCACACTCTGGAAAGGTTATTCTCTTCGTTTGCCAATCAATTCGAGGATTATGTGTCTCTAACCAAGGGATTCCGAGTATAACCTGAAACTGTGGAGCCTTGATTACATCAAACACAACTGCCTCCCGATGGCCGTCCGGACCTACAAGTGTTACCTCAGCTGTGGAATGTGTTACCGGTCCCGAGGCAATTTCGGTTCCATCGACTGTGGTGATGACATCTTTGCTGGTTTTAGGACGCAGAGGGAGGTTAATCCTGGAGACCAATTCACCATCCACGTAGTTTCCTATAGCCCCACTATCGATGTATGCCTTTATTGCATGCAACCGCTTAGGCTGTTCCGGATCTACGAGGACCATTGGCACAGTGAAATGCGAGGTCTGAGAGTTCGTTTTCAAGCTCGGCAAGCGGACCCCTACGCTTGTCGGGCGGGGTCGTTTCCTGATACAGAGGTTTCATGGATTTTTTTCAGCGGCTCCTACCACCTTCCTGGGCAGCCTTGCCGGGCAATCTCGTAGAAAGTGTCCAGAGGATCCACAATAAAGACATAAGTGCATCTGCCGTCTTCTTTCACGTTCCTTTTGGTTTAAAGGTCCTTTAACTCCTCCGATTTGCATTGGCTCAGAGGCTTCAGCCCCCTTGAGGTTAGCATGGGTCCTGACTAACACCCGGGTCTCAAACTTGGACCGATCTGCTTTTCTGTTTTGCAGTCTGTGATCCAATTGGACCACTAAATCTATATATTCTGAGCACTCTTGGGGCGGATTTACAACTTGGGCCAGGAGATCTTTAAGTTCTCTGCGTAGACCTCGATAAAATAACGTGATTCTTTTATCCTCTGGCCACCCAGTTTCCACAATTAGTCTATTAAAGGTTGCAATGTAGGAAAGGAGGTCTTGATTGCCCTGTCGCAGAGATAGAAGTTCGTCATCTAAAGCCTGCCCCTGGGAGTGACGAGCAAATAACCTTTCCATGCTTGCTTGAAATCTTTGAAAATCACGAAGAATCGGGTCATCTTGAGTTACCAGTGGAACTGACCAATCGGCAGCACTGCCGCTGAGATATGACAATACAAAGGCTACCTTGGTCTGGTCATTAGGGAAGGCCCCAGGTCTGCACAGGAAATGCAAACGACACTGATTCTTGAATACAGCGAATCGTTTGGGGTCCCCAGCAAAGCGTTCGGGTGGGGCCAGCGGCATGTTTCCAGGTAGATTAATCTGCACCGGGTTACTGGAAAGCACAGGAGCGGGGTTCCCTCCGGAACCGGGTAAAGGAGTTTGTCCAGCTTGACCTTGCAAAAGCTGTCTAGCCAGGTCATCAGCTCTTTCCTTTGTTACAATCACTTCCCTCCTGAGAGCATTAGTCTTTTGACGAGCGGCGTGTACTTCAGCCCGTAATTCCCCAAGTAGTTGGGCCAACTGGTCATTCTCGGAAGTTTCCATAGCGCCTGGGTGGGAATTTGTAGGAATGCTTCACGTTCTGTAACGCTCACCTGGCTCCCACGGAGGCGCTGGTCTGGTCTGGGTTGCTGTGGCCTCTTCAAGCTTGATGCGCAGAATTCGGACCACCAATTGAACAGGACCCCCAAATCTTGCTTGTCTGGCCCGTAGGAATATCCTTCTGCAGATGAGAAAGGGGATTAACTGTCTGCTGAATAATGTGCTTGCTCCCTCCTTTCCCCCTTTGTTCTTCTCTGACTTCCTCCAAAACCCCCGGTTTAAGCTCACCTTATGGTTTGGAAGGATGAACTCTCCATCCTGCTTCTTCTGGTGCAGGGGCGCGCGTTCGTCCAGTTACTTCACTGGTTTTCAGAATGGCGCTGGCAAATCCACTTGACTTTACTGAGCGATACGCCGTAAGTATGAAGTTGCAAAGGTTCAAGTGTGAGCCTCCTTTTATGTTGTCTTTTTCTGTCCTTTATTTCAGGTGCAGAACAAAGGCGATGCGTTGAGGGGTTAAATTGCCGGGGTAAAATCAGGTGAGTTAGTGATGAGGGCGACCCCTCTAAATGTCTTTATAATTCCCCAGTAATGTCTTTTGTCCTTTCCCCATAGGGGCTGGGGTGCGGTACCTACCAGAGATGTGGCGCCGACCCGAGATGTGGAATGGTTCACCAAGAATAGACGGTAAGTAATATGGCTGAAAATTCGGCTTTCCTCTTGTGTTCCCTTCTCTTCTTCTCTCCCTCAGGTGCAGTGCAGAGATGTGGCGACCGGCACTGAGAGCCGCGATGGAGCCGGGCGGCGTCTCGGGAACAGGTGAGTGAAGCGTGGTGCTGCAGCGGGCAACACAGTGCTTTTAAATGGAAGTCTTCCTTCAGGAATGCTGGCGTGAAGATTCCGGATGCAGGTAAGAAGGTTGAAATAGTTAGTGGTTTTCACCTTTCTCTTCTCTTATTCCCTTACAGGTGTTCCAGGTTCGAGGCGGGCGTGGCTGGAGTCCAGGTGCAGGAGCAGACACAGTGAGCGTTCAGCTGCTGGGATGCAGAACAACGCGAAGCACGTGTGGCTGTCTGGGCGTGGCTTAAATAGCCTTGGAAGAAGTTCCAGGTGAGTATTCTTCCACAGCCCCACCCAAGTAACAAAATAGTTCCTTCAGAAAAATAGTCCCTCCTAAGCCTCATTTGGCTTGGTTCTTCATGCTGCATGGTCTGCATCAGGTGAGTGTGCAGCATGGTCTGCTTCAGGTAAGTGCACCAAACACTTTCCCTTATGAGCCTGGCGCATATGGCACCAGGACTGATGTCCAACATGAGCCTGGCGCCAACGGCGCCAGGACAGAGTCCAAAGAGCCCCTATAAAGGGCCGCTGGGCTTTTACCCGGGGGCGTGATGCCTGTTTCCGGGGGTGCTGGGCCTGGCCTGGTGCTCTGGGGGTAGGCATCATGACAGCTCTCTTTGCAATACTGGAAAGACCAAAGAGCACACTGACAACACAGAGGGCCTCGGGTATGAGGTGTTACTATTCAACCCAGCTCTCAAGAACGTGAGATGCAAACTTGTGAATCTGGCGACTTTAATCGCCGACATTTTAGAGAAGGGTGACTATGCACATGACTGTACAGCAAACCTAGAAGAATTCTGTGACACCCGCAAGGTACAGGAGGACATACTTCAGGGGGTAGACATGCGTTATATTGACAGGTCTTCAACAATTGACCAGACGAGTGCGGAAAGACATACTGGGACAGTAGTCGTGAGACTGAGAGAGGAAGGGACAAGTGAGGTAGCAGCGAGCGCATGCCCGCCATTACATTATTCAGTACAAGAAGCAGAATTAGTGGTTTTAATATTGGCATTAGAGCACAGCAGGGGGAAGAAAGTGACGATGTGTTCAGATTCAGCCTATGTGACATCCACTGTGCATTCTGGGCTGTCATTTGGGATGAGGAGGGCCTTCAGGCGCGCTGATGGGTCACCGGTGCAGCACGCACACCTATTGGGTAGATTGGTAGACGTCATAGATTTCCCAGAGCGAATGGCAATTGTAAAATGCCAAGCACACACAAAAGGGGAGGATCCTATCTCAAGGGGAAATGAAGCAGCAGACATGGAGGCAAAATGCGCTGCCTATTTTGAGGACATTTTAGAAATGGAGGCTTTGTCACATGAATGTGATTATGCAAGAACTATGAAAGTCAAAGAGGGGTACACCATATTACCAATGACAAACTATGGCGCTGCAGATAGCCGCACCCAGGGAGGTAAAGGAACTGTGGCTTAGGAGAGGATGTACAGTATCTCCAACAGATGCCATATGGTGGCAAAACAACAAAGGGAAGGTGGTTATGCCACTTGCACTGTTGCACACAGCACTGACACAACTATACTATCCAACCCATACAGGGAAGGAGGTGCTTGCCGCCCGTACTGGAGAAACAAGGTTCTGTCCTAACTTGGTGGAACATGTGGCCGAAATCATGATTCATTGTTTGACATGTAAACAGTATACCTACAGGTCAAATATTAAGAGTAGTGAGGCGCCATACCTCGCCCAGTTGGTCCATTCCATCACCTCCACATCTACTATGTCAACATGATCCAAGTTTGTCAAAGGTACCGCTACATGATAGTGTTTATGTGTCCATTTTCCCATTGGATAGAAGCCAGTCCTTGTTCTCATCCTGATGCCCTTAGAGCAGCAACATTTCTGGTCCAAGAAATATTCCCATGATGGGGCATGTGTGAGGTCCTGCGGTCTGACAATGGCCGTCATTTCGCCAATGAGATGCTTCAGCACATTACAACCCTGCTGGGAATCCAACACAATTTCTCTTGTGCTTATCACCCACAAGCGAACGGCGGGTGTGAACACCTCAACGGCTTGCTTAAAGAAGCTATAGCCAAGACTAAAAATAGTCTGGTAAGAGTTTGCTGCCTTGCCTACCCCTAGCCCTGTTCGGACTGCGCAACAAGTCTGAGTCAGGCCACCATTTAACACCACATGAGGTGGTAAGAGGACAGCACATGCAACTTCCCCTGGTTCCTCCCACTATAGCAAGTAAAGATGCTGATAGTGTAGCAAATGTATTGGGTCAGGAATTGTATGAATATACAACTTCCTTGATTGCTAGTGCTGCTTTTATTTCTCACCAGCTGCAAAGACACCAGCAGAGGCCTGAAGACAGCAACAACGCTGAAAGCCAAGGGGACTCACTTAAGCAGCCACTTGTATACCCAGGAGACCAGGTTCTCCTCAGATATATTTTTTTTTATAACTTGTATTTATTCGTTTTACATAAATACGACAAAAGAAGTAGCAATTGAACATTATAACATTCCCTTCGCCCTCCCCCCTCCCCCCCTCAGGTCGGATGACATCATATTGTCCCGGTTTCCACTTATACGTTGAATATATCTGAAACTTTGATATTATGGGGGCACCACTGTTCCATAAAGTCTGACTGGAGGTATTGCAAGGTCCCTTCCCATTCCTTTCCGAATTTGTCTCCAGTTCCTTGGATTTTGTGGGTGATTTTTTCCATTGTTATGTGGGTCCATACTTTTTGAAGCCAGGTATAGGTCAGTGGGGTATTCTTATTCTTCCAATTTTGTGCTATAGTGGTCCATGCCGCTATTAGAAGTCCCAAAAAGCTTCTCCATTGTGATTTACTGTATAGCCACACTCCCTCCCCAAGAGACCCCACATCCGGGAAAACTTTACCCATTTCACTTCTTACTTCTTCCCAAAAAGGTTTGATGCCTTTACAGTCCCACCAAATGTGTCTCCATGTTCCCACTTCGTCACATCCTCTCCAGCATTGATTTGGCGTGTTTGGGTACATTAAATGGAGCCTCTCTGGGGTGTAGTGCCACTGTGTCATAATTTTGACCCACATCGTTCCCACAGCGTTCTGCCCCACATTATTCTATACGACCATTTAATGTCTTCCCCTTGTGTGTTTATGTATTTGTATAGAGTAGATACCCACTTTTTCTCCCCTGTATTGGAGATGATGTATGTCTCAAATCCTGTGAGATCCCTAGTTGCTGCCTCGGTGATTGTCGGGGAGTTTAGCTGCTCATATCTATATCTATCACCTTTGGGGAGATTTGAGCCTGTGAAGCAGGATTCTAGTGATCTAATTTCCTTGCCTGTAAACATCTCGCCAATTTTGGTTATGCCCGCCTCCTCCCAGCTGTCGTAGGCCCCTTGTTACATCCCCAGTGGGAATTGTGGATTTCTGCAGATGGGTGTAAAGGGTCCCAGCGCCGTGGTCATTATACCTTTTCGTGTTTGACTATCCCATGCTTTCAGCGTGGTCCTCATTATTTTGCTAATCCCTAGGTTCTCATGTCTGTGCTGCCTCTGTTTCCAAAGAAGCTCTACCAGTGGGGTCCTCGCCACTGCCCTGTCTAGTTTGGCCCATATCTGCTGCGGATTTTCCCCCACCCACTCCCTCAGGACTTTAAGCTGTGCCGCCTGATAGAATTTTTTAAAATGGGGGAGCGTCATTCCCCCTTTTCTGGTTGGGGCTGTGAGTACCATCCTAGCTATCCTGGGCGATTTCCCTTTCTATACAAAGGATGATACCAATTTTGCTAGGGTTTTGAAGAACGTGTCGGGGACCCTCACCGGGAGAGCCTGAAAATAGTATAGTACCTTTGGGAGGATAGTCATCTTGACTGATTGTATTCTGCCCCACCAGGAGATATGTAGTGGATTCCATCTGCCTAATTCGCTTCGAATGTTTGTGATTAGCGGCGGGTAGTTTTCCCCATAGAATTGCTCAATTTTTGGAGGTACTATTATTCCCAGATATTTTATACCTTTTTCTACAATCTTAAGGTCCTGTCTCTTTGCTTCCCTTTCTATGTTTGCTCTGTCCCTTGCCAGGATTAGTATCTCTGATTTTTTCCTATTGATCTTTAGGCCTGAGATGGCCCCGTAGTTTTCTAATTCCCTCACCGCGGCAGATAGAGTGGATTCGGGGTCCTCTAGGGTTATTAGCATATCATCCGCATACGCAATTACTTTATGTTGCTGTCCAGCCATATCTATCCCTTTAATGTGAATTGACTCCCGAATTTTTATTAGGAGTGGTTCCAAAAATAGAGCGTACAGCAGTGGTGAGAGTGGGCAACCCTGTTTTGTTCCTCTTGATATTATTACCCTGTCCGTAACCTCGCCATTGATGGCTATTCTACTGGATGGGGAGTTATAGTTCGCTCTAATGCTCGCAATAAACTGATCCTGAACCCCATGCACTTCAGGATTTTGAATAAGATTGACCATTCCACCCGATCGAATGCTTTTTCGGCGTCTACCGACAGTAGTACCGCTGGGGTGTGGGATATACCTATTTTTTCTACTAGATGGGCGAGCCTCCTTGTGTTGTCATGTGTTTGCCTGCCGGGAATGAAACCTGATTGATCTACACTAATAAGTTTTGGGAGTAGCGGGGACAGCCTTGTTGACAGGATCTTCGTATAAATTTTTGCATCTAGATTAATCAGGGAAATCGGTCTGTATGATGCCGGGTTAATTGGGTCTTTACCTGGTTTGTGGAATACCAGTACTTTCGCTTCGTTCATTAGGATCGGGGTCAGTATGCCTGAGTATTTTTTATAAAAATGGAGCCGTAAACCCATCTGGGCCTGGGGCTTTGTTACTTGGGAGTCCATTTATTGCTTTACTGACTTCCTCTTCCCTAATGGGGGCCTCCAATGACTGTTTATCCTCTTCTGATATTTTCGGGATCTGTAGGACCTCTAAGTATGCATCTTGGGCGCTTGTATTAGGGTGTTCAGTGGAATAGAGATTTTGATAGTATTGCCTCAGTGCTTCCCTCATGTCGTGTGTGCGTGTTTGGATGTCCCCCTTCGCATCACATATGGCCTTGATCGTTGTTTCTTTCTGTTTTGTCCTGAGTTGTCTCGCCAGGAGTCTATGGGCCTCATTACGACCCAGGCGGTAAGTTACCGCCTGGGTCGTACCTTTACCACCATGACGTAAACTAAGTTTACTCCATGGTGGTTGGCTGACTTACCGCCCCATTCCGAGGTGAGTGGGGCGGTAAGTCCCCATTAACCCATTTACCCTTCCCCATTCCCATTTTTGCCCCATAGGGCATAATGGGAGTGGGGAAGGCGTTAATTACGCCACCGTAAATTACGGTGGCGTAATTAACAACAAGGTCCCTTAGCGCCATGGATTTTAACACCTGAAAGCAGGTGTTAAAACCTCCATGGAGCTAAGGGACCTCGGAATCAGGCGGTAAGGGTCAGCGATGTTTACGCCGCCATAAACCCCTTACCGCCTGGGTCCTAATGAGGCCCTATCTGATTTGTTCGCTCTAATGTAATATCTCTGTTTCAGATAAAGTAGATTCCTTTCTGCGCCCTTTGTGCGTAGCATCTCTAGTTGGCCCTGTGTGTGTTTCAGTGATTTTTTCAGAATCTTAGTGGGGTGTGTCAGTATTTTCTCTTGGATATCTTCAATAGATTTTTCCAATTCCTTTTCCCACAAACACTTTTGTTTATCTCTAGTGATTTTCAGCGCTATCATCCTCCCCCGCAGCACTGCTTTAAACGCGTCCCATACACCGCTCATTGCTACCTCCCCAGTGTCATTTTGTATGAAGTATTCCTCTATCATTTCTCTTATGGATTCTCCGGTAGTTGGGTCCTGGAGCAGTTCCTGTGGTAGCTTCCACCTCCAGAGCCCATTTTTTCTCCCTGGGAGAGTCATATCTAACCATAGTGGGGCATGGTCCGAGAGGGCTATTGCACCTTTATCTAGCCCTTGTATCTTTCCCAGTAGTCCCACCGAAACCCAGAAATAGTCGATCCTAGACATAGTATTATGAACATGTGAGAAGTATGTGTACCCCCTCTGTTCGCCCTTCAGTACCCTCCAAACATCATTCAGGGCCATGTGGTCCATGTGTTGTCTCAGACGCTTTGATGGCGCCCCCTGGCCCTGTATGTTCCCCATACTCCTATCTAATTGTGTGTTCCACGCCAGATTAAGATCCCCTCCCATGATCACTTCCCCCTTTGCAAAGACTTCCAGTTTTGACAGGACGTCTCTAAGAAAACCATCCTGTCCCTGATTGGGTGCGTATATTGAGGCAAGTGTAATGCGAGATCCCTCCATTTCTACATTGGCGAAGGCGTATCGTCCTTCTTTATCTAAGGTTATATCTAGTAGCTTAGAGTCCTTCCCTTCTTTTACCGCAATTAGCACCCCAGCTTTTTTTCCCGCTGTCATTGCCTGTGCCCATATTTTGTATCCTTTTATCCTAGTTTTCTGTTTATCCCTTGTTCAAATATGGGTTTCTTGGAGAAGTAGTATATCTGCCTTCCCCCTTTTGAAATGTTTCTCCAGTTTCGCTCTTTTTGTTGGGTGATTCATGCCCCTAATATTGTAGGTCGATATGCGCATCATCCCCATTCTGTTATGTTCATGTGCCATTGCCTCGGGTCCCTTTCTGTGCTTGTTTCTATTCTTTGATTGTTCCGACCCTTTCCCCTCCCTCGAACCTCCCCCTCCCCCAACCTTCAACTTTAAACCAAACAAACTGTCCCCTGAGTAGGGCAAGGGTTCCTATTGATGCTTGAGCGTTACGCCCTACGCTCCCTGCCCTCCATACCCTCGGGGGGTATGTTATGGGGATTTCTAAACCCCATTGAACCATTTGTCTTTACCGAGTTCCAATCCGTCGGGTCTCGACCAGACCGCCATCCGTGATTTGTCCGTTCAGCTCCGTTCCCATACTCCCCCCTGACTGGGTCTCAGTATTGGAGTTTCCATGTCTGTCCCCCAAGTATATGCTTTTCCTGAGATCCTCATGGTGCTTTACTCCGGGTCTCCCTCCCTGTATTAGCCTTCTTCTGTTTGCTGGTTTCCCAGCCCATTGGTTTTCTCGTTCTTTCTCTCCTGCTTGTGGCCTCTCCCCGTTCCATCTCTTCATCTTGTAGTCCCATAGTGCTGAGGCCTTCTTCCAGCGTGGTCACTCTTCTCTGCTTTCCTTCCCATGTGAATAGTAGCCCAAATGGGAAGGTCCATTTGTAGCGGATTTGTTTTTCTATCAACATTTTCACCAATGGGGCCATTGCTCTTCTTTTTTGGAGGGTTACCAGAGCCAAGTCCTGATACAATTGGATGTCTTGCCCATTCATTTTAATATGTTCCATTTCCCTGCCCCTTCTTAGGATCTGTTCTTTCTGCGGGTAAGAAGAGAGAGCCACCAAGACATCGCGTGGTCTTTCCCCCGGGGCCCCAGATCTCTTTGGTCCTACCCTGTGGACTCTGTCGACTCCGATATCTTCAGTTTCTTGCATCCCCAGTATGTCTCTAAACACCTCCTTTACCGCCTCTTTCAGACCTTTGTCTAGCACTGATTCCGCCATGTTCTTGATTCGAATGTTAGAGCGCCTGGAGCGGTTCTCCAGATCCTCACATTGTATCTCCAAGTTGTGAGTGAGTGTCACCAAATGTTCTTGTGTTTCGCTTGTTTGTCTCGTGTCTTCTTCAAGGCTTTGCACTGTTTTTTCCACCATGTCCGTTCTCTCTTCAAGGTTGTTTATATCGATTCTCATCTCTTGTACCGCTTGTTTCATTTCGTTCTTCATGGTTGCAAACTGTTCTTGAACTGTAGACATGAACATTTCGTGCAAGTCCATGAACCAGGTTTGCATGTCTTCCCTAGTCAATGGTTGTTGATTCTGGGAGAGTGTTTCCGCCTCGCCCATGGGCTCTCCCTGGGTTCTCCTTCGCACTTGCGCTGGGCCCTCTGCTGACCACATTTGTAGTATGTCTGCGCCTTGTTTCGTCGACTGAGGTGTCTGTTGGGAGGGGTTACCCTTCCCTTTTGCTCTTGACATGGTGGGGTGCTCAGTTAGACTGTCTGTGGGGCTTCTGCGCCCTCGTGCAGCCCTCCGGTACACCTTCCACCCGTTCGGTTCGGCCGTTGTGGTTTTGTGAGTGGGGGTTCTTGCCTTTGCTAGGGGTAGTGTCTATACTTCCGCTCCTTCCCCCGTCGTCTCGTCGTGCCCATATGCTTATGGCTGCTCGTGTCTCCTTTTCTGAACTCCCTTCTGCGCTTTCCCCCTCTAGTTTATGGGGGATGACGCTCCTGAATCGCTCTTTCCTCGTTCCTGGGTCGGGTTGCGTGGTGTGAGCTTAGTGATATGGGTGTACTTGGGGCCAATATCTGTCCTTGTGTGCACTGGTGGGCGCTTTGTTTGCCTCCCCCCCAGGTTGGCTCACCTTTATCGCTTCTGGCGCTTTGTTTCAGGGTGGCCCCCGCTTCTCTCCTCCAGCGGTCCGCCCTGATTTCCCCGGCGCCTCTCCTCTCCCTGGCCGCAGCTGTGCTCGCGGCGTCTCCGTTCTTCGCCTTGGGCCCTGCTTGTTAGAGCTTGCAGGGGAGGGCGGGTTTTCTCTGCGGGGTCCAGCGGAGCCTACGATCCTGCTCCCATGCTGGCCGCCACCTCGCCGTCTTCGTGTTCCGCGCTGTTTGTGCTTTTTCCGCGCGGGAGATTCCCGATCGGCCCCGTAGGGGGAGGGGCCGGTCTTCCTTTCTCTTCGGTCCCTGTCCCGTGCTCGGCGTCGCGTTCCTCCCCGGTGGGTGGTTGGGGGGGACTTTAGCTGTCGGGGGGGCCGAGAAACGGGCAATCATTGCTTTGATTTGTGCTTTATTTTGGCGGCCCTACAGAGCTGTGGCCTCACCTGGCACCGTCATCAACAGGGCCAACGATCGTCAGCAAGAAGAGCGAAGGGACAATTTGGAAGCAGCACTGCCAAGCAGACGACACCCAATGGTTACTCGCTCATGGGCAGCAGAGATAGGGCAAGGACTTTCTACACAACCAGAATGAGGGTACATATCTGTTGGCTATTTTTCTTTCTGCACACATTCATCGTGAAAGTGCAACTGTTTCGATTGCATCTCTTCCATGCTGCCCACTGATCCTCAGCCTGATACCTTCCAAGGCCAATTTGTCTAATTCATGAAAAGATGCAACCGATCTCGAGCACGCCAGCCTAATGTGTATTACCATGACTTCATAGCATATTTTGCTCAAGTTTACCCGCAAATAGAAGGAGTAAACCCATCTGTCCTTGCAGTCCTCAGAGACCCTAGAATCAAGGCTGTGTGGGAACAACTATTCATTTTTGCCATGACAGATTATATGATTAACGGGGCTTGAGCTACTGCAACACTAACACAATAATGCACATTTTTGCACATTTCAGGTGGGCAACTGATATCTTCAAGCTGCATCAGGATCCAAGTAGCACAGGTAATAGAAGTGGTTATTTAAAACATTGTTTATCTTGTATTTCCTCTTATTTCCAAGTGGTGCTTTTGCATTACTGTTTTGGCGAATATACTTTGTATCTAGTGATACCGCTGTATTCTCTACTAACATCACCCCAACTTCAGCAGGTGGTGCGACCATGTTAGATGGACAAGGGAGCACTGTAAGCACAGTAAAGAGAGGTAGGCACAGTGCTGATACAGACATGGGAGGGTGGACCTATATCTCACTGACACTGCTCGAGTGTCAAACAATATGCGATACAAGCACAAGACCAAAGTAGGTAAAGAAACCACTGAAGAGAGCTGCTATGTCTGCTAATTAATCCCCTATACCACGAGTGCCTCCAGAACATTTATAGCAACTGAAATACCTGCAGCAAGAGCACAACGCCTCATCTACCTATCAATGGTTACAACCCGAGGAAGATTCCAAGGGAAAACAGTAACACTGAGATGGATGTCTCGGGCAATATTCTCCTATGAAGACAGTTATACAAAGAATACTGACATGATGAACAGTTACTGGCAATTAGACAAAGCTATCCAATAGATAACTGATGTTCCACAGAAAGGAGAGACAAAAACAATAACACTGAAGGAATTACCCTGCCCGAAGAGGGAGGTCAAGGAAACAGGAGAACCAGGATGCTGGGAAAGACCACAGATGCTTGTGTATGGCCAAGTATACACAGTAGAAGGATGGAAAGAGGGAGCAGTAGGAAGCAAAGCATAAACCCTAGTACAAACACCAGTAAACACAGTACAATGAGAAAACAACAAGTGTCTAAAAGAATGGGATGCAATCACCAAATTGCTCACCTGGGTAGACAATGAAGCTGGACCAATGCCCATAATACCACTGAAGAAACCAGCATTATGTTACCAGAATGAAAGCACAGTTAAGGTTGGAGATAACACATGGTGTAGGTACACAGAGAAGCATCCAGCAATGACGGTTGGAACAGCAGTATTAATGGACCACTATCGGGCGTGTGGATCCAAGGCATACAAGAAGCTGCCATCCAACTGGGGAGGAGTTTGCTCATTGGTGCACATCAATACGTCAGCACTGGTAGTACCACATAAGGACGTGAAGATAGACAACTTTCCTAAAATGGATACTAACAAAAAAAAGAAGCGATCAGTAGAAATGGAAGAAAAGGAAGAAAGAAACAGTCAGTGGAAGTGAGTAGAGTGAAAAAAGACAACTATTTCTCATAACAATCAGAAGCATTCCTAGACGATGTACCACCTGAGCACAAGTTGTTCAGTAGGAAAGAGATATTTTTCGCGTCTGTAGTTCCAGCTGTCCAGACATATACAATGGTTGCAGATAACAAGATGGGAGCTGATACAGACAATAAACTCTACAGTAAATGGCTTCAATGAGAGCTCAGAGCAGTAAGGTTAATAGCACTCCAAAACAATGTTCTAGACCTTCTCACAGCAATGGAAGGAGTTTGCGCCAAGATCGGGAGTTGCAGTTGCACGTTCGTACCTGCAAATGCTGGAGACAATGGCACAATGACAGAAGCAGTGACAAGACTGTCGAAAATGCATGCCAAGAGGAAGGAAGAAGCCAAAGGGACAGGAAAAGACCAGATCTGGTTGTCATACACATGGTCTTGGATGCCATCATGGTTAGCAGACGGACTGAAAGTATTGTTAGGAGCCCTAATACTAGTAATAGTAGGATTGTGTGTGGTTAAGATCTGCATTACACAATGCTGCAAAACTAATGAGAAGGCAATAGGAATTAAGATGTTAGTAGATGCGACCACAGAGGAATAGAAAAACAAGATAGTAGAAGAACGAAATAACCTAAGAGCCAAGATAAAAGAGTGTCCATTGTTCCCGACTGAGATGATTACATTCAACAATCCATTCAATAATAACAGATAAGGGGGAAATGGGTATGGTGCAACTCCGAAGAAGATTTCAGCAATATGACCTGGAGTTTCGATGACCATGCAAATTACTATGGACATCTTGGAGGAGTAACAAAGATATGACTACCAAAAGCATGGGGGTTTCGTCGACATGTTGACCAGTGGGGAAACTGAAGAGAGGGTCCCAGGAATGGCCCCCTCATCCCCACGAACATGACAGCTCGAAGAGTCAAGAATGCACAAAGTCACTCACTATTCGGACAGCCCCCAGGAGCACCAGTGACTGAGAGGTATGCAGAGAAATATTCTCTCAGACAGACATTGAAACCTTATCCAGTGAATGTCTTTATGGATAGAGGTGCTTCAACAGTGGTCATAGACCCAGTTGCCATGATGGATGATGTTGAGTAAATGCAGAGAACCCACTGTGTTGACATCATTAGTGACACCACGCCAGCCATGTTAGTCATAAAGTACACTCGCAACCATGCACAACTTTACAAAAACACACACTTGCGTACATGAAGAACATGATTACACAGTTCTGTAGATAGAGGACAGATACATATATATATATATACTGTCAAAAGCTTTTATTATTTTCCTCATTAGCCAAATGCAGAAACGCCGAACGCAAGACAACGAAGAGATGAAGAGCAAGCTTACAGATGCTTATGACAACTAACCCTATGGAACTGCAGGAAAACATAAGGAGCCTGGCAGGACCAAGTACAACTAACATATAGGAAACATAGCACGACATAGGTGTGCAGAAATCATAGTATAAGTATAACGAAGATCACATCAACTGCTGGACGAGAGAAAAGCAGACCCCGGCTGCACATAGAAAGAAGGCCAGGGCTCTCAGCCAAGGTCGGAGACAAGCAACACATCCCAGACCTAAGACGTCAAGGGGCCATCTGTAGAAATACAGAATAAATCATCATGATTGCAGACCAGAAGAGCTCGATTTCGTGGTCCTCAACCATGTAATGCGGCCGAGCTAGACAATGGGTATCCTGCGGTGGGAAGACAAACAGGTCTCAGCACCACAGACATAAAGTGAAACATGAACAAGTAACAATGTTGCAACATGGAGAGCACTCTCACAGTCAAAGGGGTACTGCCAACAGAAACATTGGGTACACATAGTCATTCTCATCACCTTGAAAAGGTGCACAGAGCGCTGAGAACAGTCCAGGCCTGAGGAGACCAGTTCCAGCCAATCAGGGGACAGACATCCATGGGTGGATGGCAGAGGGCATGGACCAATGGTAATCCTGTGACAATGCAACAATGTAATAGATAGTTCGTGGGGAAGGGATAGGTTAACCACCTGACATGGAAGGGCCAATTGAGTAAGATCTATAAGGGCAATCTATATTGCCCTTAGTATATAGCACTGCAAGCACCCAATCAGTAAGTGTGATAGGTTTTTCGTGGAGGGCCCAGAGCGTGACGCAATTCTGTATCAAAAAGGGTTGACACGATTTTGGGATGAGTGATTACGGAGATAGTTCAATGTCCTGTATGATCCCTGATGGTTTTTGTAGTAAACAACAGTTCTAGGTTGCTGGGCCCTTGGGAGCTGAAGGGGTGAGCTAATAGTAACCCCCAGACATCTGGCATACCAGACCTCACCAATATTGCAATTTAATTTGTCGAAGGCTAGGGATAAGTCATTGCTGAATGCATGATTCAGGAGCAGAACATTTTGCCATGTTTGCTTCTGCACATGGTCAACTACCACCTCTGCTAGTGCTGTCCCCACAGCTCTTCGAAAATCTACTCTGACTCGGTTTTATTATGGCACTAGTGGATGCCCTTAGCTCAAGCTCTTTTAATATCAAGGACGAAAATAATTTAGAATCAGCATCCAATAACGTAACGGGCCTAGAATTTAGGGGATCGCATTTCATCCCTTCTTTAATAATTGGGACAATATGTCCTGATTTCCAGGTAGCGGGAGTTCGTCGCTCCATAATTCCAACCTTAAATAATCAGCATCCAATAACGTAATGGGCCTAGAATTTAGGGGATCACATTTCATCCCTTCTTTAATAATTGGGACAGTATGTCCTGATTTCCAGGTAGCGGGAGTTCGTCGCTCCATAATTCCAACCTTAAATAATTGATTTAATACCATTGCTCACAATTTGGGGCTGACTTTCAGAAACTTATTACAAAGACAATTCGACCCTGGGGTATGAGATTTACTACCCTTTTTATCAGCTCAATAGCATCTTGACCAAAACTTTTCTTGCATCTATAACTTTAGTGCGCTCATTACTTGAAGTTGCAGCATCCAAGTTTTCTAAATGTTGGGTTCATATTTATTCTGCAATTGGATTTTCTTGGCACACCAACTGTGACTTCTCCAAGAAATTTGCCAATTTACAATAGTTCACATCTGATTTCCACACAATGCAGGCAAGAATATCTTCCCCTGCGTTCTGATGCAAATTATACTTTAAAGGTTTAAGCTAACTGGATCTGCCCCGGTGTCAAGATGTCTACTGGCGGTGAGCTCTAGATCAGTAGCGGCTTTGAAGCTCTAGTCTGCTGTGGTGGTCTTGTGCTGATCTGCTAAGGATATGCCTCTGCTTTCTCTGAGAACATTCTCATTGAGGTAGTGTCCCACAGATCGCTGCATAGTAACAGGTAAATAACAGCGAATGAGCAACACAATGTGAAGGCACTCTTGCTTGAGCTCGAGAGTGTAAAGACTGGAGGGGGTATCTGTACCCCTGCCCTCTATATGGCAGAGTAGAAGCACAAAACACCCCAGCCAAGGTTCTCTATATGGTAGCTATGGACAAGCAACCAGGCTTAAGCTCTCAGGAGGTGATGCAAGCTGGTTCTTAAGTACAGTGAGCCCCAAGCCTCCACAAAGGAATGTCCACGCACTATGTTATGCGCTAACTCCCTTTAAAGCAGGAGCCACTGGGCGTTGAGATCCTCGAAGAAAAGTGGAACACTGGCATCGATGTTGCAGTTTCGACCTTTGTGGTGCTCTTCGCCGATTTATCGTGAAGTCCTGGGAAGATGAGGCGTGCGGGAAACCTTGACCCAAAGTGTTCAGCGCTGCAAAGAAGACTTGGTGATGGATGCAGGGCGTCGGGTGTCATGAGTTGAGTTTGGTGGTCCTCTGGCCTGTCGGTGCTGCAGTCGCAGCACGTACCTCGGGATACCTTCAGCGATCGGGACTCGACCATGGGCTGAACCTCAGATGGGTGGTACAACCCTGTACCACCCATGGATGGGGGTACAGAATTGTACCCCCATCGGTACAGAATTGTACCCCATCCATGAGTGCCATAAGGGTACCCCTAGGGTCTCTGTTCAGAACAAACAAAAAGAGGAAGAGCTCCACTGCCAGGGGTCCCACTGGAATCCTCTGCAGTAAATAACACAGAACACACATGATAAGGAAATACAGGACAAGGACATGGAAGCCCTGTCCCTCAAATATATTTCCAGCCCCCCCCCCAGACTGAGGTTCAAGTGGTTTAATCTCCCACAAGATTGACACCCTCGAGGTGTGGCTTGGAGCGCCATCGATGTGGCTGCTCCATTGATGGCCTCTGTGTAAAGCCAGTGGCACAAGCACAAAATATGCAGTTCCACCACCGACTTTGAGGGAGAACCGACATTTTCCGGGGCTGGAATATTGGGGCTGTGGCTGGATGAAAGGGGAGCCTCTGATGCTGGCCCCAAGCCAAGATCAGGGCGGATTGCTGTGGCTCCTATCACCGAGGTGATCCAAGATGGCTGGCGCTCCGGAGGGAGGAGGCCCTGCTCGCGCCGGATCCAGCTGACTGCAGCCGGGGGGTCAGCGGGAGACCGAAACACCACTCGCCAGGTCTGTGCCCTGGCCCCCCACCCGTCCGGGGGAGTGCGTTGGAGAGGGGGGAGTCCCGGTGCAGCTGCAGAGGCCTTGGCTGTGCGGCGCTTGGCGGAGACTCTCGGCCGCCCGCGCCGGCACACCCCTGGTGTCCTGTTTGTTCTGCTTCATCTTCGGTGCCTGCCTGTCTGGAGCAGTAGGCCCTCCAGGACGGCGTGCGGCTGCGAGGTTGGTGCCCGGAGGCTGACGGCTCAGGGCTGGAAGAGCTGATCATGGCGGCATGTCGGGTGCCCGCACTCCATTCCCCTGCCTCGCTTTGCCTGCCAGGAGGCCCGGACTGGCGTTATGAGGGGTAGAGACAGGACAGAGGGCCTCCTCCTAATGTGAACTGGCCCTGCTATCCACCTAGCAGTGAAGGTAGCAACCGGACCCTAGCAGAGGAGGAAGCACCCTGGCTCAACCTCCCCTTAGCCACTTGGACTGAACAACCTATTTGGGCCCAAACATCCAAGTAGTCCGGTTGCTGCTGCCCCCCTGCGCTGCCCATGCACCGGATTGCGCCTGGTGCCGGTGATAAGGCCAGATCCCCCTGCTTGGGTCCTAAACCGGCGAGGGCGCCCTTAAGACGCTACGATCCCGCATGGGACTATCCCCTCGCCTTTCCAGCTGTTCAACAGGTGGTGCCTCGGCCCCTTGCCCCAAGAACGCGGAGTGACCGTGAGCATCACTGACCAACGGCTACCTCCTGGGGTGCCCCGGCCCCACAACCTCTTGCTACTTCGGCCCCTGCGGACCACAGCGGTGCTTTTCCAGGGGGGTTTGCTGACTGCCTCAACACGCAACCTCACTAACCACAGAGGCGGACTGGCAGGGATAAACCTGCGCTGCACCTCGCACGCAAACATCGTCCAGGCTCTCCACTCGCCAGAGAAACCCCAGGGGCTGCGATCCTCCAACAGCAGAACAGATCACCACCCACTTGGCGCTCAGCTTGGCAGGGTTCCCATCAGGTAGGCCCGATGTCCGTCCAGGAACTGAACTCACCCTCGTACTCTCCTCCACAGATCGTATCCACGCCTCGGTCGGATCAACGCTCCGGATAGGGTTAAATAAGATCTGGTGGCCCTTCCCCCACTGGCCAGAGCAGTGGACATCGCTCTGGCCCCCGTGCCTAAAACTCCCCAGTCCGGAAAATACACAGGGAGTCCCGACGCGGTCCTAGGGCAATGGCCAAGCACTTGAAGCCTGCAAAAAAACCCTGACATCGCCGCCATGCTGCTCTCAGTGGACAGGGGGAAGAAATCTGAACCCCCAAAACTCATGCCTCAGAAAACTTTGGAGAGCAGCGGACTACTGCTTTTATCGTGGACATCAATGCAGAATTCAGATCATGCATGTCGGAGCTCTCCACCAAGCTGGAGCGGACAGACCAGAGAGTCACAGACGCAGAGCAGAGACTGGGGGAGGTCGAGGACTTAACTCAAGAGCATACTACTACTCTCGCAGAGGTACAACGATTGATCCAAGAGTTATTTAACAGAAACAAGATTCTTGAATTCAAACAAGAGGACCTCAAAAATAGGGCCCGGACACAACAATCTGCAGTTAAAGTGGGTTCCCTCTTCGGTCCTCGACGGAGACCTAGCTGAATATATCGGCGACTTCTTCCAGTCACTGCTCCCAAACCTGGACAAATCGCAACTCCTGTTGGACCGCACCCACAGGCTGCTCCCTCGTAAGGGTGTGGAATCGGATTCCACCCCGGATGTGATAACCAGGGTGCACTTCTACACAACTAAAGAAGCCATTTCAGCAATAGGGTGATCCAGAGATGAACTTTAATTCCACGGCTCCCCTCTCAAAATCTTTCAGGATCTCTCTCTTTTGACGATGCAAACGAGAAGGGTCCTCCGGCCCCTCACGCTCTTTCTCCAGGATCACCAGATCCGCTATCGGTGGCTGTTCCCAGCGGCCTTACAATTTTCATATAACGGAACCCTTCGGAGGATCAACCACTTCGATGATGCTGCAGCGATCCTACGCCTTGACTCACCTGGCAGAGCAAAGGATCTCTCGATGAATCGCACTGATGGCGAACCAGGCACCTCCAATCCTAAACCGAGGCGCTCATCTTGGACAAGGGTACAGAGGAACTGAAAGGTAAAATGAGCTTGCACAATCCTGAATAGAAGGCTCTGGAACACATAGCCACAAGAACAACTTTGCAGGCTTCACACGGCCCATGCCTGAAGTCAAGGTGCATGTCACTGAAACCTCCTTGGAATAGAATTCTGGTTTTGCTGACGGTCTTTGCCCTGTTGGCTGAATGGACGGGTATGGACCCGTTGGCCACTGGATATGTCTGACTGGGAGAGTCGGCTTCCCGAACTGTAATAGTTTCAGCCTCCCGTTGAAGGTCGATGTTAAAACTCCAGCCACAAGGTGGCAGCACGCTAACAAAATCCCCCAGAGATGACTGACCCGCGATCGCCCCAGTCGCCTCGCCCGAGACCCCCAGATGCTGCGACCTCTCAACCCCCTCATCTGACACTGAGGTTTGTTACGCTCAACATTAGGGGCTTGGACTCCCCCGCCAAATGCAAATCTGCTTTGCAGAGACTGCATGATGGGGAAAACGCAGTGGTCTTTCTACAGGAGACGCAACTTCTGCCAGCAGACTTCATACGTCTCCGCAATAAACACTTTCTGCTCAAACTCCTGGCCTCCAGCGGCACCAAAAAAGGAGGCACAGCGATCCTCTTCGCAAAAGGACTGAAACCACAGATTCTGGAGACCCGGCAATGCCGAGAAGGCCTTTATGTAGCGGTAAATGCCCCATGCTCGGGCAGCTGTACTCGCTTATCTCAGTGTATGCTCCGAACGACAGACAAGAGCCGTACTGCAAGGCACTGGGCAATGCCCTTCACCCATTTGCAGAGGGCCAAGTTATCATTGGAGGAGACTTTAATGGGGTCCCCGACCCGACAAGAGACAGGTCACACCCCCCGTCCCCGAAGGTTTCAAACTGGCCATCAGCCTCATTCGCTTCTTCCGAACTCTGGATGTATTGGACACACTGAGAGTGCTGCACCGTGCCGAAAAGGACTTCTCCTTTTACTCCCACGTGCATAGGACATTCTCTCGGATGGACCTCTTGTTGGCTTCCCCGCAGATCCTGGCCTATGTTGAGAAGGTAACCATCAGATCTAGAATACTATCTGACCACGCGCCTATAATCCTGGACCTCCGGGCTTATGACCCAGATCCGGTCCCACGACGACGATGGAAGCTGTATGACCCCATTCTCAATGATGTGCCGCTAAGGGAATGCGGTTGCCAAATCGATAAAAAACTTCTTTAAGGAGAACCCAAATAAGGATACCTCCCCGGCCAAGACTTGGGATGCCATGAAGGTGGTGGTGCAGGGGAACTGATCGCACATGAGGTGTTGTTCTACAAACGCAGACAACAGGCCAAACTGATTCTCGAGGAGGAGGTCCGTAAGGCGGAAGCAAACCACAAACTTAAAGGCTGGTCCCCACAAACCCAACGGGCCATACAATCAGCCTGGAAAAAGCTGAAAGCCCACTACGCGGAGAACACGGCGCACCAGTTAGCCAAATCTAAGCAAAGCTTCTACGCCAGAAACAACAAGGCGAATAAATGGCTGCTGGAGAAGTTGGCTAATATTAAGAGGAGGAATACGATCGTGGGGCTTCACGACCAACAAGGCAAGGTCCAATTTGTGGAACGAGAGAAATTTCAGCTGGCAGTTGCCCATCTGTCTGAGGTAATGTCTGCATCGCTGTGAGATCAAGAGGAGCAGTTGGAGTACCTGCGGAATGCAGCACTTCCACACCTTAGAGATTCTGTCCGGGAGGGCCTTGACGCCCCGATTTAAGGTGAGGAGGTTGATGCTGCTATTAAGTCCCTCAAGCCCAGAGCTCCAGGCCCTGATGGGTACTCGACTAAATTCTATAAAACTTTCCGCCCCCAGTTGTCCCTCCCCCCCCCGGTCACCCTCTTTAACTCATTCAAAAAGGCGGGAGCTGTCACCCCTTCTATGCAGGAATCTATCACTATCCTTCTACTCAAACCAGGCAAAGACCCCAAGGACAATAGCTCCTACAGACCCATCTCCCTTTCCCTCCTTAACATAGACGCTAACATCTATTCCAAAATTCTGGCGAATCATCTAGCAGACGTCCTGCCCGACATAATTAACCCAGACCAGACAGACTTCATTAAAAATAGGTCAAACAGCGGATAACATCCGCAGAGCCCTGAACTTAATTGATATCGTGACATAAGACTCGCGGAAGTTAGCAATTTTGGCCCTGGATGCAACCAAAGCGTTTGATAAAGTTGACTGGGCCTTCATGCGTCTTACCCTGGAAGCGTTTTGCTTCGGGCCAATCTTCCAAAAACTCGTTTTGGCCAACTACCAGTCCCCAAAGACTATTCTTAGAGTCAATAGCTCACTCTCAAACCTGATCCCCCTAACTGGTGCAACCAGACAAGGATGCCCTCTATCCCCGCTCCTATATGCCTTGGTTATGGAACCCTTTGCCCAAAGAATTCGGCTTAACCCTAATATCAGGGGCCTCCAGATCGAAGCCTCACAGGACAAAATAGCCCTTTACGCAGATGATGTGCTGCTATCCATCAAAAACTTTAGCTCCTCGTTAAGGCCCGCTCTCACTGAGATTGATAGATTTGGGAAAGTAGCAGGCTTTGCCATTAACTTTGGTAAATCCGTTGCCTTGGGGATCGGCTTGGAGGTGGCCGAGCGGGAATCCCTCGAGGCCCTTTGTCCGGTCCAATGGAGCGAAAAAGTAATTCCCTATCTGGGAGTTCAGATTCCAGCTAGTCCGAGTGAGATATATCGGGTGAACTTCCCCTCGCTCTTTAAAGAACTTGAGAGGGACCTGGATAGATGATGGTCACAAGAAATCTCACTTATCGGTGCATTACCGCCTGTAAAATGAACCTCCTTCCAAGGTTCCTGTATGCCTGCTCCTCCTTGCCCACTACGATCCCGTTGCCCCCTCTACGCCACTTGAACAGGAAAATGCTCCAGTTCATCTGGAAGGGTAGAAAGGGAAGGATCTCCCAAAAAAACAATGCTAAGTAGCGCCAAAATGGGTGGGCTGGGGGTCCCTGACCGGCGTAAATACCAGGTGGCTGTAAAGCTGGCACACACACGGGAATGGCTCGTGTCCTCTGAGCGCCCGAGGTGGGTAGAGGCGGAACAATCCCGCTTATCGCTTCCCCTGCACTTTCTCCCGCATATTCTGCCCCCACTGCGCAAACACTGGAAGAAGATGCTGTCCTCTACTGCACATAACCTCAAAACATGGGACTGGGCTCTGAGGCGTAGGCGCATTCTGAGGGGGTTGAGTCCTTCCTCCCCAATATTCCAGAACCCGGCTTTCTGCCCGGGATTCCATCCTCAGAACTTTAAGAATTGGATTGCGGGTGGCTGGAAACCCTCAGTCAACTCTTTGAGGGGGACTAGCCTCGCACATTTGAGCAATACAAAGTGGCTTTCCAATTAACCGTAGCGGATAGGTTCCCCTATATTCAATTGCTGCATTGGTGCTCTCACCCCCCAAACCGTCAACCTGCGACGCGCAGCCCCAACTCCCTCAAACTAACTCTAAAAGATCTCCCGCCACATGGGAAAATGTCCACCCTGTATAAACTGTTGCAGGAAGACATTGGGCCTCATTAAGAGGAAGGTGGTAGAGTGATAACGACGCTGGTAGAGCTGCCGGCGCCGTTATCACTTTACCGCCTCATTACGAGGTCTGCTCGCAGGTGCCGCTCTGTACGCCTGGTCAGACCACACGTCCTTAGAGGCACCCGTGAGCAGACCAGGATGCTAACAACGGACCCTTCATTAACAGGTCAGTTGTTAGCATCCTCCCCATTCCCATTGAGCCCTATAGGGGCTCAATGGGAATGGGGATGTACCGGGTCCGGGTCCCGAGAATGGGAATTACTGGGCCCGCTAAAGTCGGCATAGTCCGGTAATTCCCTATTTCTGGGACCCGGTACCCGGTTTGTGGGTGGCAATGCCGGGAAGTATGGCATGGCTACCTCCAAACTCCTAATGTGGCCCATTCTCTCCACAAGAGCGCCATATATGCTGCAATGGGAGACAGACCTGGGACACCCCCTGGAAGACCAGACTTGGGTAGATATTTGTACACGAACACATTCTTCATCCTTTTGTATCACCAATAGAGAATGCGCCCACAAGGTACTCCTACGCTGGTATTACCCCTCTTTCCGGCTTCAACGTATCAACCAGGCTTTGGACCCGGGTTGCTGGCGCCTATGTGGACTACCGCGATCATACTTCCACATGTGGTGGTCATGCCCAATCGTGAATACCTTCTGGACACAATGCATCGCCACTATAAAAGTCATCACCCAGGTGGCGATTCCACTAGAGCCGGAACCCATCCTGTTGGGAGCCCCAGGGGTTTATGTCACGACTTGAGTCCACGTGGATATGTATACCTCCGTCCCCAAGTACCAGTCAGAGAGAATTAATGAACTCGCTAACCGATCTTTGGAGCCACAGGTGGAAGAAACAGGAAACCCAGGGTCCCGGATGGCCGGGGACTGGTCGAAGCCAGCTCTTGACCTAGTTGTTTGCTCTGGTTGTTAAAAGAGAAAGGAGTAGTCAGAAGTACTGTATGCCAAAGCCAAGGGATAAGAAGAATGCAGTCCAAATACAATTCCAGGGTCAATGCAATCCAAAACACAGTCCAAGAAGAAAAAACCAAGTGACAAATCCAGTAAGGACAAATCCAAGGCGTAGAGGTTCCAAAAGTACAAGGTCTAGGGTCCAAAATCCATAGAAATCAAGGTTCACCAGGAGACGGTAGCCTGACGCTTCAGAACAGCTGAGAAGCGCCAGATAGTTGAACAGAGCTGCTTTTATGCCGGCACTTCTTGGTCACGTGACTCCAGTGTCGGAATCACATGAGCGTGAGGCTTGGCGTGACCACGTGACCGCTTCTCTGTGATCGCATTCTTAGATGCAGGAAGGCAGACTGAGGGGCGGAGTGTCCGCTGTAGTAGGCGCCATGGCAACCCCCCAAACACCTGACTTCTCCAGCACCAGGGGTGCCGCCGTGCGCGACCTCCGGCACCAGGGCGGGCATGAGTGCTTCTAAACGGAGGGCGCGACCCATGTTACCGCTGGGACCAGCCCCCAGGTTTCAGGTTTCTAAGGCTCCTCATCCCGGGTGAGTTGTGCGAGTGTGGGTGAGTGACTGAGTGTGTGACTGAGTGCGTGACAGTGTACCCAAGATCCGGAAAGCGAACCAAGCTACTGAACCAATTTCTCTTGGCTCGGAAAATCACAGTTGCCCGCACCTGGAAGGCTGCTGAGGGGCCGTTGATGGTTCTCTGGTGGATAAAAATGTGGGACATATTGATCACTGAGAAAGTTTCAGCTGCCAAGGCAGGCCTCCTACATCGCTTCACGAACATCTGTGCACCATTCCTAGACTATGATCAAAACTTTCCAGCGTTAACCCACAAGCCTCTGTAGGTCAGGAGGGTCCTTGGCTTGGAAGAAAAGGGTCAGAGTTGAGAGGAGGGTGGAAAGGGGGAGCTGGGGTGGGGGCGGCGGCAGGTGGGACTATTGCCTGCCCCTTGTTGATAACTGGACGGGGGGTTTATGACATGCTTTCCATTTACATGTACCACTGTCATCTGTGGGCTGGTTTGAAACAAACATGTTTAAAAAAATAAATAAAATAAAAAAGATTGACACCCTCATCCAGAAGGTCAACATACCTTTTGGAAAGGCCATCTGCATTATCATGACTCTTTAAGGGCTTATGGTCAGTGTTAGGGAGAATTCTCTGTTTAGGCTGAATTTCCTAACCTAGTGAGTCCCCCAGCAGCTTTGCTGGATTTTCGGGGTTTATTTTTTTCTCCTGCCAAGAGTGAGACTCTTTTACCCTCACTCTTGGACATGATTTGAGTGTATTCCTTTGACTCTAGATGTGTTTAATGGGCCATGGGGTCTTTTACTCCATAGGGCTTCATGTGTTTTTGTGATGGGTGTTACACAGCACCCTCAGTGCAGTAACACAGGGCTGTCATAGTGACCCCCCAGTATAGACTCCATACCCTGGGACTGACTACTGTCTCCCAGGGCATGTAAAGTCACCATTGACTTTACTAGTCTGGAATTCTGAACAGAACCAGTACAAACCATCATATTGTGGACGTACTGGCCGGGGCAATTCGATTGCCCCGAGGTATGTTAGTCGAGGGGGCACGACTCCGTCCCCCCTGATCGAGTTTTGGCTGGTGGCAGTGGATACTACTTTTTATATTCAACCGCAAATATTTCTCTATGGGATTTTCCCATTGTTCGAGGCTACTATCTTTATTTATTTAATTACGATAGCCTCGAGCATACCACCGGTTTATTTAATTATTATTAATTCTCCGGTTGGTATTTTTTTCCAAAACTCGGTTCTAAAATGGCGTTTGTGTTCTCTTCTGTGACTCCAACCCAAGTCGAGCCCTTTTTTCCACTTTTTGGCGGGCTTCTCCACAGAAGCCCTCCAAAGTGGTGCCACTCTGTCTGGGGTACTTAGGAGGGGTGGAGGGGGATTTAGGCACCCTGGACTGAGTTGCCTAGGCAACTCAAGCCGCACTCCATCCTGATTGGCCCAAGTGGTGAGCCGGCCGGCTCACCACTTAGCATGTTTGAGTGACAGCTAGGCTGAGTGAATGGGGGTTTTCTGCATAAAAGCAGGGCTTTGGGGACTGGAACTTCAGAAGTCGCCACAGGACCTAAGAATCCGACGAGGGAGAAGCTGAGCCGACCTGCCACGACGACACCACCAGTGGAGCCCTGCTGGACCGTCTCACCACTTTTCCCAACGACAGAGGAGATCTCCCGCCGGAGAGTCTTCTTCCTTTGACTGGTGGGGATAACCAGTTTCACCGTCTTTTCGCCTTCCCAACGCATCTCATGGCCGCCTTGCCTGTGCCAAGCCCCCCCCGCAACCGGAATACCAAGTTTTACCACGAAATAAAGGGTAATACCTTTAACCGGAAAACTCTGCGGCTGGTTTCCTCCCTGGCAGTGCAACGACCTTCATCTTTCGTCCAAGTCGAGATCTTCTCTTCCTCTGGACGACGCCGAGACTTGCACCCGCTGCCAGGAACAACTGCCACCACTGGAGGATCCATCCCACTTAAGGTACCGTGTTCCGCCTGGCTTCCCTTGCCACCGACTGTACGGGGTAGATTTAGCCCCCGGCTTTCGAACATGGGTTAGCCTGGGACACCTTGGCTAACCTTTTCTGAGCCTCTCTAAACTCTTTTCGAACTCTCTGCAAGACTTTCAAAGCCTAGTGTAACTGTGCGATCTTGGGCACATTTCTGCTCTGCTCTCTCTAAGAGTGGGCCTAGCCTATGGACTTTGGCTCACCAGTGACATTTGCTCTTCTGCCTTGCTAAAAGTGTTCCTAAATCTTAGAGTGGTGTATCTTCACACATTCTGTCTTTTTCCCTCCCTTTTTCATGAACTTATTGGAGTGCCATCTATAGTTAAGCGCTCACCTCTGTCTGGAAATAAGTGGTGTTAACTAAGACTTGTCTGATAAGGAATAAGGGTTGTATATATCATAATAGTAACTGTGTTTAGAGTGTTTTACAATAACAGTGCTGGAGTGTTTCAAACAGTGTGTTTTTAAATAAATAATTATATACTTTGATACCGAAGCTCTGGTTAGTGTTTGCTTGTGCTATTGTGTCTGAGTGCCTATTGTGTATACTTTGCATACTGCCTAACTCTTCTTGAGGGAAGTCTGACTGCTCAGCCACAGCTACCAGGTAAATCTGGGTGGTACAGACTGGTACCAAGTGGGTTTACTGCTAACACCTGTAGTCCTAAATCTTTTGCAGTGTTCCCAAAGGGAACTGCACAGGTTTCTGCCTAACAGTCAGTTTGGACCTTGAAGGTAAGGACTAAAACACCTAAGGCTCCAAACTATACTGAAAAAATATTTTTTAACAGTAGTCCACCTAAGTTCTGTACCCTTGAGTTCTCTACTGATAAAAATAATGGGATGTTCCCTCCCTTTGTCATCTAACTGGGAAAAGGCAGCTCCAATTCTGGTGTAACAGGCATCAGTCTGAACGATAAAGGGTTTGCTGTAATGAGGTGCACAAAACACAGGTGCTTCCTTCAAGCCAACAAAGGCCCTCTGACAGTCTTCCATCCAATTAACTTTTCTTGGTTGCTTGTGTGAGTTCACAGCTGTCAGAGGGTGACTTTCCTCTGAGCTATCTGGCACTTGGTGGCCTTGATAGTGAGGTTAGCCCTTTTTAAGGCCTGCAAAACCTTATCCAAATGAGACAAATGCTCATCCCAGGTAGAACTATAGACAGCAATGTCATCTAGATAGGCCACACAAAAGGCCTCCAGCCTACTGAGCGCACGATTGACCAATCTTTGGAAGGTGGCACGTGCCTTCTTCAACCCAAGAGGCATGACTCTAAACTGCTATAGCCCCTCAGGTGTTGAGAACACAGTTTTATCCTTGGTCTGGTCCGTCAGAACTATTTGCCAATAGCCTGAGGTGATGTCAAAGGTGCTTACACATTTGGCAGCACCTATGGTGTCCACAAGCTCATCAGCCCTGGGTAATGGGTGTGCGTCAGTCTTGGTGACTGCACTGACTCCTATGTAGTCCACACAGAACTTCCAATCCTTGGTACTTTACCTGGAAACTTGCCTTGGGGACAAGGACCACAGGGCTGGACCAGGGACTGGTTGAGGGTTCCATTACACCCAGATCCAAAAGAATTGGCGACCTCTGCCTGGATGTGGTTCTTAACCATGTGCGACATCCGATAGCTTCTGCTTTTGACAGGTACACTGTCACCAGTGTCAATTTCAGGCCTATACCACAGGGTGAGGCCTGGTGTCAGTGAGAATAGAGGGGCATACTGCCGGAGGTAAGCCCTGAAGGCCCTCTGCTGCTCTGGTGTCAGATCTGGAGAGAGATGTACTCCCTCTACTGAGCCATCCCGAGAGTTGCTATGCAACAAATCAGGAAGGAGCTCACTCTCTTCCTGCTCTTGCTTTGAATCTAGCAGAAGACATGAGACTTCATCTCTTCTCTACCCGAGGGGCTACCCCAGGGACTCCCATGACAACCAGATAGTTGACCTTGCCCATCTTGGGGATTATCCTGAAAGGTCCAGTCCACTTATCTGCCAGAGCTCGAGACTTGGTAGGCTCGATCACAAGGATCTCCTCTCCTGGAGTCCAATCCACTTGTGAGGCCTTAAGGTCATGCCAGTACTTATTTCATTCTTGTCTTGCCTTAAGATTTGCTGATGCCTGGCCCATCAACTGTGCCATCCTCCTCTTGAGGCCTAGCACATTGTCCCCCACTTGCTTGGCAGGACCTGGAGGGGTGGCTTCCAAACCTTCTCTGATTAATGCAAGGGGCCCCCTCACGGGATATCCAAAGAGAAGCTCAAAGGGGCTGGAACAAACTCCCTCTTGAAGCAAACAGCAGGCAAGGTAGGAGGAGATTCTGCTTCCTCCTTAGGGGTTCTTCCAAAGCACCCAGCATGCCCTTGAGAGTCTTATTAAATCTCTCAACCAGACTATTGGTCTGGGGATGGTAGGAAGTGGCAAAGTTATAGGTTACCCCACATTCTTTCCACATTGCATGTATGTAACTAGAAATGAAGTTGGATCCTCTGTCAGAGACCACCTCTTTAGGGAAACCAACTCTGGTGAAAATGCCCAGGAGACCTCCGGGAACCACCTTGGCAGTAATGGTCCGAAAGGGGTATAACCTTAGGGTACCTGGTGGCATGATCAACCAGTACCAGGATGAACCGGTGTCCACCTGATGTAGGAGGGTCCAAGGGACCAAACATTTCAATGCCTACCCTCTCAAATGGAGTGCCAACCACTGGCAAAGGCTGCAGTGGGGCAATGACACTACCTCCAGTCTTGCCAGACAACTGTCAAGTGGGACAGGTCCGGCAGTGGGACTCCACTTCTACTCCTATCCCGGGCCAGTAGAAACATGCAGAAGTCTTCTTAGTACCAAGATGACCAGCTAAGGGCACCCCATGTGCCAACTGCAGTATGAAGGGCCTGTAAACCTTGGGTACCACCAACCTATTGAGGGCACCAGGTTCAGGCTCAGTGGGCTCCCCACAACGGAGCTCATCCTCCCAATAAATCTGCACTTCACCTTGTGCCAGGGCCTGGGCCTGTTTTCATTGACCCTCGAGAGAGTGGCACTCTCTCTGACCATTACAGAAGTCTCCCCCTAGAGGGACCACCTTCAGCCAGCAAGCATTGAAGGCCAGGGTGATCCTCTGGGTTGAGTACCTCTCCCTGAAGAGGGTCTTCTGGCTCTTCTCCCTCAGGAGTGGAGTCTCGGGTTACATCTGGGCCTAGCCCATCCGGAGCTTGGATCCCAAAGGGTGCTGCTGAAACAGCAGGAAGAGAAGGAGCCCCCTTCACAGAAGTGGTCCTCTTGCTCTTCCGTTTTGCCTTGGGTTTCCCCTTTGGCATGGGTAACTGACTATCAGTCAGACCCGGTTTGGCCTGAGACCTAGTGACTGCAGTAGCAGTCAGGGGTAGTCCATCAGAGATCAACCCCAACTCCACTAAGTCATTACCTAGCAATATGTGGGCAGGCACGTTGTCCGGAACCACAACGGGAAGCTTCATTGCCTTGTCCTCAATCTGGATGGTGACTAGGGCTACAGGAGATCATTTGGGAGGCCCACGAGCTAACCTGGTAGTTCTCAGAGGAGCACCTACATACTCCTATGGCGTGACCAAGGTCCTGTCCACCACTGTCATACTTGCGTCAGTGTCTCTCAAACCAGTGGAAGGCTGGCCATTCAGGAGGACACCGCAAAAATCTACGGGTATTCTGTGGGATAGTAGCCAGTACTTCTGCGTACTGGTCCCAGGCCCCAAGAGACACTAGGGAAATATCTGCAGGAGCACCAAAGGTGATTCCTGGAGAGGGGGGAGACGACAGTGGCCTCCACCTCAGGCATTAAGCACGGGTAGGTCAGGCTGACAGCCTGGACTCCAAGTGCCTTACCTTTACACTTGGGTCACCATACTTGTGGTCCAGAGCCCCGCAGTTCCAACAAATGCCAGGAATGCGAGGTACTGTACTGGTTCCACTGGGAGCTTGCTTTACAGCAGGAGAACCACTACTCTTGCTCCCAACCCCATGAGACTTATGCACACTAGATATGTGGTTCCTAGGAGAGGGAGGTTTAGGTGTACTCCACTGTGATTGTTTATGGGCCTCCTCAGCCTTCTGAGAGGTCCCTTTCTCTTTGTCCTTGTCCTTCCACTGGGTTCCTCAGGGGATACCTGGTGGGAGACCCACTTGTCAGCCAGCCTGGCCAGCTTAAAGGGGTCCAAAATGTTCTGGTTGGCAATGTACTGACACAGCTCTGGTGAACAGGCATCAGAAAAATGCTCAAAAAACAAAAGGTGGAACAATTCAACAAAAGTTTTCACGTTGTATCCATCAATCCGCCACATCATGTTCATATGCGCAACACTCACTCAGTCAACCCAAGACACATTTTCTCTTTTCTTAAATTCCCCAAACCGTTTCAGGTATTGGGTAGGTGTCTTGCCAAACTTGGCAATCAAAGCATCTTTCATGCACTCATACGGCCTCTTTCTTCCACACTCAGTTTCAGAATACAGCCATAACCAGTCTGAGGTACTCTACTTAACAAACACTTGGCCAATCTCTTTTAGCAACATCATGGACACAACAAGCCATCTCAAATGCTTTTATCCATTGGAGGATATCGGAACCCTCCACATAACACAAACCAAATCTTTCATAAATTTGGTGGCAGGGGACCTAAGACTCGCAACTGGTTTGGTGGAAGTCTCGTCTCTAGCTTTCTTTAGCTGTATTCTCTTATATTCAGTATATTTGTTTTTGAGTTCAATATCCCTATCTTTGAGTATCACTTGCTGTGCCAGCTCCTCTTTTGTCAATTCAGTTTCAGTTTACAACTTTTTATATTCAAAGGCCAATTTCATACCTAATAACTCAAGTTACAAGGTACTCGCTGAAGAAACAATGCAGGGTTTTGGAATAGAAGTGACAGGAGAGGTGGCAATCCCAGAAACAGATTCAGTAATAACCCCAGGGGTAAGGTCCTCAGTGGTTTCACCCCCAACCCCTTCATCAGGAGCATCACAATCAGTCTGGTAGTCCACCGGGGCAGCTATAAGCTCAGCTCTAGACTTATCCTCATAGTCTAACTCCCTGGCTTCACAAGCACCCTGGAGAGCCTCTAAGCTCATCCAAGTCAATTTGGCATTTACAATCCATTCCATTGCTTGTAATGTAGTTATCCTAGTATACACAACTAAACCTTGAATCAACAAAGTGTGGAGATTTTGTAGGTGGCAAGGTTACACGTGGATTCTGAAAACCATTAGTATCCCACCACTGCCACCAGTGTAAAGACCGGGGGGGAGAATCTGTAATCTTGCCCTCTATATGGCAGAGTAGAAACACAGAGCACCCCAGCCAAGGTTCTCTATATGGTAGCTTTGGATAAGCAACCAAGGGTTAAGAACTCAGGAGGTGATGCAGGCTGGTTCTTAAGTACAGTGAGTCCCCAAGCCCCCACAAAGGAATGTCCACACACTATGTTATGTGCTAACACAGTTCTTTACATAAAAATAAGGTTCAGAGATATATACACCATTCAATAACACACTTTGTACTTTGGTAATTCTAAAATGACAAACATACAATTTCTATGTGATACCACACTTAAGCTTTAGATTCCTTTGAAATGCATCAACTGCTGGCAGTTATCATAGAGCATACAAATCATGAAGCAAGGTGTATCAACATAGATAATTAGGAAGGAAGGCAGGTTTAAGGTTAGGCAATGGCAGAATGCTTTTCTTAGGTATAGAGACACATTTCTGAGTGAGGATGCCCCACCTGGGCAACCTGTAATAAAAGTAATAACAAGACCAGTCCATAAATGCTGAATAAGTCTTGCTTCCTGGTCAAAAGGTTCAACCACCCCAGTGTACCTGAGATGGAAGAGTTTCTTCAACGGGTTGTCGATGGAGCGCCTCGAGGGTGGATGCCCTTTAAAGCAGGAGCCACTGGGCGTCGAGATCCTCAAAGAAAAGTGGAACACTGGTGTCGATGTTGCAGCTTCAACCTTTGCGGTGCTCTTCGACGATTGATCGTGGATGTCCTGGGAAGATGAGGCGTGCAGTAAACCTTGATGCAAAGTGTTCGGAGCTGCAAAGAAGACTCGGTTATGGATGCAGGTCCGGCAGAGGGCATCGGGTGTTCAGAGGTCCTTTGGCCAGTCGGTGCTGCAGCCGTAGAATGTACCCCGGGAAAACATTGGCGAATGGAACTCGGCCACAGGCTGGACCTCGGATCTTCCCTTCGTCAGTGTCCTCAGGATGCCTTTGTCTGCTTCGAGTGGTGGGAAACACACTGGCAGACTTTCCTTGGTAGCTGGCGACCTGGACTTTCTCCGGCGGAACAAAGTGGTTGGCGGTGATGGCAAGGGAGCCCTTGTTAAAATGTTGTTAGGCGATGAAGAGCGATTCGGCTCCAGGTGTGGAGCAGCATGGCACCAAGATGTTCCCGCTTCCGGGCGACACGATTCGACTGGCTTCCAGCAGTCATAGAAACCTTCCGAACCCCAGTCGACGCAATGGACTTCGATGTCCTCGATGTCCCAGTGTTTTTCTTCAAGCTTCTCAGCGGACCCCTTCTCCGGACCTCAGACTCACAGAGCTGGCTTCCAGGGGGCCTCATTGAAGAACAGCAGTTTTGCACGGCGGTCCCTCGTAGCTCGGGAAGAGGTCTCCTAGCAAGGCCCTCTCTCGGATCAGTCCTCGACAGACTCAACAGCTTTTAGATTTCTTCAAAGGAATTGCAGCTGCAATCTTTCTTCCAGCTGGGTGTCATGGTCATGAAGTCAGGGGCACCGGCATCCAGGGGTCGCATGCACAGGAGACCTGGGTGGACACTGACCTGGCGCCTTTGGCGCCAGGCTCATGAACAAAAGTAAACAAGAACATCCATTTAACACCAAAAGACTTTTATTATGGACATAGCACTTCAGATGCATTAACCTTGAACATTCCATTCATTAAGCAGGATGCATTAACCTTGAACATTCCATCCATTAAGCAGCCCCAAGTGTATTCTTGGGTATAGCTGCTAATGGATTGCCTTTGCACATGCTCACTCTCTAGGAGTGGCAGGGTGTGGCTGGTAAGATGGCCGTAATGGGCGTGCCCACGATCTCAGCTATATAATCAGCCCGATCCTCAAGACAGACGCTTCCTGTTATTCTGCACTTGGTCAGACTTACCTTTGAAGATCCTGCTTCCTGGACATTCTGCTTCCTGCCAGCATACTTACCAACTGTGGGAAGCTGCTCTTACCTGTACATCTCTTCAGTGAACCAAGTATTCATCTTTACACTTTCCGGAACGCTGAAATCTTCATCTTGGCACCGCAGCATGACACGTTCCATCGTTGACAGCAGTGCCTGCAAGGAAAAACAGAAGACAAGGTTAGACATTGAAAAAACAGTCAGTTTAAGGTTGCGCTTCGCCATACTTCGCGCTTTAACTTAAACCATCACTTACTTGCTGTCGAGCATTGCAGTTGTATCCATCTTCCATCCAGCCGCGTCTCGAGTCTCACAGCTGCATTGAGGCCGCATTTCCATCTAAGGGAAGAAAACAGAAGAGAGACATTATTGTGGGCATAAATAGGAGCAACATATACAGACATTAAAGAGAACGAACAGCATCACAAGAGCTCAAGAAAGACTTACCAATCATAAGGAGAAGCATAGTCACAGCTGGACTGGACTAATCCTTATCAGGGATCAGTGAAGGAACAAGATCCCATTCGACGCGCCCCTGCCAGAAGTAGTAGGACGGAGAGCTTATCTTCCATAATTCACAGGTGAGCTTTATGGGCCGGCATATGCTCACAGAAACCGTACTTTGGGGTGAAGGGTTCAAGAGGTGCAACAATCACAGATTGGCGCACTCACACACTCTTATCTCCACGCAGAAGCAGTATCACCACGAACCACCGCTCACAGCTTTTCTACTGAGGGACAGGCCTGAAGGGGGTGATTCAAGTTCAGGGAGGGCTGCAACCGTGCCCCAACGCCTCCGCAGAGACCAGGTGAGCGTAACAGAATGTGAAGCCTCTACCTGGGCATTATGGAAACTTCAGAAACAGATCAGTTAGCCCTCTTACTAGATGAATTATGGGCTGAAGTGCATGCTTCAAGACAGGAATCCAATGCATTATGGAGGGATCTTATTGTAACTCGAGAAAGAACTGACGAATTGGCAAGACAAATGCTACAATCACAAGCAGGACAGGTTCCACTGCCTGGAGTGACCCATTCTTCTCATTCTTCCACACCACAACAATCAACACCGGTTCAGGTGGTTCTTCCAGGAGCAGTGCCCGTAGCCCCTCCTGAACGCTTCATCGGCGACCAAAACAAGTTCGCTGTATTTATGAACCAATGTCGCCTTCATTTCTTGTTCAGAACAGGATCCTTTCCTAATGACCAAGCCAAAGTGGCGTTTGTACTCTCGTATTTAGGAGGAAGTGCGGCGGACTGGTCTATACCTTTGGTAAATCAAGATGACCCGTTACTCATCCGGAACTTTGGGAATTTCCAACATGAGATGGAGAAAATGTTTGCTCGTCATACTCATGGACAAGCTCTGGACAACAAGTTGTTGTCACTCAGACAAGGGAGTCAAGATCTATTCACCTATATTGCAACCTTCAATCGTCTCATAGCCCAGACCAACTGGCCAGAAGAGAAGAGGACTACACTCTTTTACCGAGGGTTACGTAGAGAACTTAAGGATGTGTTGGTGCAAGTGGTGAATCCCCTTGAGAGGTGTGCGGACTACATCGACCTGACGGTGCAACTCAATCATAGGTTGCAGAATCGGAAAATGGATCGAGCTAGATCAGAGGGACAGTCAGTTTACGTATGACCTTGTGAGAATCAGACTAAACCACATGAATAGTCTGATCCAATGCAAATTGGTGGATTACAAAGTCCCCTTACCAAAGCAGAAAGGGAAAAAAAGGAGACAACAGCTTTGCTTATATTGTGGACAAGCAGGTCACTTCCTCCGTGACTGCCCGGTAAAACCACCCAAGAAAACGGTTGGGGCAACAGACAAAACTGATGAAGAAGAAGAACAGAACTCAGGAAACGCCAATGCCCGGCAAGTGTAAGGGTCCGCTTGTCGAGCATGAAAAAGGAATCCGTACAGACCTCACATCTAGTCCTTCCAGTGCTTTTGGTGAATCACAAGCAATCATCAAAAATACATGCCTATGAGCCATATATTGATTGTGGAGCTGTGGGTAACTACATTGACCAAGATTTGGCTCTCCGAATAGGCCTTCCTCTCCGACAGAAGCAGAAATCGGAAAACGTCACTGCTGTGGATGGTTCTCAGCTATCATCCGGCCCGGTGACACAATACACTGAGAAAGTCAAGCTTCTGTGTCAGGACGGGCATCAAGAGGACATCACTTTCGATCTCATCGGTGCTCCTCAGTTCCAAATGATATTGGGTATGCCCTGGCTGGAGACCCACAATCCTAGGATCGACTGGCGAAAATTAGTTCTGACATTTCCTCATGATTGTGGCGACATATGTTACAAAAAAGATGACACCAATCTGAAACCGAAGAAAGGAATCGTATTGGGCCTAATCAGCTCCTTACCGCTTGAATAACAAGATTACCAGAATGTCTTGAAAAAAGAGCAAGCCAACGTTCTGCCCCCGCACAGACCCTACGATTGTCAAATAGCCCAGATACCTTGCAGCCGAATTTACGCTCTGACAGAACAGGAAAATCAGCATCGTAGAACTTACCTGCACCAGTACCTGGCGATCGGTTTCATTCGCCCGTCCAAGTCACCTGCCTCCTCGCCCTTATTCTTCGTGCCTAAAAAGGAGGGGGGCTTAAGAACTTGCATCAGCTATAGAGCCATCAATCAGATCACAGTAAAAAATCGATATCCTTTACCACTTATACCAGAGCTCCTGGACCAAGTGAAACATGCTGAAATCTACACAAAACTGGATTTAAGAGGAGCATACCATCTTGTAAGAGTAAAAGAGAGAGACGAGTGGAAAGCAGCCTTCCGCACGAAGTATGGTCTTTTTGAATACCAGGTCATGTCCTTTGGGCTATGCAATGCCCCGGCTGCATTCCAATTCTTTATGAATGATGTACTCCGTGAACTACTGGACGTTTGTGCTCTTGTTTACATTGACGAAATTCTTATTTACTCAAATTCCATGAAAGAACATGTAGGCCATGTCCGGGCAGTGTTAGAGAAGCTTCGACAACACCAATGGTATGCCAAGTTGGAAAAATGTTTTTTCCATGTAACCGAGGTTGAGTTTCTCGGTTTCATGCTCACACCACAAGGCGTACATATGGATAGACGAAAGGTGGATGTAATCCACCAATGGCCCTCACCAACATCCATGAAAGGAGTGCAAAGCGTGCTCAGATTTCCCAACTTTTACTGTCGGTTTACACCTGCGTTTTCACAAATTGTACATCCAATTACCTCCTTGTTAAAGAAAAATCAAAAGTTCCATTGGTCGGCAGAAGCTGAAGAAGCCTTCCAGAAGTTGAAACTAGTATTCACTACAGCACCAGTCCTTCGACACCCACAACCAGACCTACCTTATATAGTTGATACAGATGCTTCAAAAATAGCCATGGGAGCAATATTGTCACAACGAGACCCTGAAACAGGACAACTACACCCCGTCGCATTCTGGTGCCGCCAATTTTCAACCCCTGAGTTGAACTAAGCCATCACAGATAAGGAATTACTGCGATTAAAGCAGCATTCAGGGCCTGGAGACATGACCTTCTTGGGGCGAGACATACAGTCACTGTCATCACGGACCACTGTAACTTGCAATACTTGAAAACCGCCAACGCACAATCCTCGCGTCAACTGTGTTGGGCTCTCTTTTTCACGGAATACAATTTTATTATCACTTATAGACCTGGAGTACGCAATGGGAAAGCAGACGCTCTGTCACGCATGAGTGAAGAAAAAGAGGCTTTTACAGCATCCGACCCCGTGGCCATAATTCCTGAGGAAAGGATTCAAACCAGAATAGCTGCCACCATGTGTGTGGATGACCAAAGAACCAGTTTGCAATCCCTGATGGATCAATCAACACAACAGGAATGGCTGTTAAAAGGTGACCAGTACACCATCGAAGACAATCTACCGTATTTCCAAGGACGATTATATGTCCAAGACCAAGAACTTCAAAAGCAAATCAACACAAATTACCACGATTCATTAGTGGAAGGACACCCAGGAATAGCCAAAACCCAGTCTAAGGTAAAACAAAACTACTGGTGGCCAACCTGGCGAAAAGACATTGGGCCTCATTACGACCCTTGCGGAAATGGAAAAATGATGGCGGAAATGCAATACCGCCATCGAACACCGCTCGTTGCGATCATGACCCGTCACCGTAAAGTACGATGCCATTAGCGACACCGCAGTGAACGGCAACGCTAACTGCACCAAGTACGCGCATGCGCGCCTTGCAAAACCGGAATCACCGCCATGGCGCAACGGTACGCGAATTCTGACCCTAGCGGACATGTACTGAACGCCATCAAGCACGTCGTAAAGTACCATTCCGCCATGGCGAGAAATACGGCAACGCGAACCAACCGTAAATGGCCCACTGAGTGCCTGTACTCCACTCCCTGGCCTCATTGCACAACTCCTGGCAGGCGCAATGTACACACACTATGCAACCAGTGAAATCCACTATTCACCCATGCATGCCAACGTAGAAAAGCATGCAGGGGCTCAAAGCGCCCCGTGAGTGGGCATCCATGTACGGCATGTCACCATAGCCGTACTGACGCAGCACAGGCATGTGAAGGTACAACACATCAAAATGAAAATCAAGAACACATGACACAAAACAACAGTAGTCCCCCATCGCTTGCCACCAGCGCAAGGCAACATCCACAACAGCATCCTGAGGGGGATTGCACCAGCCCTGTACTCATGCCAGTAAACAAACCAACCATCAGCAGAAGCATGTACCACACAAGTCGGCAGAGTGACTGAGCAGCCAGGCCCATCCCAAGAGGGGCCGATGGGAGCTGCAGGGCACAGATGGCATCAATACAGAAGCTATTCCAATGGACATGACCCCAGTCCCCCTCCAACAAACGCACGCAAACACAGTCACCTGTGACCAGCCACATTCTGAACAACCCATCATTCCACCAATCGACCTGGCTGACAGGCACCAGTCGGCCAAAAGCCAATCCCCCGCCCCTGAACAGCACATCATGTAAACAGACACAATGGCAGCCTCTATCCGTGACCATACTGTGCTACGTAGGCAAACGCGGCCAGTACTGTACCACACAACTCAACTCAGAAGGCAGGAACACAAAGCAGATCATCATGCAATACATACCGCCACAAAGCGAAAATCGCCACATCACCTGCAAAGAACAACGCAACACGACAAATATCGGAATACAATTTAAATGCACATCCAAATGACAAAGGCCCCACATCAATTTGCAAAATCCCACCAAAACAACCATCATCACCGAGGGCTGCATCTGCAATAATTGACCGGCTTCCACTTGTGTGACGCCCTGTACCATCATGGCACACAGGGCTTACATCAACGTTCCAAAAGGCAACATGGAAGCGGCAAGAACCGCAGGTCCGTCCCATGAGGCAGGCACTAGTCGAGCTGAAAGGCCGAAATGTTGCACCTAGCCACCAGTACAGCGTAAGGGCATGTGGCCCATTGGCGATCGTCCCATATGATCGAAATGGTGCTCCACTGATTCACCCGAAGCTGCAGGAGTCGAGAGTAAAAACCATCTGGAGGAGTGGCGTAGAGATGGCATCTGCAATAGGGCAGGAGATACCTGTCACCCAAAAGAAACACAAATCAACCGATTGCATTACGGGACTCATGATGCATTACAATCTTCATTCAACACACCAAATCCACACCCATATGCATGCTAGCCCACTCCAAAGGAATATACACACCCCTAATCCAGTATCGAATCACAACGAAACCAATCGAGCTAAATACACCATTGGCAACGTCGGTTACTGTGCATGCGTCCGTCAAGATAGAACCCATGACATGGGATTAGTAACGTGCCTAGACACAAGTGTATGAAGGCGCGTCGAGACAGGGAGGATCCGACAAGGGCAGAGAGACGTATGTCCCACTATGGCAGCCTTGCATCACATAACGCAGGGGAAGGGGAGTGAACCAAGAAACCCATGTACATGGCAGACCCTGAACGGATTCATCAGTCCATGCATCCACACATCATTCCCTCATCCCGCAATGAAAACGCATGAATATTCACTCACATAATATGTGAAACTTCCATCGCGTCTGTGCGTAATGCAGTCCGCAAAAACCACTGTGCCCCTGGCCGGATCTGTAGTGTTGTGAAGCAAGATGGATTTGGGAACGTCCTGCCTTATCGTCCACTACGCTATTGCGCATCCCATTCAATTCATATCATTCATTGCCTGCTCGTTATGGGCCATGTCCCAAGGACATTCTACAATAGAACGTTACATTTCCAGCCAGACCTGTGGGCGTATCCTCGCCGCTACTTCAAAACCAAAAATGCTGGCCTTCGAATTCCTCACTTGCAACATTACGTCGAAAAGGCTTCTGTGAACGCTTGCATTCACAATTACATCAATGTAGTGCGGCTGTGTGTCATGATGCTAACTGGCTGCAATCACAAATGGGACGCCACGCCCGTCGGTGAATTACGTTACTGTGCTGCATGAGGGTCGGCCATCGATCGAGCCCTACATACCACTGACTCTTCACAGGTATGGAAGCGGCTGCAATCATAGCATGTGTAACAATGGGAGCATAGCATGAAAATCAGTCAAAGTACATCACACTGCCATCGGGATTTGATACATGATTCCAATCCCAAGATGCCATGCGGCCAAATGCAGCCTTACGTGCGGGCCGTGCTCGACCAGAAGGGATTGCATCTGCCACAGATTCATTCAATCAGCACAGGTGGAGGCCATACAGGCCGACAGCACATATATTGCAGACCCAAACCCCTCCCACAACCACTCCCACTCCAAAATGCTACCGGCAGGACTAGCGATGTTGGGCCTGGGGTACCAGATAGCACTGCAAGTGCTACAACTACAAGAAGACGACGAACAACAACAGGTACAACAACCGGGCGCACAGGGGAGACGGAGGAGGAGGAGGAGGAGGAGGGCAAGGCAGGGTCAGCAAGGCCCACAAGCACTGCCACCACCACCACGCAGGCGGCCCGCAATCCCACGCCTCCGAGCCGATCCGTTCAACCTCACTGCTGAGCAGATCCACACCCTCTACCGTTTGGACCGGGACACCATAATCGCCATTGTGGACATGACACATGCTGACCTCGTGAGCATGATAGATAGCCCAACCGCCATCCCACCCCTACTGAAGGTGGTGTCTGCACTCCACTTCCTGGCCACAGGCACCTACCAGCACACAGTGGGACAGTTGCATGGCATTTCACAGCCACTGTTCTCACGGACACTCTTCCAAGTGCACGATGCCCTCCTGAAGCACGCCGACGACCACATCACACTACCACGCACGTACCAGGAGATTACCAACGCTAAAGTGGGATTCCATGCACTTGGCGGCATCCCGGGTTGCATTGGTGCCATCGACTGCACCCATGTTGAATTGGTTGTCCCACATGCCATGGAGGTCCAGTACCGCAACCGGAAACAATTTCATTCAATCAATGTGCAAATGGTGTGTGACTCCAACAAGATATTTACGCATTGTTGTGCCAGATTTCCAGGATCTACCCATGATTCCATGGTCCTGAGGAACACAAGAATACCACGCTACATGGAGCGACACGCAGGGCACAGATCCTGGCTACTCGGTGAGTCTCATTTCATGCATGACATCGTGGCCCATTTGATGCGTCAATGACCTTGCAGGGGGGGGGGGGGGCTACTTAGCACTATCATTCCACTGACACCCTTTATTCGTCTCATACAGGTGATGCCGGGTATCCACTGAAGAGATGGCTCCTTACACCAATCCGGAACCCACAGAACGAGCATGAGGAGGACTACAACCATGCCCACTCACGTACCCGTGTGGTCATTGAACAGGCATTCGGCCTACTGAAGGCTCGTTTCCGCAGCCTCAGCAGGTCTGGCGGGGCACTCATATACAGCCATGAGAAGGTTTCTAAGATGGTCATGGCATGTGTCATGCTGCACAACATGTGCATACGTAGGAATGTGCCCATGCCCCCTGACGCTGTACTGCATGCACCTGAAGATGATGATGATGATGAGGGTGGGGATGTGGAGGCACCTCAAGGAGTCCATGAGGCACAGGATGCACGTGCAATCCGACAGAGCATCATAGATGCATGCTTCTAGCAACCACGCATGGTGCCTATTACACGGAAAGGGGACCTGTGGCACTGTGTGTGTGTAGTACAGGCACATTGTGGACTGTACGCCTATGAAGGCCTCGTACGCAAATATCAATGTCCACACATGTCATTGGATGATAATGAGGTGCTGTATTGTTAATGTGATTTGATTTATACACCCTATGGACCCGCCACCCAGTGAAGCCCAACACACCCCCTCCACCCTACTACCTCCCCCCCCAACACCAGTGTCCAAATATGCATGCTGTCCGTGGGTAGACGCTATTGCAAGCCCCCTCTACGGGTATCAGGGGCACCCCTGCCCGTGGAGCGCAGGTTCCTGCCAGATCTGCGTTGGGGGCTGCCCTGGACGGAACTTGCCACGGATGAGGTCTCTGCCTGCTCGCGTCCATGCATGTCTCTGAGGGTTTGTGAGAGCTCCGAGAGCACACGGCGCACAGCAGCAAGTTCAGCACAGACGTCTTTGGACGTCGCATGCAGTTCCCCCCTCAGGCTCTCGGTGCTTTTCTCCATTTGTGCTCTCAGGCTCTCGGTGCTTCTCTCCATTTCTCCCCTGAGGCTCTCACTACTTTTCTCTATTTGTGCCCTGAGTGTCTCGGTGGATGTTTCCATGGCTGCCCTGGAACCCCCGCATTCATTTGCATGGTCCTTGAGTAGCGTGGACGCTTCCTGCTGTTGCTCGATCAGCAGGTCGAGGGACTGTTGCCTCTGCTGGGCCATGGACATTTGCGGTGGTGTGACAGGGGGGCTGCTCAACACATGTTGCCTTGGCACAGGACTTGTGGGGGTTGGCCAGTCGTCGTCTTCAGGGTGCCCCTGCGTGGTTTCGTCATGGTGTAGGGGATGGGACATGCAGGGGGATTGGGAAAGGTCATGGATGGTACCTACGTCGCCAGCACTGTTTTCCGTGTCGGAGCATGCTGGCATGACAGCTGTGTCCCCTATGGTGCTGCTACCACCAGAGGCGGTGCCATCAGATACGTTCTTTGGGGGGACCTGTGGTGCTGGGGTTGTGGACTTGCTGGCTGCTGGGGTGCCTGTTGCAGTCCCCTCCAGTGTGCTGCCACTTGATTCCTGCTGCTGCCGTGTCTTGATCCTTGCACCTGAGGTGGAGGCTCTTGGGACGTTGGTCCTGGCCCTCTTTGCAGGCGTGCTGGTAGGGGTGTCCTGCAGCTCGTCGTTGGTATCGGACCCTGTGGTGGAGTAAAGAGGGGCGAGCGTTAGTTATGGGTCTGTCGGATTTGGAATGGCAACGTATCAAATGCATTGGGGTGGTACATGAGGCTGATTTGGGACTGGGCCTTGGAGGTGGTCTCATTTCCGTGTGGATTGAGGATGCATTCATTTGGCTGCCTGCAGTTAGGGGGTGCATGCTGCACATGTAGGGGTTGTTTATGGCTTCTTGATTGATTTGTTTGTTCATTCTGACTTTTAGAGGGCGCTGTCAGGGCTAAGTATGTATTGCACTATGGGGTCACATGGTACTGCACATGTTCGTGGTTTGTGGATTTCGCATTGTTTCTCTTGGCCAACCTACCTGATTCTCCGGATGTCGGCACTCCTTTCTCCATCCCTCCGACTCCCTCTATGCTCTCCATTCCTATGGTGGAGGCGCAGATTTCCTCCCAGGGGGTCAACTTGATGGGCGACTCTGAACCCCCCCCGGTAGCTGTGGCGATGTTCCTGTTCGCAGAAAGTATGCTGCGTACGCGGATCCGCAGGTCGTCCCACCGCTTGCGACATTGCTGTGGCGTGCGGGGTGTTGTCCCCACCGCACTTACGCGCTGTGCCACCAGGACCCATATGGCCTTCTTGTTGGCAAGGGCCGTCCTGGTCATTTGACTGGAGAAGACGACGGCGGAATTTTCCTGTAGGGTCTCGGTGAGCACGGTCAGTTCCTCTCGGGAGAAGTGTACCTGCCGCTTGCGGTCACACGCTTTCTTGGCTACCTTTCCCATATTTATTTTTTTAACTGGGGTTGCTAACGGGTTGGGATGTGTGTCAGGGTCGGATTTTTTATGGTTGTGTTGGGATTCGGATTTTATAGTTGTGCGGCGTGCTGTTTCCCGTTCCGGCCACATGCTTTTACTTCCGTTTCCGTATATTTACGGTGGCCGTAATTTGCGGTGCACGCTCGTTACGGTGACCGCTCATTACGGTGACCGCTAAGATGGGTGGCGGTATTGCACCTGGTGCAGCGTACGGCGGCGGTAAGGGCCGTTTTGGGGTCATTTCCGCCATCGCAGCCTTTCGGATTCCGCCATGGCGTAATGCTCGTGCCCGATGGGTCGTGATTGGCCGCACTTTGCTCCTTCGTGCAATGGCGGAAACGCTATTTACGCTGTTGCGGTCCGGTCAGTCAATTTCCGCAAGGGTCGTAATGAGGGCCATTGTCCAATTTACTGAAACCTGCGGTGTCTGTGCACAACACAAGTCTCAGAAACAGAACCCAGCTGGCTTACTACATCCCCTAACAATACCGTCAGCACCTTGGCATATCCTGTCGATGGACTTCATCACGGATCTTCCACCCGGCAATGGATACAACACCATATTAGTCGTTGTGGATTTATTAGCGTTATTCTGCACTTGCAAGCAGCGTAACGCTCACTGTCGCCTGAGGTCAGACTTACCTTTGAAGATCCTGTTTCCTGGACATCCTGCTTCCTGCCAGCATACTTACCAACTGGGGGAAGCTGTTCTTACCTGTACATCTCTTCGGCGAACCAAGTATTCATCTTTACACTTTCCGGAATGCCGAAATGTTCATCTTGGCACCGCAGCATGACACGCTCCATCGTCGACAGCAGCGCCTGCAAGGAAAAACAGAAGACAAGGTTAGACATCGAAAAAACAGTCAGTTTAAGGTTGCGCTTCGCCATACTTCGCGCTTTCCCTTAAACCATCACTTACCTTCTGACGAGCATTGCGGTTGTATCCATCTTCCATCCGGCCGCGTCTCGCGTCTCACAGCTGCATTGAGGCCTCATTTCCATCTAAGGGAAGAAAACAGAAGAGAGACATTATTGCGGGCATAAATAGGAGCAACATATACAGACATTAAAGAGAACGGACAGCATCACAAGAGCTCAAGAAAGACTTACCAATCATAAGGAGAAGCATAGTCGCAGCTGGAGTGGACTAATCCTTTTCAGGGATCAGTGAAGGAACTAGATCCCATTCGACGCGCCCCTGCCAGAAGTAGCAGGACGGAGAGCTTATCTTCTATAATTCACAGGTGAGCCTTATGGGCCGGTGTATGCTCACAGTAACTGTACTTTAGGCTGAAGGGTTCGAGAAGTGCAACAATCACAGATTGGCGCACTCACACACTCTTATCTCCACGCAGGAGCAGTATCACCACGTACCACCGCTCACAGCTTTTCTACTGAGGGAGAGGCCTGAAGGGGGTGATTCAAGTTCAGGGAGGGCTGCAACCGTGCCCCAACGCCTCAACAGAGACCAGGTGAGCGTAACACAGGGCTTCAAGGATGAGCTTCAAGTTTCAACTTCAGCTTCTGAAAAAAATTGGTAAGTGAGAGGTCCCCAGATATACACATCTGTCCCTCATTCCTCTGGCTGAGACAGGCTCAGTCAGCCAATCACACAGAAGGGCATTCATGCAGGCAGGCAGCCAATCAGGCTCACATGCATTCAGGCCATTCACTTCCACCCACACACCCATACCAAGGAATCATCCAGCCTTTCAGCACACCACACTGAATTCATGTCAGTTTCAGGCTGGGCTGTCTCATTCATTGTATAACACACACAAACCAGACACCCATAGCAAATTGGTCACACACTCTATTCACGCAGGTCCCACCCCAAGGCTGTGCCCACAACATACAGTCACTGGGAAGGCTCCAACCAGTCTGGCCTGGACTTCCCCACAATACCATATATGGTCCTTCCACCCAACAGCCAGTCAGGGGAAGGGGCAGAGTCAGGGATTCCCAGGACTTTGGAAAAACAAGGTAACAGGAAATAGAAACCAAGAGGCCCCAGGGGCCATCTTACCTTCTGTCAGGAATCCACTGATTCCTATTGCAGGGCCTGGGTATCTCAAAATGGAGGATACTCAGAGCTCCTGTCATATCAGCATGAAGCTGCCAATAGCCCATACCATGGTCTGAGGGCAACTCAAAGGTGCCCAAAAACATACATTAGGGGTACAGGGTTGTACCCCCACCCATGGGTGCCATAAAGGTATCCCAAAGGTCTCTGTTCACTACAAACAAAAAGGGGAAAAGCTGCACTGCCAGGGGTCCCACTGGACTCCTGTGCAGAAAATCACACAGAACACTCATGATAAGGGAGTACAGGACAAGGACATGGAGGCCCTGTCCCTCCAATGCATTTCCAGCATCACACAGAGTCCTTTCCACATTTGTGTACTATTCTCATTGCCTGGCAACCTTGCAATACTGCACATGATGTTTGCTCTGTGGAACACCAATTCAGCTTCACTTCCTACATGGGAGTCCAAACCCTCCGTAAAGCTTCCATTGTAAACCGGGTGATGCTCAATTTCACAAAATGGGGCAATAGTAGAAAGACATGTGGCCCTCATTACAAGTGAGCCAGTCCGGAAAGCAGCTCACTCCGTGTTTGCTGGTAGGGGCTGTGAACTACCGGCATACCTGGCCTGCCAGTAGTTCAGGCCCCTACTGGAAAATAAATCGCTCAAGCGCTGGCACCGGTGTGCCGGAGCTCCAGTGTTCCCATTCCCACCGAGTCCTGTGGGACTCTTTGGGAATGGGAACTTACTATTCCGCCCCACCTGTAATACCCCAGTCTTCCTGGGATATATCAGGCTGCGGAAACGGTAAGCCGAGGTTGCCGGCGCCCTACCGGCAGCCTTGTAATGCACTGCCATTATTGCATTCAAGAGTCCTGTATGTGGGACAAATATGCCGATATCTTTAGAAGTTCTGCATGCCCTGACGTGGATCAAACTATTTGGATATTCACAGAACTAAAAAGAAGGAAGTGTCATGGCAACCTTGTCCCATGTTGCGTCAGGTGTGCAAAGGGTGGGGGCTAGTGTGACACTAAGAAAAGAAGATCAGGTTAAGGGTTCTGCGGAGCAGCAAGGCCTCATATAGTGAGGCAAGTGATGTGGGAGGACGTGCTGGGCTAATGTTTTGCAATAGATCACCTATTTCCTCACCTCTTAACCAATGTTTACAAACTCAGCATCCAATTAACCACAGATCTGGAATCATCAATCTCAGCATATTACATGCAACTTGTCTTGTTTGGACTCAAGAGTGTTTGTATTACATGTGAAATACAAGCTGCTGCCAAGGTCTTTAGAGCTTAGCAGGGCATTTGCCCTCGCTACTTGCAGAACTATATGGTACATCAAAGACAATTTTTCACAATCTTAGGTCCTCAAAAGAGCTACCAATTGTGATGCTAAGAGTATTGCAAATCATATGAGAGCAGCCCGAAAGTTATGGAATGCGCTTCTGAGATCTATTCTATGAATGAATCAAGCAAGCCACTTTTCTTCAACTATTTTCTCCTTACATGCTTTTCACCTAGTGCGTCTATGCCCTTCACTTGCAAATGCCATGCCGAATTGGGTGGGTTGCTTTCCCAACCCCCACGAAAGTGAAAGAGGACTTCAAAGAGAAGGAGAAAGACACAAGCCCCCTTCAAACGCCTAAAACACCATTTTGTACTCTGCAGCCCTCCCTTTCACTGTCATGGGAAAACCTAGATGCAGCCATTCTCCTCCCCATCCTCTTCTTTCTGTCGCTCTCTTTGTCCATAAGAGTCAGCCCTTCTTCCCAATCACCTGTCTCTCTGCGCATTTGGGCATACCTCTCCCAATATGTCCCTGCCATCACACATCTCCCCTCCCTCAACTTACCTCACAGCACCCTCCTCCTTTGGCGACCTGTGATACTTTCTGGTTACGACATGCCATGCTCAGCACTTTGTGGTACCACACCTTGTAATGGAGACTCCCACAAAAAGTGACTAATTCGTAATTATTGTGTGCATCTAATTCGGGAAAAGCGTCTCTCAGAAATGAATCAGTACTTAGGTTGGTACTTTCCTACGATCAACATTGGGACTAACTCTTGTCTTGGAAATCTGTCAGACCCATTTGTCAATGTAACTTTCCCTTCTTGATTGAGAGTTTATTTTAACTTTATTTTGTTGTACTTGTACAGTGTTTTTGCTACTCATTTGTGGAAATGAAATTGCATTTGAATAATTAAAGTAACAGTTTAAGTTGTACAGTTTCAAAGGTCACCATCGTTAAGTCTCAAGACTTTCAATATTAAAAGTTTGAAAATTAACCCAAATAAACAGCCGGACCGCCCAGGGCACCGTTCATTCTTCAATGTCATCATCTTTGTTTGTATGTTTGCACAGAGACAAGCAGCTCTTTCACAAACACCTGAATAGAAAAACCTAAACAGAACTATGCTTCTTTGTTCCACATGCATGTTCACATACTTATTAAAGGCATTCACATTCTAGAAACATATGAGTGTTTTATATACAGGCAATTCAAAAGTTAAGTACATACATACATACATCAAGTTTGTAATTAGCCTTTCATCAATGCTGCTAATCCACAAGCCTTCCTCATCCCCACTACCCAAAATGTGCTGTAAGCTACTCCTGTCTTATATAGTAACCCAATGAGTATGCTGTAGAAACAATAACATACATTCTCGGGATAGGACCAGTCTGCTTCTTTGAGTTACTTCACTACACTCATCCACTACCCATGCCATTACCTCAACTAAGAAGACCTGATAATTAGACTATTCTTACCTTCTTTGATTACCTTCTCCACCTTATTTCCTTCTGGCATCCTTTCTAAATTTAATTCTAACATTGCTTTAAGTTCTATTGGTGAAGGAGCATTTTTTCCCTTTTGCTGTCTTATTGTCGTGCAAAAATCCAATTCATCAGGCAACATTAATGACTGAAAACACAAAAACATGGTGAATTTTAGTCCATGTAAAGTATGCTTTTTAATGCAAAGAGGGAACCAACATTACTTATCAACTGTCTTTATTCTTGAGATAACACACATGACGCAAGGCAATCTATCACAGTGGAAACTTAGGCTTTTCAAAGGTCTAACAATTGTGGGCAGGAGGGATCCAACACTCAAAATAAAAACATATTAAAACTCAGTAGGTTTGCTCAAGATTCCCAGCGCAATTCAACTTAAGTTGCGTGAGGCAACATGCGTCAGTCTAACACTCGCTTGCCCCATGTGCAATATGCGCAAATTCCAATAATGACACTCAGTCCTGCTGAGAGTATTGTGGTAGGTTAGAGGAAGCAGACAGACTCAGATTAGACATTTCACTGGTATGTTTATTAAACACTATGAATAGAGTATATCTTTCCATATTCTACAAGGGGTCCTTACATAACATAACTAGCTAAAGTGCTTGTCAGTTGTCAGTGAATGTCTATAACTGAAACCGTCCAATGTCCGATTCGACTCTAACTGACCTTACCACTATTCTTAACAACTTAAAAAGTCAGGAGAATGTCTCTGTTTCTATGGTGAGGGTAAGAGTAATAGGCCGAAACAGTGGTAAATTGTCAACAATATAACTTTATTAACTTTTCTCTCAACTTTTTATTTTATTTTTTATATCTTTCAGGATCAAAGTTACAAAGGATACAGGTTGCTGAAGACTCCGACAGCCTGCGCAGAAGAATCTTCTCGATGACTGTAAGTATTTTGGAAAGTCTCGTTTTAGGCCTCCTTTCTTCTATTATGACTTTCTGTTTCTTCTGCTTAGAGTATAGACTTTTCTCTTTTGTCACCTTCTTTCTCTAAGCTGTATTTGTAATATATAATAGACTCAGTGGGCCTCATTACACGGTAGGCGGTAGGGACATACCGTTACCGGTAAGGGATTACCGGTATCGTTAAATCCCCTCCCCAATCACGACCCGGACATACCGCTATTAGCGGCACCGCTAAGTACGGTGGCACTATTAGCGGCAAGTCCGTGAGCGCGCGCCCCTTCAGACCGGAAATAGCGGCATAGCGCTAATATCACGGCATCATGAGCCATGCGTACATGGCAATACCGGCATGTAGTAGACCCAAAGAACCCTTACCGGAAAGGCGCTAATACCGGCATCGCGAACCACACGTTAAAAGAGCACAGCAGAGTTCCCACCTGCCACAGGTGGACAAAATCAGCACAGGTGGAGGCAATGAAGACTGGCAGCACAAAAGAGCACACCACACGCCTCCCCACACCCATTCCCACACCAAGATGGATGCAATACTAGCAGCATTACATGGGCTAGAGGACATGATTGCAGTGCAGCAGCTACAACAACAGGCAGCACAGAGGAGACGCAGGAGGAGGAGGTGGAGGGCAAGACAGGCGCAGCAAGCACCACCAGTGCACCTAGTGATACCACAGAGGCAGCCACCAATTCCCAGGATCAGAGCCAGTCCAGTCAACCTAACCCCTGAGCAGATACACACCCTGTACCGTCTGGACTGGGATACCATCACCACCATAGTAGACATGATATATAACGACATTGTGAGTCTCATTGACATCCGTACTGCCATCCCCCCTCTACTGAAGGTGGTAACAGTGCTCCACTTCTTGGCCACAGGCACCTACCAGCATACGGTAGGTCAGATGCATGGCATATCACAACCAGTATTCTCACGCACACTGAGCCAGGTGCTCGATGCCCTCCTGCAGCACACAAGTCAACACATATACATGCCACGGACTGCCCAGGAGATCTCCAACACCAAAGTTGGCTTCCATTCACTGGCAGGCATCCCAAGTTGCATCGGGGCCATCGACTGTACCCATGTAGAACTGGTGGTCCCACATGCCAATGAGGCAGTGTACCGTAACAGAAAGCTATACCACTCCATCAACTTCCAAATGGTATGTGACTCCAACAAGATCATCACACATTGCTGTGCCCGATATCCCGGTTCAACCCATGATGCAATGGTCCTGCGGAACTCGACAATACCACGATACATGGAGCGACATGCTGGACAACGTTCGTGGCTACTTGGTGAGTAGCAGGCCGACCACATGTCAGTGTGATGTGGATTGTGAGTGGGGGGGGAGATGCATACTCCAACCGGGCGTGAATGGGGGGGGGAGATGCATACTCCAACTGGGCGTGAATGGGGGGGAGGGAGATGCATACTCCAACTGGGCGTGAACTGGTGTCATGAGAAGAATGGACATACATATTTGCATCACTGTACAGTGAGGCAGCCCACAATGGACCAGAGACAAAACCACATGCTGGAAGTGAGTGCCACGACAAACATATCAATCCATTACGCCAAACAGGCCATTCCAAACAACATGCACACCGCACAACACACCATTCCCCCCATTACACAAATCAGCAACATGCATATCAAAATCACAACTGAAATGTACGCTGAACAACATCAGAAATGGTCCGCGCACATGAGTGCATACAAATGGATCCCCTGTAGCCATTGTGGTGAGGCACACCCGTACCCCACCACAGAATTGCCATCAAACAGCATGGGGACATCAACTAAGGAATGGCAGTGTACTAGCAGTGTGGCACTAACGTTGCCAGGGCCAGGAAACACAAATCACTTAAACTCAGGCGGGACATGGCAATCCCTGCCGTATGCATGCATGGTGCATGTCCACTTGCAAGGACCACCTCCCCTTCCCACATTGCAGTTACCCTGATTGCCATGCGTGCTTGGATCTGTGGATGTCGTTGAATATGCAATGTTTGTTTGTGTGATATGTGCACGCTCCACATTATGTAGACACTTACACATACCCATTGTTGCACCCATGCAGGTGATGCAGGTTATCCCCTGAAGAGGTGGCTCCTTACCCCTGTGCGGAACCCACAGAACAGGCACGAAGAGGACTACAATCATGCACACACCCGTACCCGCGTGGTGATCGAGCAGACATTCGGCCTATTGAAGGAACGCTTCCGGTGCCTCAGCAGGTCGGGCGGGGCACTCCTGTACGGGCATGAGAAGGTGGCCAAGATCACCATGGCATGTGTCATGCTTCACAATATGTGTATCAGACGGAATGTGCCAATGCCCCCTGACATAGAACTGCGACCACCGTCTGAGGATGATGACGGGGATGAGGATGGAGGAGAGGGGGCTGCAGGTCATGCAGGTGGCGATGCCCATGAGGGACGTGCTGTGCGGCAGCACCTGATAGACCATTGTTTCTGATGCACATGGATTAGGAGGGTGCAATTGGTGTTCAGCTCAGGGCACGGGGTGTATGGAGGACATAAACACAGTGCACCCTTCAACAATAAAGCACACATACACAATGATCAATGTCCAGTCATGTGATTATCCATGCCATTACGTGTGTATTGAGCATTATGACATTCAAACGTGCATGTACCCTCCACCCCAACAACCCTCACCCCCCTCCCCCCACAACTCCCCCAAACACCCTCACCCCCCTCCCCCCACAACTCCACCAAACACCCTCTCCCCCTCCCCCCACAACTCCACCGAACATGGTGTGCACATCAGTGCTGCATTAGTTCCCAAGTGTCAACAGGGACAGGCTGGCCCTACTTCCCTCCTCCACTACCACCATTGGGGGGTTGTGAGTCTGACCGCCGCAAGGACCGGCTGGACCTGCGCAGGATGGTTGTCTGGTCGGAGATAGTAGACAAGGGGGTGGCTGGTTGATCTGCTCCCTGTGAGTGACGCATGCTCTCCATCGCCTCAGCAATGCGCGTTAGGACCTGCCTCACAGCGGCCATCTCGTCACATAGGCGCGTCGTGTTGCTGTCCATGGCAGCTTTCATGTCCCTTGACAACACCCGGATCTCCTCCCTGGTCGAGGCAGCCTCGCTCACTTGCCGGGCAACCAGGGCATTGAGCTCCTCCTGGCGCTGGCGTATCAGGCTCATGGTGTCGTCTGCGGCCCTGCCCCTGTTACTCCTCGGCGCAGCTTGCTGCATGTGGCCGACATCAGGTGAGCTCGCCACGGGACTGAATGACCCATCCATTGCATCTCCGGCATGCACCTCATGGATGCTGCCATTGGATGTGTTGCATGGGCTGTGGAGTGGGGACAGCTGGGTGCTGGGTGTACGCTGCCCTTCCGGTGTCGGACATGGGTCGTCCACATCACTCATAGGTGCCGTGGCTGCTGCTTCCCCGACGGAGCTATTGGCTGCGGACGGCGTGCCTTCTGGCACTGGCTCCTGAGTGGTGGGGGTGGGTGGTGGGGGTGCTGCCACAGTGTCGGATGGCATTTCGACCCTTGGTGTGGTCGTTGCGTGTGTGGCTTTTGAACGCTGGGCCACTCCAGATATCCCAGTGCCCCTCGATGTACTGGGCCTGGTGCCTGCATCATTTCCCTTGGCCTGCTTTTTGGGTGGTGGGGCCTGCGTTGCAGAGTCCAGCTCCTCACTGTCAGATTGTGACCCTGTGGGGGAGCAAGACAGGGATAACATCAGTGATGGGTCAACGTGCATCATGCATATGTTGTTGTTGCTGCAGTTCTTTGGATTTGGACATCTAGTTTGGGCCTGCAGGTTGTTGGCCAGATGGGTGGGTCATCCGGACATGTGTCAGGGTGACACGTGTGTGAGGTGCTGCATGCATGTGGTTGTGTGGGGATGTGCAGGGCATATATGCAGGGTTGTGTACATGTGTGTGTGATGACCCCATCCATTAGCTAATTCCCATTTCACATTTGGGGGAGGGACTCATGCTTAGCATTGCTGTGTTTTGCGTGGTCACTCACCTCCGTCTGACGTTGTTGCCACACCACACTCCATTCGGCCCACTCCCTCGATGGATTCTATGCCAATGGTGCTGGCACATGTCTCCTCCCACTCCTGCATCTTCATCGGGGATCCACCTCCGCCTCCTGTGCCCATGGCCAGATTCCTGTTGGCCGATAAAATGCTGCGTACACGGAGGCGCAGATCATCCCACCGCTTGCGCACGTCCTTTACGGTGCGGGGGGTGGAGCCCACCGCACTGACTTTCTGCGCCACCTCAGCCCAGATTTCCTTTTTTCTCAGGAGTGCCGGGCGCCGCATGTCGCTAGCGAACACTACGTCTGCATTTGCAGCCAGGGTGTCTGCCAGCATTTTCAATTCCTCGTTTGAGAAGCGTTCTTTGCGCTGGCGCGCATCGGCTTTCTTTAGGGCCTTGGGCATTGTTTGTTCTTGTGGGATGTGGTTTTGCCAGTCGTGGTGTTGCTGCAGGTCCTGAGTGCAGGGGATGGCAATGGATTGTGTTTTTAAAGATGGCCGCCGGGCTCTTTCCCGTTCCGGTGCGATGACGCTATTTCCGGTTCCGGTGTTTTACGGTGACCGCTAATAGCAGTGACCGCTAACAGCGGTGACCGCTATTAGCGTGCAGCATGAGGGCGGAGGTGCTATCAGCACTTTGGTCGGAGCTGGTAAGGTGCTTTTGCGCCATGGCGGTAGGGTCATTTACCGGCATGGCCCTATGCGCGTGTCCGCTAACTCGTAATGGAACGCTATTAGCGGTCTCCTACGATGGCGGACACGCTGATAGCGCCATGACGGTAAATCACATTTTTTACCGCCTACCGTGTAATGAGGCCCACTGTCTCTATAGATTCTCGTAGGATGACTATGTCATTTGTTACTGATCAGACTTTAGATCTATATAGTCTCTTTCACATAAACAATAACGTATCTTGCGTAAGTCTTTAACTGTGTTTCTGTTCGTAGGTTTATAATAATAAAGAGTTGGAAGTCTCTTTTGCCCTCCTCCTCTCGACAATTCTGACTTCCTTTAATATCGCTTGGCAATTTCAGAAGAACAGACGGAATCCTCTCTTTTCATAACATAAACTTGGTTAAACTCTCATACCTCCTTTATTTCGGCTGAGAGAAACACATTAATCACTTCGTTTATTTTCTGCTTCCCTTCCGAAAACATGGGGCCGTACCTCTGCGTTCGGCTCGTCTTGCTGTGGGCGTCACCTTCAATACAATTGGTTCCTACGGGGACCGCTTCTCCGTTGTTGCCGGAACTGTTGCTTCCTCTTTACAGCGATGAATTTCCTCCGATTGGCTCACAGAGGTTCAGCTGGTTCCCAGCTGACAGCAAAGCAATGTCACTGTTTCTGACGACGCTGCTGGTTGAACACTCCCCCCTCCTCAGTGACAACGTTCATCGGCGCCGGTTGTATTACGAACAATTCACAGTCTTCCCTGAAGACAGATCTGCACTAACAACAGTTCCTTAACACCAATAACAGCCTCTTGAGTGCAACGGCGCAACGTTTCTTGTATGAGAGCCCCTAACGTCCTTTTCTGGCCTGCAACTAATATGCTCACTCGTAACAGACGTTTTCCGTCTCAGCCTCCTCTGTTTCCTAGCAACAACACAGATACAAGTCGCAGATTAGAAAAAAGGTCCCTGCAAATTCATACCTGTATTTCATTGGCAGATTATACTGTCTATCAAGTAAACAAGTACTGCATTCTCATCTCAACCTTTCCCACAGCTGTTTCGCCTGGTATTGTCTGAGTTTGCTTCTGGAGCAGAATTGTCACAATTTCCCTATTCTACAAGGGGTCCTTACATAACGTTACTAGCTAAGGTGCTTGTCAGTTGTCAGTGAATGTCTATAACTGAAACGGTCCATTGTCCGATTCGACCCTAACTGATCCTACCACTATTCTTAACAAATTAAAAAGTCAGGAGAATGTCTCTCTTCTCCTGAGGTTGGTTGACTTGTCTCTAAGCCACTTTTCAATAAATACATTTTAGATAGTTACTTGTAATCACTTTTATCAGCTTGTACAGTTCCATTATTATTTGATTTGATCCTTTGCACTTTTGCCTTGGAAGCTTAACCAACATTTATCTTTTCCTACTATGTTATTTCTGAGCTTCTTGAATAGTTCCTAGTCTTTGATTTCCCTCTTCTCTTGGTCGGGAGGTTTCTTTACAAAGTTCCCTTTGTTTTCACATTTCTCGTTTATAACATTATAACCTGTCCTTCCTTTCACTTATTCTTTCTTGATATGATTTATCATGGAATGTGTCATTATCAGAATATTTCTCTTTCGCTTCTTTTTGTACTGTCTGTAAAACACTCCCCTCTAGACTGAGACTAGTAGTAGTATTCCAAAAATGATTCTCCTTTACTCTCATTATGATTTCTCTCTCTTGACTGCGAGGAGTATGAGCATTCCAATAATGATTCTCATTCACTCTCGTTATATTTTCTCTCTCTTGACTGTGACAAGTATGAACATTCCAATAATGATTCTCATTCACTCTTGTTTTTTTTTTTAATTTCTTTTGTTGATTTTATACAAAGAAAACAATGAAAACCAAACAAGCAGCATAATCATAATGGTTCAATTACACATCAAGTTATCGTAGTCACTGCTCCCATTATCCCTCCCTCCCCCCGTGAGCCTATTTGTCCATCTCTTTCAGTGTTTGGCATATGCGGCCGAGTTTCGTCCTCTTCGGAGTCTTTTGGGTTTGATATTACTCCAAACAATTCTGTTATTAGCGTTTTCCAGGCCAATAGGGTGCCCACCTCCCCCTCATCAGCCCGGCTACTCGCATCTTGCCATGCCACCGTTTCAGCCTCCGCCCATTTCTGTAAGTCCTTCCACCATACATCCACCTTAGGTTTGTGGCATTTCTTCCACCCCATGGCGATCCTACGTTTCGCAAGCACATACGCCAGATTTCTTAGTTTCTCAATATGTTTGAGTTTCCGTGGCCTAGGGAACCTGCCCAGTAAGCAGGCCCAAGCCGTGTCTATGACAAGAGTAACCCCTTTATCGGCCAGTTTCTGTGCCACATCACTCCAGTAGCATCTAATAATCGGGCACGACCAAAACATATGTGTCATGTCAGCGTTTTCTAGGTTACATTTAGGACACACTTGTATGCCAGCATTTCGGAACTTAGATATCCTCAAGGCGGTCATGTATGCCCTATGCGTTACATACAGCTGAATTTGTTTTAATCTGGCATTTCTAGATACTTTTTTGTGGTAACCCAGGGCACGCTCCCACATCCCGTCCTCCATCGGGGCCCCCACTTCCATCTCCCAGACCAGTCTCAGATGCGTCAAATCTTTACCCACCTTAGCCATCACCATCTCGTACCGTCTCGAGATCTCATGACCCCCTTCAGACATATCATACATTGATTCCAAAACTGCATCTGGTTCTTCATCAAAACTGTTTCTGGCCAGGTGCTCTTAATCATTCGCACCAATCTAATGTATGCGACATATTGCCCCGTGTGTAGCCCCGCCTCTTTGTTGAGTTCTGTAAACTCCTTAATGGATCCCTCCTGCCAAACATCGCCTAGCGTTGCCAGCCCCACCGATTCCCAGTAGGTCCTAACAATCGCCCTTAGCTAATCATCCCCTCCTGTCAAAGCAACCAACGGTACCTGCGGGAGGCACGGGTATGGGACCTCCATTAGGCGACAAGCCCTACACCAAATTTTCCGCCCAAGCTTCAACATCGCAGGGCGCCCCCTAATTTCAGTTTCGGACAGCCAGATCATTTCTTTCAAATAAAACGGGGCACAGTCCTGCCCAAGCACCCTGTGCTCAGGGGTCACTTCATCGGAAAGCCACTTAGCCACATATTGCAACTGTCCCGCCAAATAATAAACCTCAAAATGGGGCAGTCTAATACCTCCTTTTTCATAAAAGTTCTGCAGTTTCCAGAACGCCACCCTATTTCGGGTACCGTGCCACAAGAAATCCCTACACATGCTGTTCAATTTACTAAAAAACTTCTTGGGTATTATGTATGGGATATTACTAAAGTAATGCAAAAGCCTGGGCAGAACTACCATCTTGAGCATAGCCCCCCGCCCCATCATCGCCAAGGGCAATCTTGCCCAGAACTGCATGCTGTTTCTGATTTTCTCGACAGCTACTTCCGTATTGTGTCTGTGTTCATCTTGCGCCGTGTGATATATATCTATGCCCAAATAGCGAAAAGAGCTTGTTGCCCACGGTACCTGTAGCACCGGTAGTCCTTCTGCAGGGATCCCCTTATAGCTACCTAATGGGAATATGACAGACTTTTGGGGGTTCACCGAGATGCCCGACAACTCTGCATACCTTTCCATCACTTCAAGTATGTATAAGAGATTTTCTTCTGGGTATTGTAAATACAGCAACAGATCGTCCGCGTACAAGGATATCAAGTGTCGTTCCCCTCCCACCTCAATGCCAATCGTCTAATACTGTGCCCTAAGGCATACTGCCAAAGGCTCCAGGGCCAAGATGTAAAGCATCGGGGACCAGGGGCACCCTTGTCTGGTGCCTCTGCCAAGTTGCCATCTTTCGGATATCACCGCTCCAGTTTGGACCCTGGCAAGCAGCTCACTATACAACATCTTGGCCCACCTGATATAGCACGGCCCCATTCCATACCCTTCCAAAGCAGTCAATAGCCATGACCACTTGACCGTGTCAAAAGCCTTGACTGCATCTAGAGACACTATTGCCATCTCACCCTCGTTCTTAACACCCCATTCGACCACCCGATGAAGTCGCCTCTGGTTGTGTGTAATGTTCCTGCTCGGGACATAACCCGTCTGATCAGGATGTATGAGTCTGCCAATCACTTTCCGCAATTGATTTGCAAGGACAGCTGTGAGAATCTTGCTGTCTTGATTGAGCATTGACAGGGGCCTGTAGGAACCACATCTGTGCTCCGGTTTATTGGGCTTGGGCAGCGGTATTATAATCGCCTCTCTAAGTGACTCAGGCAACCGTCCTATCTCAAACACTTCATTCAACATGTCCAGCATTGGGGGGAGGATTTCCTCCTTGTATACTTTATAAAATTAGCTGGGGAACCCATCTGCCCCTGGGGCCTTACAAGTGGGCAGCTGCTTTACTACCTCTTCTAATTCCTCCAACGTGATTGGCTCATCTAACTCCTCCCTCTCTTCGTTGCTTATCTTGGGCAGCCCTATGTCTTCTAATGTTTCGGTTATCGTGCGCTGGTCGCCTATCCCATCATCTCCATACAGCACTCTGTAATATTCCACAAATTCTTTGTTAAACCCCTCTTGCGTGGCCACCTCTTCTCCGTCCTCCCTAATAATAGTCCTAATCGGAGGCTTAGGGGTCTCGCTTTTGTATAGCCAGGCCAAAAGGCGGCCTGTCTTGTCTCCCCCGTGTGCTGCCTCTCAACATATTTCTTATAATTAAGATTGCAGAGTCTTTCCCAGTGCCCTGCACATTGTTGCTGTACTTGGAGTACCAGCTCCGTGTCTACATCTTCGCTCTTTAACGTTGTTTCTAGCTCAGTTTCTGCCCTCTGTAGGTCAGCCAAGACCCCACCCTGTAACCCTCTTTACTTAGCAATGGCCGCCCCCCGCATCACCACCTTAAAAGCTTCCCATAGTGTGCCTGCAGAGTCAACACTTCCAGTATTTTCCACAGAAAAGTTAGTAATCTCCTCTCTTATATCTTCTCTAAAGATTGGATCTTTGAGCGCCTCCGCTCGGAGGCGCCATGTAGGGATTTTCGCCCTCGGGGGGCAATATTGCCATCCGAGGATCAGGGGCGAATGATCCGAGAGGACCCTGGCCTTGTATTCGGTTTGAGTAATCTCGGACATCTGTTGTGACAAAGACGTAATCGCGCCTAGTGTGCAGTTGGTGCGGGGCTGAATAGAGTGAGTATTGCCTCTCAGTGGGATGTTTCATCCTCCACGCATCTGTAAAACCAAAATCAGTTAGCAGCGTCCGCAACGCTCTCGCCGCTGGGCTAGGCTTACCCACACTGTCATCTGACCTGTCCACCACCGGATCCAACACACAATTGAAGTCCCCGCCCCAGATCACCGCGCTCCCCATACACACACTAAGATTGGTACACACAGGGCTCTGAAATATGCTGCTGTGTTTTGGTTGGGGGCATACGTGTTTACTATGCATACCTCCCTGCTCTCCACCAGCCCCAGCAGTATAGCCATCCTTCCATCCATTTCAACCACCTCTTGTGTCAATTTGAACGGGACATGCGGTGACACCCAGATTAGCACCCCCCGGGCATATGCAGATTATGGCGAGCCCACTACGGTCCCTTTCCACTTTCTCTTAACTAGGTCCAACTTCTCCCGCGTCAAGTACGTTTCTTGTAGTAATGCGATGTCTATTTTCTGCCTTTTCAGATACATCATGATCTTGTTTCTTTTCAGGTAGCTGTTAAGGCCCCTGACGTTCCACGTTATTATCCTGAGGTCCCCCATAGACCGTTAATAAGCACCCACCCGATCCTCCATCGATTACGTCCCTTCATGCACCGCAAGTACCACAAACTGATTCTCCCAAATAGGCTCGAAACAAAACTTAAACTCCCCATAACCACACACACACTCAACTCCCCATCCCCCAACTTTCTGCCCACCCACCCCTCCCACAACAATACCCTCCCCAAACGTTGTCCAGCTCCATTCCTGGATCTCAGGCACCCCCACATCTAGCCCTGCCGAGAGCAAGCTTCTACTCAGGGCTCAGTAGGATAAAGCCGCCCTAATGGCCGCTGAAACTAATAGTCTATAGGGGTACGTCGTCCGCGTTCTGTTGCTCCTTTCAAAAAACATTACACATTCAATTGCCAAACCGTTACCGATTACAGTTACACTCACTATATTCCAGTCCGAATCGAGCACCAGGCTCAGATTGTGTACAAAGTTCAGTTAGTCACAGCTTCTCCATACAATCAGGGTCCTTCTTCTTACTGAATCGTCATTTGGTATGATCCTGCCGATCCCGATCCGCTTCTTGTTCCGGGCAGCCCTGCAGTTCCAGCCATGCGACACCATCCTCAGGAGTATCGAAAAATAGCGCTTTGTTCTTATGTATCACTTTCAATCATGCCGGGTACAGAAGCATATATCTGATTCCTGCTGCCCTCAGCCTCCTTTTGACGGCTACGTAGCTGTACCTCTGCCTCTGTACCAGCATCGTGTAGTCCGGATATGCTGTGATGTTGGTGGATGCTCTCTCTATCGTGCCGCCCTTACGAAAGTATTCGAGGATCTTATCTCTATCTCTGTAATTCAGGATCCTCGCGATGATCGGTCTTGGCAGGGCCCCCGGCCGGGGTTTCCTCATCAGGGCGCGGTGCGCCCTCTCCACTGTAAATCCCTGCGAAAGATTACCAGCTCCGATCCCTTGCAGGATCATGTTTTCAACACAGTTTGTGGGATCTTGGCCGCCTTCTCCCTCCGGAAGGCCAACCACACGAATGTTGTTTCTCCTCGCCCTTCCTTCTGCCTCTTCCACACGATTTTCCAAGTTAGCGACCTGTTGTTTTAAGACATGAATCTCCTTCGCATTGCTTGTGCTAACATCGGTATTAATCTTCACCCCACTTTCCAAACCGCTGGTCCTTTCTGCAAGTGCCCTAACATCTTGACGTAGCAGGGTGAGTTCTGTACCCACAGCATCGATCTTATTCTCCAGAGCTGTGCGTAGATCCGCCATTGCCAAGTCCCATTTAGCGCTTAGTCCCGTTATAGCTTCTAGGATCTGGTGCTTATCCCCTTCGGGGGCATCCTCCGCAGGGGTCTCGATCGCGCTCTGTACTGATGTTGAGGGGGTCCGTTGCGTTCTCGTGAAAGACTCCATCGTGGGTTGCTTGGTCTTGACTCTCAACCCTTTCGCCTACATGGCGCTTCCCGCTGCTCCTGTACGCCTCCGCTTTAGTGCTGCTGTCGCACCGTCCTCGGTCCGACAATGGTCCGGCTTCCAGGTCACCTAACGCACATTCGAGATGGCACTTCAAATTGTCTTGCGGATGGGCCATGGCCTCACACTCCCCATGCAACTTCCGTAGGCCTCATCACCCAAGCATCCAATGTCATCTCCTCTTGCGGTCAGATCGCCGAGGCTCCATTCGCGTATGTCAGGCCGGGCGCTTTCATGGATTCGACCACTCTGCCATATCACCCAATTGTGTTACTTCTCCAGGCAATTTACCGCAGCCGTGTCCCGCAGGTCCAGGGAATCAGTTTTGTTTCTCCTCGGAGGCCTTTCCTTTGTTAGCCGCCATCTTGGTGTCGAAGCAGCCACACAATCGCACCGACAAAACCATGTATATCTCACGATTCTCAGGGACTATGAGCTTCTCCAGCGAACTTCACTTAGCGTGCGGCTTCCGACACCTGATCCTCAAAGTTCTAGGCGCTCGTTGCAGTTTCAGCAGGTAAATTTGGCAAAAATAGAGTCGGATCATCAGGAGCTCCTCACGCAGAACGTCCTATTCCATGGCCAGTTAGCCACGCCCCCCTCTCATTCACTCTTGCTATGTTTTCTCTCTCTGGACTGTGACGAGTATGACCATTCTAATATTGATTCTCATTCACTTGTCTTCCTAGTCTTGTGATATGATCTTTCTCATAAGTAGGACGAATATGTGAGTTCCAAAAATATTTCTCATTCACTTCTCTTTTTGATCTCATGATATTAGTTTTCTCTTAACTGGGACTAGTATGCATGTTCCAATAATACTCCTCGTTCACTATTCTCTGTGGGCGGGTGATATTAGTTTTCTAGTAAATGTGACGAGTAGTCATGCCTACGCATTTCCCCCAAGGATTACGAGCATCATGACAACTACACAAGACTGCGTTGTTAAGGCAACGTTAGAGAAAGCGTGCCTCATCCAAGATGGCGAGCTGCAGTGGCAAGGCGAGGACGTCATCACGCTGGTCTGGCGTTCGACGTACCACCGTTGCAGAAACAAGTAGGCGGAAGTAACAGAGGGATTTGCGTTGCAACTGCTCTGTGTTTTGCGATAACGCTGCAAGTTTTCTCCGGCTCAGTTACAGCAATTCTTGTGTGCTTCTCTCTTCCTGATTTATTTCTGTTTGCTGTTTCCCATTTCCTGGTTTTCTTCTTCTTCCGTCTCACCCTTGGTCTCATCGTGGTTCGGACTGCTGTCTGCTTTCCTCCAGCTCTCTCTCATTTTCCCCGGCTGTGCTTACCAGTTCCGGTGGCGTCTCTCACGCCTTTGTGCTCACAAGCCATCCACTGCAATACATCGCTGAGTTTCACTATCGGACAGCACTGTGTGCCTCCCTACGTTTCTACTCAAGGAATCTAACCAGATTGCCACTCGCATTTGGCCCCGAGGATTCTTCAACTCGGCGCTACTGGACTACAGGGTTTTTCCCTCTATCCAGAGGATTTTTTCCTTTTATTGAGACCCAGATCTCTGGGCGGCCTCCGTGCCCCCCAGTTATATCTGGGACAGCGCGGTGGCGGCTTGGAGTGATCAGCCTTACCTCTTCTCTCCCAAGGAGGGCAAGCCCAGGAAAAAAGAGGACCCCGACACGGGAACCAGGACACGACAGGTGAGACCAAAACCTGACAGCTTGCAACGCCCCAAAACAAAGAAAGGTTAAGGCCAGCATGGATCGTGTACAAGAACTCATGGCTGCGGTGCAGGGTCTGTCGGTGGAGTAACAGAACTTGAAAGCAGAGAACGCGGTACTCAGGCAAACCCTGCTACAAAGGGAAGTGGCGGGAGAAGCCGCTCAATACTGGGGCCACAGATTGAGAAGTATAATGGCGAACCCAAGCGCTTTAAGGAATTCCTGGATGCTTGTCAGGTAAGGAGCTGTCACTTTCAGGGAAAGAGCCTTTCCCACAGACCGATCTAAAGTTGGGTTTGTCATATCCCATCTGTCTGGCAGTGCCCTGTCATGGGCCACCCCGTTAGTGACAGCTTCTAGTCCATTATTGGACGATTATGAGGCATTCTTGGAAGCTTCTTCTGGTATGTCTGACAGGCCTGAACTGATGTACACCAAGCAGGATAATCTATTGGATTTTGTTCAGGGTAACCTTGATGTACTGTCTTACATCACTAAGTTCAAGCAGCTGTCTCAGCAGACAGCATGGACCGAGGAAGGCTGCATCACCTTGTTTCACAGAGGCCTATCCAAAGAGCTAAAAGATGAGTTGGCTCGCGTTCCTCGCCCTCCTACGTTTGATGACCTGATAAAACTGATCTTACAAATAGACTACCGACTTCAAGAATGTCGGTTAGAAAGGAGAAAATCCTGTGGTCTGCCAGTAAGGTCTCAAACCCCTCTTCAAACCGGCAAAAGCAAGGCAGTCAATAAAGAAGAGCCCATTCAGATAGGGGCCGCCAGAGGACCACTGTCTGATGAAGAACGAGCCTGCTGTCGAAGAATGGGACTCTGTATTTATTGTGAGTCTTCAAAGAATTTAGTAAGACTTTGCCCAGTAGTATCCTGCCCAGAAACCGCGAAATGCTAACTCCCGCACGTAGTGGGGACCTATGAACGGGAACGTACTTATAGTCCTCCGCAGGATGCCGCAGGTGCATTATCTTCTTCCAACCTGCTCCTTTTGGCTGTCCAAATTATGATTTCAGGTCGAAATCCAGTGGAAGTACATGCTATGTTGGACTCCGGTGCTGCTGCAGTATTTATGGATCACCTATGGGCAAAACAGCTACAGATACCCATAGAAAAGAAAGAACTGGCGGTACCCGTGGAAGGCGTGGATGGACAACCACTAAGCAGCAGGCCCATCCAAGAACAGACTGTTGTCTTGAAAATGTCAGTACAGCAACATACTGAAACCCTCTCTTTCGATTTGATCCTCACAGCACATTATCCTGTCATACTAGGCATACCTTGGTTAATCAAGCATAATCCCTATATCAATTGGTCTGCTCAGTCTCTGTTTTTAGGGTAGGAACACTGCATGCAAAACTGTCTCACTGCAGTATCAGTGAAAGAAACTGTTCAGATGTCTCTGTCTACCCCGGCCACCCAAATAGTGGCTTCCACATTGCCTACTAAATATCAAGAGTTTAAAGAGGTATTCGGTTCAGAAGGACCCAAAGAACTACCTCCTCACAGAATCGACGACTGTGCAATCGATTTACAGCCAGGTGCCACAGTACCCTTTAACCGGATGTTGTCTCTATCGCCTGCAGAAAAGACCGCATTAAGGCAGTATGCAGTATCTGGATGAACACTTACAAAATGGACTGATAGTGGAATCTAAATCTCCGAGGGGGAGGTCCTTCTTTTTTATACCTAAAAGGATACTGCGGAACTGTGCCCCTGCCTGGACTATCGAGGTCTAAATAAAGTCACCATTGAAGACAAATCTCCTTTGCCACTGATTTCAGACATTTTGGAAGCAGTCCAATCTGCTAAGATATTTGCTTAATTGGGCCTCTGAGGGGCCTACCATTTAATCAGGATAAGAGACGGCAATGAGTGGAAAACCGCATTCAGGACACCATACGGACATTTCCAATACCAAGTAATGCTCTTCGGCTTGGCAAATGCCCCCGCAGTTTTTCAACGTTACATGGACCACCTCTTCTATGATCTCCTGATGAGAAGTGTAGTGGTTTACTTAGACGACATATTGGTGTTCTCCTCATCATCTAAAGAACATGAAATGCATGGCCGTCAAGTTCTGGAATGGCTTCGCTCACAACAATTGCGAGTGAAACTGGGCAAGTGTGTTTTTGATGTTGAATCGGCCTCCTATTTGGTACATACTATCGGCTCAAGGGATCACCATGGATCCACGCAAGACACAAGCCATAAAACAACTACTGGCCCCTTGCACGGTCAAAGAACTCCAACGTATGTTCATACCCCACTTCTCTCAACAAGTGTTACCTCTCACCAATCTTTTGAAGTAATCCATTCCGTTTGTGTGGTCTACTGCTGTAACGCTCACCTGATTCCCGTAGAGGCGCCGGTCTTGACTGGGCGTATACCGTATCTTCAAAGGTGATGTGCAACACACGGCTGGCTCTTTGGGCTGGACCTCTGTGCACTGTATGTCTGACGTGAAGGGTAGGATGTCTGCAGATAGAAAATATGGGATTAAGGAACTGGGTTATTGAATGTCTCTCTCTTCTTCCCTTTCTCTTCTCCTGTAGAACCCCAAAGGTTAACGCTCTCACCTTAGGTAAGTGAACGCCGTGCTCTCCATCTGCCTCGGGGCAGGGTGCTGTAACCAGTTTCTTCACTGGATAAGGGGAGCAGGCCTCTTGACTTCAGAGGACTGCTGTCCGTCGTTTACTGCACGAACGGTAAGTTTCGAGTAACTCTAATGTCTTTAAAGTCTTTAGTAATGATGTTTCTTGTTTTGCAGGGTTCCGGCGATGGCGGATGACGGGCTGAAGTGAGTTGAAGATGGAGCCCGTGTGATGAATAGAAGCGCCTGGAAGCACGTAAGTAAGCGCTTGTTGCCTGCTTCACGATGCGCTCTAACTGTCTTTTTATTTTGCAGGTACAAGTTCGGAGCGGCTGCAGGGTGCCGGAATACCCACTGGGTTAGATGTGGAAAGGAGTAATGGCACGTGAGTATTAAAGTTCCCCAATGTCTTTAAACGCACCTTGTTTTGTCTTTCAGATGCGGGATGCAGCGCCGAAGGCCTCCGGAGCGTGCAAAGAGTTGGTAAGCTTTTATCTTTCAGATGCCGGAATGCAGTGTGAAGACCTCCGGAGCGCACGAAGAGTAGGTAAGCCTTTGTCTTTCAGATGCCGGAATGCACCGCGAGGCGTTGGTGACAGCCGATGGACCAGGTAAGTGAAGAGCTGTCACTGAAGACCGTAATGCTAACCTGTTCTTTCTTGTCTTTATAGGTGTTGCTGAAGACTAGATTCAGGATGGTAAGCCTTTTTCCTTAGGCCCAGGATCAGATGCAGAAGACACGATGAGCGTTCTGCTGCAGAGGATGCAGAATAACGCAAAGCAAGATTCATCCATCGGGTGTGGTTTAAATAGCCTCCTGTAGTGCTTAGGTGTCTCCTTCCACAGCCACGCCTAGGTAAGAAAAGAGTTTCTGCTTTCCAGAAGAGTTCCAGTGTTCTGACTCTAGGGAGTGGCTCCTGCCCCACCCAACAGGAAAAGTAGTTCCAAACAGAAGAGGATCAGAGGCTCAACTGGCAGGCAAGTAAGCAGCATGGTCTGCTGCAGGTAAGTCCACCCAAGCATTATGAGCCCGGCACTTCCAGCGCTGGGACTGGGCATATTTATGAGCCTGGTGCCACTGGCGCCAGGACTGGCTCCAAAAGGTCCCAATTGGGACTGGTTGGCACTCGGAACCTGGGTTATGGATCTGCTTCCAAGGGAGTTGGGAAAACCCTGACCTTTTGGAAGCAGAGATCATGACAGTACCCCCCCTCAAGGCCCCTCCCAAACCGGGCTCCTCCGGGGGTTTTGGCTTGTCAGGAAATGTTCGATGAAATCTTTTGATTAGGCGAGGAGCGTGGACATATTCAGCAGGTTCCCAGGATCTCTCTTGGGGGCCGTAGCCTTTCCAGTCAATTAGGTAAAATAGTTTAGATTTGGAGATCTTGGAGTCCAGAATGCTTTTGACTTCAAACTCGAGTTCTCCATCAACTAGGATAGGTTTTGGAGATTTAGTTAGTCGGGTTTGAGGTTGCACGGGTTTTAATAGAGAGACGTGGAAGACCGGATGTATCTTCATGTGCGGGGGCAAGTCCAACTTGACCGCTACTGGGTTTACTATGGTAGTGATGGAATAGGGACCAAGGTATCTTGGGTTGAATGTGCGTGGCCCTTTTAGAGGTAGATGTTTGGTGGATAACCAGACTTGATCCCCTACTTGATATTGAGGGGCTTCCTTCCGATGTTGATCTGCTCCTTTCTTGTATTGTTCTTTAGCCCTTTGAAGGTGAGAAACAGCTTCCTTAAAGGCTTGGGTGATTGTAGAATGCAGGTAGTCTACTGCTGGTGTTTCAAGATCTTGGAGGGGATCCAACTCCGAGGTTCGAGGGTGACTGCCGTACAAAAGAAAAAACTGGGTTTTCCCAGTTCCCGAATGGACAGAGTTATTGTAGGCATATTCGGCTATCCAAAGGATGTCTTTCCAAGTTTTTTCAGTTTGTTGCAGCATGCAGCGTAAATACTGTTCCAGAGTTTGATTGGTCCTCTCGGTTTGTCCGTCGGTCTGAGGGTGGTGACTGGTCGATAGTCTCACATCAATTTGAGCCGACCGACAGCAACTTCGCCAAAAATGAGAAATAAATTGACTACCTCGATCCGAAATTAGAACCGAAGGAAAACCGTGCAGTCGGACGATGTTTTCGAGAAATTCTCGGGCCATAGTTGCTGATGTTGGCAAGCCTTTGAGCGGAATGAAATGCGCCATCTTGGAGAATAAGTCCACGATTACTAGAATCGTATTGTATCCGGAGCATGGAGGTAGATCGGTGATGAAGTCCATAGAAAGCGTATGCCAAGGGCGAGGTGGGATGTCAATAGGGCGTAAGAGGCCTGCTGGTCTTTCCTTTTGACTCTTGTTTTGGGCGCATACTCCACAGGACATATAAAGTCTCTGATATTTTTTTCCAAGACGGCCACCAGAAGTAGCGCTTGATCTTTTCTGAGGTCTTGGCCATACCGGGATGTCCTTCCATTAAAGAAT